>NC_070603.1:27840000-28465000 GCF_027172205.1 Podarcis raffonei | reverse complement strand
GGGGCCTTCATAGCTCCTTCTTAAAAGCAGAAGGTGTCCAGCCTCAGAGCAGTAAGCCCTCACATCTCCAGGAAGGTCTGCTTGGGCCTAGGAGCCAGAAGACTGCCATTTTGAATAGTAAAATGAAAAACAAGCTGCATGTCTCTGCCTTCCCTGCCTCGTTGAAGTTTGTTAGTAACTTTCTGAATGCCTTCCAGAGTTCCTGGTCACCCCTGGATGTCTTTTGCAGTGATGATGATAAATATACAGCAAGCTGCAGAATCTAAATTTGCTCAGGCGAGGTCTTGCCAGTAAAAAAAAAAGCAACAAGGCGCTTTAGTAATAAAAACGTGGGCTTGGAGCACCTGCAAACTTGAGTCAGGGAACAGGGCGGAAAAGGGGTGAGCGTTGACTATTCCAGGACATCTGGACCACTTAGCAAGTTACAAAGATAGATTCCCCCCACCCTCACTCTTATTCATTCTTGGCTCATTGTAACCTTTTATTTTGGATGCAGGACCTAGTTACCGCAGTGCGTGTTTTTCCCCTGCCCAATATCTGCCGCTTGTAACTCAGTTGCCTCTTTAGCAAAGGGCCCTGTTAGAATTGCAGACCTGGGAAGTTTCTCAGGAGGTCACGAAAGCCAGCCCTTCAACAGGGCAGCCACTTAAGCAGTGCCAAAAAAACAAAACTAAACAGGACGAAAGAGGTCACAGATCTGGAAAAAATGAAATGAAAAATGCATATGCCAATTTATATGTAGAGGTTCAATTAGAAACCATTGTTATGATTTAAATAGAAATAGAATCCCTCTCGCCACAGTGGGGAAGAATGTGACCAGGTGACTCGTGCATCTTCAAATCCAGGGTGTCTGCAAACAAAGAGCTGCAAAGTAGGACCATGGCTTAAAATGAACAAAATTATTAATCCAATTGCAAAGGAGGGGACCCCCTCTCCAGGGGTGGAGGAAGGAGGGTGTGGTGGGGGTGGGCCGACCTGGGTGTCACGATTCGGGGGGGGGGGACGGACAAAATGCCAGGCAGCACTCACCACGGGGCCTGCAGTGCGGCTGAGCCATGCGTCTCTCCTGGGAGTGACACGGTGGCTTGGGCGCCCACAGGCTCTGCGCTGCCCTCAAATGGTCTGCCTGCCGCCTCCCCCTCAGCTGTAGGGCACAGGCAGCCAGTGTGGTGTAATGGTTAAGAGCGGTAGACTCGTAATCTGGTGAACCGGGTTCGCGTCTCCGCTCCTCCACATGCAGCTGCTGGGTGACCTTGGGCTAGTCACACTTCTCTGAAGTCTCTCAGCCTCACTCACCTCACAGAGTGTTTGTTGTGGGGGAGGAAGGGAAAGGAGAATGTTAGCCGCTTTGAGACTCCTTAGGGTAGTGGTAAAGCGGGATATCAAATCTAAACTCTTCTTCTTCTTCTGAGTGGGAGGAGGCAGGCAGACTCCTTGGAGGCCCTGCCGAGCATCCTGCCCAGCCTGGTCCCACCCCGTGGGTGTCTGGCCCCACCCCTGGATGCAGGGCCCCTGGCACCCGATCAGCTTGCTCCACCGCTGCCCCTCTCAAAGATGGGCATGAGCAGCATGTAGGATGGAGCTGAGCAGCAACCAGGTGCAGCAAGCCTGAGAGAATTGCAGTTGTCTGTATTTAAAACTGTGGCGGTGGATGGGGCAAGCAGAGGTGAAGCTGAAGACAGGCTGTCAAAGCACATTGCAGGCGTGCAGTATCTCAGCTCCACCCCACAATTCATGGAGCCTCATACCCAGTAGAAAGACACCTGGAAAAGAGGCGACTGAGAGGAGATATGAGAGCCACCTTCAAATATCTAAAAGGCTGTCACATGGAGGATGGAGCAAGCTTGCTTTCTCCTGTTCTGGAAGGTAGGACTTGAACCAATGGCTTCAAGTTGCAAGAGAGGAAATTCCAACTAAACACCAGGAAGAACTTTCTGACAGTAGGAGCTGGTGGAAGGTCTCCCTCGGGAAGTTGTGGACTCTCCTTCCATGGAGGATTTTAAGCAGAGGTTGGGTGTCCATCTGCCATGGATGCTTTTGCTGAGATTCCTGCATTGCAGGGGGTTGGACTAGATGACCCTCAGGTCCCTTCCGACTCTACAATTCTATTATTCTATGAAATTATAAGCATTCAATAATCTGCATGAATTGTTCGTTTCAAATTTAGAACATAGTTCCTTTTATTTTACTTATATTCACCTTCCTGTAATGCGATACTTCCTTTGTGCAAGAATGTAGCTTTTAAGCTTCTACAGGATATATATATATATATATATATAGAGAGAGAGAGAGAGAGAGAGAGAGAGAGAGAGAGAGAGAGATCTTGAGAGAGAGTTAGAGAGGCAAATAACCACAGGGACCATTATCAACCTATTGCAGCAGCAGAGGGCAGAGTGTACACAGACGCTGCATGCAGAATTCATCTTCCTTCCTGCTCATTATGGGCAATAGCAGGAAATGCCAGCTTGGTGAAATCCAGAGCTTCCATCAACCCCTCGGCCCGCACAGCTAGTGGCCAGGCATGACGAGAGCTGTAGTCTAGCAAGACCTGGAGCTGTGCTCTGTAGGGCAGTAGGGCTATTGCTCTTGACTGTAAAATAAACAACGATGCTTTCCATTTGCCTTGTGAATTCCCTCTCTAGATGCCACATGGAAAAAAAGCTGCAGCATATTTGCATGACCCTCCCAGATCATCTTTTGATGCTTTTATTGTTTTGTTGATAACATTGAAAGTGGGGCAGCCCACAAGCATGAGAGTGGTGGTAGCACCCAGGGCATTTATTCTGGCTATAACTTCAAGAGGAAGGGCGGATCAGATGAACCTATAAGAAGAACCTATTGGATCAGGCCAAAGGCCCTTCTAGTCAGGTATCCTGTTCTCAAAGTGGCAAACCAAATGCCTGTAAGGAATCCCTCAAGCACAACCTGAGCACAAGAGCAATTTCTCCCGTTGCAGTTTTCAGCAAGTGGTATTCAGAAGCATTGCTGCTTCCAGTCATAAACAGTGTAGCCATCTTGGCTCATAGCATTCCTCCCAGCCATCTCCAGAACTGCATTAACAGAGAACAAGTCACTCTTGGTGTAATAAGACTCTAAGGCAGGGCTTCGCAAGCTTCATTTAGGCCAGTGTTTCCCAGTGTGGTGTAGTGGTTAAGAGCCGTAGACTCGTAATCTGGTGAACCGGGTTCGATTCCCCGCTCCTCCACATGCAGCTGCTGGGTCACCTTGGGCTGGTCACACTTCTCTGAAGTCTCTCAGCCCCACTCACCTCACAGAGTGTTTGTTGTGGGGGAGGAAGGGAAAGGAGATTGTTAGCCGCTTTGAGACTCCTTCGGGTAGTGATAAAGCGGGATATCAAATCCAAAATATTCAAATCCAAACTCTTCAAACTTTGGTCTCCAGCTGGACTACAACTCCCATCATCCCTAGCTAGCAGAACCAGGGGTCAGGGATGACGGAAATTGTAGCTTAAAAACAGCTGGAGACCCAAGTTTGGGAAACACCAATTTAGGCGGTCTGCAACGTGTCTGTAAAAACACAACTGAAAAGCATCTGGCGCTACAACAGGCAGAGAAACAACAACAACATCACATGGTCTGCTAAGATACACAGCAATTTTCAAGTGGTCCATCGAGGGGGAAAGTCAGGTAACCACAGCTCTACAGCTGCAGTCCTCAGCACCCATGCTTGGGTGCAGGTCCCATTGGACAGAGTGGGATTTACTGCTGAGGGAAAATGCTTAGACTGCCAGTGATGTCGATGAGCAGTGGACTGGGGTGATCTCTTAATGCATTTGTCTGTCTGAGCCCCAAGGTCACACAAGGAGTGTGGCAGGGAACTGGAGCTCTGCTTTTTAGGCAAGCCATCTTTCTAGGCAAGCCACTGAGCCATTTGCTCCAGTTTCAAATGCAGAGCACCCCGGACTCATGGAGATGGCAAAAGCCAGCTCTGTGGACCTCTTCTGCTGGTGGTCTCCCGTAAAACCAAGCTGGTGCTCCCACCTGTCTCAGGCAGCAGCAGGCAGAGTGGCCGAGAGAGGTGTAGAATATTAAGAGGATCGCTCTGCGACTTGATGCATGAGCTTCTCTAGGTGACTGGAAAGCGAGAGCAGGAATGAAAACAAGGGGCTTGACACCAGCGCCAGAGATTCGACTCCTTGATTAGTTTTAAAATCCAACCTGCTGGGGCCTTCAAGAGGAGGAGGGGGGAAACCCACAGCAGCAGCGCTGAAAGAGGATTTTTCTAATTACCAGGGAAAGGAGGGGAAATGTGCTAAAAATCTCATTAGGAAATGAATAATTAACAATCAGAAAGAAGATTGCTCTGATGAGGCAGGGTGGGGTGGAGGGGAGGTGGTGGTGGTGGTGGGGAGAGCTTTTGACACCATCATCGCTATTCCCCTCTGCCAGGCGCAGCAGACTCCACCTCCATCTTGATTTGTGCCGGGCCTCCAATGCTGGAAAAGGAGAACAAAAGTGGCACAAATCTGCATATGCTAATTTATAGGTAAGATGCAAATTTAGAAATAGTGACTGTTACTTAAATAGATCTCACCACAGTGGGGGAATTCTGCAACCAGGCGACATGCTAACTGTCGATGGGCAATTTCAAAGCACCTACTTTCCCTTGTTAGGATACATTAAACCCGACCTAGGCCAAATAGCCCTTCTAGCAGAGGATTCCTTCAAACAGAAGACACCCCAAGAATATAAAATCCCCAACTCTTATAACTTTTCCTCATTCTTGCATCTTTTCCAGTTCCACATCTTTTCTGAGGTGCAGCAATCAGAACTGTATAGGTACCTCGGGTTACAGACGCTTAGGTTACAGACTCCGCTAACCCAGAAATAGTACCTCAGGTTAAGAACTTTGCTTCAGGATGAGAACAGAAATTGCGCTGCGGTGGCAGCGGGAGGCCCCATTAGCTAAAGTGGTGTCTCAGGTTAAGAACAGTTTTGGGTTAAGAACGGAGCTCCAGAATGAATTAAGTTCTTAACCCGAGGTACTACTGTACCATATTCCAAGTGCGGTGGTGCCATACATTTGTATAATGGCATTATGATATTTGCAGTTTTGTTTTCAGCCCGTTTCCTAATGATCCCTAGCATGGCATTCCATACCCTCCAACATTCATTATCTCTTTCCATAGAAAATTATTAGTTACTTCATTTACCATTGTTGTTGTTGTTGCATTTTTACTGCCAAGGAGAAGGAATGGTGGCATTTTCCTTTTTTTGCTTCAGGTGCCAAAACAACTTGGCTGGCCTTAGCTACTATTGCACCTTGATTTAGGTGGGCAGGGTGCAATAGTCAAAGATGATGGAGTTTGTAGTCCAAAGCTTCTGGATGGCTGGATTAGGGCCACAGGATGGATGGGGAAGCATCTGTTGTGGTGCAATTCAGCAAAAGCACACCTCTATTTGCTTCCCCCTATAAAAATAGGCTGGCACATGCTTTGTGAACATAGGGCTTCCTACCCATTTTGTAACTGAGAGTTGGTGCACTCAGGTCCAGTTTATAGCAGTCCCATAGGCACCTGGTCGGCCAGTGTAAATGCAGGCTGCTGGATTAGATAGGCCTTTGTTCTGATCCAGCAGGACTCAGTTTGTGTTCTTAGTATAGACGTACCTCAGCTTAGTTCTCTAAAGTTTTGGCTCCCAAATGCTACAAACCCGGAAGTGACTGTTCCAGTCTGTGAACTATTTTTGGAAGCTGAACGTTTGGTGGGGCTTCCAATTTGCTGCAGGAGCAGCCAATCAGAAGCCGCACTTTGGTTTCCGAATGTTTTGGAAGTCGAACGGACTTCTGGAACGGTTTCCGTTTGACTTCCAAGGTACGACTGTACTATCCACACATACATAATGGTGGCTGCATGAGCCACTTTGTGCAGGCTTAATTCTGCACGCTTATTTTGTAGCACCCTGCTTGTTGTTAACGCTTAGCTGGAATGAAATATTCAACGCAGCAATAGAGAAATTAAAATAATAATTTATTTGTCAGACAAATAAATAAGAGGCACAGTGGTATATGGTTACCAAGCTCTGGCCTGGCCTCCTGCCATTATGGCCAGCACTTATATTCCCTCAGCTCAGCCCCCTTGCTCCTCCTTTGGCTGCCTCTGTCCAATCAGCCTGGTTAAAATTCCTATTGGCTGTTTGCTAGAACCAATCATAAAAGATACACCCATTTCCTATTACCTTTTATGGGAGACAAAGAGCTATATTTCCTTCTATTTATAATTGGCAAATAAGTAGTCATATATCTTACATTTACCTCGACCAGGCACCTTAATTACCAGATAACCTTTTGCCCTAGACTAGGCGCCTTAACTAACATTTCATCTTTTGCCCTATTGCCCTATTCACTCCAAAACAGATGATGGCTAATTTTATCTGAACAGATCTTTTTGTTCATCTCCCCACACATTATCAATGAAAGATCTCCTTCTTTGGAGGTCATTAAGCAGAGGCTTGACAACCATATGTCAGGAGTGCTCTGATGGTGTTTTTCTTGCTTGGCAGGGGTTTGGACTCAATGGCCCTCGTGGTCTATTCCAACTCTTCTATGATTCTATGATTCTATGATTTCTTACTTTCTAAATCCTTTGCATAATTACATTTAAGCCAATATTTCATACATAACATATATAGATTTTTAGAAGCAAAGATCTTGTCTAAGTAAAAAGGAACTTAGTAAAAGCTAGGTTCTCTAAGTTCTCTAAATTCTCTGAAGTTTCAAAGCAGCTTCAGAGAGAAGCCTCTTCCCTAGCCAGCTGCTGTTTGTATTAGCTCTTGCCCTTTTAACCTTAGGAAGATGTGGCTCAAGTTTAATGGGAGGCACAATAATTATTACTATTTAATTGTGTTTTTGCAACCTTGATTGTATTCTATAATTTGTATGGTCAGTGTGACCTTTTGCTCCCAGCCTGTTTTTTCCTTTTACAACCCTGAGACACTGCTATAGATCAGGGGGGCCCTTGATCAAGAAGATAAACAGCTGCCAGAGTATGGTTTCTGCCTGGCATGAGAGATACAAACATTTACAAATATATATTTCTTTAAGGTCATTTTTAGAATACAGGAATCTGATCAAAATATAAGCCTTGATTAAAATGCAGGCTATGATCAGATGCCTCAATTTGGCAAATGCTGTGTTATATTTCTCAAGACTTGTTGGTATACCACCACCTCCTTGGGTCTTGGTTGGGCATCTAGGAGTGCAAGTGACTGCATGGGCATTGTGGTAATAGTGCTCACATCTACCCCCTCTCTACTCAGATTTGGAGACCCTCGAAGACTATGCCATGTGATCTCAACCACAGCCGTTTTCTTGCACCGGTGTAGAATGTTTCTCAAACCAACTGTCTTTTTTGCTGAAAAAGTTTTATGAGCTGGATTTGTGAGGGGGTGGGATTTGGATTGATACCCCATTGCTGTATGTTTGAATAGGTGATATTATGAGCCTGTGATCTCTTGACTGGGATGGCCTCAGTGGGACTCAAAAACTACCCCAACCCTATCAAGGAAAAGGCTTACCGGATGCTGAATTTGGAGTTTCTCAAAAGCAAACAAGAGTCTGTTGTCTCTATAATCAAAGTTTACTTTAGCTGAAGACACTGTTAGCTGGATATTTTTTCTGGTTTTTCTAGCAGAAGCTGCTGCTGTGAAGGAGTACAAACCTTTTATCAGGTCATGTACTGATCAAAGGTATATTTGGAGAAAGCCAACACAAAATTGAACTGTTCACATTAAAGTTATTCTCTCACCTAGTTAAAAAGCTGAGAAATATTCTACTACATCCTTGGGATTTATTTCTTTATTTGACATTTGTACCCCGCTTTTCCAACAACAGTGCTGAGCTCAAAGAAGCTCACACTTATAAAAGCATTAAAATAAGCAAACCTTTCTATCAGTATAATCATATTTTTCAAAAAAAGCAATAAGCATAAAATACAGCAAAAGCAAACAAATGCAGCAGAGATAATTGGGAGCCTTATTTCAGGTTGTGATTCTGCATCCACTTACCTGAGAATTAGTTCCACTGAACTAAGCAGATCTTACTTCTGAGTAGACATGCAGTACTTCTTAAACTCAGCCTTGCACCATCAGCTTTCTTGCTCAAGGACATGCTGCTCATTTCCTTAGTAGCCTGCGCTGAGATTGGAAATCTTTTTTGCACCTAACACAGTCATTGGAGCATACGAAGCTGCCTTGGGGCTCACCCAGAAAGCCTGTTTATTGACCACTCATACTGATTTGCTTACGCAAAGCTGATGCAGAGGTTTGACTGTGGCCGGACTTTATCGAGCATTCAGCCTGATTTGCTTCTGTGGTGTTCATACGCTTTCCTATTTATCATTTCTTCACCCTATACTTTTCAGTGTACTTCACCATCATGTTCCTTAATCCACAGATTCCATTAAAAATAAATAAAAATAAATAGGGGATTTGTTGTGCTAGGGTGACGGACCATTTTTGTCCACTGTAGCTGCATAAACCTAAATTTCAGATATGCGCTTGAATTCCTCCCACAGAATAGTGACAGTCTGAAAGAAACTTTATGCTGAGTGGGCCAGTAGTCTATCTAATTTAGAATTGTCTTCAGTGACTGGCTGTGTCTCTTCAGGGTTTCAGACAGGAGTCCTTCCCAACCCTACCCAGAAAGGTTGCAGATTCTGTTAAGTATAATTGGTTTAATTCACACAGAAATGAAATATGTGTGTTTATTAATGGTTTAAAATGGAAAATGGCTAAATGTGTATTGCTAACATCGGGGTTTCCTCAAAGTAGGTTTTCTAAGGACTCTGAGCTCTTGCTATGATTAAATAAATGATTGTGAGTGTTGTAACCTTAGATCATGTGATAAAGGTATTGAGTTGCTAATCTTCATTTTGAAGGGAGTTGCCTGTTTTAGAGTTTCTCTGATTGCTACAGGGAGAACAATGCATGCAAATGGTTCTCCAAGAGCTTTAATAGCCTGGGGCTAGAGGTAGGCTTTGTCCATGGAGTTTTCTTGGCAGGGATACTGGAGTGGCTTGCCGGTTCCTGCTCCAGGTGGATCCCGTTTGGTCAAAACTCTCCACTATGACCTGTCCATAGCTCATAGCTTCTCTGAGTTATTCTCGAAGCTACGAACATGAGTTTGACCAAACTGCGGGAGGCAGTGGAAGACAGGAGTGCCTGGCGTGCTCTGGTCCATGGGGTCACAAAGAGTCGGACATGACTAAACAACAACAAAGAGGTAAGCTCAAGCAGGCTGGAATGAGAGAGAGACACAGTTTGGATTTTTGGAGTTATCTTTTATTTCTGAGATGCTCAGCCTACCTTGTATGGATATTTTTGGATGGTTCTGCCAGTAAAATTTTAATAATATTTTCATGGGTTTCAAAAGAAGTCAGTTTTAATGCTTCCAGTTGCTTCAAACTGTGCAAATATTAATATCTGCAACAGATTAAACCTGGGGCCTTTGCTCTACCAGAGCCTTTCTCCATGTCTAACCACATGGCACCACATACTCCACATTGCTCTTTTCTGGCCACAGAACCCAAAATAATCTGGTTACAAAGACAGATGTGGACAACACCTGGTTTAATCTTCAAAAGTGGATTCAGCAGGATTTTTGATGTTTGGTTTTGGTTGTGGAGAAACCCTCAGTGACTTGCATAAGTCAGCGCCTGGAAAAAACAGAAGGGGTGATGCCAACCAAGGAACTCTGAGACCTTTGCATCATGTAAGGTTCCTTAGAGACATACTACTTATAGTGCTATAGCTGCTATTTCCTCTGACATTCTTTGTAGAGAAATTGAAGCCGACTGTCTGTATTTTTTGGAGAGTGATTGTGCTTTCTCCCATTCCTCTCAAAGACGAGAAAAGTTCTGTGGCTGGAGTCACACCTCTTCTGCTTCCTTGTTCCTTCAACCAGCGGAGGGTTTTTTTGTGTTTCATAAAAGAAATTAGGAAGCAACATGGCAGAAACTTCTTTAGTTCACTCTGTTGGTGTGAGCTGTGGATAACCTCCTGTCAAAAGAGGCTGGTGGCGAGAGGGGAGGAGCATAGCAAGTTGTCCAAGTCATTTACCTTGAATGCCACACAAAATAATAATAATAATAATAATAATAATAATTTATTTATATCCTGTCCTCCCCAGCTGAAGCCGGGCTCAGAGCGGCTACCAACAGTAAAGTAAAACAGCATTCTAAAATCAATTCATTATAAAATCAGTACAAATCAAATTAATGGCAAGCATTGGGCTAGAGTTCTGTGAAGAATTTGCAGGAAATGTCACGAAACACTTTCCACACTGTGAAAATATTGCCAAACCATTCCAGATCTTTCACAAATGTTGGGTTTTGGGTTTTTTTTGTTTTTTTTCAGTAGAAGAACAAGTGGTTTGATGACTGCAGTGTTCCAGAACAGCAATGGAATGATAGCGATGTCATGTGGAAGCATGCTGAAGAATCCAAACACTCCCCCTTTTGCTGCAATAGCATTACAAACAGAGTGTCTGGAAGGGCCCTGGGTCACTCTTCCTAGCAGAGAATTTGGTTTCTTGTTAGGGCAGAATCCAGCCAGAAAGCTCCTCCTCCTCCTCTCAATCTTCTGACCATATTCTGCCTGCAATAGTACATTAGCAGCCTAGGAGGATGAGAGCATCAATTTATGTGAACGCAGCAGCATCAAGGTCATTTAAAACACCCTGGAGAGCCAAAAGAGTCAGAGATGGGAGAGGAGGGGGGCCAAGAAAATCAAGATCTTTGTGTGGTGGTTCTTCTTCTTCTTCTTCTTCTTCTTCTTCTTCTTCTTCTTCTTCTTCTTCTTCTTCTTCCTCCTCCTCCTCCTCCTCTTCTTCTTCTTCTTCTTCTTCTTCTTCTTCTTCTTCTTCCTCCTCCTCCTCCTCCTCTTCTTCTTCTTCTTCTTCTTCTTCTTCTTCTTCTTCTTCCTCCTCCTCCTCTTCTTCTTCTTCTTCTTCTTCTTCTTCTTCTTCTTCTTCTTCTTCTTCTTCTTCCTCCTCCTCCTCCTCCTCCTCCTCCTCCTCCTCCTCCTCCTCCTCCTCTTCTTCTTCTTCTTCTTCTTCTTCTTCTTCTTCTTCTTCTCAGCCTTTCAAAGCTCTGAATCAATATCAGATAGCCACACAAAATATGTTCCTGACACAATTTGTCAGTGAGATTTTGTTCCACAAGCCTCCCACTTCCTCCAGCCCCATTTCCTTCTCAGGCAGGCACTGGTCCTTCTGCTGCCAGCCATTGCAAGCTAAAGAGTCACCCTCAGCTACTTGGAAACTGGCCATATGTTTAACATGGTTTATTGTCAAGCTGTGAAAGCCAGAAGGGCTGTTTGCGAAAGGGTACTCAGTCATATCTGTGTTTACATATACAAGGGCAGGCGTACTTTTTATTATGCATAATTATATTCTCCTTAATGTAGTTGCACTGGATTTTGCTTTTGTTTGGCTTTTACTTAAAAAAAAAGCAAGGGAAGATGCATAGCACATAAGAGGGGGAAGAAAATAACTGTTTAGCAATACATATTAATATTAGCTTTTACCCTATTAAATCTCTCTCTCTCTGTGTGTGTGTATCTAACTCACATACCCATAAATATCTTTCTACCTATCACTATGAGAGCCCGCATTAGCAAAGCAGCCGCTCTGCTGGGAGAATCTACAGTCATTATAATCACCATTAAATCGGAATATATGAATGCTTAGGGCTCCATTACAGCAAAGCGACCCCATCAGCTATTGACAGATGAGCTCTTAACTCAGTATCTGACTTGCAAGGGGGCAATTATTATTACCACACAATGCTTTGCTTCCAGCTTGTTGCCCTCCAGCCAACCTGAGTGGGCCACTTATCAGCAGCCAGAGCCACACGGGTGGAGCTTGCTCAGAGGCAAAGCACCTTCCCTCCTTTCGCATTCATCGCTTTTGCTAAGGTGTCAGGGACTGGCTGGATGACGAAAGATGGTGGATGGTGCCAGCTCAGGGATCCCCCAGGGAATGACATAGAGGAAGAAGACTTAGACCCAGGGCAGTGGTAGTGGGACACCAGGGACAGGTCAGAAGAAGCAGGAGGCTTGAACAAACATGGGGAATCAGAGGGCAGGGCTGAGGATTGAGGGTCTCAGTTTGAGTGCAGACTCTGAGAGAGAGGAGCCAGACCAGGGCTCAGCAAACTCTTTCAGCAGGGAGCCGGTCCACTGTCCCTCAGACCTTGTGGGGCGGACGGACTATATTTTGAAAAATAAATAAATAAACGATTTCTTATGCCCCACAAATAACCCAGAGATGCATTTTAAATAAACGGACACGTTCTACTCATGTAAAAACATGCTGATTCCCCGACTGTTAGTGGGTCGGATATAGAAGGTGATTGGGCCAGATATGGCCCCCGGGCCTTAGTTTGCCTACCCATGAGCTGCCTCAGTTTCACAGCTGTGGACAAGTCCTTCTACAGCAGGCTCTCCTTCACCCCTGACGTTACGAGGAGCCTTGCACGTTGCTGAGCAACAGGCCAGACAGGCCCAGGGGGTGTGTGTCCCTCCTTGTCGCTGTAATTTACATCTGCTTGGGGAGCAGGGCTGGATTTAGGTTTGATGAGGCCCTAAGCTACTGAAGGTTAATGGGGCCCTTTATATGTCCAGCTGTCTGTCCTTTGTCAACAACAATTTGTCGCTTTTTTGTGTTGAATATATGCTATATGGACATGAGCAAACCAGTGATATTTTAGGGAGCAGGCTAGCAGGCGGGGGCCCCATTACTTACATCATAGGCGCCTACACAATACAAAACAATCTTGCTGTATGTAGGTTTTATTTTATTTGTTTTTTATCTTATATTTTGGATATTTTCCCTCCGTATGGTGGATATTAATTTTATGCAGCTAATGAAGGCCACATTGAGTTGTAGGGCCTTGTGCAGGGATGTGGAACCCGGGGTGTCAACTTGAATAAAATATTGGTGGAACCCAGGTGAGCCTCTCCCCACCTAATTGATCTCAAGATGCTGTCCACGCACACCATTTGAATGGCAATGCCCATCAACTTTGAGGAGAAGCCTGGCCCCCTCAAATATGTTACTGGGGAGCCGAAGGGACCTCAGCCCCTAGGAGTTGGCTCCTATGGTGGAAAATGTGGCCCCCCTGATGTTGGAATCCAGGTCTCATCATCCCCAGTCAGCATGGCCAGTGGCCACAGGTTCCCTAGTCCTGGCCTTGAGTTTGGGTGGAAGCTAACCCTCAAAAAAGCTAAGTCCTATCTTCAGGTTCCATAGACTCATAGAATTGTAGAGGTCGTCACCTTCTTCCAGTCTGAGGATCATGGCCCTGAATGTCTAAATTCAGTATTCTGCAACATACACACAAAGTAGCCATGTTTCTTCTATTCTTTACCTAACAATGAACCAGTGTTGCTGAAGGCTGGAGAAAGATTGGGGCATTCCCCCCCTTCATGGACCAACACAGCTTCCTTTTGCTCTATTAAGAGGTCACAGTTATTCAGGCTGTGACCCAGGTCAGCATGATGTAGGTTGTCATGGTGCAGAAGCATTAAAGCTCTAAAGTACTCTCAGCACACACACACACACACACACACACACACACACAGCACAACCGGAGATCTTGGCTGCCTCCATTGTTTAAACCTCCAATTTAGAGAAACCTTCAAATGCCTTTATTTTCACAGAGCAGCTTGCTCAGCAGTAAGGGAAAAACTTTTTTTTAAAAAAACTGATGTCTCCAGTTATACCCTGCAACACAACCACACTGTGCATCATTTATTATCTAGATAGATATATAAAGGTC
Organism: Podarcis raffonei; assembly: GCF_027172205.1. Taxonomy (NCBI): domain Eukaryota; kingdom Metazoa; phylum Chordata; class Lepidosauria; order Squamata; family Lacertidae; genus Podarcis; species Podarcis raffonei. The sequence goes on along the minus strand of NC_070603.1, from coordinate 28,451,202 downwards.
ACGAGAGTGTTGGGGTGGGGAAAGGGGAGAACGTGTGTGTGTGTGTGTTTAGGGAAAGCACTGGGGTTTTGTGTTTGGTAACAGTAACTAAGAATGAACTACAGCTCCTCCGGCCGACCTATTTATTGAGCATCCATCCTGATTTGCTTGCACAAAGCTTAAGTGGAGGTAGGGAAGGCAGAGAAAATTGAATCAGTTTACATTTAAACACGAGCCTAGCTAATTTGCGCTTTCTGAAATGATGCGAGGACCGAAACAACAGGCATCTTTACAGATTTGAACGCCTTTACATTTTGCAGCGCAGTTCTCCGTAAAAACGCATTTAATGGTGAAAATAAGACACAGAATGCATTATCTTAGGTGGGGAAGGAAATGAATTTAAAAAGGTTCATGTCAGACAAGATTGCATACAAACATGTGTAAACTGGGAGAAATCCTCACTAAAAGATGAAATTTCATGAGCAATTTTTTTTAAAAAAATCAGAAATTGCAAAGTGATGTGGAAACGTGGAGAACTGAATTTAAGATTCGAAAAATGAGGAACTGAAACTGACAGATTCACCTATTCTCATGTGGTAAAATTACCATATACTCAACCTGCACTGAACACTTGTTCTGCTGTTTTTGCAGAAAGGTAACATGGGAATGAAAATTCACATTGCGATCATACTGATTTTTCCTGTAGGGTGTTTACACATCTCTCCCTTTGTTCACCCCACATGAACTGCTCCTGTGAAATAGTGACTTTCTGGAGGTGCCCTCAGCCTCAGCCGGGACCTAGTTATTTGATTTTAAAGCTAAGGTGTGCTTAGGCATTTAATTTTTATAGACCAGGGGAAGGGAGCTGAATGTGTATGCATTAAAAACTGCATCATGAAATATTCAGGACAGGTAAAAAGAGAGTACCGTATTTTTGCTCTATAAGACGCACCAGACCACAAGACGCACCTAGTTTTTGGAGGAGGGAAACAAGAAAAAAAATATTCTGAATCCCAGAAGCCAGAACAGCAAGAGGGATCACTGCACAGTGAAAGCAGTGATCCCTCTTGCTGTTCTGGCTTCTGGGATAGCTGTGCAGCCTGCATTCGCTCCATAAGAAGCACACACATTTCCCCTTACTTTTTAGGAGGGAAAAAGTGAGTCTTATAGAGCAAAAAATACGGTACTTCTTCACACAGCTCATGGAACTTGCTCACCCCAACTTGGATGGCTTTAAGAGAGGATAGGACAAATTCATTGAGGTTGAGGCTATCAAAGGCAACTAGCCGTGATGGTGTCAGGGACTGGACTGAGGAGGAATGGTGGAGACCACTCCCCACATCTCCTGCACTTCCTGGAGAAGAAGGGGACAGTATAGATTTAGAACAGTGGTTTGCACAAGGTCATAGTTCAGAGGCTGCAGAGGGGAGAAGCTGGGAAATATTGAGAGGGGGGCAGGAGGAAGAAGAAGCAGCACCAGGGGAGAGACAGCTGACAGACTCAGTGCCTTTGGAAAGCTTGCCAGACCGCCCCCCTTCCCAGGTCCTGGCATGCATTGAGAGTAGGAGAACAGAAAGCTCAGAGGCAGAGAGCTCAGATCAGCCGGCGTAGGGATGATGTATAAGAAGAGAGAGCAAAGTATGAAGACCTGTCAGGAGCGCAAGAAGTTGATACATCACCTAGATAACATTGCTTAGAGGCATCACAGGGACAAAACTCCTACCTTCCCACAGGGCATTCCTTTGTGAGGCAGCGGAGAAGAAGAGAAGACTTAAGGGGCCAGCTGTTCGCCAGAATTGAGCATGCCTAGGCTCCCCAATTTGGTGCTTGTGGTCCCCATGATACTTTCACACCTCCCCATAGGACTGCCAATGCTCTCTTCCAATTTTTAAAAATACAGTGGTACCTCGGGTTAAGTACTTAATTCGTTTCGGAGGTCTGTTCTTAACCTGGAACTGTTCTTAACCTGAAGCACCACTTTAGCTAATGGGGCCTCCTGCTGCCGCTGCACCACCGGAGCACGATTTCTGTTCTCACCCTGAAGCAAAGTTCTTAACCCGAGGTACTATTTCTGGGTTAGCGGAGTCTGTAACCTGAAGCGTATGTAAGCTCAAGTGTATGTAACCCGAGGTACCACTGTAAAGTTGGTCTTTTTGGGAAGGAGGGAGGTGGTGTCTGCTTATTTTCCTGTGTGTGTGTGTGCAGCAGGGTTCTGAACATCACCAGTTTTACTTCTATGAAATGGATATTTTGTGGTGCCCGTGATAGTTCCTTAGGTTTCCAAATACGTCCCCAGACCCAAAATGTTTGGAGACCCCTGGAGCACTGCATACAGAGAGTATGCCACCTGTTCTCAGAATTGGCCGGTGGTTTGGTGAGCCTCCTGCTGTCTGTCCACCTTGGGGTCACAGACATTGCGTGCGAGTGCTTGTATAAGACATGGAACTGCGCCTGCTGACATCCTCCAAACCCTGCAGTCTGTTTCATGTATACACACACTAACCAAATTTGAAAAAGGCAAAATGGAAGGCTATAATTTTCCTGGGGACAGGTGCCAGAGAACAGGTGTTGTCCCTGATAAAGTCGAACAGCCAGAGAGCCCATGCTGGACTTGGTCAGTTGTGCAAAAATAATGCTTTGTGAAAACACGCCCCTTGCCATTTGCAAAAAGGTTGGCATCCATCTCCTGACCCATTCTTCTTCAGGCAGCTCTGCTGGAAGGAAACACATCAGATGCCCCCAGGAAGCAATAACTCCGTGAAGTTTGTTCTGACTAAACTGCAGACCCTTCTGTGGAAATGTGTTCATCCCGGAAACTTAAGAGGAGGTGGGAAATTGACAGAGCTAATAGAAGACATGAAAAGACAGGTTGGGATTGAACTTCTCCTATTCAATGAACAAAGTGCATTAGAAATTGATTTCCACCCCCTCCCCTCCACACACACCCTGGTTTGCTATGGTTTCTTTTCCCCCTCTGGTGCTTAGAAGAAAGGCTTTGCATAGAGATTAGCTCCTCCAAAGAGAGAGAGAGTGCAATTTGCTGGATGCATTTATTATTATTACCGGCGACTGAAAACGATTCGCAATCACACTGTATTTTCTTTTCTGATTCCTGCCCCCCCCCCAGAAAAAGGGAAGGGGGGGGGGAGAAAAGAAACCTGTCCTCCTAAACAAGGTGGTTGAGGGCCAATCAATTCATCCTGAATGTCAAGCGAGATGCCCTATCATTCATCAACTCACACTGCAGCCGAGGCCCAGAGTAGTGTTTGGGAGAAAAGGGGGGAGTGCCGGAGGGTGGGGAGAGCATAAGCTCACTATACAACAAATTCTGAGACGAGATCATCTTTTCTGCCTCTTTGCCTTTTGTTCTTCCTTTGACTGAAGACAATGAAAGGAACTGCTTCCAGGTTGGAGAACAGTCAGATTCAACCATGAGGAACAAAGATCCTGGATTTGTGCAGATGGTTGGAAAGTGAGAATGGATGCGGTGGGGGGGGGCGGGCGGGAGGAGGGAATAAAAAACAGCTCAATCCTATTCCCTTTTGCATCCATGCTGAATTTCATGGGTGTTGCAGAGACCAGAACACAGCCTCTTATAGGATAAAAGGAGCATAAAATGATGTTCAAAGTCCGCCCCCCAGGCACTGGAAGCTGTTTGAAGAACTCACATTTTATTTTGAAATTAGAGTTGGATTCTGATCTCAATTACGGCGCTGAGAATCCAGAGATGCTTTATGGAAATCAGTAGAGTTAACCTGTTCCTCTTCCCCATTCTCCCTTCCACGGGAATAAACTGAAAGCAGAGTCCATCTCAAAGGGAACTTATTTTATTTTATTTTAAACAGCCATCAACGGAACCAGTATTGAGAGTTTAATCTCTAAGACTGCTCTCCCAGATTTTAATACTTTTTTAAAAAGAATACCAGCATGCTTCATTATCTGATTCATATTTGGTCATGGGTTTCTTCTTCCTTGAAATGTGGGGCATGGAATAAGTCTGCCATCCCAAGGAGTAGAGGGGGACAGCCACATAGCTGTTTTGAAGGGGGAAAGGAGGAAGATGGTCCACAGTCTGTAGTCCCCTCTTTGGTCTGAATAATAATAATAATAATAATAATAATAATAATAATAATAATAATATATTATTTATAACCCCGCCCATCTGGCTGGGTTATAAGCAGCAGTAAATGCAGGAAAAGTAGGAGTTAGTCATCGCAGGTGATACACATTTCACCTATAAATGAAAAGGCTATGTTTCCGAGATGCCTGCTCATTTCCAATATTCCCAGTTTCCTGTGCTAGCACCAGGGCAATTTTTTCAGGGGGAAATCTCAGGAACACAGTTCCGGCACCTCTCAGGTGGGCGCCACTGCTGTTCTAAGAGAATGAGGGAGGTGTTCATGTTGAGTTCCTGTACCTCTTTTTCTAGAAGGCACTGGCTAACATGGAACCAAACCCACCAGAAGCTACCCTGTGGTACAGTCAGTGCTGACCACTGATATATAGAGATGCTGTCACTAGGCCTAATGCAAGCCAAGTGTATGATTAAACCATAGGCTATTGGCCGAGCACTTTCTTATGCGCCCCATATTACCTGTGATTTGGCTTGAGCGTGGGCTGTACACTCACACTTTGACAATTCCAGGGAAGAGAGAAATGTTTTTGGGATGTCTCAAGAGCATCGTTGTGTCCCCTTATCTTCCTGCCCGCAGTAGAATGTTGCATGTAACTTGACATAAAGGTAAAGGTAAAGGGACCCCTGACCATTAGGTCCAGTCGTGACTGACTCCGGGGTTGTGGCGCTCATCTTGCTTTACTGGCTGAGGGAGCCGGCGTACAGCTTCCGGGTCTTGTGGCCAGCATGACTAAGCCACTTTCTGGCAAACCAGAGCAGCGCACGGAAACGCCGTTTACCTTCCCACCAGAGCAGTACCTAGGTTGGCAGGAGCAGGGACCGAGCAATGGGAGCTCACCCCGTCGCGGGGATTCGAACCGCCGACCTTCTGATCGGCAAGTCCTAGGCTCTGTGGTTTAACCCACAGCGCCACCCGCGTGGCATACAGGGGAGCAATTCTCTCTCTCTCTCTTCTCTCTCTCTCTCCCTCCCTCCCCCCTTCTCTGAGCTGCTTGTACAACTGTAGCAAATGGATCGCTTTAGAATGCTTGTTGTGCAAAGGCTTAGCAAAATAAGTGGAAGTGGCAGTCTTCACTCCAGGGACCAGGAAAGCTTCCAAGATTCACTGATCGTTTGTTATTATTAGCAACTTGGACAATATATACCTGCCACAGGTGAGTTCAATTTATCATTTTATTTCTCTATCAGCTAATATTGGCCAACGGCTGATGCACAAATGGGATTTCTCACTTCCTACAGAATTCTGGTTAGCAAGAGTACTGAAAAATGGAACAGGAAATGCAGTCCTAATCTCCACAAATAAATACCCCAGGGCCTTTCCCTCCATCCTGTAATGCTTCCTCATTGGTGTTAATTTGTGTGTGTGTGGAGGGGTGCTTAGTAGAAAAGGGCACCAATTGCTTTTCCCCTTTTCCCTTTTATACCTTCTGCCTAGGTGACATAGTTAACTGCTCAACCACTCAGAACTCTTCACACTGTGAACTTCCCCATTTATGCCGATTAATTAAATTGCTTTCCGGGCACAGCCTTTCCCTTCAGCTACTTAACTTTTAGATGCTGTTTGCTTGGCTATAGCTCCATAGAAGTAGAAGGACTTCCGATTTTTAGGATTATTATTATTTTGTAAGAATCCCAAGATCCACCAGCTTCAAGGGGGCAGATGTAAAATAAATAAGCAGGCTAATTCTGAGCACACATGCCCAGTGCAGCTATGTTTTCTGTTCCGCAACTGTCTTTTCATTCAATCATGGGCCAGTGTGGTGTAGTGGTTAAAAGCGGTAGACTCGTAATCTGGTGAACCGGGTTCGCGTCTCCGCTCCTCCACATGCAGCTGCTGGGTGACCTTGGACTAGTCACACTTCTCTGAAATCTCTCAGCCCCACTCACCTCACAGAGTGTTTGTTGTGGGGGGGGGGGAAGGGAAAGGAGAATGCTAGCTGCTTTGAGACTCCTTCGGGTAGTGATAAAGTGGGATATCAAATCCAAACTACTCCTCCTCCTCCTCTTCTTCTTCCTCTTCTGGTTTTCTCCCACAATAGGGTGGCCACTTATGTGTTACCAAAAAAGAGAGGGAAAACATAAAACAACAACAACAAAGTGGAGCACAGAATAACCAAAAAATTGCATGTATTATTTTATATGTACAGATGCAAATGTAAGAACTATAACTGAATCAGAAATACAATGCATTTCAACATAATTTGGAAGATTCTGTTCTGTGTGCCTGCTCTGTCCCCATCCAGGTGATAATGCTCTCCCATCTTACGGTCCTTTTTATATTTGGATCAGACAGCCCTTCAAATAGAGGAATACCTTGCCCCATGCTTCCTTCATTTCAGGAAGGAGCATTTTTGTTGCTGCTGTTGTTAGTATCTACTTCAAATCACTCTGAAGAAACACCCACATGGCTCAGTTGGTAGAGCATGAGACTCTTCATCCTAGGGTTGTGGGTTTGAGGCCTATGTTGGGCAAAAAGATTCCTGCATTGCAGGGGCTTGGATGACATGACCCTCGTGGCCCCATCCAAATCTATGATTCTATGAGATCTTCCAATAGAACTCAATCTACTTGTTGCTTCTTGCCTCTAGTTTATTGACCACAGGAAGACAGTACGGAAAAGAGAAGGCAACTCATTTTGAGGAAAACCATTCTCTAAAATATATTTAAGAAGTCCTATTGCATTATTCAGCAGCTTTACCTTTACAAGCGAACAGGGGCCTTGACCAGGAACTCTAGCTGCATGACCAATGTGCTTTCCTCTCTGCACCCACATAGCACCTTGTTGGAGTTGGCTGGCCTGATCCCTGCTGGCTGGAAGGTGGTATTGCAATGTTCACTTCTGCAGAGATCAAGTGATGAATGAATAATTCTTTGGAGGGGCCTGAAAGGAATTCTCTTGGACAGATGCTGATTGATTTGGCTCGTAAGTTAGAGCTGCCCATAGACTATCTGTTCCTCATTGCCTCCAGATTACTAGCGCTGCTATTTGTCATGCTTGTGTTAGACAAAGAAATGGTGAATGTGTATCGTGCATTTGAGAGGGCTACTGAATGTGGAGCCTTGTATTTGGAAAATACAGAATGCCTGATGTCCTTGAATAGACAGCAAGAAGCTCCTTGTGATTTTTGCCAAGTCAGATGGGGCAGCCAAACGTAGGATAAAATGCTTCCATCAAGTTCTCATAGTGACCCTTAATGTTAGATTTGGGGCTTATATGCTGAAGGAACCACATGTCATCGCATTGCTTTCTTGTGGTTTGTTGTATTCATATTACATTTACTAGAAACCAGTTCAACTGGTTTTGTTCTTGAGGGATCCATTATGTACAGATTTATCAAACCTGCTTTGACAGACAGCCTGTGTCTCAACTATTCTGGGTTTTTGTTTTGGAAGAGTTTGGTGTTTGGCAAAATTCCACTTATTTCCAAGTTCTGAATGGTTGAAACGTGCCACAAATCTGGTAAAATAAAGCAGGTTGCGTTTAAAACAACAAAACTATTCTACAGAGATGTGAATGTTTGTCCATTTGTTTCATATTTATTGCAAGGAAATGCTCAGCTCTTGAAGGACCACAGGACATCTTACTGAGGTTAGCCCGTTAGGCAACTTCTGATTTCACATCACCCATCTGATCATCAGAACAAGGTAGCATTGACCTTGGGTCACCTTGACATCTGTAGAGTTTTCCTGTGCTCCTATGAAATCTTGCCAGCTTACATGGCCACAGTATGGACAACTGCAATGGAAATCAAAGAAAGAAAACTTTCAGCATAATTGCATCAATCTATGTCATTAGATGATTTGGGCCACAGCGACCTGTAATTGCTTGGCGCAATCAGTTATTTGCTTTTCCCTGGTGAGGATGCTCTGCCTGAAGTCTCCCATGGATAGTGGGTTTGCCACCGACTTCTGCTGTGCAATTTTCTTTGTTCTACCCTCTTATGTTCAGAGGTCATCTTTCTTGGCTGCATGCTGGGGACTGGCAAAGTGAAAACCTGAAAGGGGCGATTGCATCTTGAAGATTAGGAGAGGGGAACTCAGACGGTGGCGGCGGGGATCATCTACTGACCACCGCACTTCCTCCTGATGTTTCTGCATCTTTCACACAGTGAAATTGCCTGAAAACATAGAAAAGCCAGCGCCGTAGCATTTAATATGCTCCAATCTGTGTGCTTGACGCTTCCAGCAGAAATCAATAGAGCAACATCCCTTTAAGCATGAAAGTCAGGCAGGTAGGGAGGGGGGAAAGTGCATCAACAAAGCTCACCAGATAAAGGACCAGTCATTTCTTACTGAAGGGGAGGGAGGAAGACAAAAAGCACATTTTATAAAATGTTTGGTTCTTGCCAGCAGATTACAGCTGCTGAAAAGAAAGTAGGACAACAGCAGTTGTCTATTAAATGCAGGCTATTAAGGCCTTTCCTTTCAGAGGATATTGCAAAGTTTCAGGTCTATCCATGATTAGATAGTTTTATTAGGAAGGTAATTTTAAAGCGCTCTACATGGTGGCTGTCTCTATGCAGCAGCTCACCGTGTGAACTGGGTGATTTTATCCACAGCATTCAAGCACTTTAAAAAAAATATTAAAGAAAGGTAGGTGTGTGTGTGTGTGTGTGTGTGTGTGGTGGGGCAGTCATTGCATACAAATACCTTGTGAAGAATTGATGCTTTTGAATTATGGTGCTGGAGGAGACTCTTGAGAGTCCCATGGACTGCAAGAAGATCAAACCTCTCCATTCTGAAGGAAATCAGCCCTGAGTGCTCACTGGAAGGACAGATCATGAAGCTGAGGCTCCAGTACTTTGGCCACCTCATGAGAAGAGAAGACTCCCTGGAAAAGACCCTGATGTTGGGAAAGATGGAGGGCACAAGGAGAAGGGGATGACAGAGGACGAGATGGTTGGATAGTGTTCTCGAAGCTACCAGCATGAGTTTGACCAAACTGCAGGAGACAGTGGAAGACAGGAGTGCCTGGCATGTTCTGGTCCATGGGGTCATGAAGAGTCGGACACGACTAAATGACTAAACAACAACAACCTTGTGAAGACAGATGCTGTGATCGAGTGTGATCAAAAGAAACCTCCCTCTTGGCAGTGCCCACTTTCTTCATATTGCAAGTTGTGGATCGACTGGATTATCAGGACTTGAATTTGAAATCAAGGCCATTATCCAGGCAGATGTCCATTTGTGGTGGCAGTGGCCCCTTTACGTCACATTTCACTCTGTCCCGTTCTTGTGAATGGAAAAGTCCCTTTGTCAAAGTCGGAGTCCTTTGGCCACCGTTAGTACTCATTGAGGAGTTCAGTCACATCAGATGTTGAATCTCGAAGAAGAAAAAGCTATTCTTTGAATTTGCTCATCCAGGCAAATATCACCGGCCAGTCAGGGAAATGGATCAATTTCACACTTCTGCTTCACAGCTCTGGCCTCCACCATGCACATCTGTTCAGCAAATCTATCTTGATGAATATCTCCAGTGCTCTCGGCAGGAGGGAACACTAGTTGCAAGGTGCCTTGGTGGTCTCATAAAAAACCCATGATAACACAGCAAGGCTCCTTAGATGAGACAAGGGGCAGCTGGTACTCCCTGCTGCCAGACAACAGGTAGCAGCAACGCTGTCTTGGACACTGCGTGTGTATGTTTTCTGGATGCCAGTTAGCATTTATTCGCACCACGTGACTATATGGAAGTCATATAGTCCAGTTAGCTCAGTTGATTGGAGCGTGGTGCTGCTAACACCAAGGTTGCAGGTTTTATTCCCTGTACAGGCCAGCTGCATATTGGTTGTAGGAGATGATCCTTGGGGTCCCTTCCAACTCTATGATTCTACATGGGAGGAGCAGAGTAACATGCTGCTGGGGAAACAAAGGAAAACCATGGGGCCATCTACTGTAGCTCAGTGGCGTAGCGTGGGTTGCCAGCAGTCATGGCTGCACAGAGGGGAGCTGCAGAGATAAGAAAAGAAGAGTCATTCCATTGTCTGCAGAGGTCACTTCCTGGTTTGCACGGAGAAGCCATTTTCAACAGAGCCCAGCAACAGAAGCATGCAGCTGTATTGAGGCAGCACTGGTTGATGGAATTTTGTGTCCCCTAACAATTTTGCGCCCAGGGCGACTGCTCCGTGCCCCTTCATACTGTGCTACTGCTGTAGCTCAGTATTGTCTATACTAGGGGTCAGCTAACTTTTTCAGCAGGGGGCCGGTCCACTGTCCCTCAGACCTTGTGGGGGCCCAAACTATATTTTTTTGGGGGGGAAATGAACTGATTCCTATGCCCCACAAATAACCCAGAGATGCATTTTAAATAAAAGGACACATTCTACTCATGTAAAAACACCAGGCAGGCCCCACAAATACAGTGGTACCTCGGGTTACAGATGCTTCAGGTTACATGCACTTCAGGTTACAGACTCTGCTAACCCAGAAATAGTACCTTGGGTTAAGAACTTTGTTTCAGGATGAGAACAGAAATCGGGCTCCGGTGGCGTGGCGGCAGCTGAAGGCCCCATTAGCTAAAGTGATGCTTCAGGTTAAGAACAGTTTCAGGTTAAGAACGGACCTCCAGAATGAATTAAGTTCTTAACCAGAGGTACCACTGTAACCCAGAGATGCATTTTAAATAAAAGGACATTCTACTCATGTAAAAACACGCTGATTTCTGGACTGTCCGTGGGTCGGATTTAGAAGGCGATTGGGTCGGATCCAGCCCCTGGGCCTTAGTTTGCCTACCCATGGTCTACACTGACTGGCAGTGGCTCTCTAGACATGGAATCTTTCCCAGCCCTATCTGGAGTTGCCAGCGATTGAACCTGAGACCTTCTTCATGCAAAACAAATTCTCTGTCACTAAGTGATGGCCCTTCTCCATAAAGGGGAACCAGAATCTCCACGACGTATGTATTCAGTGCATTCCACCGAGAACTGGGCCAGGTGCACTTCAGGCGCTTGAGGTGTGAAGTCATTGAAGGAGAAGCTGGCTCCCAAAGCGATCGTCAAGAAAACTCTTATTAAATTCAGGAGGGAGCAACAGAGAGAAAAAGGAAGATTAGGAGAGCTCTCTTTTAATTGCATTTCATTAGTGTGCTTCAGTTGCAAAGACTCTTCAGAGTCTGGCTCACTTTCCCTCTGGAGAATGCTGCTTTGAGCCAGGTTTTGGGATTTCCCTTCTAAACCCAAAAGATAAAAGGGAATTCAGCTGTCTCGGCTGTGTTCATGTGATTCTGGGCTTGGGGAGATTAGTGAATTGGGGTGGGGGGTGGGGGAAGAAACTTTCCAAAGTACCCAAAGGACTGCTGAGTTTCCTACTGAGGGTTTTCCTCTAGTATGGTTTGGAAAGTATAAATGTATCTGGGTAGCAGATGGAAAATGATCACAGTCAAGCCACTGGTGCATTAGATGCAGAGAACTTTAGAATGTCCCATCAGGCCACAATGTCCTGGGAAACACACTCCATCTACTTGTCCTTCCCAGATCCTTGAAAACCACTTGTGACCCCATGAAGCTGATCTTGCATGCCTATGAACTAATGCACACAGACTCCGTATCACCCCTGTTCCCCAAGAACTGTACTTCATCCCCTTGATGGTATAAACCAGGAGGGCTGACCTGTGGCTCTCGATATGTTGATGAACTACCACATCCATCAGCCAAAGGCCAGGAGTGAGGGGAGTTGTAGTTTGGAAACATTTGGAGGGCTACAGGTTCCCCACCCCTGGTAAACCTTAAGATGCCCATAACGACAGTGTGCACGTTCCCTCGGCCGCCCTATAGCTGGGGGGGGGAGGCAGCAGGCAGACAGCGCAGAGCCTGCGGGCACCCGAGACACGTGGTTTGGGCGCACTGCAGGTCCCATGGTGAGTGCCACCTGCCACTGTGTCACCCCCCCTCAGGGTGATACCCTGGGTGAGCCGCAGTGGCGTAGCGTGGGGGGTGCAGGGGGGGCCGGCCGCACCGGGCGCAACATCTGGGGTTAGGGCAAATCCACGGGTTAGGGGGCGCAAATCCACGGGTTAGGGGGCGCAAATCCATGGGTTGGGGGCGCAAATTACTTGCCTTGCCCCGGGTGCTGACAACTCACGCTACGCCACTGGTGAGCCGCATCCCCCGCCCTACGCCCCTGCCTCCTCATACACAGTTTCTTAACCACAAGATTTAACACAGAGAATCGGCATGCTGTTCTTCAGTACGTCACAGCTGAACTCTTGAACCCGGTGACATTGAATAGTGATTTGTAAGATTGTATACAGTGGTGCCTCGGGTTACAGACACTTCAGGCTACAGACTCCACTAACCCAGAAATAGTACCTCCGGCTAAGAACTTTGCTTCAGGATGAGAACAGAAATCGTGTGGCAGTGATGCAGCAGCAGCGGGAGGCCCCATTAGCTAAAGTGGTACCTCAGGTTAAGAACAGTTTCCGGTTAAGAACGGACCTCCAGAATGAATTAAGTTCTTAACCCGAGGTACCACTGTATATCTCTTCAAGATTGATCTGAGACTGTATACAAATTCTTTAAGCTCTCACTATTTTGCATTATGGTACATGTTGCATCGAGATATTTAGTGTACAGTAGACTTATTTCGTATACAGAGTTGTGTTTGATGAGCTTCGACCGTCACGTACTAGGGCAGCAGACCCCACAGATGTAAAATTTGCAACCTTCTGAATATTACATATACATAGATGAATTTAAGATGTATATGTATCAAATTTGCAACGTTCTGAAAACCACCAATAATAAAATTATTATTATTTATTTTAAAAAAGAAATTCAAGATGGCTTCAGAGTCAAGAAAGTGAGACTGAGCAGTTGGCATTTGCTTGCTTGGCCCAAGATGAGGGCAAGCACTTTCTTGCCGTAAGTTCCTATCACCTATCATTTCTCTAGCCAGAATTATACATTAAAGTGCTTTATGAAGAGATAGATGTGTGCACAGGATGGTGTGCATATGCAGATTATAGCCATATAGCTGCCACAGCTATGTTGACACCTGCACATAGTTGCACATGTTTTATACATATATGCAGAGAACTGGGCCCTTGAGCACCATTATGTGCACATTTCCATAGGTGCTTGAGCAGGATTGGTGCAAAAAAAGAGGTTTGCACACATGGGTTTCCTCGAAAGCAAACAGCCGCAGAGCACATGCGCCACTCTTGTCTCCTTCCCTCCTCGTCCCCTAGCGAAGCAAGGCGTTTCTGCACTAGGCAGAGCAGCCCTCACGCTAATGCTTGCTGTCTCCCCACCTGCGGCAGGACGGAGAAATTGAACAGCTTTATCTTCATTAGAGCCTGAAGGGCTAAAGTAGGATCGAAGCGCTTTATACTGTGTTTTCGCTGCTGATTGCTACACTGAGCGGCACAATATCACACTTCATTGTCCTTCAGACTCGGCTCGGAACGGGCCGTGGAGTGCGAGTGCCACCCCGTTCCCTTCATTGGCTGGCAATTGCATTTACCTTTGACTAATAATGCAGGCTGGGCTTAAATGGATTGCCGTCTCCTGAGTTATTTATCTTCAGAGACATCTGCCTTTATATTTATTGGCTGTGTAAACAAAAAGCCTGACTTAACAAGTGGCCTTCATAACGGGAAACAGATGTCTTCAGAACCTCGGGATCTGTGGGATCACATGTCGCAGAGAGTTCAGCGCTGTTTCATGAGCCTCAAAGGCCTTAGACAAGGAACACAGGTTATAGCAGTGCCTCCTCTCTCATCTCCCAGTCTCCAAATTCTGAGATTCAGGGGCAACATTAAGCCAATCTGACACTGGTATCTCGCAGGTGCTGCTGGCCAACAGGTCTCTGAGTATGTGTGGAGCTGGACATTTATTCCAGCTACGGAAGGAAGGAAGAATATGATGTGGTGGAATCCCAGGAAATTACTTACCTGACCATTGTGGTATAAATCCCTCACACCAAAAAGGTGTGCAGTAGAACTGGTGGTCATGAAGAGGGGGTTTAAGCAAAGTAGAATCAACAGTATACAGTGGTACCTCGGCTTACAGACGCTTCAGGTTACAGATGCTTCAGGTTACAGACTCCGCTAACCCAGAAATAGTACCTCGGGTTAAGAACTTTGCTTCAGGATGAGAAGAGAAATCGTGCGGCGGCAGCGGGAGGCCCCATTAGCTAAAGTGGTACCTCGGGTTAAGAACAGTTTCAGGTTAAGAACGGACCTCCAGAACGAATCAAGTTCTTAACCTGAGGTACCACTGTATATTAACTGTAATCAGTGGTACCAAAAAGCCTGGCAATGTGCTCCTTTAGAAAAAATAACACAAAAATTAAAGGTAACCAGGGGACAAAAGACAAAGGATTCATTTGAAACAACATAGAAATTGTATATTAATTATAACGCCTACTTTCTGCCTCAATGTACTTTCAATCATGGACTTATTTACTTCTTTTCTCTTCGTTTTCAAACCCTGAAGAGAAAACATAAAGGAGATGGGAAGTGTGAAGATTACCAGCATGTATACCTACCGAGCTGTCTTATGCTTGTTATGTTAACACTTGCCCTTCTGTACTTTCAAAGACAAACTTGTTTTATTTTTAATTTGTCTTTTCAAAAAGTTTAATACTGAAGAATAACAACAACAACAAACAGGAACCGTATATATCAACATTAGGGTTGCAAACAAGAAAAGGCACAAACACCCAGAATGTGCAACATTTCTTCGCTGAGATTTTCTTAACAATGCAGTTGGCTAAGAGAGACAACAGTTGTGCATTGCAAGAGCTGAGCTGCTATATCAAACCACAAACGCCTTACGAAAGCGCCTCTTCTCTTAAAGATAAGTAGCTTAAGCTTTATCAAAGTAAAATGGGAAATAAAGGAAGAGTAGAATTCTACAGGGAAAAGAATAGGCTGTGCTGAAGAATGGGGCTCTCACTGGACTCTTGTGAGATCCTGCGGGGCTCTTGTGAGATCTCACAGGATCCCAGAAATCGGTGTGGAGGCGCCCCCTGGATTCTACTGCCTGAGGCAGCTGCTTCAGTCTGCCTTATGGATGGGCCAGCCCTGCAAACAAGCAGCCCAAACCTCAAGCTCCGGCATCCGGAGCTTTTTTGCTGCAGCTCAAGATAACAAACAAAAATGGAGTCAGATTTGTTGTAGTTTTGCAAGAGAGCATTATGGTAATTTCTCCCCCTCATGCATAATTTTCAGATTAAGTTACATTGATGCTTCAGTAAGAAGAGACAGGGTGCAGCAAATGCCATTTACAGACTGATTATTATTTTTAAACCCTCATCAAAATAAGCCTATCTAATTAGGACAATTACGCTACAGAGCTACACAGGGAAGCGGGGGGTGGGGTGGGGGGTGGGGGCGCTCGTGATTCTGATTTAAAAGTCAGATGCTCCATAAATAAGAAACCTTTTTCAGTTAGGGATTGTACTGTATCACAGCCACTCAGTGTAGACTCTTGCCCTTGAGTTTTGCAGGAAAAAAAGGAGATAAAACTGCCATTTCCCCCTCAAACCATTGTTAGAGAGTTGCCATGTGAATGACTGGTGATGCTTCTAGCCCATTTTGACCAGGGATGGGGGACATCTTAGGTCCGGAGGCCAAATTTGGTTCCTGTGGTGCTACCGTAATGTGCTAGAGATGCTCTTTAAACCTTGAGGGAAAGTTTCAAGTAACTTTACACCTTCCTTGCCAGGTTTAAAGAGCATTTCTAGCCACCTTGGCAAACCATAGCAGTGGTGCAGGGCCTAGGATGCCTCGCTCCCAGGAAGGTCTCTCTCGGCCTTACTAAGAGGAAGACCTGGACAAGGGAGAGCAGGAAGCAGAGGTGGTTATTGGCAGTGTTTGACCCTTTTCAATAGTTCTCTCCCCCGCCCCCCCGGAAAACCATGCGGCAATTGCTTTTGAAGTTTGAAAATAACATGGGATTTCGACTTGCTGTATTTGCTCTTGTCAGATTGAATGTACAAGACAGGTAGATAATACTTATGTTTCTGAAACATATTTACATGAATTTGTATCTGAGACTGACTAATATTTACAGACTGGATCTGAGGCAGGCAGCAGCATAACTCAACACACTTGTGGCTCTTATAGTTAAAACTCTCACACAGTTGACAACTGAACTAACAGGGAAAAACCTCTCTCTCTCTCTCTGTGCGTATGTGTGTGTGTGTGTGTGTATATATATATATATATATATATATATATATATATATATATATTGGTGTATCTATATATCTATATATAGGTGTATGTATGTGTATACACCCACCCACCCACACACCCACCCACACACACCAGTATATTTATATATATATGGGAGACATCACAAGATTCTGTTCTACAACATTAACCCTTTGCATAGTATTTTGGATGCACTGTTCCTTCACCTGGCACACTAAAATCTAGAGCAGTTCCAACCCAAACTTAGCTCCCATCCTTGGCAGCTGCCTGTTATCTTCATTGATCCAAAATGCAAAGCTATAGATGTGTAGGTCTGGGAATTGCATTTTGGGCATGTTAAGATAGAGAGCAGACACCATGGGTGGGAGCTAAGTTTGGCTCCCATTCAAAAGTGACCCTGCACCCTGCTCACAACTTTTCAGTCTTGAATCTTTGTTGGCATATAGGCAAGATTCCGAAAGGTTCAGTACGATAAAATCACTCAGCAAATCTGCATTGAACAATAAAAATACTCATTGTGTGTTGCAGAAACCGGGCTATTATCTTCATCTTATCCCCGTCCTGAGTAAAAACATTAAGAAGGCTACCTTACATTTGTCTGACTGCCACTTCCTGCCAACAACCAACTGATTAATGAACTTAGATGGAATTGTCTGATATAAGAACACGGAATCATAGGGTTGGAAGGGACCTTGAGGATCATCTAGTCCAACCTCCTGCAATGCAGGAATATGCATCTGCCCCATATGGGGATCGAACCTGCAACCTTGGCATTATCAGCACCATGCTCTAAGCAACTGAGCTATCTGTACAACTGATTCTGCAGGACTCTGTCCACAGGGGTATAGTCTCTCTGTGGGTGGTATTTTTTGAAATCTCCCCTGTAGTATGGCCAAAGGCAGCACATTCATTCTCGCTAGCATGTATGCCCTGTTAGTTTCTGTGTGTTGCCACTGTGCAGTGCTTTTGGAGTCACAGGACTCTGTTTACATTCCAGAGACATTCCAGGCTGTTGGAAGTCTCACGGAAGACAGGAGACGGATGTGATGTTACTGGTTTCCTGTTCCTTTGTTTTTCGGTTGCTCTCTGCTTTCACAGAGAGAGGATGTATTTTTCTTTGCTGTCTGCCTAGTAAGAAATAAAGCATAGCGATGTAGCCATAAATCTCATCACTTCCGCATGCTGCTTTGATTCTCTGCTGAATGGGAATGTGCCTGAGCCTCATCAAAGGCTCAAGTCGTTAATTATCGTCGGGAGGCGATTCCGGAAGAGGAGCTTTATCAGCTCGGTCGAATGGAGATTCCGACATGCCCTACATTGATTTGGGTAGGTCAGGTTGCAGAAGCGAGTCACCACTGGCCATCCACTTTACACAATTCCCAAACTTTCAGACACTATTCCTGATTTGGCTACTAGGTTCTTGAAGTTTGTTGTCTAACCATCTGTGTTTAATTATCTAAGCACTTAACTGGGCATCTGAGGGCCCAGCCAGGAGAGGCATGAATAGTGACACAGCTGGACCAGCCTGGTTAAGGGTCCTCCTAGGACCCCATATGGGACTAGTTGCTATCTCAAGGGCTGCAGGGAGTGTCAATTCAAGGGCTGCAGGGAGTAGAACATGAGATCGCCAGATTCTCCAACATGGGAGTGTCTCCGGTCATAGGTACCAACTCCCGAGCACCCACAAAATTCCCAGTGAAAGGGCTGGGCACCCACAAATTTTGGTGCCAGGATCATGCACGCTGCATGGCACCCACAGCCGCAGGGCCAAGCTGGCATTCCTGTCTCTGGTGAAGCCCCAGCAGCCCGGGCACCAAAGAACCAACCTGCAGAGTCGAGGCAGCACACAGCTGTTTAGCTGGGTCTACTTTTCTTTCTTCTCCAGAGCCAGAATGATAATGGTGGAGCTGCAAGTGGAAGTGAAAGGTTGTCCTTGATTTTGCCACAGAGAAGCTGGTAGGTCTCCTTTTGATTGAAAGAGTTAGAAGTGCAACTTCTACACAGTCAGCTTTCATCCCTGCTCCATCCCTCTCTCTGCGCCTCCTGCTGGGATTCAGTCTGCCATTCTTGCAGCGGCTGGTGCTACCTGTCATTGCTTGTCTGTCTGCCTCTCTACCAACCAACTGCCTCAGCATGAGCATGGAATAATAATAAGATGGGGAGAGACACTGGAATTTCATACAGTGTGATAATATCTATCTCTATCTATCACCTATATCTATCTATCTATCATCTATCTATCTATCATCTATCTATCATCTATCTATCTATCTATCTATCTATCTATATCTATCATCTATCTATCTATCATCTATCTATCTATCTATCTATCTATCTATCTATCTATCTATCATCTATCTAGATCATCTATCTATCATCTATCTATCTATCTATCTATCATCTATCATCTATCATCTATCATCTATCTATCTATCTACTATCTATCATCCATCTATCTCTACAGTGGTACCTCGGGTTAATAACTTAATTCGTTTTGGAGGTCCGTTCTTAACCTGAAACTGTGCTTAACCTGAGGTACCACTTTAGCTAATGGGGCCTCCCGCTGCCGCCGTGCCACCACTGTGCGATTTCTGTTCTCATCCTGAAGCAAAGTTCTTAACCCGAGGTACTATTTCTGGGTTAGCAGAGTCTGCAACCTGAAGTGTCTGTAACCTGAAGCGTCTGTAACCCAAGGTACCACTCTATCTATCTATCATCTATCTATCTATATCTATCTATCTATCATCTATCTATCTATCGGTGACAGCCACGGACAGAAAGTCTCTACAGAGGGTGGTGAATACAGCACATGATATCATGGGCTGTCCCTTGAGTCCGCTGGATGACATCGCAAAGGATCATTGCCTTATGAGAGCAAGAAAGATTCTTGGGGATGACTCACACCCCAGCCAGCACCTCTTTAATCTTCTACCCTCGGGCAGGAGATATAGAAGTATAATCAGTCGTACCAACAGGCTAAATAATAGCTTCTATCCGTGGGCTGTTATGCTGTTGAACGGAAAATAACACAGCGAAATTAACTTGCGAGGTGGTATGTTGTTCGATAAGCACACCAAGTGCAACAAGACTGAGTGTTTGGGTGGGGGGGGAGGGAGGCTCATTAAATTCATTGTGCACAGGTTGTACAATGACAATAAAGGTATTATTATTATTATTATTATTATTATTATTATTATTATTATTATTACTATCATCTATCATCTATCATCTATCTATCTATCTATCTATCTATCTATCTATATCTATCTATCATCTATCATCTATCATCTATCTATCTATCTATCTATCTATGCCCTAAAGACTGACCCTCTGCATCTTAGAAACTAGTTCTAGAGAGGTCGCTTGGACTTATTCCCAAATTAGCATGCACAGGACTCAAGTTTAGCCTCATTGCATTCCCTCCCAGCATATCAGTTAAGAGATGAATGGGCTCTCTTTCTGCTCATCCATAATAATCCTTTGGTCTGTCGATAATAATTAGTTCCATAGAACTATTATACAGACTTAATTGTGGCTTGGATCCATAGAACAGGCTGGGCGATGTTGACATGATTTTTCCAGCTCTAGGTGTTTTCACAGAACATTGGCTTGTTCAGATTTCCTTGAGGCAAAGCATAATTTTGAGCCAGAAAAGAGGCAAAAAGCATAGGTCCCCTGGACCTTTGCACATGCTCAGATTTGGTTTAGGCCAAGTACATAGGATAGGATCAAGATTACACTTGCTGCTCCTGTTTTCAACCTCGATAGGTTGACCAGCTCTGGGTGTGCAGAGCTGATGCAAGGCTTTCCCCCCCAGCCAGAACTCAGTTCTGACACCTCTCAGGTGGGCACCATTGCCATTAAAAGAGAACAAGGGAGGTGTTCATGGTTCATTCTGGCAGCCCTTTTGAGAAAAATAGCACTGAGCTGGTTGGCATGTGGATGTTGACGGCGGTGACAACATTGGGTGTGATCCCCCTTCTACACACATTCCAAAGGTGTGAAGATTATACAGCAATAACCAATCCATCATGGCAGGAAAAGGCTTTGGAAGGAAATGATGGACATGCTAATAAATAAGAAAGGTAAAGGGACCCCTGACCATTAGGTCCAGTTGTGGCCGACTCTGGAGTTGCAGTGCTCATCTCGCTTTATTGGCCGAGGGAGCCGGCGTACAGCTTCCGAGTCATGTGGCCAGCATGACTAAGCCGCTTCTGGCGAACCAGAGCAGCACACGGAAACGCCGTTTACCTTCCCGCCAGAGCGGTAACTATTTATCTACTTGCACTTTGACGTGCTTTCGAACTGCTAGGTTGGCAGGAGCAGGGACCAAGCAATGGGAGCT
Source organism: Podarcis raffonei (assembly GCF_027172205.1). Lineage (NCBI taxonomy): Eukaryota > Metazoa > Chordata > Lepidosauria > Squamata > Lacertidae > Podarcis > Podarcis raffonei. Next base: position 28,430,589 of record NC_070603.1, on the reverse strand, counting down.
CACCCCGTCGCAGGGATTCGAACCGCCAACCTTCTGATCAGCAAGTCCTAGGCTCTGTGGTTTAACACACAGCACCACCCGCATCCCAAAATAAGAAAGGTGCGGGGCCAAAATATACTTTCTTTTGTCCTGAGTCCAGTCCCCAAATAATTGCTTATGGCTTTTATAGCCTTGGTATCAACCTATAAAGTGAGCCTGCCTTTTTGCCCATTGGACAGTGGGGAGCGGGTGGGGAAGGACCTGCTCTGCTTGCAGTGGGGCTGCAGTTTGTTAGCACAACTCTCTCCTCTTACTCAGTTTTAAGGGTGTTAATCTGTGTCATAGGGATGAATGGATAGGCTACTTTCTCATTCTTCCACATCATTTCCACATTAGTTTGGAGACACACACACACACACACACACACACACAGTCATACCTCGGGTTACAGACCGCTGAAACCCAGAAGTATTGGAACAGGTTACTTCCGGGTTTTGGCGGTTGCACATGCGCAGAAGCACTAAATCGCGCTTTGTGCATGTGCAGAAGTGCTGAATCGCAACCCGCGGATGCGCAGATGTGCCGTTTATTAATTTATATGTACACTTTGCATGTTGCAAAATTCAAAGAAGTGCGAATTTTTGAAAGACGGCTGTGTTTCAGTTTGCATCATGTTTCTGGAAGTGTGAATTAGGTGAGTTCACCTTGAAATGCAAACTTTAAAAGCAAACGTAACTGATTTTCTCCCTTATCCCTACTGAGCCACTGTCTCAAAGCCAGCAATCTTCTTCAATTGCTCACCTTTCCTATCCATTCTGTGCCAAGCGCCACACACTTTTTGCAGAAACTTAATGATAAAATATAGTAACACGCCCGGACCTGCCATGCCAGGGAGCAGTAAGCTGCTGAAGAGTAGACATTTTGTTTGCAACCAAAACTCAGCAGACATTATGGCTGAATGTACCTGCATTTTTGGACACCGGCCTAATCTCAAAGGGAGATTTCTGTCCCCAAAACCAATAACAGAAAAAAGCCTCCCCATTTTATCAAGTGCCCCAGATGTCTTACAACTCTACCTTGTGGCAGCAAATTTTCAAACTTTCCTCTGAAACAATGAGGGCCAGAAACTTGCTTTTTTGGCTCAATGAATAAATAAAGGTGAATTCGTTTCCAAATTCTTCTAGGCACGATGATACATGGGCACTGAAGGCACAAACAGCTGAAGTCATTCTGTTATATGCCAACTGTAAACCTGAAGTTTACAACTGTATCGTATAGGAGTCAGAGAAAAAAGTTTGCTTATTGCTGAGATAAGAATGGGCGGCTTTGATGCATCATGCAATAAATCCCCAGGACTACATTTTTATTTGGAGGGGAGGCAGAGAATTCTCAGTGCTTCATCAAAGTACAATCTGCATAATTCTTTGAGGGAAACCCTGTGAATTAAACTGGCATACAACTAATGTAAACTTTTAGCGTATTGGACCGAATATAAGGCACACCCAAATATAAGCTGCACCTTTAAAATTCAAGGGGGGGGGGAGAGAAAAAGACAATACCTGAATATAAGCCGCTTTCTTAAAACTCTGCAGGCACTCACACCCGTTCTGTTTCACCATATGTCTGTTTCAGCAGCGATATCATAAAAGCCAGTTTTTGTAAGGCCGTGAATTTAAGTCGCACTTTGACTTTTCACAGTCCGAATTTGGAAAAAAAGTGAGGCTTATATTCAGGCCAATACGATATTTTAGTAATGCCCTTGCTTGCTATACATGTAAAATATTTACACTGAATGTGATGGAAAGTAAGGGAAGGGAAGGGACTTTGGCTTCCTTATATAGGTTGGGTTGCTCCCAATGCCAGTTAAAAGGTGATAGGTTTCGCAAAGACCTAAAAAGGCTCTCCTGGTCTGTGCAGATGACATTGAGTTAGGATGTAGTGGTCCATCGACGACTGCAATGGTAAATACTGTATAAGCAAAATGGAGAATCTCGGCAGCATATTCTTTTTGTGCCAAGGCAAAACAAGAGGATCAAAGTGCAGGAGGTTGCCGCAGAAAAGGCAGCCTGTTCATTTTTCATTACAAAATTGGAGCTTGGAATGTCCCACAGCCCCTTGAGTTCCACAGATTAATTTTGCTATATAAAAAGCACTACTCTTTCTTTTTCAGTGCTTGTTCGTTTTATCAGAATCTTCTTAACATGTGCATTATAAGACAGAGCAAATGGCAGGACTCTGCTCAACCTCTCTCTGTAATTAGTTATGAGGCTTCTGCTGCAATTTGCATTGGAAAATACGTCAAAAAGTAGGATTTCTCTCTCTGTGATGGATAAAATGGCACCGTGATCAAAGCCCAAACAAATTTGGGCAGATCCCAATATAGGGAGGCAGTGAGTTGAAAGAAGCAGCCCGGGGATGATCTTGATAGCAGCAAAGCCCAAGTCCTTTTAAATATCAGAGAGGATGTCTTGCTGTGAATCTGTGAATACGATTGCTGCAGCCCTGGAAGCTATTAATTAATACGTGGTAAAGTTTATTGTGATGGAATACGTGGGTCCATTGGCTGCAGCTAGCCAGTATGAAGCCAGTGTTTCAAATAACCTTGTATAACATGTATCAAGCGTGGTATGAAAAGCTCAGCCAGGAGGTTGTAGCGAAATCTGTTCAAAAGGCCTGGATCACTGGGCAATCGGGCGTTCACCCACCGTTTGCTCTGATTGCACAGGGGCAAAGAAGTCCGGCAAGTCGCTTCCAGCCTGCTGGGTCTGCCCGTTGCTGTCGCACAGCTTCGAAGAGGCTCCATGTCTCTCTCGCGACTCGGGGATTTGGCAGGGATGCAGGTTGGCTTGTCTTGCCTTTTTGTACAAGTGGACCAGTGGAGTGGAAAACTACCGAGTGAGCCGCCGATCGGATCACAGCACAGCCGTCCTCATGCATGGATAAACTAACATGTCAATACACACGGCATGGGGCTGCCTCTCCTGGCCTTCCTCGCTGGCAGGAAAGCAGATTGCTGCTAATGAAGTCATGGGAGCTAACAGACAGGAGGTAATAGATCGGCTGCTCTCAGCACTGGTTAGGCCCTGTCTTCACAACAATGGTAGAGCGTCCATGCTTTGAGAAGGAAGTGGGTAAGCGGCAGGAAAGAATCAAAGGAATGTGGACAAACTGAACAGGAATTTTAGAAGCAATGTGCCCTGCAACCTAGGCAGGATGGAGAGAGCTAGACATCCTGTCAGGGACTGGGCAGAGGAGGAATGGTGGAGACTGCCATGGCGATCACACAGGGACCCCGGAATTTCACCGTCTATTGATCCCTGTACCACCACTTTATTTCTCGCTGCCACCACCCAGGCCCTACCTGGTACAATACTGAGTCCAGTCAGGGTTAAATTGGAACATAAAATTCTGTTTATTTATTGCAGTTTAACAAGCGTGTGGTTTCATAAATGGTATCGGTCAATTACATTCATGGGGTGCCTATCCAGACCTGTAACTTCCGCTACCTGCTCTCACTGACTAAACCACCTCTCAGATATTTACTTGTCTTCCTAGCTCCTAACTGTTCCCGACTCAGCTTATTTCGCTACACTAACTCAACCTACCCACAGACTCTATCCCAATTCACTCCCACTTCAACCAACCACCCACCCAACTCCCAACGAACTCTCTCCTCCGCCCCTCCCAGAGCTGGTTTTATAGTCCCTCTGACTCCACCCCCTGGGTTCTGATTGGGTAACCTGTTTAACTATTTCACCTCCAGCACTCTCATATGTTAATGTCACAACCGCTTCCCCAGCCTGACCCTTCCAGAGAAGAAGACAGTTCAGAATTACAACTGGGGTTTGAGGGAGATCACAGCTCAGAGGCAGATGAGGTGGAAAACTGGGAAGTAATGGGAGAGGAGGAAGAGGAAGCACCGGAGGGGGGGCAGCTGATGGACACAATGTCTTTAGAAAGCATTCCAGACCTCCCCATTTCTCCCAGAACCCGGCGGGCAGTGAAAGTAGGAGAGCAGAGAGCTCAGAGGCAGAGGACACATCACAGCACCCATAGTGATGATGCATAATGGGAGAGAGGGAGAGGGTGGAGACTCACTTGGAGCAACGCCATTACTCCGAGGCTGCATTTCTAAGCCTCTCTCTGTGAATATTGAATAAAAAGCATTGGTAAGAACTTGTCTTATCCATTCCTGGCAACCTACCATGGGGGTTGGATCCTCTGATGCCTGACAGAGGGAGGGCAGTCAGGTAAAATGTGCATAGCTGTGATAATAAAGAAAGAGATAATTTATTTATTTTTTTCTGGCAAGAAGACAAGATAATTCAAGGAAGATTCAGCGTTCCATCACTGAGGAACTTAAGCCAGATAAATATTGGCCAGTTTAGATAGAACCCCGCATCTTCTTTAATGGCCCGGGTTAGATCAGGGATAAACCAACATGGTACTCTTTAGATGGATTATAAACTCCTATCAGCCTCAGCCAGCCTGGCCAGTGGCCTGGAATGATGGGAAAGTGTACAGTGGTACCTTGGGTTAAGTACTAAATTCGTTTCGGAGGTCCGTTCTTAACCTGAAACTGTTCTTAACCTGAAGCACCACTTTAGCTAATGGGGCCTCCTGCTGCCACCGCGCCGCCGGAGCACGATTTCTGTTCTCATCCTGAAGCAAAGTTCTTAACCTGAGGTACTATTTCTGGGTTAGCGGAGTCTGTAACCTGAAGCGTATGTAACCCAAGGTACCACTGTACTGCAGCAACCTCTAGAAGATGCCATGTTGGCTACCTCTGGGTTAGAGGAATTCTGGGTAAGACTTCTGCCCCATAAGTGCAGCTTCATTGGAACTTTTCGGAATTCAAGATCCCCACCCCAAGGAGCAGGTGTGCCAACTCTAGGAGGTGGAGGTGCTGTCAAGACCCCTCAATATTCCTTAGCAGGAGGCTCAACCCCTCCCCCCCATTATGGGGACAGAGGAGGTGAAACTGCTGAGCCGAGTGCAGCCCAGCATCAAAGCAGGCTGCTCCTGTGTGTGAGAGAGGAGGAGCCACGGCCATTGAAGCTGCGCAGTGCTGGTGCAAGGCCTCCTTCCAATGATGCACCTTTCCCCGATGATGTGCGCGCATAACACTTTGTGTGCATGGCGTCGCAAACACACTGCGCAACTGGGCCTTCCCAGTCTTCGGCCCAAGGCAGTGCCTCTGCCAAAGAGCTAACAAAATGTGACACAAGGGGAAGCAGCAGAAGAAAGGAATGGAAGGCAGGGTTAGGCGGGGAAAGAATATATGCTCGTTTCAATTACACATTCTTAAAGGTAAAGGTAAAGGGACCCCTGACCATTAGGTCCAGTCGTGGCCGACTCTGGGGTTGCGGCGCTCATCTCACTTTATTGGCCGAGGAAGCCGGCCTACAGCTTCTGGGTCATGTGGCCAGCATGACTAAGCCGCTTCTGGCAAACCAGAGCAGTGCACGGAAACACATACTTAGGCTTGGTTAAAGGCTTAGTCAACAACATAGGAGCAGCCCTGCTGGCTCGGCAAATGCCCATCTAGTCCAGCAGCCTTTCCTCACAGTGAATGACCAAATGCCTATGGGAAGCCTGCAAGCAGGCCCTGGGCGCAACAGCACTCATTCCCACCAGCGGCGGAGCAAGCTGATAGGGCGCCTGGGGTGGTGCGTGTGCCCTACGTGAGGGGTGGGACAGGGTGAGCTGGGGCAGGACATTCCGCAGGGCCTCCAAGGAGTCGGCCTACCTCCTCCCAGTCAGCTGCCCTACAGCTGAGGGGGAGGCGGTGGGCGGACCATTTGGGGCAGTGCGGAGCCTGCGGGCGCCAAAGCCACTTTGTCACTCCCAGGAGAAACGCGTGGCTCAGGCGCGCTGCAGGCCCCACAGTGAGTGCCGCCCAGCATTTGTCACCCCTCTCAGTGGTGACACCCGGGGTGACCCACCCCCACCGCACCCCCTTCCTCCGCCTCTGATTCCCACAGCAGCTGGTCTTCAGAGGCATACCACCTCAAGCTAACGAGAAATCTACAATGGTCTTTTGTTCCACCTGTTCTGTAAGCACACTTGCTTTTGAGTGAGAGGCTCGCCTTAGGCTGGTGACACGCAATAGTTTTTAAGAGAACTGGAAATGGTTAGCGAGAGCTCTGCTAGCCAGAGCGTGCTATGTATACACATTTCATGTATCCCAGGCTTTGCAAGTTTGTGAACAAGGACAGAAATCTGCTTACCAGAGACAGACGTTGTATGCATGTGCCCAGCAATAAGCTCTCTTTCCAACCACCTTCAACTTTTTTTTTGGGGGGGGGGAACCCTTTTATCTGTCTTTTGCCATCTTATCTGTGGAATCTGTCGGTAGCTGCTGGCAAGTCCTTGCCTCAAGTTCTCCATCTATAAGATGAGAATAATAGCGATGGACCGTGATGGTGATGGATTGCAGTGAACCTGATCTCTGAGACCTCAGTACAGGTCCCTTAAGCGTGTCCACCCTGAAGACCCACCTGTCTGCCATGGCCACCAGTGGCTAACTGGGAACTGAGGGCCTCTCCAGATTGGTGTTTCATGGTGGGTGCATTCTGCAGTACGTTCCTACCAGAATAATAGAGCCTTAGTAGTGGATTTATTATGCTTTTTTATTTGCTCTGGGATGTTTTCGCTACGCTGCCACATTTTTGCTGTCTGGAGGGGTTGGAGTGCAACAAGAGGGGGACGAAAATAAACCGGAACATTTGTGGTCTAAAAAGTTACAGGATTTCAGAGGGGTCTTCGGATGAAGGGCAATATACAAATGTAATAAATAACAAAATAGTAATTACAGGACATGTTACAGGAGAGTTAGAAGGCAAATGCTGAAGACGTATGTCTTTAGCCTGGCTTTAGACACCTGGGATGTTTGTAATCTATTTTAACTTTTTTTAATTCTGAATTTTAAACTGCTGCAAGCTGCCCTGGTACCTGCTGGTGAAGGGCAGGGAATAAATAACAGCAGCAGCAGCAACACCAACGATTTAATAGCAACAACAACAATAATATCCACTGTTTGGAAATGAAGCAGCGCATGGTTTGCTGAATAATTTCTGCAGGTGCAAAGAGTATTGAAAGCATATTGTGTTTGACCACCCTGATAGCATCATGAGCACAAATAACCATGCATGCATGATGAAAAGGATGCCTGGAGGCAACCTCTAGAAATGGTGCTGTGGTCTGTTTTTTGTATGATTAAGTGATGCTAGGCTCTTTGTTGTGTTTTGTGTTAGCTTTTAGTAACATTATGAAATAGATGTTTGGAATAGTTTTAAATTATTCCATATTGGTGATCATTTCAGAGTGTATTTTGCAAGCTGTTTTGTGAAGGACATCTTTTCAAAAGCGGGTCATAAATCTGTTAAATAGAAATAAATAAATCCTGCCCCACATGGATACATCCCTAGTAAACACGTTGTACAGACAAGCCCTTAGGAAGCTAAGATCTGGCCCTGCATCACAGCAATTTACCTTTCGCTAACATGACCGCAAGAAGCTTACTGCATTTTCCCAGGCAGAGTTGCGCACCATGCCTGGCTCTCTGTTATCTGCAACTGATGCGTCGCTTTAAACAAGCCAACTGCTCCAGCCATGTTTCTTAGCCTCTCAATGGAATGGATATACAATCGTCGTGAAATATACACAAGGACCGAGCCGTAAATAGCCCAGGGAACAGAACGAGCGAGGCTGGCAGGAATAAGGTTGGACACAAGTTTCCGTAAGCACAATTAAGGGGCTGTACAAATGATCGGACCCTGTGATTAACGCAGCTTCCCAATTCGCATGAATATTAAACGCCAACAGGCCCAGGCTCCCCACACAATGAATTCTGTATGAATCTTAAGATAAATCATTTGGATAAGTTAGCAGCAGCTGTACTCCCTTGCTGCCAGCTGCCTCAAAAAATCATTTCAAGTCAGGCGAGAGAAGAGAGAGAGAGAGGGAGGGAGGGAGATATGGAGGAAGAGAACCAGAGAGAGAGAGAGAGAGAGAGAGAAAAACCCGGTAATTAGGATTCCATGCTCGGAGGACTAGGGATCAAGGCTGATAAATGCAAGGTGCCTGGAGCTGTTTGGGAAATCAAAAATAAAGGGAGGCGTTAGGAAAATCAGTGGCATATACTTCTGTGCTTGATTGCCTAATGCTTATTGTATTTTATTTGAAAGAGAATGATGCAGTTCAAGCCTGGCGTCAGCACCTGGTATGGTGGGACAAACACTGCACCCTGGAGGGCTCACCGCTGCTGGCGCTGGCATCCTTTTATTTTTTAAATCTGACTTTCTCCACTTACAGCCCAGCACTCCTAAGAGAACTGCAGGGCAAGGTGGCTGCAGCTGCCACTACCAGCCTAGGGCCCAGAGGCATTCTGGGAAAATAAAGATGGCTGCTGCTCCAGCTGCTTCTGTCAGCCTGTTTCTCTCTCAGCACCAGCTACCTTCTTCTTCCCATACACAGAGCTTCCTGCTTCAACATCCTGCTGCATGACCCCCTCTCCACAGGAAGCTCATGGGTGTGGGGGGAAACCAGGGCAGCGTTGGGAGGGCCCCAGAAGGCTCCACGCCCAGGGTCCCCTCAGAACTGGTGCATGCCCTCCAACATTTCTCCGATGAAAATAGGGATGTCCTATTCCATAATAATCATAATTTTATTATTTATACCCTAACCGTCTGACTGGGTTGCTCCACTCACTCTGGGTGGCTTCCAACACATATAAAAATAAAACATTAAACTTTTTTCTTTTTTTTAAACTTCCCTATACAGTGGTACCTCAGGTTACCTATGCTTCAGGTTACACACGCTTCACATTACAGACTCCGCTAACCCATAAATAGTACCTCGGGTTAAGAACTTTGCTTCAGGATGAGAACAGAAATTGTGCGGCGACAGCACAGCAGCAGCGGGAGGCCCCATTAGCCAAAGTGGTGCTTCAGGTTAAGAACAGTTTCAGGTTAAGAATGGACCTCCGGAATGAATTAAGTACTTAACCCGAGGTACCACTGTACAGGGTTGCCTTCAGATGTCTTCTGAAGGTTGTATAGTTACTTATCTCCTTGGCTTGTGGGGGGCGGGTTGCATAACTCCATACTTCCCAACATTTCTCCGATGGAAATAGGGACGTCCTAGGGGAAAGCAGGATCAAATCAGAAACCGGGATGACTTCTGAAAATCTGGGACTGTCCCTGGAAAATAGGGACCCTTGGAGGGTCTGCTAGCGTTGGCTCTGGTGTTCTGGCCTTCTACTGCTAGCAGCTATAATCAGGCTAGGCCAACAGAGACTAGGTTTAAATGAACACAATGGTTAAAGGAAGTTGCTCATATTGTACCCCACTGTACAAAGACAATTTTCTTGCAGCAACTGACCTAGGCAAAAGCTTTGGTCTGCATATTAAGAGAATGGGACAGAGCTAGGGAAGCATAATGCTTTGCTAAAAATAATAATCAAACTATTATGCTCCACTAGCTCAGTCTCTTATTTGCTTAATGTGCAAAAAAGTAACCCTGTTATTTCCCTAGGTCAGAAGCTAGCGGACATTGGTCTGTTTGCCAAGGGGTGCCCAGCGTGAGCAGTTTCTGGTGCTCAGAACATCATGGCTGGATGTACATTGTCCTGTTTAATGACATTTCCCTGTATTAGAATGATATTAGATATGTTGTTCTAAAACATCACAGGGCATACTTGTTTATTAAAATGTTTTTTAACATGTGTGTTTTTTTTTTTGGTCAAATGTAAGTAATACATGTAAGTAATACGCGGGTGGCGCTGTGGGTTAAACCACAGAGCTTAAGACTTGCCGATCAGAAGGTCGGCGGTTCAAATCCCCGCGACAGGGTGAGCTCCCATTGCTCGGTCCCTGCTCCTGCCAACCTAGCAGTTCGAAAGCACATCAAAGTGCAAGTAGACAAATAGGTACCGCTCCAGCGGGAAGGTAAACGGCATTTCCGTGCGCTGCTCTGGTTCACCAGAAGCGGCTTAGTCCTGCTGGCCACATGACCTGGAAGCTGTACGCCGGCTCCCTCAGCCAATAAAGCGAGATGAGCGCCGCAACCCCAGAGTCGGTCATGACTGGACCTAATGGTCAGGGGTCCCTTTAACTTTACCTAAGTAATACCCGGCCACACCATTTCCAAAATGCTGTTTCTTTCCTTGCTGGTAGCTGATTGTTCCGCTCTGCCTTCTGGTGCTTTAATTCTCCCTCCCCCCCATGTTCTTTTTTACCTGCCCATTGGAGGAGGGGTGGAGTTTGAATGAAGTAAACAAAAGGTAAAACGCGACATAGGTACACATGAGCAGTCTTTCACCAACATAGCAGCAGAAAACGATTAAAAATGAAGCAATAAAAAAGACAAGGTAATAACACATCTTAAAAAGCAGAGACATCACCTTACCAACAAAGGTCCATATAGTTAAAGCTATGGTTTTCCCAGTAGTGATGTATGGAAGTGAGAGCTGGACCATAAAGGAGGCTGATGTTTTTGAATTATGGTGCTGGAGGAGACTCTTGAGAGTCCCATGGACTGCAAGAAGATCAGACCTATCCATTCTTAAGGAAATCAGCCCTGAGTGCTCACTGGAAGGACAGGTCCTGAAGCTGAGGCTCCAATACTTTGGCTACCTCATGAGAAGAGAAGACTCCCTGGAAAAGACCCTGATGTTGGGAAAGATGGAGAGGCACAAGGAGAAGGGGACTACAGAGGACGAGATGGCTGGACAGTGTTCTCGAAGCTACAAACATGAGTTTGACCAAACTGCAGGAGGCAGTGGAAGACAGGAGTGCCTGGCGTGCTCTGGTCCATGGGGTCACAAAGAGTTGGACATGACTAAACAACTAAACAACAACAATAACACATTGTGAACATAAAAAGTAGGATGTCATGTGTCCATCTACGTTATCAAAACCATCCCTTAACCATAAGTTAAAAATCATAAGTGTAGATCCACCCTTTCTTGTTGTAATCCTGAAAACATCCCTGCGTGGTGTGCCCATATTATGACCCTCCCCAATTGCAGATGGGGAGCTGAAGCTAAGAGAATGGCTTGCCTAAGGCCAAGACGTGTGCTCCTGGCTAAAGGAAGGTTTCAGCCAAGTTCTTCCAGTTTTGTAACTCCATCTCCCAGTCGACGAATGAGCTGTGCACAGAAAAGTTCCCTTTTCAAATATCTCTTTAAGCATAAGCTCATTAGGTGTCTTAGGCAAGGCACTATCTCTCAGCTCAGCCCTCTACCTCTCCTGGCACCTGCAATACAGGGATAATAAAACAGACCGCATTTGCGTCGTTGTGGAAAATATTAAAACTGCTTTCAGCAGTGAGAAACAGGCTGAGCATAGGTGGCGATAGAGCATAAGCGCACTGGCAGACACCCAAAGACCACTGAACCCACATCAGATCTTCCGGAAGACAGGCTGCACTCTAAGACATCTTCTGATCCTGAATTCAGCTTTCTGTGCCTGTGTCTTTTCCAGTCCTTCAAAAATGGCAGCCTGCCCTTTGGTTTCCTACTCACCTTACAGGCACCTTGATTATATCAACTCTCTCTCTCTCTCTCTCTCTCTCTCTCTCTCTCTCTCTCTCTTTCTTTCTCTCTCTCTGTGTGTGTGTGTGAGAGAGACGTATACACACTCCTCTGATTGTTCTTCCTATCCATAACACCCTGAAATGGGCCTCTATTAAGAAGGAGATTGTCCTATTTTTTAGTCGCCATGGCAGCATATTGTCAGTAGCTCACCTTAAAAGAAAAGGAGGATGCACCCAGTACTCAGAAGTGGACTCCCAGGTTTGCCCATTAAGCCTTTTGTGTCCAACCCACGCCCGCTGCAAGCTTGCAGCAGTACCATGGAGCTAATATGCATGAAACATTTAGAGGAAATAGTTTCTTGTGAGCAGGCTCACCAGGAGCAGGTAGTACAACAGACCTCCCCATTTTCCCCAAAGGGTGTGTGTGTGTGTTGCTCAGAGGTGCCAACTTGTGCCCAAGATTGAGGGGGCCTAGCACACGTCGTGTGTGTGTGTGACATCATGTGTGTGTGTGTGTGACGTCGTGTTCCGGGCATGTTTGACATCGTATCTTTGGGAGGAGACTGAGTGCGTAGCCCAGCATGGCGTGGCTTCAATGGTGGGCGGTTTCTCCTCTCTCATGCTCAGGAGGGACCAGGCCCTGAAGCTGTGCCCTGCTTGGCTCTGTGCTCAGCCTCCTCCGCCCCTCAACATTGAGTGGGCCTGGCCCCCTCCCAGCAGACACTGAGGAGACTGAAGACACATTGGCCCCATAGAGTTGGCACCCCTTGTGGCGTTTGCCCTCCTAGGTGTGTGACATCATACTGGGTTCATAGGGAAAGGGTTAACTAATTGTAAAATGACTAACCAATGGGAACCCAGGGGGCAGAGTTAACTGTGTATAAGGTTTAAGCACAGAGGGTTTTTTTTGCAGTGAGTTAGAGTTGTTGAGATGACAGTCTGGAGTTAGAAGAGACAGAGAAGATAAGTCTGTGGGTTGGGCTAGTCTGATGTGAGAGAGGGAGAGAATTTGTTAAGAGGAGTCAGTCAAACAGTTGAGATGATCAGTCAGAAGGTATTAGGAAGGTATAGGCCGGTAAAGAAACTAAAGTTAAGATACTGACAGGAATATTATCTGAGTAACCATAAACTTGTTAACGTTTGTAAAATAAACTTGTTTTTTTTGGTTCACTTTTAACAACTGTCTGGACTCAGTGTTTTAACAGAGAGTAACTGGTTGGTGGCAGCCGGGAAGCAAGCACAGTGGTGGCACAGGGATCAATAGACCGTTAATCATCCGGGGACTCTGTGTGATCGCCACACTGTTGTTGTTGTTGTTGCTGTTGTTGTTGCTGCTGCTGCTGGAAGTGGCAACACCAGCAGCAACCCTATTGGGAGCATTTTGTCCACTCTATTCTTCACCATTTTGCATAGCCCATAATGCCCTGGACTTTAATTTGTTCTGGGGCAGTGTTTGTGTGTTGAGGGTCAGGGCAAGGCAGACCACTGATAATATTCAGGGATGATATTTTGCGGTGTGGCCTTCTTTTTCTATCAGGAAAAGGCTGCCTCATTGCAGGGCAGATTCGAGGGTAAACCATATGTGGAACGAGTCTGCCCCTGCGGCTTGATGGAGGTAGAAACTGTCTCTCATGTCTTGTTATGCTGCCGTTTCTACGGGGATATACGCTCGGTATTTATCACCCCTGTTATACAAAAATCTCCAAATGGGTCCGAACTTCAGTGTCTGAAACTCCTGGTAGAGGACATGGATCTAGAGATCACGCTAAGGGTGGCCAAATTCTGTGCAACTGCCATAAAACTTAGGGAACAAGCTGTACTACCAAAATGATTAAGGATTTAAATGACAATTTTAGGTTATATTTTAGTGATTAAGATTTAACATATATTTTTTACTGCTGCTATATCTGTATTGTCCCTGTTATACCAATTGCAATTCAATGTATCCCTATCGTGTTTTATGATTTTCCTGATATTGTAAGTGAGCCGGAACTGGTCTGTGACCGTAATAATAAATTCATTCATATCAGGAAAAGGAAAATCTGAGAAATGCCCTCAGAAAAAAAATGCCTTTGGTCAAACCTCAGCTCAGTGCAATTAAAAACATTCTTTAAAAAATAAAAAAATATTGACGATGGCATGAGCAAATTTAATCAGGAAGCTGCTTCCATGGGCCGAGGTAGCATCCCCTGTCCAAGAAATCTCCCTATATTAATAGTTCTTCCCAGATCACACAGTGAGTATTCCCCTACAGATTTCATAAAGTTCTGCTAGCACACATTTTAGGGGCTGTTAAGGGCGGATCTGTAACCAGAACACACAGTGAGAAAATGTAATAAAGAGATCTAAGTGGGGAGATGTGATCCTTAAGAAATCGTTTTGAATAAACCAAAGCTGCAGTGGAGAGATGAAACTGAGGTTGTGGGAGTGGATGAAGCAAGTTCTGGGATTTAGATATGGATATGCCAAATCAATGCAGGCTGACCTATCTGTTTACTGCTGCCTCTAAGACTGTCCACAGAGGTCTGACAATGCTTCACAGCATCCTTCTGATACTCAATGCTGCACATGACAGGAAAACAAATCCAGGATGAGGATGTACATACATGATCTGTTCCACTGTGCCTCACATGGAAAGGTCAGGCCTCTGGGTTCCCCATGGACATGTCTGTGGTGCTCTTTGAATAAAATTAATAAACCTTCATAATCTCATCACTATGATTGCTATGTCTGAGCCTCTTTAGAAGTCCTCTCCAGATGCTGTTTCTTGATTAAAAATAGGCTGCATGGTGCTTCCCCAAGACTTGTGGCATTGCCCCCCCCCCCGCATGCTGGAAAAAAATTGCAGAGATTACTTTTTTGAGAGTTATGTGATCTTGGCAGCAGCAAAGACAAACCTGTCCAAGTGCTACAGAAGAGTTTAAATGAAGGGGGAAGGATGCAGTTGGGCGATGCCCCAAATCAGGGCTGGCCTGCCTATTATTATTATTATTATTATTATTATTATTATTATTATTGAATTTATATACTGCCCTATACCCGGGGGTCTCAGGGCAGTTCACAGAATAAAACCAAGATATAACACTACAAAATACAGTGGTACCTCTTGTTAAGTACTTAATTCGTTCTGGAGGTCCGTTCTTAACCTGAAACTGTTCTTAACCTGAAGCACCACTGTCAGAGCTGCCCTAGGTCCCAGCTCACAAAGGACCAACGCTGCTTCGTTGTTAAGTATAAAAGTCTTTATTGAAGTTCAGTTTCACTTCCAGAGCCGCAGCGCGCAGCCCCACGTCTAAAGTGTCAGACCACTGATGCTCCGTCTGAGTCTCCTCCCCCCTGACACCAATTTAAGATCCTAGCCTTGCTCCACCTTCTCCGCTGCTCCTTCCTCCTCTGGGTCCGCCTGCCCGCCGGGGTTCCGCCCTTTCTAGCCTCTTCTCCCGCTGATTCCCCTGAGCCTTCTCCCTCCCTCCGGCGGGCTTTAGGAGCTGGTTCCCCATCCGGGTCTCCTGCTGTTCCGCGCGCCTGCACATTTGAACTTGGCGCGCGCGCCCAGCCAGCAGCTTTCCTCCTGACCGTTTCACTGCTGCTGCCACTGCTTCCCCCTTCGGGGGGGCTAGCTGCAACTGACCTCCCTTCCGTTCCCCCACTCTCCGATGGAGGCGTGGTCAGCCCTGACTCCCTCTCTGGAGGAGACGCTGGCCCTGACACATGTGACTCCTCCCCCCCACTATGCTCTGGTGGGGAAACTGGTCCCGATCCTCCACTGCTGCTTTGGGGTTCCCCTCTGGCTCCTTGTTTCTGGTGCGTCCCCCCTGGGACCCCCCTTGCCCTGACCATCGGCGCCCCCTTCTGGGAATCTTCTGATTCGCTGGAGAAGCTCATGGAATCTCTCGGGCCACTGTCATACTCCCCTACGCTGCCCTCAGATTCTTCCCCTTCGCTCTCCCAATCCTCTCTCCCCAGTGCTCCTGCTCCTGATTCCCTGACATCCATCCCCCCCTCGAAGCCCCCCCTTCCCCCCTCCCCCTCTTCGGGTGTGGGTTCTGGGTGCTCCAGTCCTGTGGGTGTGAGTGCGGGATACCATTCTTCCCCCCTGGTGTGTAGCCGGTCCACTGGATCCGGCCCAACCGCAACGGGCTCGTCGACGTCGATTTCCTCTGCTTCCATCTCTCTGCTGATGTGCTCGAATCCAGGATCCTCCCCCAACACGTCCATGTCCTCCCCTCCCCCGGGTACCTCTGGTGAGACTGCTTGCAAAGGTCCCCGCAGCAGCTCCCTGTGCCACCCCACCTCCGGTTGAGTGTCCCACCAATAGGAGCGGTCTGTGGCAAACCCCGAGAGAGACCCCTCCGAGGAGCTAGTGTCCGGCGTCATCTCTTCAGCTGATGAAAAACCCTGGAACGTACTGGCTGACAGTGTGGGTGTGAAGAGCCAGTCGTCGAAAAACTCTGCCGGCATAGGTCTGTGTGGGAAGAGTGCATGGAACTCGTCTTTAAGATAGTGCTCCTCC
The DNA here is from genome assembly GCF_027172205.1 of Podarcis raffonei. Taxonomy (NCBI): domain Eukaryota; kingdom Metazoa; phylum Chordata; class Lepidosauria; order Squamata; family Lacertidae; genus Podarcis; species Podarcis raffonei. The sequence continues at coordinate 28,414,559 of NC_070603.1, read as the reverse complement.
ACGGCATAGCACGGTACCCACCTGTTGGCACTGGCTGGGGTACCTTCCCTGGCGAGGAGGTATTCCACCCCCTCTTCCCCCCACCTCGAGTCCAAAATCTCCGTGACCTCGTTGAGTGGCGTCGCCCTCCGCGACCCCTCCCTCTTCGGAGATTCACTAAGTGTGTCTGGCGCGTTCCCTGTCGCCTGAAACCTGTGGGGTTCCCTGTAGGGTGTGAGCACTGACCTATGAAAGACTGGGTGCATTCTGGAGCCCTCCGGGAGTGTCAACCGGAAGGCCACTGGATTGATTTGTGCCGCGACCTGGTAAGGTCCCAGCTGCTTGTGCTTGAGCTTCCTCTTAGCTAGCGTCCTGGCCGGCACTGCCTGGGCTGCTAACCAGACCCAGTCCCCCACCTGGATGTCCTCCCCGACCCTCCTGTGCTTGTCTGCCTGCATTTTGTAGGCGTGTTTCGCCAGTTCCAATTGCCTTCGGAGTTGCTCGTGGACCTCCTGTAACTCTGCTGCTAAGTGCTCTGCTCCCCTTGGCTCCCCCTCCCCCTTCGTCTCTAACCCCGGGAAAGTTCTGGGATGCCGCCCATTATTGGCGAAGAACGGTGTCACTCCCGTAGACCCGTGCTTCGTGTTGTTGTAGGCAAACTCGGCCAGCGGTAGGTAGTCCACCCAGGTCGAGGGTTGTTGATTGGCGTAGCATCGCAGGTACTGCTGCATGATGGCGTTGACCCTCTCCGCTTGTCCGTTGGTCTGCGGGTGTCGTGCCGACGCTAAGTTGATCTTGACGTTCAGGATGCCCAGCAGCTTCTGCCAGAAGCTCGAGACGAATTGGCGACCCCGGTCGGACAGGATGGACCGCGGCAAGCCGTGAGCTTTGAACACGTGGTCTATGAACAGCTTGGCGGTCTGTTCCGCTGTGGCCACCTTCGCGCACGGAATAAAGTGCGCCATCTTGGTGAACATGTCTACGACCACGAGCACCGCTGTTTTGCCTCGCGAGCTGGGCAGATCTGTGACAAAGTCCAGGGCCACTCTCTCCCACGGTTCGAGCGGCGTCTGTAGGGGTTCTAGTAGACCCGCCGGCTTCCTGTGTACTGGCTTGGCCCTTTGGCAGGTGTCACACCTGGAGACGTAATCCGCGACTTCTCCCCTCACCTTGGGCCACCAAAAGTCTCTGGTTACTAATTCCGCCGTTTTGTCCTTGCCGAAGTGCCCAGCGCTGGGCGCGTCGTGTAGCTGCTGCAAGACTTTCGCGCGGAGGTCGTCTCCGGGCACGTAGAGAGCCCCTTTGCGGATGAGCAGTCCGTCTCGTATCTGGAACTCGTCGTCCTTCGCTGTGCCTTTTCGCACCTCCTCCATCTTGGATTGTGCGAACGAATCCGTCTGCAGCGCTCGACGCACCGCGTCCAGGTCCACGGCAGCTGAAGCGCACGCCCACGCTTTCGGTGCGAAAATGTGCTTGGCCGCCACCGGCGCCGCTTCCTCGAGATACTGCGGCTTCCTGGATAGTGCATCCGCCATGACGTTGTTGTCTCCCGGGATGTATTCTATCCGGAAATCGAAATCCGCAAAGAACTCCGCCCAGCGGATGTGTCTCTGGTTCAGGAACCGCGCCGTGCGCCAGTACTCCAGGTTCTTATGGTCCGTGCGGACTTGCACTGTGTGTCTGGCTCCAACGAGGAAGTGCCGCCACGCCTTGAAAGCTGCATGAATGGCCAGCAACTCCCTGTCCCAGATGGTGTAGTTCTGTTCCGCCTTGCTGAGTTTCCTGGAGTAGAATGCGCACGGCCTCCATTCCCCTTGCGGATCTGGCTGCAACAGGACGGCCCCCACTGCTCTGTCTGAGGCGTCCGTCTCAACCCTCATTGGTCTGCTGGGGTTTACATGTAGCAGCTGTTCTTCAGACGCGAAGAGACGCTTGAGTCTCCGAAAGGACTGCTCCGCCTGGTCCGTCCAGGTGAACTTCTTCTTCTTGGAGCTGAGGGTGTCCGTGATGGCCGCCGTCTCCTTCGCGAACCCTTTGATGAACTTGCGATAAAAGTTGGCGAAGCCGACGAACTTCTGGACCTCCTTCCGATTGCGCGGGCTCTTCCAGTCCAACACCGCACGGACCTTGGCGCTGTCCATGGCGAGTCCCTTGTCGGACAGCTTGTAGCCCAGAAAATCCACCTCCGTCATGTCGAACTGGCACTTCTCTAATTTGGCGTAAAGTCTGTGCTCCCGTAGCCTCTGCAGGACCTCCTTGACGTCCCTCTCGTGAGCCTCCTGCGATTCCGAGAAGATCAGGATGTCGTCCAGGAAGCAGACGCACTTCTTGTAGAGGAGTCCCGCTAACACGTGATGCATGAAAGCTTGGAAGGTATGGGAGCCATTTTGCAGACCAAAAGGCATTACGCGATATTCATAGGTGCCTAAAGGTGTAAACATGGCTGTCTTCCACTCATCGCCCTCCCGCATGCGTATAAGGTTGTACGCCCCTCGTAGATCCAACTTGGTGAAGATCCGTCCCTTCCTCACCGTCGCGAGCAGGTCGTCGATCTTGGGCATGGGGAATGCTGCGGGCTTTGTTTTGGAATTTATGGTCCTATAATCAACTATGAGTCTCCGTTGGGGCGTGTCCTTCTTCTTCACGAAAAACACGGGACTGCCCCCCACTGCTTTAGATTCTTGGATGAACCCCCGCTTCAAGTTGTGATCTATGAACTCCCTGAGTTCTTGCAGTTCATCTTCAGACATGGAATACAGTTTCCCAGTCGGCAGCGTCGCTCCCGGCAGGAGGTCAATCTTGCAGTCGTAAGGCCTGTGGGGAGGCAGCTTATCCGCTTCCCTCTCGCAGAAGACCTCCAAAAACTCCTTGTACTTGTTGGGTACCGCTTGCACCATGCCTAGGTGTAGCTGCGGTTCTTCCTCTTGCCCCTCCTCCTCCTGGCGGGTCTGGATGCAGTGTTCTGCGCAGTAGGAGGAGCAGAAGGTCAACTGCCGCTGGTACCATGCTAATGCCGGGCTGTGCCTATCCAGCCAACTCATACCCAACACTATGGGCGTGTCCGACAGGTGGGTGACGTTGAAGCTGATGACTTCGCGGTGGTTTCCAATTTGCATCACCATTGGTGGTGTTTGCTGTACCACCTCTCCTCCCAGTAGCTTCCTGCCATCGACCGTGACGACGTTTAGGGGCATCGTGGCTGGCATGAGTGCTATGCGATGTTGCTTGATAAAGTCCACTCCAATAAAGTCTGCGTTGCTCCCAGAGTCAATGGTTATTGGTACTTGCATGGTGTGCCCATTGGGCAACTGGAGCGATGCGGTGAGTTGCACCACTGGTTTGGGTGGGAGGGGGTCTGTGGGCTGTAAAATCTCTGGGGACTGCTTCACTGACTTGCCTGGTTGGGCCCCAGTGGCTCTGTTTCCAACCAGGCTTCTTCTTCCCCCTGCAGCTGTTTCGGCTGCTCACCTGTTCCCTTTACTGTTGCTGAGGCTGCAGTGTGCTTCTGGAGCCTCTGGGGACACTCTTTGGCCATGTGCTGTGCACTGTCGCAGATGTAACACTTCCTGGTCCCTCTAGGAGCCTTCCCCTTGACTGCTCCCGGTGTTTGGGCTCTGCTGGCAGTCTGAGCCCTGGCCCCACCAATCTCCATCGGCTCTTCTCCCCTTCCCAAAGGAGGCATGGACAGCGCCCGCCCCGCCTCTCTGGGAAAGAAAGGGGTTGTCCTGGCTGGGGTGCTTGCCTTACGTCCTTCCTCCCTGCTCCCAGGGCGTCCTTCCAGGCGCACACCAATTGCCAACGCTCTTTGGGCAACTTCTTGGGTACTTTGGGGTCGTTCCCCTCTTGCCAGCTCATCTTTCACCTCTCCACTTAGCCCCTCCCAGAACAGGTCTCTGACAGCAATAGAGTCCTTCTCCCAGCCCAGCACGTTCAGTAAGGCAAAAAAGCGCGAGTGATATTGCCTCACCGTCGCTTTCCCTTGCTGTAGTCCATGCATTTCCCTCCGAGCAATATCTACATCTACCGTAGATTTAAAGCAAGCGTCCATAGCTTTGATAAATGCATCGGAATCTTTGAGGGCGGGGTTTTTTTCGCGCCACAAATTCCGCAGCCACGCTTTTGCTTCCCCATGCAAATGAGTGATTATGAAGCCCACCTTCTCTTCCTCATCTCTAAAGTCTTTCCGAAGCAAATTGAGCGCGTAAACCACGTCAGCTCTGAAGTTAGGGTATTGCTGCAGGTTCCCATCAAAGTGGGCTACTAGGCTGCCCCCCCTCTTCCCGAGGCCAACTCCCTCCGGTTTGGGTCCTGGCAGCCCCTCTTTCCCCCAACGGTCCCACCTGGCCTGCAGATCCCGGCAGAGCGCTACTGCTTCTTCTTCTCTTTTCCTGGATGCTGCTACTTCTGCGTAAAGCGTCGTGACTGCTTCTTGCAGTTCTTTCACCTGGCTCTCTGTAGTCATCTTTGCCTATCTTCGTGAGCTCGCAAAACACCAAGTCTTGCCCCTCGCTGCACCAACTCACGCTGCGAGGTTTTTATTTGAGACGGAGCATACTGTCAGAGCTGCCCTAGGTCCCAGCTCACAAAGGACCAACGCTGCTTCGTTGTTAAGTATAAAAGTCTTTATTGAAGTTCAGTTTCACTTCCAGAGCCGCAGCGCGCAGCCCCACGTCTAAAGTGTCAGACCACTGATGCTCCGTCTGAGTCTCCTCCCCCCTGACACCAATTTAAGATCCTAGCCTTGCTCCACCTTCTCCGCTGCTCCTTCCTCCTCTGGGTCCGCCTGCCCGCCGGGGTTCCGCCCTTTCTAGCCTCTTCTCCCGCTGATTCCCCTGAGCCTTCTCCCTCCCTCCGGCGGGCTTTAGGAGCTGGTTCCCCATCCGGGTCTCCTGCTGTTCCGCGCGCCTGCACATTTGAACTTGGCGCGCGCGCCCAGCCAGCAGCTTTCCTCCTGACCGTTTCACTGCTGCTGCCACTGCTTCCCCCTTCGGGGGGGCTAGCTGCAACTGACCTCCCTTCCGTTCCCCCACTCTCCGATGGAGGCGTGGTCAGCCCTGACTCCCTCTCTGGAGGAGACGCTGGCCCTGACACATGTGACTCCTCCCCCCCACTATGCTCTGGTGGGGAAACTGGTCCCGATCCTCCACTGCTGCTTTGGGGTTCCCCTCTGGCTCCTTGTTTCTGGTGCGTCCCCCCTGGGACCCCCCTTGCCCTGACCATCGGCGCCCCCTTCTGGGAATCTTCTGATTCGCTGGAGAAGCTCATGGAATCTCTCGGGCCACTGTCATACTCCCCTACGCTGCCCTCAGATTCTTCCCCTTCGCTCTCCCAATCCTCTCTCCCCAGTGCTCCTGCTCCTGATTCCCTGACAACCACTTTAGCTAATGGGGTCTCCTGCTGCTGCCACGCTGCTGGAGCATGATTTCTGTTCTCACCCTGAAGCAAAGTTTTTAACCCGAGGTACTGTTTCTGGGTTAGCAGAGTCTGTAACCTGAAGCGTCTGTAACCTGAAGCGTCTGTAACCCGAGGTACCACTGTACATAGTAAAATAATAATAATAAAAAATCCAATAGCCCCCACCACATTTTAAAATGGCATAGGATGTCAGTCAAATGAACCAAAGGCCTGGTTAAAAAGGAACGTTTTTGCCTGGCGCCTAAAGGTGTAATATGAAGGTGCCAGGCAAACTTCCCTGGGTAGAGCATTCCACAGATGGGGAGTCACTGCAGAAAAGACCCATTCTCATGTTGCCACCCTCTGGACCTCTCATGGAGGAGGCACACGAAGAAGGGCCTCAGAGGGTGATCTCAGGGTCTGGGTAGGTTCATATGGGTAGAGGCGGTCCTTGAGGTATTGGGGTCCTGAGCTGTTTAAGGCTTTATAGGTCAAAACCAGCACTTTGAATTGGGCCCGGAAACTAATTGGTAGCCAATGCAGTCAGACCATGAGGCGGACAGACACAGCTGTCTTGGATGGTGGAATCTCATGGGGTGGCTTACCTATGGAGATCCGACCTGCCCCTGCTGCTTCTGCCAGAAAAGCAAGGCTAAGCGATGGTGGCAGCTTCTAGTGAGACCTCACAATTTCTCTTAAGACAGTGTGGCGCTTGCGCAAGATCTTGCTGGAAGCCACTGTCTGACTCCAGGAAGTGAGGTTTCAACAGGAGGGGAGATGGCACCTTTCTGTTTTGCCTCAGGTGACAAAACAGGGCAGGCTACCCCATCCTGAGTTAGCAAGGCCAATCCATTGGTAGAAATACTCTACCCCGTGGCAATACTGTTCCAGATGTACTTTCCATTATGGAATCCCTGCATCCAACCTTCATGGCTATGTAGGCACTATTCCTGCTGGGTGAATGGAAATCCTACATCTGGTTGCTGCATAGATGCTCAATGATGTCAGCTTTGATGCTGCTGGTCACCTGTAATGGGGAAAGGAGGAGGACTGAATCCAGCTCTTCCCTTTCCTCCTCCTAAAAATGGTCAGTGCTGCCATCACCAGCTATCTGTTTAATGAGTATGGAAGAATGTCCAAGCTACTACCAACAGTGGAAGATTGGCAGATGAAGATGATGGACTTTTCGGAGCTAGCTGACCTGACTAGAAGAATCCGCGACCAGAAAGAAGAGGAGTTTCAAGAGGACTGGAGGAAATTCAAGGACTATTTGAATAAATATTGTAATATAAAAAATTAGAAATTACTTGAAAGAAACAAATAGGCCTAGGATTAAATTAAGTTATAATTAAATAAATGGGATTCAGAATTTTAAGAAAAGTGAATAAAATGGACTATAATTGGAAATTGTTTTAGTTTAATAATGATATTGGAAAGCTGTTACTTTTAATTACAAGGAAACTCAGAAGGGAGGGATTTGAGGAAGTCAACCAAGATGTTTTAAAGGTTGGTTTTGTGAAGAATTAAGTTTGTTATTATTGTCTATTTGTTTATTGTTCCCCCCTTTTCCCCCTCCCTCTTTCTTCTTTTTTCTTTTTCTTTTTCCTTTTCTGTTTTTGTGTATCATTTTGCTTTCTGGTTTGTGTTATCATGGTGGAAAATCTAATAAAAAATTATTTAAAAAAAAAAGAATTTCCAAGCTGGCAGAAGAAACAGTAGTATAGTGAGTTCAATGGATTGTTTTTATTATTATTATTCCACCGCTGGATTTGGGCTGTATTTCTAAGGCAAAGGTTAAAATTCTTTGTGCTTTTGCAAATTCCGGAACGCAATTGTTTTTTGTGCAGTCTTGGTCTTGTTGCTGCAATGATGGTGGGGATGCACTTAAATGTATACTAAGCGCTGGTCAAAGAATACAAGTTCCTGCTGCAACAGTTTACAATATAAGATAGTACAGTGGTACCTCAGGTTACAGATGCTTCAGGTTACAGATGCTTCAGGTTACAGACTCTGCCAACCCAGAAATAGTACCTCGGGTTAAGAACTTTGCTTCAGAATGAGAATAGAAATTGCGCAGTGGCGGCGTGGTGGCATGGCGGCAGGGGGAGGCCCCATTAGCTAAAGTGGTGCTTCAGATTAAGAACAGTTTCAGGTTAAGAATGGACCTCCAGAACGAATTAAGTTCTTAACCCGAGGTACCACTGGATTAGAGAGAGAAATAATTCTCATATATATAGAATTCTGTCTGACACACACGTACACACACTGCTACTATGCAACTTACTCCCGAAATATCATAATGCTTAACATTCCCAGATTCAGCAGCCAACACCCACATTGTAAGATTCAGTTCCCGTAGGAGCTGAGCAATCCTGAGCACTGGAATTGTAGAGTTGGAAGGGACCCTGAGGATCATATCGTCCAGCTCCCTGCAGTGCAGGAATATGCTATTGTCCCATACAGAGATTGAACCTGCGACCTTGGCATTATCAGCACCGCACTCCATCCAACTGAGCTATCCTAACTCCATGGTGAACAAACATGATAGTCTACCAATTTAATAGATTTAAAAATCCGTCTTCCCAGTTTCCTGCCTAGAGCTGTCAAGTCACGAGTGCAGGATTCCTTCCTTACTGCTGAACAGGGAGATGAGGCCATTGCAGCCTCTCTTCCCTGCCATCAATCATGTTGTTTGCCACATTTACACCAGGCAGTGAAAGCACCATGATATCACTTTAAACAGGTGTGGTTTCCCCCAACAATTTTGAAAAGCGAAGCTCATTAAGGGTGCTGAGAGTTGTTAGGAGACCCACCTATCCCCAGTGTGGTGTAGTGGTTAAGAGCGGTAGACTTGTAATCTGGTGAACCGGGTTCGCATCTCCGCTCCTCCACATGCAGCTGCTGGGTGACCTTGGGTCAGTCACACTTCTCTGAAGTCTCTCAGCCCCACTCACCTCACATAGTGTTTGTTGTGGGGGAGGAAGGGAAAGGAGGTTGTTAGCCGCTTTGAGACTCCTTCAGGTAGTGATAAAACAGGATATCAAATCCAAACTCTTCTTCTTCTTCACAGAGCTACAGAGTCGTTTGTTCTGGGAATTGTAGCTCGAGGGGGAATAGGGGCCTTTATGGGGGGGGGGGGGACAGTGATAAGCCAAAAGGCAACACATTCTTGTCTCACTGGTTTTTCAGGAGTAACTACCTGTAGATTGTTTTTCTCTCAGATTTTACTTCCTTACTGCTTCTTCCAGAGCTGGATCAAGACATTTTGCTGCCTGAAGCAGAGGATGAAATGGCGTCCCTCCCATTTCACATACAGAAAGGGACTGGGCAATGTTTCTATTTTACTTAATATTTGTGGGGTTTTGTGTCAGCGTTGCTTGTGCAGGTTCTCCCCCCCCTCCACCTCTTTCCCCCTTTTCTTCCTAATGTCTCAACAAATGAAACCGATTTGTAAAAAAATGTTACATGGGGAAAACCCCCCCGAGAGGGAGACATTGCACATACCTTTGTAAATCAAGAAAATATTTAATAAAAATACATTTAAAAAAGAAGAAGAAATGGACTGGGCAGGCAGTTGCATCAACACTGGTGTGGGGTAGCCTTCTTTACCACACCTGAGGACAGCAGGCTGTCTTCAGGGTTTAGGGCAGTTGGCTATCTCCTTCTGCCTCATGGCAGGGCTGACTCTGGCTTCCTCTTCAGTCAGTTAGCACAGGACTTGCCTTTTGTTAACCTCATAATGACTCCATGATGGTTTGCCAGTTCCCTCAGAAAACTGCCTTTAATACTCCACAGTAGGTAGGACCGCCTCACGACTAGATTTAAACAGACACAAGCTGTTTAATTTAACTACCTGGCCATTTTATTTCCTTTCCCCCCTTTCTAATAAATGCCAGGCCGCAAGCTGTCAATGAGCAATTTTAAATCCACCTAAATTAACACAAGCGGATAATCGATTGCCATGTCCACTCTGCCAGCAACCGTCTTGTGTGTAGGCATTTATGACGCTCCTTTTAGGTGGTAGCAGCCACACATGGCTTATATGTGTTGGGTTAGAAGTCCACATGTGAGGGAAATAAATCCATCTTCTCGAAGCACCAGTGCATTGTGTGCTCACTCAGTTCCCTCTGCTGCGTCAACATGGTCCTAAGACAAACATACAAGGCACCCAAAGTGTTTGCTGCATGACATTCTGGCTTTTCTTTCATCCTTCATGAATATAAATGCTCCCCTCCCCCTCTGGCAGCCCTTTCAGCCTAGTGTTTAACTCTCTCTCTTGAATCTCCAAGCCTGACCCTGCTTTGTATGGTTGGCATCAATGCTTCAGGGAAGGAATCCATTTCACTCGTTCAGATGTCAAGGGAATTGAAAGCTCTGCAAATATTTCCTCGATCTAAATTACACACCGACCCCAGCAGGGCTGAACTCGCAATATAATCCAGGTTATGAATTGTAAATCAGAAGCTGTGCAAAAAAATAAAAAATAAAATAAAAATTCAATAAGCCCCACTACCCAGGCCTGTCACTGAACACACTTGCCGCGGCATTGTAGTTCAGTGCACACAGCATGCTGGACCAGCTCTTAAAAGGCCACAGAAAACTCATTTCTCCTCCCTTGTAAAAGCCAAAAGCTTCCCTTACCGAGGTCACATGTGATAGCTTTGGTTTATGGCCACAGAGTGATGTCCAAGCAAGCACACTGTCATTTGGGGAAAAGCCGCGCGGAGCCCCGGTCGAGGCGGGGAGCACTTAATGGCACGATGGACCCACAACTGATGTCATGACACGACATTTCGACCAACAGATCAAAAATGGAATTGGAGTTCTCTCTACAGTTTCAAGAGGAGCAGCAAATGTCAAAAACCCAAGGCCAAAAGGGATATCTTTGGAGCAGAATGCAATTAATAGTTTTTTTCCCTTCATTTTTTTAAAGCAAGTGTTGCGAGCATGCTGCATGTTCCAGAACCAGAAATCATTGCTCTGGGACGCTGATCTAGGAGGCTCTCCAACATTATGTTGCTCACGTGGATGGACAAACCAGGAAAAAAAAAGTATAACCTGGGTCCAATTAAAGCGCTAAATGTAAAGGTAAAGGGACCCTTGACCATTAGGTCCAGTCGTGGCCGACTTTGGGGTTGCGGCACTCATCTTGCTTTATTGGTCGAGGGAGCCGGCGTACAGCTTCCGGGTCATGTGGCCAGCATGACTAAGCTGCTTCTGGCAGACCAGAGCAGTGCATGGAAACACCGTTTACCTTCCCGCCGGAGTGGTACCTATTTACCTACTTGCACTTGGACGTGCTTTCAAACTGCTAGGTTGGCAGGAACAGGGACCGAGCAACGGGAGCTCACCCCGTCGTGGGGATTCGTACCACGACCTTCTGATCGGCAAGTCCTGGGCTCTGTGGTTTAACCCACAGTGCCACCCGCGTCCCTAATTAAAGCACTAGCCTATTGCATATCTTCTTTCTGGCCAGGAGTCAGATACCAATAGGCTGTGGCCAATCAGTGATATGAGCCTTATTCCACAGTCAAAGGTTAGCAGGATGATGATGATGATTATTGTAGCAACACTAAAAGAAAGTTAAACTGCTATGGTAAACGTCTGTGCCCCTAGATGTCAGGGACTGGACTGAGGAGGAATAGTGGAGACCCCCCCCCCACACTTCCCAGAGAAGAGGTAGACAGTATAGATCCACAATAGTGGTTTGAAGAAGGTCACAGCTCAGAGGCTGCAGAGGGGAGAAGCTGGGAAATATTGGGAGAAGAGCAGGAAGAAGCAGCAGCACCGGGGAAGAGACAGCTGACAGACTCAGTGTCCTTGGAAAGCATTTCTGACCCCCCTTCTCCCGGAACCCAGCGGGCACTGAAAGTAGGAGAACAGAAAGCTCAGAGGCAGAAAGCACAGATCAGCCAACATAGGGATGATGTATAAGAAGAGAGATGGAGGAGGTGGGGCTTTATTCGGAACAACGCCATTGCCAAAGAGACTGCATTTCTACGCCTCTCTTTGGGACTATTGAATAAAAGACATTGGTAAGAGCTTCTTGTCTCTCTGTTACTGGCAGCCTGCCATGAGGGGGAGGGATCGGTTTCCTGAAGCCTGACACTACCTGAACCTGTGGACTGGTTAAGAACATATAAATGCAAGAAACCTCCTTGCCCTGAGTAAGACAATTGGGTCCATTGGCAGCAGCTCTCCAGGGTTTCAGTCAGCAGTCCTTCTCAGCCCTACCTGGTGATGCTAGAGTTTGAACCTAGGGCCTTCTGCGTGCAAGGCAGGTTCTATACCAGTGAGGCTTGTCCGCCATCCCCCATCATAGCTGTCAACGTTTTCCTTTTTTAAAGGGAAATTCCCTTATTCCGCAAGAAAAGGAAAAAGTTGACAGCTATGCCCCCCATGAAATGGGCATCAAACATATCAAGGAGGGAGAATTGCTGCACATCTGGTGGGTAAGACCTGAAGTGTGGAGATATTTTGCCGGCACTAATTTAGCACAACGTGACCGAGCAATAGCAAGCCTTCAGCTCACGTTCTCCCCTTCTCCTCTCCTCTAGGGCAGCCAAGAGGAGAGGCCGGGCAGGATTTTTTCCCATCTGGAAAATTGGCTCTGCCATTTGGGTTTTTGCCTACCTCATAGCAATCATCACAACTTTGTAAGGCGGATAGGCATTGGGTAAGCCTGGTCTTGTTCGGAGGGGAGGTTGTAGCCTCTGCCTGTCCCTCCATGGGTAAAGGGATCCTGTTAAAAGGATCCGGGAGGAGGGGCTCCTGTCCGATGCCCAGACGGGGGCTAGGGCCATACCACTCCTCCAACAGGGACCGCTTGGGGAATGCCCTGATTTGAAGTAGGTCGTAGGGCATCCTCCACCCACCCACTGCTGGCTTCACTCCCAGCAGATGGGCAGGAGAGATATACACAGTCAAAATTCCTATGGCCAGACCTTCACATCTGTAACCAATAAAGTTGTGGCCTGATTTGACCCCCAAACCAATATGCCGTGTGTTGTCTAGTTGTTTGCACCTTAGGGAATAGGGTGCTCATGGGGCCTCACCATGCAAACCATAGTTTTATGTAACCACAGTTGCCCCTAATTCAGGTGTCACAGGAAACTATGACCAGAAGCAACCATACCCAGCCTCTTATTCATAGGAGGGAAGTGTGCATTCTTCCCAAGGCTCACTGCTGCTCATGCATATAATGCAAAAATATAGTTTTGCTTTATTTTTGAAATTGGCAAATGCTGTAGTAAATCCCTATTGTCCTGTTGCTCAAATGGCCCTCATTCTAAACACGCAACAGCTTAGTTGAATCCTGCCCTAAATCTCCCAGGAATCAAGTGTGCCACACCAAACTTTCTAATTCATTAGAGTGTTTCTTCTTCTTCTTTTTAAGCATACCCAACCTCTGAATATGTAGCAAATAATAAGTTGAAGTATCTTTTTAAAGTGTTGGTGCTTGGATAGGGTGGGTTAACAAACCCACTGCCAAATTCCGACCCAATCTTGATTTGATAACATATTTAAACAACAGAGCAGTATTAAAAAGTGTGTTCACATTATTGTTAGTCCTCGAGAGTTGCTACATGAAATGCAATACAAGATCTTTTATCCAAAACACCCAGGGGGATGTGCCTTTCTAAAGGATAAAGGACTACTTGGTTGATGGAAAGAACCATAGACAGCTGACAGCTGTCATTGCAGAAACCTCTCCTGCACAGACAAAAATGCTTTGGTGTGCTAAAAAGTATGTTCTTTAAAAAATAATGCCCGTAGGTACAGTTAATTTATATGGCTTAGGGCCTGTCGCTTTAAAGTGGTCGGTGATTGGCTTGGAAGACAGAAAAGTTTGAATCAATTAAAATAAATGGTGTTTTAAAAAAGGTATTTGGAAAAAAGCGAAATAAATCATAAATGAAGTTGATGCAGTGTCTTGAACAGCTGTTGAGTTAATACTTGCTTATCTTTTAAAACCATGGGTAATTCTAACATCAATTTAACAAAAATTGATCTATGGCAGCTACAGGCGTAACTCCCACAACTAGCGATATGAAAATATTGTCAAATAAACAGATATTGCAAGGAGGTGAAATTAAAGTGGGGATTTAATTCTCTTGCTTCAATAGAGAATCTGTCATGTGTCGGTTTTCTGGCTGATGTCTTTTTATTGTTGTTTTGTCGAGAGGATGTCAGCGCAAGTGAGCACGGAGCACAAAGACCAAAGGAAGAGAAATGAGATATATTAAAATGAGGATCAGATGAAGGATCAATTTTGTATTGTTACTGCTATTGTTTCTGGATTCGAGAAAGGTGACCATAATGCACTGTTGGTACATTATAGTGAATCTTGCCCAGCGCTGTACCCAACCATTAACTGGAACATGCATGAAATAAATATTGTTTTATTGTGCTTTTATTGTGCTTTTAATTCTGTTGGGAGCTGCCCAGAGCGGCTGGCGAAGCCCAGCCAGGTGGGCGGGGTATACATAATAATAATAATAATAATAATAATAATAATAATAATAATAATAATTCCAGGAATGGAATGGTATGGTTTGCCAGGGCTTGGCTGCAGCATGGTAAAAGGTAAAGGGACCCCTGACCGTTAGGTCCAGTCGTGACCGACTCTGGGGTTGCGGCGCTCATCTTGCTTTATTGGCTGAGGGAGCCGGCGTACAGCTTCCGGGTCATGTGGCCAGCATGACTAAGCCGCTTCTGGCAAACCAGAACAGCGCACGGAAACACCATTTACCTTCCCGCCAGAGCGGTACCTATTTATCTACTTGCATTTTGACGTGCTTTCAAACTGCTAGGTTGGCAGGAGCAGGGACCGAGCAACGGGAGCTTACCCCGTAGCAGAACATATTATTTGCATGCAGAAGATCTCCAGGTTTAATCGCAGCATCTCCAGGTGGGACAGGGGAAAACCTCCTCTTTGATGAGACAATGGTTTGTGTCAGTAAAAGGCAGCTTTCTATGCCCTACTTTGCAGAGAACAGCCCTTGAAGACATAGCAAGTAAAGAATGGAAGAGAATGCTTTTAAGAATATGCAGAGTGACTTCTCCTCACTGCTAAATACTCACAACCAACCTTCACAGAACAGAGATGTGGACAAGAGCTTCCAGAGAGGAAGGCATGACTTTGAATTCGGGTGATCCCCCAGCCATCTGAGCAAGTAAATACCTTTAAGGAGCGAATGGATCAATAATCATGCACGCCTCCCCTGCGCCGTAAATCCTCTGGTGAGTTTTATTTATAATGCTTGCCTCTCATGATTATTTGGGCTCGTCCCAATTATTCGTTTCAGCCCTGTTCTCACCACATTTTGTGGCAGAGAGTTCTGCAGACATTTTGTGAATGAAAGAGTTTTCCCAGTTCACCCGTTTGTGATCTCTCTCTCCCACAGTTTTTTCTTCCCCAACCACCTGTTTGGTGTGAGGCATGTGTGGGAGCAACATTTGCCATAGCGTTCCGGCTGCAGAAACTGAAGCTTGGATATGTTCATGTCACAAAGACATTGTTCCCATCCCAACTGCGTATTGTGACTGGAGGAATTGGTAAGAAGTTCTAGCTGTTACATCAACACCCAGGAACAAGTGTTATTATGCGCCGTGACAATATTTGATGAATTCATATGCGCCTAGGGGAAGAGACTAAGTAGGTGAATAAAATGAGAATATTCTCTGCGACAATCAATATGCCTTCAATTGAACCGTCTCTACTGATGTGACATTTTGATTTTTCTGCACCGGATGTAACTATTAACTAGATTTATGGCATCTTAAAAGAGGAAGCAGAAAAGGAAATGGGAGAACATGGACCAGCCCATGCTAACATGGGCAATGGCATAAAAGTAGACCATCCTGCAAATGCTTCATTTATTGTGTGTGAGAGATTAAACAGCGCTGTCATTTACAAGGCCATGGGTTGATAAATGCGTCGAAGCTATTGGAGAAGAGTTGGTCAGGACAGCATGGCCGCTTAAATGCAGAGACGTACTTTAGAAGCTCATGATGGGACAGATCTCAAATATGGGAGCAGCTGTATCAAATCAAGGTGAGTTGCCCTAAAAGTCAGCGGATGGTGAGGAAGGGAGATCGACTCTCGATCCACGATCCACCAGGAAGTTCCTCTATGCAAGGAACTGAAATCTCTCCTTAATCTAAATTTAACCCTCACATTGGCAGCGCTAAGCTTGCTCACGCCATGATCCTAGGCACCACCCATTCATTTCAAAGAAGTATGCACAGGAGAAGTCTCCATTGAATAGTGCCATTTGGGGTTTTTCCCCCCAACTAAGACAGAGGGTAAAGGTAAAGGGACCCCTGACCATTAGGTCCAGTCATGGCCAACTCTGGGATTGCGGCGCTCATCTCGCTTTATTGGGCGAGGGAGCTGGCATACAGCTTCTGGGTCATGTGGCCAGCATGACTAAGCTACTTCTGACGAACTAGAGCAGCGCACGGAAACGCCGTTTACCTTCCCGCTGGAGTGGTACCTATTTATCTACTTGCACTTTGATGTGCTTTTGAACTGCTAGGTTGGCAGGGGCAGGGACCGAGCAACGGGAGCTCACCCCATCACGGGGATTCAAACCGCCGAACTTCTGATCGGCAAGCCCTAGGCTCAGTGGTTTAACCCACAGCGCCACCCGCGTCCCTAAGATGGGGGTAAAGGTAAAGGGACCCCTGACCTTTAGGTCCAGTCATGGCCGACTCTGGGGTCGCGGCGCTCATCTCGCTTTATTGGCTGAGGGAGCCGGCGTACAGCTTCCAGGTCATGTGGCCAGCATGACTAAGCCGCTTTTGGCGAACCAGAGCAGCGCACGGAAACGCCGTTTACCTTCCCGCTGGAGTGGTACCTATTTATCCACTTGCACTTTGATGTGATTTCGAACTGCTAGGTTGGCAGGAGCAGGGACCAAGCAATGGTAGCTCACCCCATCACGGGGATTCGAACCACCAACCTTCGGATCAGCAAGCCCTAGGGTCAGTGGTTTAACCCACAGCGCCACCCGTGTTCCTAAGACAGGGGGACGGATGGGCAAATTTGACAATTTCAGTGTCTCTCATTTCCTCCCCAAGGTTTATGTTTAGTTTGCCACATTTCCACCTCAGGTTGCGCTAAAAAAATAAATAAATGCTCATGAAAATTCATCAGCATTTTTGGGCAGCATTCCCCTAATATGTACACAGCTATATGCAATTCTGACTAAAGTATACATTTTTGCAGGACAAGTTATTGTAATAACACACATTTTTGTACGGTATTTTCACTAATGTGTGCATTTTTATGCACACTTCACCCCAGTATGTTCTATTTTCTACACATTACTTACCTGGAGAACTATACTGCAAAACTTGGAGAAGTCCCAGTCTTGAAGGATGGCTGCCTCCACTGTATGACATATCATTTTGGAAAGTGCAAATTATGCAAACTGACCTTCAAATGTGAACTGAATTGACTTTATCTCCCATCCCAAGACAGGAGTGGTGAAACGTTTTCAGCCTAAAAGTGACATTCCTTTCTAGGGAGTCTTCTGGAGGCTGCTTCCCTTCCCACCCTTCATCCAGGCAAGCATGGGCATGAACAGAGTTGAAGGACAGAGCTTAGCAGGGCTTTTCTTCAGCCAGAACGTCAACTTAGGTAGAAAAACAGTGGCTTTTAAGCATACACTCTCTCGGTCGGTGGGGGTGAGGTGGGAATAATGTACTGTTTCCCCCAGTCTCCTCACAGCTCATTTCCTCCCCACAGAGGGAGCCAGCCAGGTCTCCTACTCCTTTGTTGCTAGGCTACAGCTCACAGAGATGCTCCACAAAAATTGCCCCTCCCAGTCAATGTCAGCATTCTTAGACTTGTCATTTCCTATTATCATTATTTATTAAGTTTCAATACTGCCCTTCAGCTGAAGATCACAGGTGGCTTACAATAAAAAAAACACAGAAATACGCACCATAATAACAAACAAAAATGTTTTGCAAAAAAATGTGTGTGTGTGTAGATCTCACCATGAAGGGATGAGGGGAAATGGCTTGATTTTAAGAAAAAGACCAATCAGATATAAGTTGGGATGAACAAGGGGTAATAGGGCTGTGCACCAGATCTGGCTGAATCCTGAACTGAATGGGGCTGATTCAAGCTTAACTGGGATTTGGCTGGATTGAAGCAGCCTTGGATTGCCTCCAGTGGTGGCACCAGAATAAAATATCAGGCCAGTGCACCGAAGGGGCAGAGGAAACTTCTAGGTGGGTGAGTTGTGTCCTGCATATTAAGATCTCTGAAAGAAAAATGACAGTATATTATAATGAAAGGAGTCCAGAAATTGGCAGGGAGCAAGGTAGGGATGGACAAAAATCTATCAGTTTTGGTTTTTCTCATTTCTCCCCACATTTCCACATCAATTTGCAATTTCTCTTTGAAGTCAAGTCCTCACGAAAATTCATCAGCATTTTAGTGCCTGATTCTTGTAATGTACACATTTTTGTATGCAGCGTTTCCTAATATACATACTGCTGTAAGCAATTCCCCCTAACATAATGCTTTTTGCGTGTTATTATCATGAATATATGTATTTTTTTATGTACCTTTCCGCTTAATGTAAGCAATGTTGTGCACCCTTTTGTGGCTAGGGAGCTGCATCACAACATACAGATAAGTGTGAATCCCATGGGGTGGCGGCGCTTCAGTTTGTGTCGTGTTTCCGGAAGTGTGAATTAGGCAGGTTTGTACTGAAATGCAAACCAAGCCAAGTGTCTTCCCCATCCCTAGGTGTGCGTTGGAGAATATTGCCTCAGAAATCACACAAAGGATATAACTTTCCTTGGAGACGGGGAGAACTAGAACTGTAAAAAGAATGCTTGAAAAGCTATTTCCTAAAAATGGATTGTGCCATTGACACATCAGGCAGTGACGGATGCCATCGACAACCGCAACAGTGTTTTGCTGTCACAAAGCGAAATGTAGTGTCCGAGAGGCCCTTTTGAGATCTGTCACGCTAACTCTGACAGGCAATGGGGGAATAGGATTTCCACTGGGTTGGTCGACAGCTGAAGAGAGAGTCACAATCCCTCTCTCCTCCTTTTATGCATTGGTAGGATGCACAGCGGGGACAGTTAGAAGGTAATAACCTCATAAGATTAGGAGCAATTGCTAGGGAATACTGTCTAACAGCTTTCTCCACTCATTTCACAAGGTAGCCAAGGTCAAAATAGATGACGGTTCAGCAAACGGCACTGAAATCTAGCCTCTGGGTAGCTTGGCCATCCTGCTGATTGGTTGCTGGGCTGCAGGCCAGCTGGCAATAGGGGAAGAGTGCTTGAATGTTTTCACTGCAGGGCAGTGAGATCTAAGCCACTGGAGGTGGTTTGGGGTTGTTGCTGTTTTTTGATATACAGTGGTACCTCGGGTTAAGAACTTAATTCGTTCTGGAGGTCCGTTCTTAACCTGAAACTGTTCTTAACCTGAGGTACCACTTTAGCTAACAGGGCCTCCTGTGCCGCCACTGTGCAATTTCTGTTCTCATCTTGAAGCAAAGTTCTTAACCCGAGGTACTATTTCTGGGTTAGCAGAGTCTGTAACCTGAAGAGTCTGCAACCTGAAGCGCCTGTAACCTGAGGTACCACTGTAGTTGTTCTGTTGGGCAGAGAATTCCAACCGTGCTAACTTTGGGGCTTTGTAGGAAGCACCTGTGACTTCTTTTAGATGTCCATACATAACTAACAGAGCCACAGCTACACTTAAGGTGCCTCCATTGATATCAGGAGTAGAGGGGAGAAGGCTGTCTGAAGGAATACGAATGAACTATCTAAAGACGCTTCCTTTTTAAAAACTTTTTTTAAAATTAGCTTTTCAAATTTTACAAATTCTTTTATACAACCATCAGAACATATATCTGTTGACCTCCCATTCAGCCTTCCATGGTGTTCTTTCTTTACCTTATAAAGCTGCTATATTACTTACATTTCCCCCATTATATACTTTAATTATAAATTACTCAACTACCACTTCTATTAGACTACCACTTCCGGAAAGAGGCTCTTCCGAATGTCAAGCGTACTGATTCAGGGACTTTGAGACTGCAGGCACATTTTCAGCTTAAAATGCAGATAGGCTGCATTTTCCCCCTCAATTCAGATCAAAGTTGGTTTGGGGGAATATGCATCAAAACACAGTATTTCGTAAGAAATGGACAGAATCAATGTGGAGTGCAGCTAAAGTTGTGTTTATCCCAATTCCCAAACCTGTGCACTGGATGCAGAATAAACAGGAGTTGTGTACACAGCCTTCGAACTGTTGCATAGATAGTGCCAGTCTCTGCTATTCCACCCTGCAGACCAAAGACTAATAGGAACAGCATGGCTGAGAGAGCCCCAAAGAGTGACAGTAGTTACACACACACACACACACACACACACACACACACACACACACCACAGTACTAAATCAGCCTTAAGGGGAAGCTGGTGCCTAGAGGCAGCCTTAATAAGGTATCAGGAGTGCTCTTCACATTTGCATGTAAAAAGGACAGGGGTAATTTTACTTGCCAAATCAAAGAGAACAAAAGTATCCCTGCTTGGCTGAATGACACAGCCTGGAATGCAATCCAAAAGGAATGTGTGGCATAACAACCCGTTCCAGGAACATGGCAGAAGCTCAATGGGGAGCAGAGGAAAGATGAATATTTCTTCCTCCTCCGCCATCTTCACCACCACCCACCACCCACTGTTAGCATTTCCTCTAGCAGATAACAGTTCTTAGCAGATAACTAGCAAGGTCAATTCCTCAACAGAGAGGAAAGAAATGGTGGTGACAAAGCAATGGAGTGTGCTGATTCGTGCTTCTTAAATTAGCACCCGTGCAAGAAGAGATGTTCCTGACCATCATCTTATGCTGGTTCCATCTTGTCAATGACCACATGCTCTCAGTTATCACAATCAGCAATATAAACCAGCATTTAGATTGAGCTGGGCCATGGAAATGTCCTGGGTTGTTAATGTGTTAATGTCAACATTTCATACTGTCAATGTCCCCAGTTATATTTGACTTCAGGAAGCATGGCATGGTTGGACGACTAGGTGATTGATCCACCACATGGCAAACTTTGGATCACTGCTGTTTGGTGGGCTGGTTTTGTGTAGGCACTGTCATGTAGGACTGAAATTGTAGCCCGCCATCAGAGAAACACATTTAGTGTGTTGTGTGATGGCATGTAAAAGGCCTGATCTTGTGTAGTGGGATCCGCAGATAATTTTGCTTATCACGGGGAATAAGTCAATGTCTGCAGCAATTTCAGTTGGATTTCTATATTCCAGATGGTTGCATGAAGTGGCCATTTGTCACATCCTTCCCATATGTTTTCATCACCACATCATTATTTTCTCCAATTCTGCCTTGTTTTTATTACTTCCCATGGTTAGCATTCTGCTGCTGTAGAGGCTTGTTGGCATCCGCATCCCCAAGTTGACATACACAATTTGAATTTTCTTACGTTTAAAAAATCATTTCCAACCACACGCACACAAACATACAAACATCGGTTTTTAAATCCTCCCAGTTTGTGCTCAAAGAATGCTAGAATTTGGCTGAAGAACAGGCTATTATCTAGATTAATATTATATTCCAAATATTTTTTGTTATAGTAGATCTTTTCTCAGCACACAGGGTTTATGTTGGATTACCTCCAGTTTTCTTCAAGCTCTACAAGTCTATGAATTAATTAACAGCACCAAAAGTTTGACTTTGTTAACCTCAATTAACTCAGTTTTTAATGAAGTCTCCAGGCCACTTCCTACATTATTTTAAAAAGATACAGAAGTGCTCTCGGGAAGCACAGCTGAGTCTTTAGATGCATGGAAACACATTGTTAGAAGGGAAACAGTTCTCTTTTGGAGAGAAGACATGCTAGCACTAGGACTACATTCAGCTATTTTCCTCCTATTTTTTTGTCTGATTCAAAAGCTCTTATGTGTGCACTTGGGGTCTGCTGTGCAAATGGAGCTCTACATGAACAAGGAGTGCCCATCCCTTCAAGATTAGGAACGGTTCCATATGTGCAATGTGAAAAGCTTCTCTCAATACTGATAAGAAAGGGACATGCTTTGCTCATGTGGAGACTGCAGAACTTTATCACGATCCATATATCAGATGTGAGAGGGTCCTCCACTAATGAATGTCAGAATGTGGTTTCCCCAGATAACATGGAATCCCCATTCCCAATGGTATCAGGGTATTGTGGGGAGGAATCGTCATTGGACTTCCTTGAAGCTGGGTGTCAGGAGCAGGTCAGCAATAAATCATACAGCGTCAGTGCGTTTAACTCTTTATTCAAGGAAACAAGCTCAGGAGGCCAGACCTAATGAGCACAGCAACTCGTCCCAGTAGATCTTGTGGGGACCTTCCTCCAGGTCCTTTCCAAGCAATGTGAGACTCTATCACTGTGCCTGTCTTTGCTCCTCACTTTTCATACCTCTTCTGGTTCTGGGAGATCAGGGTGTGGGGAAGAGGAGCTGGCTGCAGCAGGAGGGGGAGACACCCTGGCTTCTTCACCAGCCTGTCTCATCTCTGTCTCTTGTTCCCCCTCCTCTCCAGCCTCCACTTCTGCCTCTGATACTGGACTGCTCTCTGCCATATGCTCTCCCTGCTCATGAAACCCTGTTACCTCTTCAGCTCCCAAGACCACCTCCTCCTCATCTCCTCCCTCTGACCACTCATTGTCATCCTACCACCAGTCCCCTGGTTCTGAGCCTTCTTCCCCTGGGGGTTCCCCAGCTGATGCCTCCCATCACTCCTTTGCATCCTGCCAGTCCATGACAAAAGTGGCAGCCAGTCCCACACTCATAGTCAGTGACCAATGACACCATGAAAGGTGAAGGCCTCATTCCCTGGTGATTCACCAACAACCCAACAGACCTTCACTCTCCCTGGGAATGTACACCTAAAATGGTTGAAGGAGGGATTCCAGCAATGTTGGTGTCAAGTGAGGGCCCTTCAAGAGAGCTACAGATGATATAAAAAATGAAGGAGACCCTCAGGGCATAGCTGAGCCCTAGCCTTTGCTGCGTCAATGTCTGAGTTGCCAATTTGCTGTCCAAGGTCCTGAAGAACCTGTTTCTACCTGTTGGCTCATTCCCCATTGTGGAACTGTTGAAACCTCTTCTGCCTAGCTGGACACCACACAGTTATTCCTGTCTTTAATCATGTAGATTGCAACTTCCCTTGAAAGGAAACAAATTTGTTGTCTTAAAAATAATAATAATATTACATTCCATGCATCTAGAGATATGGCTAGGGCTGCTGAAAGCTTATCCTTGACTTGTCAAATAAATATAGAAATTTGACGGCTATGTACACGCAATTCATTAGTTTAAGTGTTCTTTTTTAAGTGTGTGGTGGTGGAACAGAATGCATTGTTTGGGTTCTTTCCTGACTACTGCATCCTGCATTGAAAGCCATATGCAGACTTGGGCTTTTGGCATATACAATATTTGCAGTACCATGCCTAGCTGAATCCTGTATGTAGTGGCAGATACTTATGACTGACTGGAATGACGGGAAGCCCATGTATGCTTCCCCGTGGCTGGTAGTTCTGTCATGGCTATACAAATGGGCTCTCAGTAGTGTAGGATGGAGTGAGCAGTCTTCTGGCTTGTTGGATCTTCTTTGCTTTATACTAGAACCCTGAGACCTATCAGCCAGAGTCATGTGCAGGAGAGAGATACCGTATTTTTTGCTTTATAAGACTCACTTCTTCCCTCCTAAAAAGTAATGGGAAATGTGTGTGCATCTTATGGAGCGAATGCAGGCTGCACAGCTATCCCAGAAGCCAGAACAGCAAGAGGAATCGCTGCTTTCACTGCGCAACGATCCCTCTTGTTGTTCTGGCTTCTGAGATTCAGAATATTTTTTTTTTCTTGTTTTCCTCCTCCAAAAACTAGGTGCATCTTATGGTCTGGTGCGTCTTATAGAGCGAAAAGGATTATAGGATGAAAGAAGAGATTCCTGAATTTGTTTTCAGGAATGGAATGGAACTCCCAGTCCTTTCAGATAAAATTCTATACCTGGTTAACTGTCTTCATTTGAGTAGCCATGTTCAGCTGGGGAAAATCATTCTGCAGTTGCTTTCGTTAAACAACTGGGAATCAGAAACGCTTGCTGATATGCCGCAAGTCACTCAGAGATCTACCTGTAGATCTTGATCTACCTTCTGCACATCTCAAGCATAGGATATCATTCATCTTGTGAAGGCAGAAGCCTCCAATCACACATCATAGAGATGCCAAACAACAGGTGGCGTATCA
Organism: Podarcis raffonei; assembly: GCF_027172205.1. Lineage (NCBI taxonomy): Eukaryota > Metazoa > Chordata > Lepidosauria > Squamata > Lacertidae > Podarcis > Podarcis raffonei. The sequence continues at coordinate 28,390,889 of NC_070603.1, read as the reverse complement.
AGTTAGACGGTGCAGAATATAGAAATGAGCAAATGTGTTTACCAATGAAATAAAAACAGAATTAACAAAGTAAAAGAAAAGGCAGTTGGCTTATGAATGTTGTTTGTGGGACATGTTAATAGTGTGTGCCAGTCTTGATTAAAGATTTGCAAAATCCACTTGATATTTAAACTGTTCCAAGCAATTGTTTTTCAGCCTGCTTTTTGGATAATGAAATTGGCTGAAGCTGCTTTCCAAAGTACTCTTCAATTAGCTTTACTTTCAGTGCAAGAGACATAGCCTGCCAATTAGCTACCTGGGCTATGTTGCTGGTTTTGGCGTACAAAGTCCTATACGGTTGGGACAGGGATACCTAAAATATGGTCTCATCCCTTACCTGCCCAGCTGACCACTGTGCTCCGTAGGTGAGGGCCTCCTGCAAATACTATCTCATTATTAGTTAAATTCATATACTGCCCTTCATCCGTAGATATCAGGACGGCTCACAACTTAAAAATACAAGATAAGAACACAAAATACATAATAAAAACAAGAACAACAACACAACTCCCACAAACCTATAACCCCCTCTTCTGCCACAAACACAATTAAAAGGGTATAAAGATGTTAATCAACCTGGTTAAAGAGGAACATTTTTGCCTGGCACCTAATGAAGGTGTATATTATCAGGAGGTCTGTTCCACAACATGCTGGAATTGGGCTTTTGATGTGGAATCGCTTACCCTTTGGAATCCCCTCCGCTTGAATATTCAGTGCAGCCACTGTTGTCTTTTCAGCACCTGCTAAGCAAGTATTTTAAGTGAAGACCTTTCTCAACCTGTATCTGCACTGGAAGATGTTTTGAAGATATTTTGATTGTTCTTTCACTCGTTTGCTGCCCCGGGCTACTTTGAGAGGAAGGTCAGGCTATAAATGCAATAAAATAATAGCCTATAATGGACATGGTCAATAGTGGATGGTTTGGTGGAGCACACTCTTAACTCCATCTACACTATGTTCAGCAGTGCATGATGCGGTGCCACTGCTCACCTGACCTCCGGCTTGTTGAATCACTGCTACTTTTCGGGAGGTAGAGAGGAAGGGACCAGGTGGCAGTAAGGTTGCCATGGTGCAAGGCCACTTGTGGAGCCAATCAAGGGTTCCTGCAGGTGCAGTTGAACCACACTGTCCTCCCTCTCTACCTCCCAGCTGCAGTGATGCAACTGAAGAGAGAGGTCAGGTGAGTGGTGCTGTCCCACCACAACATCTGCTACTGAACATGGTGTAGCATTGGAGTTAAGACCATGAGCAGTGAAGTGGGAAGCCTGGAACTACCTGGGTGGCCTCAGACAACATCTCAACCTCAGGGCCCCCATCTGTCATATGGTGTCAATAATACCGGTCTAACCTTCAGGACTGTTTGAAGGATTGCTGGGATCGTTTTTGTGGATTCATTTTAACACTTAGATTATGTACACATTGATGTTCACTCCAACTCCAACACGCTCCCGCCCCTGGTGTTTGGAAGTGAGAACACATGATGTTAGCCCTAATCCATAGTAGTTTTCTGTAGTTTCTTGAGAAATACTCCTCCTTGATGTGTTTCCCCCTCAAGCCAGTTTCTACCCAATTTGAAAACACAATCCATGGTTAAGCTGAAGTGTGTGCATTTGAGACAGCTGTTGTATGTGCACAGACAACAGTTTTCTTGAACGGAACTTCAGGGGGAACACAGGCATGTGGAAACAAATCAGGTAACGCACATTGGGCGAAGACAACTCCGGTGTGTGCCGCAAGTGCAAGTGAGATCATCTGAGGCCCTTCTTCAGGTGGCTCCTCCACGAGAGGTCCAGAGAGTGGCAACACATGAACGGGCCTTTGGTCTAGTGGCTCCCCATTTGTGGAATGCTCTCCCCAGGGAGGTTCGGCTGGCACTTTCCTTATGCACCTTTAGGTGCCAGGCGAAAACTTTCCTCTTCAACTAGGCCGTTGGCTAATTGACATCTGCTGCCCTTTTAAAATATGTTGCGGAGCGGGGGGATTACTGGGTTGTTCTTGTTTTCATTTTTATTACGTATTTCATGTTTTTATATTGTGATTTTATCTTGTGAACCGCCCTGAGACCTGCAGGTATAGGATGGTGTACTACTACTACTACTAATGCAACTTGAAACTCAGTGGGGAAAATGACTGTGTGACATTTTAAGCTGCTAATGTGTACCTACCTTAGGGATGCGGGTGGCGCTGTGGTCTAAACCACTGAGCCTCTTGGGCTTGTCGATCAGAAGGTCGGCGGTTCGAATTCCCGCAACAGAGCTCCCGTTGCTCTGTCCCAGCTCCTGCCAACCTAGCAGTTTGAAAGCATACCAGTGCAAATAGATAAATAGGTACCGCTGCAGCGGGAAGGTAAACGGCATTTCTGCGCACTCTGGTTTCTGTCACAGTGTTCTATTGCGGCAGAAGCGGTTTAGTCATGCTGGCCACATGACCCAGAAAGCTGTCTGCGGACAAACGGCGGCTCCCTCGGCCTGGAAGCAAGACAAGCGCCACACCCCATAGTTGTCTTTGACTGGACTTAACTGTTCAGGGGTCCTTTAGCTTAGCTTTTAGCTTAACCCTTAGGGATATAGCCCTGTATAAATACGCATTTATTTTATCATCGTTGCCACTGCTGAGCATTATCTCTTAGCAATGCCCAGAGCTCACCCATATTCTTCATGAGCTGGCCCCCGGTGTAGCATTCCCCAAAGCTGCTCCTTCCCTTCCTTTGCAGCACAGCAATGAAAAGGAACCGCCTCAACTGTTTCCCTTTTAACTTGTTGCACTTGCTAATTTGTGAGCTATTTCCCTGCCAGTCCCGTCACATCACCCGGCCTCTAAAACTAATGAGTCATCCCCTGCACGGCCATTTGTTTGTGCTGGTTTCAGACAGACTAATGTTTTTAATGGCACATAATCATTTTTCAGAAGTCATTTGATGCCACTAATCATCTCAGTAATATGCCACGATGGAATGTGTAATGGCATTCTGAACAGGAAAAATGGCATTCTGATCTCTCGCTCTGTCCTACCCTGATCTATATTTCACCACATCACTCCTAATGATACTTACAACTGTTAATAAATGGCTACTTAGGCAGTCTTTCCCTCCCCTCTTTGGAGGACGATGAAACAGTTTTGAACTAAAATAAAGGCGAGGCAAATGAACGCTTAAGTTTAGGTGTTGAGCATGTTTCCTTCAGCCCGAACTGCCCTCCCAAGGCTTCCATTTTAATCTGCCTCCTTCTTTGTCTCGCTAATGGTGCCATGAATTATCACCCAGATGCAAAAGAGAAACCGGGGATGCAATTGGTCCTTGGGACTGCGAAAGTTGGAAGATTAATAGAACAGTACTTCCCTCGCTTGTAACTTATTAGTCCCCTTGCTAAATTAACAAGTGTAAAAAAAAGAGAGAGAGAGAGCCCGCATTAAAATAAAACATTTTTAATGAATTTTTTAAATTGCAGTAAGAGGCTCTTTCTTGGCCTTGTGCCTAACTTGTTAGGCATGAATTAGCACGTTGTTATTCACGCTCCAGCTTGCCTGATTGCTTAATTAAAGGGACTCTCTCAGGTTAAATTTTTTTTACAGTTTTTTTTTAAGAATATAGAACAAAACAAATTTTCTCTGCTGCGTGGCTAATAGCACCTTACTTTGCAAAATGTGAATGGATTTCAAACATCAAGTGTTGTTCTGTTGTTTGTTTAGACAGTTTAGCTGCAGTGGATTCAAAAAGAGATGAAACGTAATTGAGGAGGAAGATAAAACACACAGTAGCGCACAAGGGACCGCCTGGTTTTGTTGTGGTGTGAGTTGATGTGGAAAGGCCATTGGCTCTGAAAATTCATGTGTGGTGATAGATCTTTAGTCTTCAAAGAATCCATGGGACCTCGTCTCTTCCCTCCCCCTGTTAACAACACAGCTGTTCTTCTAAAAATCCGTGGAGATGCTGGGCTTGCTAACTTTGTCCAATAGCCACTGCTCTTGTGCCTTTAACCGAAGCCGATGTGCAGATATCACTGAGTGATCACGCTTACCCACCGTGTGCAACAAAGAGTCTCGCTTGTTGATTTCTGCACAATAGGAAGCCCTACGCCCTTTAGATATTAGATATAGGGCTTTGCACACTAGTTCCAGCAGCTTGAACTTCATTTGACTAATTAGCAAGCAGCCAGTGAATTTTTTCAGCAGCAGCGTGACATGGTGATGAAAGGCTGCCCCATTGATCAGTCCAGTCATCACATTTTGCACTATCTGCAGTTTCTGTGCCAACCCAAAGGGCAGCCCCACACAGAGCACATTGTACAAATCCAATCTAGGGCTTACTAGTGCATGGGCAGCTGTGGTCAGGCCATCCTGATCCACAAATAGCCATACCTGTCTTACTAGGAAAAGCTGGTAATAGGCTCTCCTAGCCACTTAATAATAATAATTTTATTTCTTATACCCCACCCACCAGCTGTGTTCCCCTAGCCACTCTGAGCAGCTTACAGTACATATAAAAACATAGTAAAACCTCAAACATTAAAGAATCTCCCGATACAGGGCTGCCTTCAGATGTTTTCGAAAAATCAGATAGTTGTTTCGTTAACATCTGATGGGAGGGCATCCCTCAGGGAGGGTGCCACTGCCAAGAAGGCCCTCTGCCTGGTTCCCTGTAACTTCACTTCTCGCAGTGAGGGAACCAGCAGAAGACCCTTGGAGAAGGACCTCAATGTCCGGGCTGAATGATGGGGGTGGAGATGCTCCTTCAGGTATACTGGGCCAAGGCTGTTTAGGGCTTTAAAGGTCAGCACAAGCACTTTGTATTGTGCTCAGAAACATACTGAGAGTCAGTGAAGATCCTTTAGGACTGGTGTTATATGGTCCCAGTGGCCACTCCCAGTCACCAGACTAGCTGCCGCATTTTGGATGCATTGTAGTTTCTGAGTCATCTTCAAAGGTAGTCCCATGTAGAGTGCATTGCAGTAGGCCAAGCGGGAGATAACCAGGGCATGCATCCCTCTGGCGAGACAGTCCACGGGCAGGTAGGATTTCAGCCTGCTTATCGGTAGGAGCTGGTAGATGGCTGCCCTGGACACAGAATTGACCTGCGCCTCCACAGACAGCTGTATGTCCAAAATGACTCCAAGGCTGTGCACCTGGTCCTTCAGGGGCAACAGTTACCATAGTTGTCTTACTAAGCAAAGCTGGTAAAAGGTTCTCCTAGCCGCTTAGGTCACCTAGGCCTCTAGTGACAGAGAAACACCTCTCAGATGATGAACCTGCTCTTTCAGGGGGAGTCTGACCTTGTGCTGGGGCACACATGCCATGCTGGGGACCTGAACTCTGAGGCATGTTGGGTTTTCATTCAGCTGGCTAGGTCTTGAGATGCCAGTGTTTTCCCGGTCTCCAACCCCTTCGCCCTTCCAAAATGGCTTGGACTTTCCTGGCTCCCATGGAGTGATGCAGAATGCCATCAATACTATGGTTTCAACTGCTAACATTCAAGAGAGTCCCTGTTGCACTAAGGCATTTATCTTCCAAGTCAAATGAGAGCTCTTTCTTGCCATTCCCACCAGGCCCGAGTTCACACCTCCGTGCCTCTCCTTGCCATGAGAGGATGAAGAATCACCTCCACTTGCATTTTTAATCTGACTTTAATTACCTGCAATGCTCACCGAGAGAATGCTAAGCAGTGGCGTGGTCTCAGGAACCTCAGCATTGGCTTCACCCTCAGTAAAGCTTGACTGCAGAATTAAATATGTTCAAAGGAAGCTAAAAGGGAGGCTTTTCACCAGCAGAGTCATTCACTGCTACGTGGTGGTGACCATAAGATTCTCACTTCTTCCATTCTCCTACGACATTTTCACCACAGAGCAGGATAACCCAACCAACACTAGCTGCAGCATAGTGGAGCTGTACTGCTCACATAATGCCTGAATCTCAGGGAGGTATGAGCAGGGGCAGACCTTGGTGGTATGGTGCCCCATGGGAACCCAAAATTTGATACTCACTCCAGCCTTCGCCCCGTCTTCCCAAAGCCGAGTAAGAGGTGCCGGACTTTGAGAAGGGAGCAGGAGGGCTCTGGTAGGAGCCTAGATCCCTCGCCCCACCTTCCCAAACCCTGCTAAGCACTTGCCTGGCTTGCAAATGAGGCAGAACGACTCCAGGACCCTGTCAGAGCATTCACGCCTCCTTTCCGCTTATCAGGCTTTGAGAAGACGTCCTCCTCAGCTATGTGCCCATTGCAGGTGAACCAGTGGAACGGCCCTAAACCAGCCTCTTAAAGGTAAGTTTTGCATGGTACAGATGTGCTGGCAGAGCCAACCTGTCACTCCTTCTGGGATGTTTGCTCTGCACTGATCATGCCTCTTAGGCAAAACTGCAAACAAAAATGTCTTTACAGTGGCATCTCGGGTTACATACGCTTCAGGTTACATACGCTTCAGGTTACAGACTCCGCTAACCCAGAAATAATACCTCGGGTTAAGAACTTTGTTTCAGGATGAGATCAGAAATCGTGCTCTAGCGGCGCGGCAGCAGCAGGAGGCCCCATTAGCTAAAGTGAAGGTTAAGGTTAAGGTTAAGAACAGTTTCAGGTTAAGAACGGACCTCCGGAACGAATTAAGTATTTAACCCGAGGTACCACTGTATTAGCATGGCTCTGAAATACTGATGAATTCTCAGAAGGACTCTTAAAAATAATATTCCCAAAATGAAGTGGAAATGTGGAGAACTGAGTTTAAGATTGGAAAAAATGAGAAACCAAAGGTGACATGCTCATTCATCCCTAGGTGGGGAACTTGCAGCCCTGCAGACATTACTGGATCACAACTCCCATAATCCCTGTCCATTGGCCATGCTGTTTGGCGCCGATGTATAGGCCACAGGCTCCCTTCCCTCTGCACCTGAATCAATAGTCTATGTAGCCCATTTTTTCCACCTCTGATTAGCTACAACAATATGGGGTGTGTGTGTGTCAGGCAAAGGTTCCTGAGATTCTTTTGAATGGAGATTTTGAGGACTGAATGGAGGTGTTGAGCCACCCAGAGTGGCTGGGGAAACCCAGCTAGATGAGCAGGCTATAAATAAAATTGTTGTTGTTGTTGTTGTTGTTGTTGTTGTTGTTGTTGTTGTTGAACCTAGAGCCTTCTGTATGCAAAAGACATGCTATTCTACAGAGCTTGCTCCCTCCCTCAGTAAGCCACTAAGGGAGATGCCTTGATAACCACCCTTGTTGACATATAAGTGAGATCTGGATAATTTCCCATGTCACCTGATTGATGAACAGCTCTGTGTAATGCAAAAGCCTGCACATTGCTACATAAACAGACTGTGATTCAGTAAGCAAAATCACACCACTGTATTGCCTCCTTTGCGTCTCTGAATTCATAGCAGCGCAGACATCTAGGGCTATTCTGCTGCGGACTGATTCACGCAGAACAGATCAGCTGGGGATTTCAAGCCTGACATATCTGCTATCTTCCCAGGGACGGACTGTGAATGTGAATGTCCTTGGTTCTACTCACACTGCACAGAGTCAACCTGCTGGGTTGCCAAATACACCAGGTAAATCCTAACATTCCACAAGTTTCCCATTAGCAGAGTGTCAGCAGCCCAGCAGGGTGAGGTAGTAATGGGAGAAATATGCTCTATTTATGCATTGTGGTTGTGCCGTGCCGCTCTCTAATGAAACCTATAATTTCATTCTTTCAAGGGCAAACAACTACAGTACACAGTGCATTTATCCCATGAGCTTATTCACTTACCTCTTGGTATCTCTAAAGCCCCTGATGATGTGCTTATTCTCCCTGCAAGGAATCCTTTGACAGAATTTGCATCTGCGGAGATCACAGACCACATCAGTGCATCCTTCCAACCCTACCCCTCCTTCCCCAGAGCATTTATTAAAGAAAACAGAGATGCAGACTGGGAGAAAATCAAAAGCAATGGAAGGAACAGAAATCACCAAAGGCAAAATGGTCCGGTGACTAAGTCCCATTTATCATGCTGACCTCCTGAATGACTTTGGCCAAGTCCCTAGTCTTCTTTTGCCACAAAGTGCTCATCAAATTACATATATGTCTACATTTCGTTTATTGGAAACTCTCTGAACAGAAACTGTTCCATTGAGGATATTTTCAGAAGTGCAGACAAAAACTATTGCAATCCTATATGTGCCAGCTTGAAAGAAAGTCCCACTGAGTTCAATGGGACTTACTCCCAGGCAAGTGTGTAGAGGATCGCAACCTTGGACAATGTGACAGCAAATTCTCATTCACAACTGTGCCCAATAACATCCTTATGAGAGCCAGTGTGGTGTAGTGGTTAAGAGCAGTAGACTTGTAATCTGGTGAACCGGGTTCGCGTCTCCGCTCCTCCACATGCAGCTGCTGGGTGACCTTGGGCCAGTCACACTTCTTTGAAGTCTCTCAGCCCCACTCAGCTCACAGAGTGTTTGTTGTGGGGGAGGAAGGGAAAGGAGAATGTTAGCCACTTTGAGACTCCTTCGGGTAGTGATAAAGTGGGATATCAAATCCAAACTCTTCTCATGTAGCCATTCTGATTGGGTACAAAGCAAAGCAATTCCCTTCATTACATGATCCCTGATTGGGTGATGCTTGTTGGCACACACAAAAATTGTTAATTTCACATATATGCTCATGCGGTCCTAACTGGTGGTGACAGACCAGGAACGAGACCTTGGAGCTTTACTAGATACTTCAGTGAAGATGTTGACCTAGTATGTGGCAGCTGTGAAAAGGCAAATTTCATGCTAGGCATCATTAGGAAAGAAACTGAAAATAAAACTGCAAATACCATAATGCAATTATATAAGTCTCTGGTGTATCTGCCTTTGGTATTCAGTGTACAGTTCTTGTCACCTCAAAAAGGATATTGTAGAATTGGGGAATGTTCAAGAAAAGTTAACATCTTTTTATTTTATTCTCTCTTTTATTTTCTCTTTTTATTTTATTTTTTTGCAGCTGCCATCAGGAATAAGATTCTTGCATTGGAGAAGGCACATACTTTCTGCTTTCCCGTTTAATCCAGAATTCAAGCAACAGGTATTTAGGAGTATTATTTGTACAAGAGGATTCCTTATGGATTCTTGGTCCTCAAAATAACCCAAGGTAATCTGGAAGGAGCCCTCTTGCTAGTAGTTATTGGGGGGGGGTGTATTCTTAGGCCACGTAGGAAAAGTACAAGGGCTGTAGAAGCTGCTGCAATAGCCAGAGGTTTTCAACCATTCATCTAGTATCTTCATTAGAAATGCATGAGCCTACCACAGTGAAAATGCTAAGTGCTCCCTTGGTAGTAACCTAATGAAATTAAACACTCTATATAATCCAAAGGGTTCCTGAAGATCAGCAGCTTGAATGCTCAGGCTTGGATATCCCTCTTGACATTTTCCTTTAGGGAATGGGAGTTGCTACGGTGTGCACACCTTCTAGACTGCCAGAAATACCAGCAGATTTGGGCCACACAGGAGGATCAAGTCTATCTCAGCATCACCCTACCTACCAACAAGAGCAATGCCAGCATGGAGGAAAGGTGGAGGGTGAGCTGCCTCCGAAAAGCCCAGAGGGCCTTATGCACAAAGAAAGGATTACTGACAGTAACAGTTCCCATGTCTTTAAGATAACATCGGAAAAGAACCCAAGTGAGATCTGCAGCTGCACTACATCTTTTGTTCCTTCGCTGCTGGGGTATTAATACCTCTCTGATAATTTCAGTCAAGCGGCAGTTTAGGTGAGCCGGAATCACACCTTCTGATAGGTCAATTTCAGTTCATGCAAGCTGCAAAAGGTCTCATTAGCATCTCCATCATTAACCAATATGCACACAGGTAATTGGCTTCACCCTTGGAATTTAGTGTTAAATGACTCATCATTATCATATTAATGCAGCCAGGAGCTGGGAGTGAAATTGAGGAACGCTTTGGGTAGGAGAAGCAAACCTTGACGTTGTGAATGCATTCCAAAAAAAAAATACCAAGCACACCTACAGGGGTACCCATCGGTAGCTGTATGCAGCCCCAAACAATATCTCGGGAACAACAATGGCCTTGCCTCACTTATTTTGGTCCAGGCCTTAAAGAATCTGGATAAAAGGACACTAAAGCTGACAATTTCCTATTGTGACTAGGAAATAACTCTCATCCGCTGTCATTTGCACTGCTGGAGGTGAAACTACTTCAGCGCAACTAAATGTGTGTGATTTTGTGTGCCTTTGTATATGGTGACAGCCCATCTCCTCTGTACGACAGAGGTGGGGAACTGAAGATACAGGACTTGAATGTGGCCCCCAAGCCTCTCTATTTGGCCCATGGGACGCTATGTGACACTTCTTCCACAACCACACCCCCTCTCCTCAGGCCACACCCATCACTGCTCTAGTACCAGGGCTGGTTCAGCTGCAGTTCAGCACAGAAACTCAGAGATGAGCAGTAAGGTTGATTCTTTAAGCAGATGAAACAAAACCCAGCAGAGAACACCATGGGCAGGACAATCTTGGTGAGGCAGTTGCCAGGACTTAGGATCTGAGCCTCCCAATTCCTCCTAAGGCTCCAACCCAGCTGGCTGCCTACCCAACAAACTCCCTTGAGGAGGGGCTGTCTATGCCTTTGGCTCTGCTACATGTAACACCTTCCTCATTCTTGGGGACAGAAGAGAAGGGGAAAAGAAAACAGTGGAACTGGCAGGTGGATGGGGATCTGTCACAGCCTCAACCTCCTGCTCAGCTGCCTTAGCCTCACTTAAAACTATTGCTTGCTCAGCCTTCAACCTGCCTGCAGCCCCTTCTTCCTCTGACCTGTCTCCTGCATCCCACCACCATTCTCCTGGCTCAGAGCCTTCCCACTCCGATGCTTCCCTGTGGGGTTCCCTGGCTGTAGCTTCGCACCATTCCTCCTCATCTAGCCAGTCCCTGAATCTTGTTTCACACTCTTTTCATGTAGGCTTGGGCCTACCTGAAGCATGTTGAAAAAAACACCTATGTATGCCTTTGAAAGCTACGTCATAGGACTATAGGAAGTTGCCTTACACCAGGACACAGACTGCTGGTCCATCTAGCTCAGTATTCCATGTCCACACTGACTGGCAGTGGCTCTCCAGGGTTTCAGCGAGGGATGTCCCTCAGCCCCACCTGGAGATGCATGGGATTGAACTCAGGACCTTATGTGTGCAAAGCAGATGCTGTATCACTGCTAGACCATCCCATTTTTGGAAATGGCTAGTGCATTAGTCCTTCTCATTTCAGTCTTCTCCTTGCATCTTGGGGTGATGTTCAAGAGGTTACACTTCCAGGAGTAAAGAATGACCTTGACTACTGATGGACTTGATCTTTCCTATTGTTCCTCACTCCAACACAAAATTGTCGGAGATGGAATGGCAGGCCCTTCTTCTTTGGCGATCACTCGTAGCCGAGTAAGATTGTCTTCCATAAACACGGTTTTAACATTGAGTCCATGAGTGATTGTGGAGGTCAATTCTGGATCCACATGTCCTTCCACAGTGGGAACATAGGTTTCTAGGTGGGAGTTGATCATGGTGAGGGTTTGCCAAGTGTGCCTTCCTCTTAGCTCATTTCTCCCTTGTGTCCTGAGTTTGAGTGTCTTCAAAGCCCATGACATCTTTGGTAAAGGCTGTTCTCCAATTGGAGTGCTCACAGGCCAGTGTTTCCCAGTTGTCAATGTTTATAGTACATTTTTAAAGATTTGCCTTGAGACAGTCTTTGAACCTCTTTTGTTGACCACCAACATTACGCTTTCCATTTACACAACCTGTGACCCACCAGGCCCAATGTGGACTATGGTCCATCAGAGACTTGATTAACTTGCCGTTTCTGCCTGAAAAATAAAGGTTGCCAAGCAACTGACACGCCATAATAGATGGCTGGTGGGCTGCATCCGACTTGGGGTTTATGTGTGTCACAGGTTATACAGGCCTGTGGTGTAACAAAATCTGCAAAGCAGCTGCTTCTTCAGTTTTGGTGACAGATTGATGCTGATATAACAAACATTCCTCAAGCACTAAAAGAAGGCATATATGCACATAACAAAAACTGAGTTAAAAATGATGTTCAGATGGTCAGTGTGTCGTGCACCAGTGCCCAGAGAATGGTTCAATCTGAGCTGATTTATCCTTAAATAATTAGTGATGCAGCACTAGAATTTTAGGCTGGCCACCCATTTTAACTGTAGGATGAAATCAATCGGTTGTAGCAAAGCGCAGTGTTACATCGCTCAAAAACAGCCACTGAACTCTTGTGTCTGCAAAGAGCAAGCAGCCAAAAGCAAACTGTTTCTAAAGCCTTCCACTTAATTCTACATTTCACATCATAGATAGATATGCTCCTTCTGGTCTTGGATATCACAGCTGCCAAATCCAATTGATTCATCCCCCCCCCCTTTTTTTCAACAGATGCCAGATTGTTGCCCTTTTTGTGCTACTTTATTTCCATTTTAAACGAGGGTACTGGGATTATGCTAAGAGCCCATCATTTTACAAACCAGCAAAACCAAGTCGACCAACCAAGAGGCAAATTGGTGATCGGGGAAGAATTAAAAATACGCTTTCATGCTTACAGGTCCCCCCCCCCTTATATTCCTTCCACCTCTTGCTCCAGGTTTCTTTTAGCACCTGTAAATAGCTGGTGATTTCAAATCGATGCACATCACGGTATCTGTTACTGATAAGAATAGATTCTTTCCACACTCCCTCCTTCCTTCCTGTGTGACCAGCTCTGGATTTGTTAAATTAGTAAGAATGCTGATCTGCATAATCCATGCCTGGAACTGCAGGTACCATAGCATCAATGGGAGTCCAAAATCTTCAAACCCAAGATCCCTCTTGCTGCATCTGAGAGCTCATTCAGAAATCACATTCATAGGACTTCATCCCATCTGAAATGCATGCGAGCACTGGGACCGAATCTCCTCCTTCTCTATTTATACTGCGTTCATTTCTTCTTTCAGAAGAAACTAATCATTTATTACTACCTGCCCTCTTTCCATTTTCACCCAACTCCGTTGTCTGTGTTGTTCCATAGCCTAACTCTGGAAGTAGGAATTCAATTCCCTTCTCTATTCATCAGTCTCCTTCCTTGTCATAAGGATATATTTTCCCCCATTTCCCAACCCACACCTGGACTGTGATGTCCAGAAGGAAACTGTAAAGTCTCCATGCTTTTCTTGAATGTCTCTTTCCTAAGCCTCTTTGATTTTAATAACCAATGAACTCAGACAGGCAAACACTGGAAGTCCTGTTGCAGGGACTGACAACCTGTGGCTCTCAGTTATTGCTGATCCACAGCATCTAAGATCTCTGACCATCAGCCTGGGGCTGATGCGAGTTGGCACAGAGTGCCTTTCTCCAGCTTTAACTGGTGAGCCAATGGCACCTCTATATGGACAGGGATAGCCTAACTTCTGCTGACTATGCTCTGGCAACCTCTAGGTTAGATTACTGCAATGTGTTATATTGCTGATCCTTGTCCAGCTGCACTGGATGCCAATTAGTTTCTGGGCCCCCATTCAAAGTGCTGGTTTCGACCTCTAAAGCCTTAAATAGCCTCAGGGACTGCCTCTCCCCATATGACCTTGCAATCATCCAATGTCTTTTGCATCCTCCACAAGAGGTCTGAAGGCTGGCAACACAAGAATGAGCCTTTTCTGTGTTGGCTCCCCACTCATGGAATGCTCTCTCCTGGGAAGCTCACCTGGTGCCTGCATTAAGTATCATTAACTACAAGGCAAATAACCTTTTCTCTCAGGCCTTTGACTATTTAAACAATCTATGGCCTTTTAATCTGTTGTGTGAGGGGGAAATATGGAAGTGAGAGCTGGACCATAAAGAAGGCTGATCGCTGAAGAATTGATGCTTTTGAATTATGGTGCTGGAGGAGACTCTTGAGAGTCCCATGGACTGCAAGAAGATCAAACCTATCCACTCTTAAGGAAATCAGCCCTGAGTGCTCACTGGAAGGACAGATCCTGAAGCTGAGGCTCCAATACTTTGGCCACCTCATGAGAAAATGAGACTCCCTGGAAAAGAACCTGATGTTGGGAAAGATGGAGGGCACAAGGAGAAGGGGACGACAGAGGATGAGATGGTTGGACAGTGTTCTCAAAGCTACCAGCATGAGTTTGACCAAACTGCGGGAGGCAGTGGAAGACAGGAGTGCCTGGCGTGCTCTGGTCCATGGGGTCACGAAGAGTCGGACACGACTAAACGACTAAACAACAAAACAACAACAACAAAGAGGGGGAAATATTTTGTTTGCTGGCTACTATGTTATGCATTTTTGTGTTTTTATATTGTAAACCGCCCTGTGGTCCTCAGATGAAAGACAGCATAAAAATTTAATAAATAATAAGCATATTAATATTTCTCTGTCTCCAGCTTTAGCTGACCTAGTTAATGCACAGCTGGTCAAAGGACATAGGAGTGTGAATGAATGTTAAGCACTAATCAAATTCAGAGCAATGCCAGTGAACCAATCAGGGCGAACTGGTAATTGGCAATCACCCAATAGACAGATCATATGGAATCTTCACTCTGCCCTATCCTGCGTGCTCTGCACTTTTTCATTTAAACACCTTGATCACTGCAGGAATATATTGCTTGTAATGTTTCCCCTCAGAGAAATTGATATGGTCCAGGCCAGGCAAAGAAGAGGAGGGTGCTAGACAAGGTTCTGATAAATTATCACTCCCTTTCGCATGTGGTGGAACCCAGAGTTATTGGCCCTTGCGTGCTGAATCAGAATACTAATGCATCCCTGCAAAGCAATCTCTGAATAAACCATACAAAGCTAAGTAGTCTGAATTTAGCTTTGACCTTCATTGATCTTGTGTACCAAAAAACATTTAGATATTGCTTTTCTACAAACAAAGCAGCTGCAATCCACCTACCTTCAATTAGCTCTTTTATGAAAAATAAAATGCAGATCAGACTCCGGAGATAATGGAAATTGTCATGGTTTAAGCTTTGCTTTTGCAACGGAGATACCACAACAAGGGTTGAAGAGACAAAACCTGACATATTTTCACTTCTCTCTCTCCCTCTCCCTCTCTCTCCCTCCCCCACAACCCTTCCTCTCGCTCCTGTCTTTACTCTTCTCTCCTGTCAACGCATTATATTCTGGTTTTCTATACATGCAACTTATGCACTCAGATGATAGTGTACACAATGGTGTCTAATCTTCTGTGAAAGCAAATGGAGGACAAGACCTGTGAGGAAAAGTCTGCCAATTACTTAAAGAACATAGACACGGCAATGCCATTAATGTAATGGCAAAGAATGCCTTCAGAGGCATTCGCTCTGCTCCGCTCGATACGACAATTAATGTCGCCAAGTTGACTTCCATGCGGGCTTCTCATCTCCGAGAGGGAGATAGGCTCGGCCCATTAACCTTCTTGGTGTCAAGGTGTTCTGGCACTCATATTCAGCTTAATTAGTCTCCAAGGTAATATCACAAAAGTCCCACTTCACAAAGGAAGATCTGCAGGCATCATTGACTCATAAATGGAGTAGCTCTAAATTGTGCTGCAATGCTTTGGGGGTGATGGAGTGAAAAAGCAAGATAAAAAAGGGGTGATTTCTCTCCTTGTATATATCTAGAACTGCTGCACACTGTGATCAAATCAAGAACATGTTGATTTTACCTTTGGGACGCACAACTTTGGCAAAACCTACTGCTTAAGACCTGTGTTGATGCAACGGTGTTGAGAAGAAAGGAATGACAAGGAATGTGGTACGTCAGCCTGCAAGAAGTAAAAATTAAGGAAGTCCTGCTGACCCAAGACCTATTTTGACAAGCACCCTGTTCTTGCTGTGGCCAACCAGATGTCCAAGGGAAGGCTGCAAGCAGGGCATGAACATAACAACATTATCCTCACTTGCGACTGGGATTGTTCCACCCGGACACTGAGGTCCAGCACCGAAGGCCTTCTGGTGGTTCCCTCACTGCGAATAGCCAAGTTACAGGGAACCAGACAGAAGGCCTTCTTGGTAGTGGCACCCGCCCTGTGGAATGCCCTCCCACCAGATGTCAAAGAGAACAACAACTACCAAACTTTTAGAAGACATTTGAAGGCAGCCCTGTTTAGGGAAGCTTTTAATGTTTGACACACTATTGTATTTTAATATTTTGTTGGAAGCTGCCCAGAGTGACTGGGAAAACCCAGCCAGATGAGCGGGGTATAAATAATAAATTATTATTATTACTACTACCTCTGTTGCTGGATGAATAGCCTTAGCCTCTATGAATAGGTCTGATCCCCAAACAAACCATCCGCACATTTTATAGCAGCAAATCCCACAATGACCTGTGTGAGAAAGTAATTCCTTTTTATCTCTTCCATTAATTCAGCTTCGTTACAGATGACCTCTGCATTTGGTGTGATGAGAGAGGGAGAGGAAAACTTCTCTCTCGCTACTTCCTCCGCACCACACGTAATTTGATATATTGATGCAAACTAATTAATTTTATACATTAATGAGTTTGAGCGCATGATCTGATGATGAGAACAATGGAAAATGGCACTGGACATGTAAGGGCAAGGAAATGGTAGGTCAGGGATGCGGCAGGGTGACAGCAGGAAGGAGTGCTCTGAACTCTCCGCTGAGAAGAGGCAACTGAAAATAAAATCTTTTGCTTCCAGTAGCACCTTAAAGACCAACTAAGTTAGTTCTTGGTATTGCTCATACCAAGAACTAACTTAGTTGGTCTTTAAGGTGCTACTGGAAGAAAAAAAAATTTTTTTTTGTTTTGACTATGGCAGACCAACACGGCTACCTTTCTGTAACTAAAATCTTTTGGTCATTCAGGCTTCATTCTGCAGTTAAGCAAGGAGATGCTCACCTGACTGCTGACCTCAATCGTACAATGTCAGTTTTTGGGGTTTTTTGCGTTGTGCTGGGCTGAACAGAAAAAGGTGCTAATAAGCCGGAGTCTTAATGAACTGTGACTTAAACTCACAGAAGGGCCTCCATAAAGACTCCCAGTTATTGCAGCGAATGGCCAAGTATGTTGTAATCTGAGATCCACAGTCATTATGAAAATGTCAGAGAGGCTGCAAATAAAGAGTAGGAGTCCCCTGACTCATGAGGGGGTTCAGCAACATGCTGTGTTCTTTGCAAAGATGCCCGTCTTGCACAGCCCCATCACCGTGGACGTAATGTAACATTTACTGAAAACCAAAGGTGCCATTTAGAAAAGAAAAGGAGGTCGTTTACCCTTCTTCCCACTTTTCAGACCAGATGTGATTGTGCCTCAGAAATATACAAATTATATATCTTTATATATTAACTCTGCACTGTGGACAGGTAACATTACGGGAGAAAGCTCATCTGCTTCCTTTTGAGACGGGCTTTTTTGTGTATGTGTGCAATTAAAGGATATTGGGTTACTTCTATGCTACACTGGAATGAGCTTTCATTCCTCAAGGCAGTGCCTTTGTAGAGGGAAGATCACATTTTCCTAGAAATGACAATATATCAGTTACAGGAAAAGGCAGCTTCTTTCCTCAGCTGTTACATCCATTGTTATTGTGAACGCTGAGCCAAATGGGGTTGTGCAAGTGTCATGCCCCACATATCAAATATTGCTTATTACGTTTCTGTTGATGAGCATTGCAGCTCTCTCTGTCTCTCTCCTCAAGACCTGTGTTCTCCCTCTTGAGGTGTCAAGAATTGTTAATTCTATTTTTCATTTTATTTTCTAGGCACTGAGCATTCGCTAGCTGTACTATTCAAGTGCCGGGTAGCTTTTGTGGCCCTTTACTGAAGGCTATCTCCTCCACCCCACTCCACAACAACGCTATCCCCCCATGTCTAGTTGGCGAGCTCTATTGCTGTTGTTGTTTTAGGCTTGGAGGAACATTGCACTAAATCTGAAAACCCTCCTGATAATCCACCACTGCTGTTGATTCCCTTTCTCGGTGGCCGTATATTTTTTCCTCACTGGCTTCTGGCGAATCAATTTTAACGTGGTAAGAACAAGGGCATTAAGGCTTGAACGACTCCTGTGTAGTCGTTAGGTGTTCTCTATTCATCATTCCTAATTAATAACAAAGTAATTACTTATAGATTCCTTTCATTATTTATACTCCCCCCTCCTTTCAAGAGGTGTTGCCTCTTCATCCATTTTAAGTTAATCTGGATGTTTATTCAAATGCGTTTAAGCACCTAAGACTACACAAGCAGAGCACAGGTACAGTGGTACCTCGGGTTATGAACTTAATTCATTCTGGAGGGCAGTTCTTAACCTGAAACCGTTCTTAACCTGAGGCGTGCTTTCGCTAATGGGGCCTCCCGCT
Source organism: Podarcis raffonei (assembly GCF_027172205.1). Taxonomy (NCBI): domain Eukaryota; kingdom Metazoa; phylum Chordata; class Lepidosauria; order Squamata; family Lacertidae; genus Podarcis; species Podarcis raffonei. The sequence continues at coordinate 28,372,564 of NC_070603.1, read as the reverse complement.
GCCACCTCACCACTGCCACACAATTTCTGTTCTTATCCTGGGGCAAAGTTTGCAACTCAGAGCAACTACTTCCGAGTTAATAGAGTTTGTAACCTGAAGTGTTTGTAACCCGAAGTGTTTGTACCCCAATGTACCACGGTAGGGACAAATGCCTCTTCATTGAATGAAGTGCAGGGGCTCATGGACTAGCAGAACTTAATGTGGTAGATGCCAATTTACCCTCTAACATTTCTCCAATGAAAATAGGGGCGTCCTCAGGAAAAATGGGACAAATCAGAAACTGGGACGACTTCTGTAAATCCGGGACTGCCCCTGGAAAATAAGAACACTTGGAGGGTCTGTAGAAGGACTATATATGGCATCTTCTCAGTGGCCACCATGGTTTGCACCATCCACCACACCAATATTTTAAGATGTCACTGTCTAGCCCTGGGGAGGTTGAGCCAATAGGTGGAGAAGCAAGGCTCTGAAAGCAGTCATCCACACCCATCTGTCAAAATGACCCATGGAGATAGTGGAGCTCTGAATCCTGTCCACAGACTGGATCTAGTTTTCCACCAGTGGCTTAGTACATTACCCCACTTGGGCTAGGACCCTGCCCTTGAGCTGGGACCACTGCCTGGGACAAAACAGGGGTCCAATTCAAACCTGACCTTGCATCTCTGGGGTCTCTTGACCTGACTGGCTCCTCTCCCTCCATGTCAAGAGTCTTGGCCTCTGCTCAGAGTCTTGGCACCACTGTTACCTAAATCACTGGCTGCTGCGTTTGTGCATGGAATGCAGTGGCCCACCAGCCTGTTCTTCCAAGGAGCTTTCATGCTGAGTTGAAAGAAATAGTAATCCCATTCCCTCCCTTCCACCCCAAGGTTCCTTCCTCCATCTCTTACTGGACAGATGTGCGAAGAAGCCAAAGGAAAGCCATTTCGACGCTGCAGCTGGTCTGTTTCATTTTCCCAGAGACGGGAAATGAATGAGAATATCTGAAAGGAGCTAAAGAGCAGCCTGAAGAGCAGCCCCGAGCTTCCAAACTCAGTGTTCTTTATGAACTGAAGAAAGCATTATTGCCATTGTAATAAGGAAGAGTTAACATTTGAAATGGAGGTTCCTGAAGTCTAGTTTCAAAGGAGTGGATTTATTCCTGGGCTCTTCTTCTGATGGCCAGGAAGGCTTTGAAGTCCTCGGCTGCCAAGTGACTTTAGGCTGGATCCTAGGCTCCATCCAAACACAAAACCGACAAGTAATTTAAAGCAATGGCTTTAAAATATTTCCAAATATAATAGATGCTGTTTTTTTTTTTTTAAGCAGCAGTTACCCACCATTCTTGCCCTCACACAATCATGTGCAGCCATTTAGGTAATCACTGCAGTTTGGCAAAGGCAGCTACCCTAGCGCATTCGGGGCTTTGCCAAGGGCCTCACATTGCGAGACCACGAGTTCCTTTTGCTTTGAGATCTTGCTTCACATTTTAACATGAGCCGTAAATGGTCCTTGAGCCTCTCCCATGCTACTTGCGTCAATGCCTGATCATGGCTAATGCAGAAACAAGGCGTTTGTGATGCAAATGAGCATTCTGGCCAATGTTAAGTCTCTTCCCCCCTTTTAAGCATTACAAACTAAGAGTTGTCCCATTAAGCCTCATGCGTGGGAATGCGTATATAGCAGGAACTTAGGTATCCTGAAACTCTGGTTGTGTATAAATAGGTAAAGGGACCCCTGACCATTAGGTCCAGTCGTGGCCGACTCTGGGGTTGCGGCGCTCATCTCGCTTTATTGGCTGAGGGAGCTGGCGTACATCTTCCAGGTCATGTGGCCAGCATGAATAAGCCGCTTCTGGCAAACCAGAGCAGCGCATGGAAATGCCATTTACCTTCCTGCTGGAGCAGTACCTATTTATCTACTTGCACTTTGATGTGCTTTCGAACTGCTAGGTTGGCAGGAGCAGGGACCGAGCAACGGGAGTTCACCCCGTCGCGGAGATTCGAACCGCCGACCTTCTGATCGGCAAGTCCTAGGCTTTGTGTTTTAACCCACAGCGCCACCCGTGTCCCTACTGGTTGTGTATAGATGACAGCATTTTAAGGGTCAGGGGAGCACTTCCCCAGAGGGTCGGAATTTCTCTGCAGGGTGGGGGAGCCTTGCTGTGGCAGAGAAATGTCTTTTTGCTCCCCTGATTTGGGGGTGAGAAATACTCATTACTTCTTTCTTTTTCAACTCCACTGATATCTCGCTTTTCTTCTGCCTTGAAGGTAGCACACTTGAGAAACTAAGCCTTATGAGGAGTGCTTGATGGAGCTGGGTATGTTTAGCCTGGAAAAGAGCAGACGGAGAGGAGATATGATAGCCACCTTCAAATATCTTGAGGACTGTCACGTGGAAGAGGGAACATACTTGTTTTCTGCTGCTCTTGAGGGTAGGACTTGAACCAATGGCTTCAAGTTGCAAGAAATGAGATTCTGACTAAATGCCAGGAAGAGCTTTCTGACAGTAAGAGCTGTTCAGCAATGGAACAGACCCCCACAAGAGATAGTAGACTCTCCTTCCTTGGAGCTTTTTAAGCAGAGGTTGGATGGCCATCTGTTAAGGATGATTTAGCTGAGATTCCTGCATTGCGGGGGGTTGGATTAGATGACCCTTGGACCCCATCCTGCTCTAAGCTTTTATGATTCTATGAGGTTCCCAGGTGTCATGAATGAGACAGCTGCCGGTGAAGGTTTGCAGTCAGCTGAAGAAAGCAGACAAGGAACAGAGAGAGTTAACTGTCATACAGGATGCACATTGGCTAGTGCTGATTCCCCCACTCACTGGATTGCCAGCTGACAAGGGAATGACCGAAAGCGGTTGGGAACCCAGCCAAAGCTCTCCTGGAGCTCAATTAGGCGCAAAAACACACAGAGATAGGTCGTCAGAGCAGGAAGAGGTTGCGGCTAATTCAATCTCCCCAAGGAGGCATTGAATGGGAGGGTTGCTAGATCGGAAGCAAAACAAGAGGTGCAAAGGACGACGGTTCAATATATTCTGTAGAAATCGAAAGGATTCTTCAGAAGGGTCATCTTGATTGATGATGTCGGAGGCTGTGTTAGAGCCGTCCAGAACTATCTGTTTGTTTTGACAATAAATCACCCTTTTTAATTAACTACGCTTGCTGTGTTATCAAGTGGGAGCCTGGACTCCTGACATCAGGTGGTCACTCATCCAGCTACACCTGCATCAGCACAACTGTACGCCTTCATCTGCTCCAGCTGCAACAAAATATGTCTCTCCTGTATTGGTCTCTACAGCCACAGAAGGTGCTGTAACTCTCCAACAGTTTGACTCCAGCCCCAAAGGCTCATTCCAACATTGTCTCCTAAGACAGATGGGTGCCAACAAACTCATCCAGGTACTGACCAGACTGAGACCTAAGTAGCTTTGGCAAGGTGATGGGCTCACCTGCCTTCAAACCACCCCCTGGGATTTGACCAACAGCCTTGACCCCAAATCAACTGTGGGCCTTTCGTTTAACAGCAGTTGAATCATAAATACCCAATATGCCAAAAGAAACTACGCAGCCTTTGCCAGTCTTTCATTGATCTGTTTTGTTTATTCGTTATATTTACTAGAGGCTCTTTCCAAAAAGGAAACTCAAAACGTGTCCGGGTGCAACTAACCTAGCAAAAGCCAGCACAAGGATGCCTGCTAGGGCAACAGGGCTTTCTCCCCTCCCCCTCCAGTGCCTCTGTCAAATCCACTGGGGGGGAGGACCCCCAGAACAGTGTGCAAGGGGAGAAGAAGAAGAAGAAGAAGAAGAAGAAGAAGAAGAAGAAGAAGAAGAAGAAGAAGAAGAGGAAGAAGAAGAAGAAAAGGGGAATCATTCCATCTGGCAAGCAGAAATGCTTGTGCAGACAGGAACAATCAAATTGGCGCTATGCTGAATTTCTCCCTCAGTCATTTTCTTCCTTATTTCTATGTAAATAATGCAATTTTTTAAACTGTGGCAGTCATTCCAGCACCACACCAATTTCTGTTTTGGATAAACAGATCTTGCTTCTGCTCTATTCAGATGAGACACGTAATGACAATCTATTAATTAACAGGGCTTAGACGACCTCTTAAAGGCTCTGTCACACAGCTCGTCTAATTACCAACTGTTTGAAAATTATGAACCTGTTTCATCCACCTACCTGACCACCTGGGAGTCTGTTTGCTGGTGGAAGAGCAAACACCCTTCCCTCCAGTCACATAACATAAAATCTGAAACAGTAACTCCATGTGGAGTCTGATCTGTGTCATACAGTATTTCCTTCCTTTCTCGCTTCTTTTTTTGAGAGGCGTTGGAGAACCACACAAGTTAAATTTCTGATCTCCACATAGATATTAAATTATATTTATGTGGTGGTGGTGTTGGAGGAGGAGGAGAAGGCAGCGGGGAGAGGCACTTGTCTATTTCTTTACCACACAGAGGATTTTAAAATCATGTGATATTTTTCATTCTAGGACTTTGGGCAAGGGAAGACAAGCTCAGATGTTCATCTGGACCACTGGAGGAGGTAATGGAGAATATCCAGAAATTCAACAGCCCACTTCAGACATTTGAAGAGAGTACTATGAATGCTCTTGGAGTACCGTGAATGCACAATAGCGTGTTCTGCCTTGCTCTGACCCACATGTATCCATTAGAATATGGGACGTGGGTGGCACTGTGGTCTAAACCACAGAGCCTAGGGTTTGCCAATCAAGGTTGGTGGTTCGAATCCCTGTGTTGGGGTGAGCTCCCGTTGTTCTGTCCCAGCTCCTGCCCACCTAGCAGTTCGAAAGCACGCCAAGTGCAAGTAGATCAATAGGTACCGCTCCGGCGGGAAGGTAAACGGCGTTTCTGTGTGCTGCTCTGGTTCGCCAGAAGCAGCTTAGTCATGCTGGCTGCATGACCTGGAAGCTGTCTGCGGACAAATGCCGGCACCCTCGGCCTATAGAGCGAGATGAGCGCCGCAACCCCAGAGTTGTCCACGACTGGACCTAATGGTCAGGGGTCCCTTTACCTTTACCTTTATCCATTAGAATATGCAGAAAAGGGAGCCCTCTGTTCCTATAGCCATATGTGAGGCTATCTCCACACATCCCAATGAAGATATGTAGGACTTTGAGTGCCTGAAAAAAGGCTAATGGTGAGTTTGACAATAAATGAGATTCCACCTGTGATTGTGGTGGGTTTTTTAAAAATCTGAGACATGCGTAAGATGTACATAATTTTGATTAAAAAGATATTTGCACCTGTTTTTTGGTCTGTATATTGTTGTGACCACAGCTAATTTTCAGCTAGAACTTACCAGAACTCAGTTCTGACACCTCTCAGGTGGGTGCCATTACCATTCTAAGAGAACAAGGGAGGTGTTCGTGGCGAGTTCCTCTTTTTCTAGAAAAATAGCCAAGGTTGTGACCTCAGCAGTTTTTCCTCTAGTTTCCCATTTCTGAGAAAGGACCATTTGTTGCCTACTGCCATCCATCTGATCAGCTTCTAGGTAACACTGCACTGAAATTTGCCGAATCTTATTATCTCACTGTTTGTGGTCCAAACAGGTTGTTATCAAGTCTGATACTTGGCATTGTTACATTCATTCCTTTTGTCTGCCCACATCCTGTCTCCTCATTCAAGTTTACCGTTACAAAGAAACTGGGGAGGTGTGCTGACAGATGTTTAAATGGCACAACGTGTCTTCTTCTTTTTTTTAGAGGGGGGAGCTCCCCGAACCAGGACAGCAACATCTCAGCTGCATCTCTAGAAATAACAGGCCAAATGAGATTAATAGGGAAACTGACTCTTGTCTGTTATACCTACAATGACTGTTTTAATCGCAGATGACTAAAGAAAAGTTAATGGCTTGGAATTCTACTCGTAGATTGCACTCAACATTTGAAGGCTGCAACCCACTTGCCTCTGAGGTACATCTGCTTGGGGATGCAAGACAGGGCCTATTCTGCTGTGGCAACAGATTGTGGCATCCACTGCTTTGGTTGACACCGTTCTTTATTAGCTAAAGGTTAACTGTTAAGCTGCTTTCCTTTTCCTTTTCCTTTTCTCCCTGCTTTTGGTTTGGAGTGTGTGCAACTAAATATATGCATATATACTTTGATATGTGCAGTGACTGAAAGATTCCCCTTGTATCTACAGACCCTCCAAGTGTCCTTATTTCCCAGGGACAGCCCTAGTTTAGAGAAGCCATCCTGGAATGTCCCGCTTTTCCTTAAAGGTAAAGGGACCCCTGAACTTTAGGTCCAGTCATGGATGACTCTGGGGTTGTGGCGCTCATCTTGTTTTACTGGCCAAGGGAGCCGGCGTACAGCTTCCGGGTCATGTGGCCAGCATGACTAAGCCGCTGCTTCTGGCGAACCAGAACAGCGCACGGAAACACCGTTTACCTTCCTGCTGGAGCGATACCTATTTATCTACTTGCACTTTGATGTGCGTTCAAACTGCTAGGTTGGCAGGAGCAGGGACCAAGCAACGTGAGCTCACCCCGTTGCGGGGATTCGAATCGCCGACCTTCTGATTGGCAAGTCCTAGGCTCTGTGGTTTAACCCACAGCGCCACCCACTTAGGATGTCCCTGTTTTCATTAGTGAAATGTTGGAGGGTATGGAGTTATCCAACCCACCAGCTGTCTGAAAACAATCCCGTATAGGGAAGTTTTTGTAATGTTTAATGTTTTATTATGTTTTTATATATGTTGGAGGCTGCCCAGAGTGCTGGGGGAACCCAATAAGATGTGTGGAGTATAAATAGTAAAATTATCACTGTGGAACGGAGCATCCCTATTTTCATCAGAGAAATGTTGGAGGGTATGTATCTATATTATTTGGAAGCAGCCTGATCTGTTTCGAATCTGCTTTGTGTCATTCTGGTTTGATTCGTTAACTGGACTCAAATGTGATCTGTTAAACCAAAGCTGATTCACCTCCATTGACTATAATGCAGAATCTAAAAACAGCTATAAAATATACTTTTCTTTTTCACATGTGAATATAGGATATAGGCAAAGGATTTTCCTATTGAAATCAACGGGCTATAGAAGTGCTTCACTTTGGTTGGATCATTCCCTTCTGCAATGGGATTTATTTTATTTTGCAAAATCAAAACCACATTTGCTTGTTTGTTTAAATTTCCTAGTGAATGGTGTCTTCATATCATATGTGCCACTGGATATGAGAAAACAGCTTCTTTCCCATCATTGAGAGTAGGGGGCGGGCAGGAATGCATCCTGCAATTTTGATGTCTGTGGAGGATGAGTTGTGATGTCACTAGGTCCTCTCCTCCAATGTTTTACAGCTCACTTGAGCAGGTCAGTTTTTGTGGGCGTATGAATACAATAAACAGAAGAGCCCTGCTGGGTCAGACTCATACCAAGGGTCAAACCGAGTCCTACAAGGAGAGCTTGGAAGTGGTGATAAGTGTCTCCCATGCCTGTTCTCCAAGAGTTAGAATTCCATGATGTCTCTGTATCTAAGTGGGTTCTAACTGGTTGTTGGTTTGTGAATTGGACGTACATTTGAATGACGTACGAATTGATTCGAGATTTGTTTTCTGATGTTTTCATATTTCTGCCTAGACACTGTCGTGTTAGCTTGAGTATGTCAACACTCCACTTCTGCATTATCACTGACTTGAGCAAAAACTGCCGACAACCAGAGATTTCCCCTGGTTCCGATGTATCTGGCATGGGCGACAATTCGGAGCACACCTAGCTGGAAGCAAATCCCGTTGCAATTGGTGGGAGTTAATTCTGAGTAAATGCAGTTAGGGTCCGGCTGCAGGTTATGAAGAACATTTGGCTGTCCCATTACAATTCAATTCAACTCTTGTTTGCAGCATTCCTTTTCTTCTGTTGAACTGTATTTTGTTTCATTGCATTTCAAGGCGGCACTCCTCCTGCTGCTGCAGAGTCAAACCACACAATGGGATGCTTCTTGTTTCCCATAGACCGGCCTCTCACCCTTCCTCCATACAAGCATCCCAATTGGTCGATAGTTCCTCCATGGAAAGCAAACACCTCAGCTTGGTGCGTCCTGAGCTGTATTCCCTGCTCACAGTCAAGACAAATAACAGAACACAGGAAATAAAAAGAGTAAATTTACTCCCAGCGGGAAATATCCCATCATTTTAAGTGTGTTTGCTTTATGATGTTACCAACAATAGAGCTTCAAAAAAATTATTTTTAAAAATAAACACACCATGAAATGAAGTTGTCTTAAAGCCTCAAACCAGTTTGATTTAACAGTCTCGGTGTGTCAGGAGCATGGCTTATTGCAAGTGGCGTCGCTGTCGTGTTTCAAAGGAGACCCTGGGGCCATCTTGGTTTATCTCCATTTCAAAGTGGCACAGGGGATGATCAAAAAAGAGGAAAAAAACAACAAGAGAAATAAAGGAACAGAGTGCCGGGCAGGATTCTAATAGAATTATGTTAATTAAGCACTGCCAAAAAGCATAATCTTTCCACCTACTGCACACGGTTTGTCTTTGGATCCATGACACCTATAGAGAATGAGCTCACAGGAGACCTTCTTCTAATTCTGGCTTAGCACTTTCGTTTCAGTTGTGATGTTCAGGAGGAGCCTCTCCGCCAAGATTAAATGGAGCAGGGCAGTTTCACACCGACAACACAGTAAGAACTGCCTTGTCAGGTTCAATCAAAGGTCTGTCTTCTCCAGCAGCAGCAGCAGCAGCAGCAGCAGCAGCAGCAGCAGCAGCAGCATCTCCAGTGATGACCAGCTAGACATCCCCTGGAAGTTCTCAAATAGGACGTGGTAGAGTTAGCCATTCCATGTCCTTGACCTCAGGTAACACTGCCTCTGAACATGGGGGTTAAGCGTTAAGTGTTTGAGGCTATTAGCCTTCTTCTTTTAAAGCTACCAACATTGGCTCCTGTGACCACATTAACTAAGATCAGCCTTGGATTATGCTGGTGCTACTGTTGTTCTTATCTGATGTCCAGATGGGCAGATGTGGAAGACTTGAAAGCCCGTAGAGACGGGCTGCACTGCATGAGTGTCCCTGACCTAAGGAGACTGTGTTTGTGTGTGACAGGAATTCATCCTTTTGGCCACCCTTAAATGGCATTTCCCCTGACTTTAAGCAGACATGCAAAGCTGGGATCAGCAATCGATAAAGCACAAAGCCTAAGGTTTGCTACCCATGTGATTGTGTCTATCTGAATGTGTCCCAAAGACTCATCTCATTGCTAGACAGCAGGACATGGCATACGTCCCTGAAGGTAGTGGTGGTGGGATTGGGAGCAGAGGTGTGGGTCGAGTTAGGGGCTGCCTCTCAGGGGAGGTTGATTCCATTTGGTCCTAGACTGTGCTGGGCCTGCAGTGGGGCTGCCTTCCCTCATTTCCTCTCATTTGTGTTGGGGTCTGCTCAGGGCTGGATTTAGGTTTGATGAGGCCCTAAAGTACTGAAGGTAACGGGGCCTTTTATATGTCCAGCTGTCCTTTGTCAACAACAAATTGTCACTGTTTTTTGTGTTGAATATATGCTATATGGTAATTTATGAACCTGATAGGTATCTAAAGAAGAAGAAGAAGAAGAAGAAGAAGAGGAGGAGGAGGAGTTTGGATTTGATATCCCGCTTTATCACTACCCGAAGGAGTCTCAAAGCGGCTAACACTCTCCTTTTCCCTTCCTCCCCCACAACAAACAGGTGAGTGAGGCTGAGAGACTTCAGAGAAGTGTGACTAGCCCAAGGTCACCCAGCAGCTGCATGTGGAGGAGCGGGGAAGCAAACCCAGTTCACCAGATTACGAGTCTTTCGCTCTTAACCACTACACCACACTGGCCATTTGCACATAACAAAATATGTATTTTTTCAAAGTAATTGTTGAACTGAACTACAATTAAGAAGAAGTATATTAATAGTGAATTTTGGGGGGACCCCAAGAGTGGGGCCCTAAGCTACAGCTTGTTTAGCTTATACGTAAATCCGGCACTGGGTCTGCTCCTGCCGCTAGAGGGATAAGCTCCACCATTTCCACCAAAGAGGTACTGATGGCATTTGAAGTAGCTACTCGTTTATCACTTTAAGCTGAAAAGGGACAATGTCTCAAAGACTGCTGTTCTGCTATTCCAGCGAAGGTTTCCTCCTCCCCGCCCCTCATCAATTATATTACATTTTAAGCACCCCCAGATCACCTGTTTTGAAAACCAAATAAGGTTGCTAGGTGACCACACTGCAGTTCCTCCTCATAACGCTTATCCAGGCACTTGAAGAGCTAGCAAATGAATAGCTGGAGGCCTTCACATTATTCTGCCTGCCCACATAACAAAGAGAAATAGAGCATTTTTATTTGGAATGTGCTGCACAGTTCATTGTAATCCCTCCCTCCAAACTCTGGCACTCAAGCTGGTAAGGTTGCATTTCTTTATTGTTGTTGTTATTATTTACCTGTCCTTCATCCATATCACAGGTATCAAAAAGCCGGGGCAAAGATGTGCGTCTTCGGCATTCTCCGAAAGCTGTGTAATGAAGATGCAAGACCCACATCTTTGTGGCAGCTCCACAACTTAGGAGCTGCCACAAAGCATGCCCTCTCCTGCACTGCTGCCACCACCCAATTCTCAGGGCGATGGAACAACCAAGAGCACCCCCTCTGCTGATCATAGCACCCAAGGGGGGCAGTTGGGAAGGAGGCGGTCTCTCAGATATTTGGGGCTTGATCTGTTTAGGACTTTGAACACTAACATGAGCACTGTTTCTGGCTATGAGTTGGCAACCAGGGCAGCTGTTTTAAAGCAGGGGCTATGTTAAGCTCTCTATGGAACCTCAGCCAGTAATTTGGCTACTGCATTTTGGACCAATGGAAGTTGTTACCTTGAGGGGCATGTGGTGTTATGATCGTCCTACTCTCGTGTAGGACCCTGGTAGAGACACATGCCCGACAGGCATGTTCTCTCCCTCCTGGTCGATCATTTGGGAGCTTCAAAAGCTTTATTTTTACCAAACATCACAGCAACTGATACCAAGAAGCATCAGCATGCTTAGGAATCTGCAGAGTATTGGCGGTTCGCGTAACAGACTCAATAGCTCAGCATCTTGGCTAATCTACTTTATTTACATATAATACACTCGGCGCATTCTGACTTAGCTCCTTCCTCTTTCTCTTCAGACAGCAAAGAGGGAAAGAAACAAAGGACAATAGTCCCACTTTCCGGAACACAGTAACACAACACATCCTGTCTCTGTCACTTCCCACTCTGTGGAATGAAAACATACACTGTCATGTGATAGACAACAATCCCATGACTGCAAACACGGACCAAGAATCCTAACATGTGGAGTGTTTCCCAATTATCTAGCCTGGAAGTTACCAGTGCATGGAGTATAGTAGCCAAGCCATTTTTGACCATTTTTGTCCATAAGGGGCTGTCGCTGGTTAACCAGCCAGAACTGGAAAAAGGGCACACCTGGTCACCAAAGCCACTTGAAGTGACAATGACAGTGCTGAATCAAGAAGTACCCCCAAGCTGTGGACCTACTCCTTCTAGGAGAGTGCTACTTTGTGGAAACAGCCCTGGAGGCAGGAGTGTGATGACTGAAGTACAGTGCCACCAACTCACCAAGATGGTCCAGAAGAATACTATGGTCAACAGGAAAAAAAGAGCCTGGCTTTCATGTTGATGATTAACTAATGGTTAATTCATCCATGGCAAATAAACAGCCACAGCGAGCCAAACCAATCGCCTGCCAAGTCCGGTGCTCTTGCCTCTAGCAATAGGCAATGCCAGATGCTGCAAAGAAAACAGCTATGGAACAGGAGCAGTTTGAGAGTGAATGGGCAGCTGAAACTATACATCAATTAAAATTTACATGGGGGGCGGGGGCGGTGCTGTGATGGTGGGGAACACCAAGAGAAGATGCTGATATAACTCAGTGTGCGGGCAAGGAGTTAAAGGAGTTAAACAAGGATAAATATGAGTGGGCTTCCATACAGATTTAAATTCTTAACAATCAAGCTATATATATTGTAATGGCTTTAGGGGTTGCTTGTGCGTAAATAGCCACCGCTCTGGGCTAGGTTGGCTGGTTAAACCATTTCTCGCTGGACAGCCATCCACTCCGTGGCTGTTCAGTCGCTGGCAGAATCCGTCAGTGGGCGTTTCTTAAACCTTTTCCAACATAAAAGTTGTTTGACGCCCAGTCTCCTCCTACTCTCCCTGCGCGGAAGTCTTCTGCGCAGGGAGGGCGTGGGTAGCGGAGGACCTGTGCTCTCCCCGCTGGTGTCCAGTGAAGAGTCCAGGAGCCTGCTCTCTGCTTCCCCCATTGGCCCCCCTCTATCCCTGGTGTAGAGCTGATTTTCTTCCCCAACAGGAGACTTGCCTCTCTCCCTGCTTGGCCCCTCTCCAGCATCGTCATGGAGCCCCTCCTCCTCCTCTCGTTCCGATGGCAGTTCCCTGACATCCATCTCCCCCCCAGAACCCCCTCCACCCCCGGCCCGACCTCTGGATCCAACTTCGTCCCTGTCCTCGGCCGACGATGCGGGAAATCCTCGGAAGGAGCTGTCGCCATCCTCAGAGGATTCAAAACCCGCTTCCCACCCACTCTGATCTCTCCCCGCGGGGTGGGCCTCCCAGTCTGAATCCTCCCTCTCCGACGCTTCTCCTCCCTCCTCTTCGGAGTCAGGAAAACCCTCAAACTCCTCCTCGTCGTCGGTGGTGCCAAATTGCTCCTCCCAGAATCTCGCTGGTGGTTTTGGTTTGCGTGGGAACCGACTGTGGAACTCTTCCACTAGATACCCGTCATTGATTGCCTCCGCGGGAACCCACGTGTCTTCGGACCGGGGTTCTCCCTCCCAAGCGACCAAGTACTCTACCTTGCGCCCCCGCCACCTGGAATCGAGTATTTCCGTGGCTTGGTTGTGGTGTTCCCTCTCCTCTACTTGCGGGTGTGTGGTGACTCCTCCCTCCCGTCCCGGGAATTCCCACCCCTCCCTGTACGGAGATAGTAGGGACCTATGGAACACCGGGTGTAACTTCATGCTGTCAGGCAGCTTGAGCCTAAATGCCACGGGGTTCACCTTCTGTGTTACCTCAAAAGGTCCCAGTCGCCTCGGCTGCAACTTCTTGCACCCTCCCTTAAAGGGTAACCCTCGGGTTGACAACCACACCCGGTCCCCCACCCGTATGGTCTCCCCTTCCTGACGGTGCTTGTCTGCCTGCCTCTTGTAAATTTCTTTGGCCCTCTCCAAATTCATCTGGAGTTGCTGGTGCAAGGCCTCCATTTCTTCCACAAACTGCTCTGCTGCAGGTACGCTCCACCCTTCCTCCCCCCTGCCCGGGAAGGCCCTGGGGTGACACCCATAATTGGCCATGAACGGGCTCATTCCCGTGGACACGTGTTCAGCATTATTGTCTGCAAATTCAGCCAGCGCTAGTTTCTCTACCCAATCGTTCTGTCTCTCACTGACGTAGCAGCGTAGGTATTGCTGGAGTATACTGTTCGCTCGTTCCGCTTGTCCGTTGGTTTCCGGGTGTCTCGCCGGGTGTCTTTACCTTGAAGTAAATTGTTTCCCGCGATCTGAGATGACCCTTGAGGGATCCCCATGCAACCTGAAGATGTGATCCACAAACAATCTGGCTGTTTCCTCTGCCGTCACCGCATGTGAGCAAGCTATGAAATGGCACATTTTTGTCAGTAGATCGACTACTACCATGACTGCTGTCTTCCTTCTTGATTTGGGCAAATTAGTCATAAAATCTATGGACACCACCTCCCAGGGTCTTCCCGGCGTGGGTAAGGGTTCCAGTAACCCTGCAGGGGCCGCCCTCTCCCCCTTTGCCCTCTGGCAGCAGTCGCACCCCTGTATGTACTCCCGTACATCTTCCCTTACCCTTGGCCACCAGAACTGCCTGGTGACAAGTAGCATGGTCTTGTGCTGACCAAAGTGCCCCGCTGTTGGGTTGTCGTGGAGTTGTTTGAGTACCCTTCCCCTCAAGGTCTCCCCCGGTACGTACAGCGCTCCCTTATAGTACAGTACCCCTTCCTTTTCTTCAAACTCTCCATGGTTTTCCCTTCCTTCCCGTAGTTCCCTGATTTTAGTTTGGGTGAACTCGTCGTCCCTGGTGAGGCCGGCTAGTTCTCGTTTCCCAACCAACACTCCCCCACACACCCATTTGTCCTCGGGGAACACGTGTCGGGCTTCCGGCGGTCCCTCTCCTTCCCTCTCTTCCCGGCTTCCGGGAGAGAGCATCGGCTCTAACATTCTCCTCTCCCGGCACATACCGGATCTCGAAGGAAAACTTGGAGAACTCTTGTGCCCATCGAATCTGTCTCTGGTTGAGTACTCGCGCAGTCCTCCAGTACTCCAAGTTCTTGTGATCCGTGCAAACCTGGATCTTGTGCTGCGCCCCTATTAACAGATGTCTCCATTGGCGAAATGCTGCATAGATAGCTAGCAGTTCGCGGTCATACACTGTGTAGTTCTGCTCCGACTTGTTCAGCTTCCTCGAGAAAAAGGCGCACGGCCTCCAGTCTTGCTGGGTTCCTGGCTGCAAAAGTACGGCTCCTATGGCCCGGTCTGACGCGTCAGTCTCTAGCCTCATGGGCTTCTCCAGATCCACTTGCAGGAGCTGCTCTTCTGACGCGAATGCTTTCTTCAGGCTTTCAAAGGATTGCTGGGCCCCTTCCGTCCAGACGAACTTCTTTTTGCTACTGAGACAGTCTGTGATGGGTGCTGTTAAATGGGCGAAGTTCTTGATGAACTTCCTGTAGAAGTTGCTGAACCCTAGGAACCTCTGCACGTCCTTCCGGGTCTTGGGGGCCTTCCATTCCAGTACCGCCTGCACCTTGCTGGGGTCCATAGCTAGGCCCTTGTCTGACAACTTGTACCCCAGAAACTCGACCTCCCTTGTGTGAAATTGGCATTTTTCCAGCTTGACCCACAACTGGTGCTTCTGCAGTCTCTTTAGCACTTCCCTGATGTCTTTGACATGTTGCTTCTCATTGTCAGAATAGATTAAGACATCGTCCAAGAAGGCTACGCAGTTTTTGTACAGCAGGGACCCCAACACGTGGTGCATGAAAGCTTGAAAGCAGGCGGAGCCCGACTGTAATCCGAAGGGCATAACTAAGTACTCGAAGGCTCCTAGGGGGGTGAACATGGTGGTTTTCCATTCGTCCCCCTCCCTCATCCTGATCAAATTGTATGCCCCCCTGAGGTCCAGCTTGGTAAAAAATTTCCCCTGCCTCACCCGTGTTAAAATGTCATCAGTCCTGGGCATTGGGAAGGTCACTGGTTCTGACACCAGGTTGACGCCCCGGTAGTCCACAACGAGCCTGGGCTTATTAGTATCCTTTTTGTCCACAAAGAACACCGGACTGCCCCCCACCGCCTTTGATTCTCTTATGAAACCTCTTTTCAGGTTCTTGTCAATAAATTCCCGCAACTCCTGCATCTCCCTGTCCGACATGGCATACAGTTTACCCACTGGCAGCTGAGCCCCTGGGAGTAGGTTGATTTGGCAGTCAAAGGGCCTATGGGGGGGTAGTCTATCCGCCTCCTTCTCGCTGAAGACCTCCTGCAGGTCAGCATATTGGGGTGGCACCTTGCCTTTTGGCTCCACCGCCATTCCCGCCACCCTGGCCACTGTCATCCTTGGGGTTTCCCCCCCCCCATGCAGTGTTCCAAGCAGTAAGCTGACCCAAAAGTGACTGTCCGCTGATGCCATGCCACTACTGGATCATGCAGTGACAGCCAGCTCATTCCCAGTATTATTGGGGGTCCTGACAGTGTGGCTACGTGAAAGGCAATAGTCTCTGTGTGCCTGGAAACCCTCATTCTCATTGGTGGGGTCTGGTGCGTCACCTCCCCTACCAGAAGTTCCTGGCCGTCGATGGTGGTCACTTGCAAGGGAAAATCCAGAGGCAGCAGGTGGAGTTGGTGTTCTAGAGCGAAGCTCTTGCTGAAGAAATTGCAGGAACTGCCTGAATCCAGCAGCCCCTTCACCTTGACTGGGTGCCCATTTGGGAGTTCTAGCACCACTTCTATGGCTATCGCTGCCCTGGGAGGGTCTGGTTGGGGCACTTCTATTGGTTGTTGGCTTGGCTGCCGCCCCCGCTGATTGGCAGCCAAGCTTGGCCGTTTCCCTGGTCCTGATCCGTTTCCTCCTTCCCCTCACAGCCCACAGCTCCCACCATCCCTTGCCAGGCCTTTCTTTGAGGGCAGACCCTGGCAAAATGTCCTGGCCGTTGGCAGAGGAAACACTTCTTGTGGGTTTTCCAATCCTTTCCCTCCCTCTTGCGCCCTTCAGTGGTGTTTGAAACCTCACGCACGCGCGCGCTCCATCTATTTCCATTGGCTCAGCTGGCT
Source organism: Podarcis raffonei (assembly GCF_027172205.1). NCBI lineage: Eukaryota > Metazoa > Chordata > Lepidosauria > Squamata > Lacertidae > Podarcis > Podarcis raffonei. The sequence continues at coordinate 28,356,233 of NC_070603.1, read as the reverse complement.
GGGGAGGCTGCCGCGGTATTCCAGGAATGCGGTAGTCATGGTAATGTTCCCCTCTCCCTTCGCTCTTCTCCTGCGCCCGCCCTTCCTGTCTCGCTCCAATCGCAAGCACAGCCTTCATCAGCTGGTCCATCGACTGCGGGCGGGGCGCACGGGAAAGCTCATCCTTGACTGTTGGGGACAACCCCTCCTCAAATAACATCTGAATGGGTTCCGCGTCCAGATCCCACCCAAGCCGGTGGATTAACATCGCAAAGCGCGACCAGTACTCTCTAACAGATTGGCTCCCCTGCTTGCACCCCATCAATTGCCGCCGAACCACATTTTGCTCCACTTCGCTTGAAAACATTGCATTCATTGCCTGAAAAAATTTCCTGACGTCTTTCAAGGCGGCATTTTGCGTTGCCATTAGGGGCCTGATCCATTCCCGCGCCCCATCCTCCAGATGCCCCACAATGTAGGCCACCCTCTCCCCATCATCCGCAAAGTCATCATGCTGCCGTTCCAAAGCGTACTCTATTTCCGTTCGGAACGCGTTGTAGTACTGGGGCTTTCCCCCAAACTTGTGCACCAGCCCCGGTACCTTCCTTGCGATGGGGGTGGGTCTGACCTTGGCATCCTGAGCCCTCCGTTCTTCCAGCCTCGCCGTCAGCAGAGCCACATGCTGTTCTAAATCTCGGTTCCTCTCCACCAGATTCTGCACTCCAGCTGCTCGCTCCGTGGCGCCGGCTTCTCCTGTTTGACTCATTATGCTCCCCTGCCTGTCGCTGTGCACAAGCAACTTTCAGGGACTGACGGATTGCTGTAATGGCTTTAGGGGTTGCTTGTGCGTAAATAGCCACCGCTCTGGGCTAGGTTGGCTAGTTAAACCATTTCTCGCTGGACAGCCATCCACTCCGTGGCTGTTCAGTCGCTGGCAGAATCCGTCAGTGGGCGTTTCTTAAACCTTTTCCAACATAAAAGTTGTTTGACGCCCAGTCTCCTCCTACTCTCCCTGCGCGGAAGTCTTCTGCGCAGGGAGGGCGTGGGTAGCGGAGGACCTGTGCTCTCCCCGCTGGTGTCCAGTGAAGAGTCCAGGAGCCTGCTCTCTGCTTCCCCCATTGGCCCCCCTCTATCCCTGGTGTAGCGCTGATTTTCTTCCCCAACAGGAGACTTGCCTCTCTCCCTGCTTGGCCCCTCTCCAGCATCGTTGTTGGGGAAGAAAATCAGCGCTACACCAGGGATAGAGGGGGGCCAATGGGGGAAGCAGAGAGCAGGCTCCGGGACTCTTCACTGGACACCAGCGGGGAGAGCACAGGTCCTCCTCTAGTTCTGATGGCAGTTCCCTGACATATATATACTGTAAACAAGTAAATCTATCGAGAGAGGGGGTTTCCTTTTCTGCCCTTGTAAGAGAAAATAACAGAGAATACTGATTAACCTGCCCAAAACTTATATTTAGTATCATTTCACAGCCAATGTAAACAATATATGAAACTGGTTTATATTTTCAGTTATATTTGCTTGCTGCTGACCTGTTCTAGGTTTTTATGATGCGTAGCTCTGTACTATACTTTGGGAATCAATTCAAAAAGCACAACCCTGATGCCTCAGGGCCTTCTGTGCAATCTAAAGTGCTCATGGCAGTCCTGGGCATGTTGGCTTTTCCATCATTTTGATGGAGGTGCAGCTCTGCGGCTGCTCCAGGGCATATGAAAAGCTGCTCTGGCAGGGAACGAGGGAAGCCCTTCAAAGCAGGAGAGCATTAGCGCTGCTGTACCACTCCAGTGGCTACAAGGAACAGCTGGATAAATAACTCTTAAGTCTGCTTTCAGACACTGTTCCCACACTAGTGTTCCTGGCATCAAACCAGGTAGTGTTACAGTACCAAATATCAAAGGAGGAGCACTTCCTGTTGTGTTCCCATAGAGATACTCTTACAGATTGGGTACAATGGTGTTAAAACAGAGATATCACCTTGCCAACAAAGGCCTGCATAGTTAAAGCTATGGTTTTCCCAGTAGTGATGTATGGAAGTGAAAGCTGGACCATAAAGAAGGCTGATCGCCGAAGAATTGATGCTTTTGAATTATGGCGCTGGAAGAGTCTCTTGAGAGTCCCATGGACTGCAAGAAGATCAAACCTCTCCATTCTGAAGGAAATCAGCCCTGAGTGCTCACTGGAAGGACAGATCCTGAAGCTGAGGCTCCAATACTTTGGCCACCTCATGAGAAGAGAAGACTCCCTGGAAAAGACCCTGATGTTGGGAAAGATAGAGGGCACAAGGAGAAGGGGATGACAGAGGACGAGATGGTTGGACAGTGTTCTCAAAGCTACCAGCATGAGTTTGACCAAACTGCGGAAGGCAGTAGAAGAAAGGAGTGCTTGGCGTGCTCTGGTCCATGGGGGTCAGGAAGAGTCGGACACGACTAAACGACTAAACAACAACAACAATGGTGTCAGGGACCGTGCTGAGGAGGGTTGCACTGAGGAGGAATGGTGGGAGCCTCCCTCTCCCCTTCCCCCCTCCTGATCAGGACCCTGAACCTGCCCAGGAGCAGGAGGACAGTATAGATTTGGAACAGTGGTTTACAGAGGGACATAGTTCAGAAGGCAGAAGCTGGGAAATAATGGGTGGGGAACAGCTAGGAGAAGAAACACTGGAAGGGAGGGAGTTAACAGATTCACTGTCTCTGGAAAGCACTTGTCTGTTCTCCCCAAGGTCAAGAAGAGCTGAGAAAGTGGCAGAACAGAATGCACAGAGGGTAGAAGCTCAGGTTACAAGACGTAGAAGTGACGTGGATTAATAGGGACGTAAGGGGGTGGAATTCTTATTTGGGAGCACTGCCGTTCCTAGGAGATGGGTTCTTTGTTCTCGTGCTGTGATCATTAAAGTTTCTAACTGGTAAGAAGACTCCTTTTCCTTTGTTCTGCTTATCTGCTGCCACGGGGGGAGGAAGCCAATTCCCCGAAGTCTGACAAGTGGTAGCTGTGCCAATTCTTCTGACCCTGCTAATTAGTCTGGGCATCATAGGGGTGGCACCGTGTAAACATGTGGATTGTGCGCAACAAGGAGTCCAATTATTCTGCACTAAGTTGCCCCAAGAAATTACATCGCAAAGTGACCCTCAACTAATGCACTGAATTTGAGTGTGCTGCTGCCTGCAAAAAAAAAAAAAAAAGGCCTGGAGTTCAGTATGAACCAGAATATATAAATATGAACAGTGGTTCTTTGATGCTGTTTTCTTGTCCCCTGTGAGGGGAAGGAAAGTCGCCCAGGTCTGTGTTTTGCATGCCATTGTAGATCTGGGATTTGGTGTGGGAGATGGGAACCTGACTCTTTAGGAGGGGGAGTTACGGCATTAGGAAAATGCATAGCCTCCAACACCTCAACCGCAAAATCCGGGACACCAACTTCTCAGACACCATCTTCCCATGAGAGAACGGCAGCCATTTTGGATGCTGTGCTCTCATGCACTTTTGTGAAGCACTTTTTTGAGCACGGTACCCCAAACCACACATTTTGGGGTGCTGTGTTGGGGGGAAATCATGGTGCGAAACATAGGAGCTAACTCCTAGGGGCCATGGGGGCTTTGGCCCACACAATGAAATATTGTGAGTAGTTTGCACATCATTTCTGCAAGGATGAAGGTCCTCCTAGTGTGTTTCGTTTATGTGGTCCCTATATATATATATATATAATTTTCTAGAAATAGAGGAGCTGGAAGTCACAACAAATGGCTCCCTTGTTCCCTTACAATGTCAATGGCGTCCCACCTGAGAGGTGCCAGAACTGACTTCTAGTGAGTTACAGCTAAAAAAAGGCCCCCCCTCTATATTTCTTTTGCCCCCCCCCATTTTTCACTGTGATTATGTTACTGTTTTATTATTCTTGCTTTGTTCTTTTATTGCTTTGCTGTTTTCCTTGCTTGATTTTTAAATTATTCTCTGCTTCGAGAATTCAAAAAGCAAATCATACATTTTCTAAAAGAATAAAGAATTGCTTAACTGTTAAAACCACATGCAGATAGAAGCGCACATGCATTTCTTCACCCATCGAATGATCCTGTGAAGTCTTGATGATGCTATAGCTTGCAGAGAAAAAGAAGTGTGTTTGTGTATGGGGGGGAATAGAAAGTTTCACACTAGTAAATTATCAGGAAGCCTGACACTCTGCAGAGAAGAGATTTCCATATACAGTGGTACCTCGGGTTAAGAACTTAATTCGTTCCAGAGGTCTGTTCTTTTTTTTTTTAATCAATTTTTAAAATTGATTTTCCACATTTATCACAAAATGACATAACAAAGAAACACAAAACACACATCCAAGAAAAATACATCACAATACAATAAAATTAAACACAAAAAGAAATTATTTCTTCTAATACCTAATTGTCATAACATTGATAACTGACTTCCTCGAATCCCCTCTAACTGAATTTCATTATATCACATTTATAACAGTTATCCAAGTTCATATTTCTAATAATATTAACTCTTTTCACTGGAGGTCCGTTCTTAACCTGAAACTGTTCTTAACCTGAGGCAACACTTTAGCTAATGGGGCCTCCCACTGCCGCCATGCGATTTCTGTTCTCATCCTGAAGCAAAGTTCTTAACCTGAGGTACTATTTCTGGGTTAGCGGAGTCTGTAACCTGAAGTGTCTGTAACCTGAAGGGTATGTAACCCGAGGTACCACTGTATATAGATTTAAAGCATCTCCAAAGAGAAGTTGACATAAGCTGCAGGGAACGTTCCTCAGCCTCTAAGGTCCATCTCCAAATGACGTGCCTACAAAACACAATTTTTAAAGAACATTTCCAGCAGGCCAGAGAAGGTCTAGAGGCCCTCAGATCATTCAAGAAGTACCCAGGGTAGCTCAGTCAGTAGAGCATGAGACTTTTAATCTCAAGGTCATGAGTTTGAGCCCCACATTGGGCAAAATATTCCTGCCCTGCAGGGAGTTGGAATGGATGATCCTCGTGGTCCCTTTCAACTCTACAATTCTATTATTCGATTACACAATTTCTATAAGGCGTGTGTGATACGACTCCACACTAAATTGTGTTGGGAAGAGTGGCAAAAACCGAACTCTTAGCACAATGATGACCTCTAGTGGACGTAGAGAGCTAGCTGTATCACAAGGGCGGCCGGAAGGGCAGTTGCAAGAAGGCCTCCTCCTCGCTCCTCCCCTTGTGGGTTTGGAGAAACCATAAGAGCAGTACTTGTGACTTTAGCTAGCAAAGAGAGGGCACTCTGTTCCCAGCGGCACTTGACGTGCTGCAGGCACCACCAGCGGACGGTTCCCCATCTCAGAGTGATTGATTTTGGCACGAGAGTGGAAGGATGTCTATTTGTAACTTGCCGTTAGAGACAGTGCCAAGCAGCTATCAAGTTTAGCAGCAAGCAGAAGTCTAAAGCATGCATGGCAGCACAGCTGTAACTGCAGTTAACTCTTAACATTCCCTGCTGGTGGTGAAGAAATCAACCGGTAAAGGGACAAAGCATCTCAACCACGTCGTTCGAAGAATTGCACAGTGGTACCTCTGGTTATGTACTTAATTGGTTCCAGAGGGCTGTTCTTAACCTGAAGCACCACTTTAGCTAATGGGGCCTCCTGCTTCTGCCGCGCCGCCGGGGCACGATTTCTGTTCTCATCCTGAAGCAAAGGTCTTAACCCGAGGTACTATTTCTGGGTTAGCGGAGTCTGTAACCTGAAGCGTATGTAACCTGAAGTGTATGTAACCCGAGGTACCACTGTACATCCCTCCCTCACCCCTGACTCTTAGAGCTCACAGTTCTCTTGTCCCACTTTTTCTTTTGCCTGGTCCATAATTTCTAGGCACACATCGGAGAGGTTTTTCTTTCATCCCACTGCTTTCCCTGGAAAAAACCCACTACAGTGGTACCTCGGGTTACATACCCTTCAGGTTACATACACTTCAGATTACAGACTCCGCTAACCCAGAAATATTACCTCGGGTTAAGACCTTTGCTTCAGGAATGAGAACAGAAATCGTGCTCCGGCGGCGTGGCAGCAGCAGGAGGCCCCATTAGCTAAAGTTTTGCTTCAGGTTAAGAACAGTTTCAGGTTAAGAACGGACCTCCAGAATGAATTAAGTACGTAACCAGAGGTACCACTGTATTCACTGCTGAATCAGAACAAATGGGTTTTCTCAGGGGAAGTGGTGGGATAAAAGAAAAACCACTCAGACCCGTGCCTAGAATTCACGGGACAAACAGAAGTGGGGATGGGCTCTTGAGTTGCAATCCTGCACAAGCAAATCTGGAACTAAGCCTCATTGAACACAGTAGGAGATTCTGACACATAGGATCAGGCTGTTTCTTGGAAGCACCATTGCTATATAACCCAGGTGACAGCACTATGAAAAAGCAGCTGGCCAACATGTACATTTCTGATGGCATTTGGGCTTGTGGTGGCACATTCTGCCTACAGCATGGGGGACCCATTCAGAAGGTCCACCCTTGGAGACTGGTGGAATCTGATGGGTTCCTGAAAGCTCTGGATTTTCATGAAGATAGAGATGGTGATCTCGTCAAGGGTCTTGCCTCGCTGTGGAATGGCAATGTGCAAAGGGCTGTAGACACAATTGCCCCTGAGTAGCCTCTCTAATGCTATTTAACAGCTCTAGGAAGACTTCAGGATTTGGAGCTGATGACATAAAATACACTGATGACACCCAACTCTATTTCTCTATGAGGTGGGGCCATGCAGGTATAAACTGAGCTTGAATCTGGCCAGCTGGAGACCTCATGGGTTTGTGAAATAGGTCAGTTGACTGCTCTGGATAGGGTTACGCTCTCTCTTAGACTGGGGGTGTTCCTGGATCCAGCCCTAGTGGATTGAGTAGCTATGAGTGCCTTCTGCCAGAGGAGGCCGGTGTGATAGCTATGGTTCTTTCTGGGTCGGAATATCTTAGCTACAGTAGTTCAGGCATTGGTAACCTCCAGACTGAATTACTGCAATGCACTTGATGTGGGGCTTCCCTTTAGAATGGTCTGGAAGCTGCAGCTAATGCAAAATGTTGTGCCAAGGCTGTTGAAGGAGGGTGCCATACGATGAGGGCATAACCCAGTGTTTTCCAAATTTGGGTCTTTCAAACTACAATTCCCATAATCCCTAACCACTAGCTAGGAATGATGGGATTTGTAGTTCAAAAACAGCTGGAGACCCAACTTTGGGAAACACTGGCATAACCCTTGTGTTGAAAGAGCTGACCTGGCTACTGATATGCTACTGAGCCAAGGCTAAAGTCTTGCAATTACCACATAAATCCCTGGACAACTTTGGACTGGGCTACCTCTGAGAATACTTTGACCGGGTATATAACCTTTCTGGACACTTTGATTATCAGAACAGACAAACTCTTAGTAGTGCAGCATGCTCCGAAGTTTTGTCTTACATCCCCTAAAACAAACCCTTTAGTGTGGTGCTGCCTGCCTCTTGGAATGCGTTCCCAATGAACACCAGTCCGTTATCTACAGTACTAGGGTGGTATTAGACTATGTTTTATTCAGAGTAGACACACTGAAATGAATGGACATGTCTAAATTAGGGCTGTTGATTTCAGTGGGTCTACTCTGAGTAAAACTTAGTTTAATACCACATTTAACATTTAGATGCCTGCTTAAAACTTGTCCGTTTACCAGGCTTTCATTGATAAGTGATTCAGCTATGTTGATCTATTAATCTCATCTACTGATTTTTGAAGGATTCTTGCTTTATGAATGTAATTTTATTATTGATTTTATGCTGTTCACTGCTATGATGTTATTTCTTAACGTTGACAGCATAGATTTTTTTGTTTTGTGAATAAATAAACACAGAAAAAAATAGTCCCGTTGTTTGTTAATCTTCATGGAAGCTGTGCATTTATGCCTGGATAACCATAGTTGTACTAAATAAAAAATTATCCATTAGCACCTTAGAGACCAACTAAGTTTGTTCTGGGAATAAGCTTTCGTGTGCATGCATACTTCTTCAGATACAGATTCTGAAGAAGTGTGCATGCACATGAAAGCTTATACGCGGAACAAACTTAGTTGATCTCTAAGGTGCTACTGGACAATTTTTTATTTATTTTGACTGCGTCATAGTTGTACTGTGACACTGAGTTAACCTTTGCAGTAGCTGATGTCTCAGGTTCCTTTTATGTCAGCCAGAACTAAATTGTCTATATAATAAATCCAAGGGGGAACTCACAGCAGAAGATCCCAACCAAAGATTCCATTCTGTTTCCCTCCCACTGTTCTATGCAAACTCACCCACCCAATGGCCAGCCAGCTTTCTGTGGCCACTGAGCATGCTCAGTCCTCACTTTGTGGGTTCCTCTCCCCACCACCAGAGTTTTTCTTCTCCTAAAGATGATTTGTAATACTTCTACAATCTTTAGGGTTCCTCCAAGCCTCCTGACAGCTTTTTCTTGTGCATGGGTGGTGCTGTTTTGGCTACATAAGCAATGGCACCCACAGATTGGTCATCAGAAATAGAGTGAGTGGTTTTGCAGTTAAGTCCAGTCAAAGGCAATTATGGGGTTGAGGCACTTATCTTGCTTTCAGGTCGAGGGAGCCGGCGTTTGTCCACAGACAGCTTTCCAGCTCGTGTGGCCAGCATGACTAAACCGCTTCTGGCGCAACAGGACACTGTGATGGAAACCAGAGTGCATGGAAAGGCTGTCTACCTTCCCGCCACAGCAGTACCTATTTATCTACTTGCACTGGTGTGCTTCTGAACTGATAGGTTGGCAGGAGCTGGGACAGAGCAACGGGGGCTCACCCCACTGTGGGGATTCGAACAGCTGACCTTCCAATAGGAAGCCCAAGAGGCTCAGTGGTTTAGACCACAGCGCCACCCATGTCCCTTTGGTTTTGGAGTAAGTTACCAGTACAAATGAGTGAGCAAGCTCAGAAATATGCTCTGAAATGCATGGCCTCAAGCCATTCATCTTTTTTTCTTCTTTGCCCAATGGATGCTGGGATACTGAAGTATTGCCTTGGAACATCATGTCACTGGGCATTAGTCCTGGTTGAAGAACGTCAGATTTCCTCAGTTCCATTTCTTATAATAATAGAATTGTAGAGTTGGAAGATACTCCAAAGGTCATCTAGTCCAGGCAAATAATCCGTGACAGATGGCCATCCGAACTCTGCTTAAAAACTTCTAATGAAGGAGAATTCACCACCTTCTGAGGGAGTCCATTCCGCTGTTGAATAGTTCGTACCATCAAAAAACTCTTCCTGATATTTAGTCAGAATCTCCTTTCTTGTCATTTGAATCCATTGGTTTGGGTCCTACCCTCTGGAGCAGCAGAAAACAAGCTGATCCTCCATGGGACATTATTTTTTCCATTTCATAATACCTTGCTCCTTCTTAATCTCTCTCTTTTTTATACTCCAGGTTAAAATAGGTGATAGTTCTATAAATTTCCCTGAAAGCAACAACAGGATCTCAAAAAGAAGAAGAAGAAAAGAAATGATGGGGTGGTTCTAGACCACGGTTTCCCAAACTTGAGTTTCCAGCTGTTTTTGACTACAGTTGCCATCATCCCTGACCACTGGTCCTGCTAGCTAGGGATGATGGGAGTTGTAGCCCAGAAACAGCTGGAAACCCAAGTTTGGGGAGCCCTGTTGTAGGCCATCCTGTTGTGAAGAACATGCATGCATGATTTTGCCTACCTTAGGTTCCCAACCTGAGCAGCCCAGGTTAAAAAAAAAAAGTGTGCTTTCTTCACACCTGACGATAGGCATCATTTTTGTTATGCAAAGATGATCTCTGTGGAGAGGTGCCATGTAAAGGTAAAGGGACCCCTGACCATTAGGTCCTGTCGTGGCCGACTCTGGGGTTGCGGCGCTCATCTTGCTTTATTGGCCGAGGGAGCCGGTATACAGCTTCCGGGTCATGTGGCCAGCATGACGAAGCCGCTTCTGGCGAACCAGAGCAGCGCATGGAAGTGCCGTTTACCTTCCCGCCAGAGTGGTACCTATTTATCTACTTGCACTTGGACGTGCTTTCAGACTGCTAGGTTGGCAGGAGCAGGGACCGAGCAACAGGAGCTCACCCCATCGTGGGGATTCGAACCGCCGACCTTCTGATCGGCAAGTCCTAGGCTCAGTGGTTTAACCCACAGCGCCACCCGCCATGTAACCCCTCATAGAAACGCAAAGCGAGGAAAGGTGTGCTTTCCCTTCTTATAGCCAACTGTACACAGGAGCTGGTTCCCTGGGGTTCTGGGTGCACCCACAAAATTCCCCATGAAGAGGCCAAGCACCCACAAATTCTGGAGACAGGGTCATGCACACTGCATTGCACCCACGGCCCTGGGCACCCACAGTCGTGGGGCCAAGCTGGCACTCCTACAACCGTACATTAGTTAGAGATGGGGTGATGTGGGTGGCACAGAGCTCAACAGGAAGAACTGCAGGTTTTACCTTCCATGAAATGAATGGAATAGCAGAGTGCAACCAAGTCACTTGTCCCAACACTTCCTTCCCCTGTTGGGTCAGCTTAATGTAGTGTTTGTAGGAGACTTTGAAAAGTGGTCTGAAAGGTAGGTGTTAAAAGAAACCCTCCATGGATTACCTTTTTTTTTTTTTTGCAGACTAATGTGTTTTTCTTCCACTGGGCATAATTTAATAAGCGTGAATGCAGAAGGAATCCAATTTCATACAGGGGAGATGATTGCTATAAGCGTGCAGGCAAACATGCCCGCCCCTTCGCCAGCATTCACTTCCCCTGCTGCCATTTAATAAAAGACAGGGAAGACAACCAAAGTGCGGGATGAAGCAAGGAAATCAAATTAGCAGAGACTTCAAAAATACACAAGAAGGGGGGGGGAAGCCCACTGAGGATCTGGGAAACGCCACAAATAACAGCAGCTCAAAAATACAGTAGTTGATCTGCTAAATGGCGAGGGAGAAAGGGAATTCAATTACTGAGCCAAATTCCCCAAGAGCAATTGACTCCCTGGGTGGATGGAAGCTGCAGCTGGTGTGTCTTGAAGAAGCTGACGTGAACTCACTCGTGTAGGAAGGCAGTCAAGGAGGTGCGCTTGCTGCTAATCACATTTGAGGTTGTTCCAGTTTGGCATAATATAATACACGCCTTTCCTTTGCAAACAGAGTGGCTGGCTTTTCTCCTCCCTTGGGGAGCACGAAGGGCATCTTCAAACAGGGGGCTTCCCTGTACACACACACAAAGTCCAATGGCTTATGAATGAATTGTTGTTTGAAGGGGATTGTGTTGCTTTTATTGTGTGTTTAATCAAATCAATTAGACTCAAGTCCATCCAAGATTTCGTCTTCTTTTAAATAGTTTGCATTAAAGATTTTCTTGGATTACAAAATTGGATTGCGTTGTCTCTATTTTCCTGCCGTGGAATCTTTTGTACAGATTAGTTGCCTTTGATGTGAGACATTAATATTGTATATGGTTTAAGGTTGGGGGGAAGAGAGTTGGGGAGAGACAGTGGGGGGAGAAGGTGGGTGGTAAACTTTCTTTCTTTATTTTAATTAGTGTATGTGTGAGGTTTTTGTGTCAGCTTCATTTGAATAGGTTCTCTTTATTCAAGTTTAGAAATCCTGGACCTGAGAAATCCGAGCTGAGGTGGAATCTAGACACACACACACCCAAAAAAAAAAAACACTGTGAAAATGCTTTTTAAAAAAAGTATTGAAAAATATATTGAATTTGCCATAAGCTCAGCATCACCATCTAGTGTCACGTTTGTATAATGCACTTAAAATGTTGTATTTGCAGCTGTATACCTGAGACCCAAGGGACGCGGGTGGCGCTGTGGGTTAAACCACAGAGCATAGGACTTGCCGATCAGAAGGTCGGAGGTTCATAGAATCATAGAATCATAGAATCATGGAATCATAGAATCATAGAATCATAGAGTTGGAATAGACCACAAGGGCCATCGAGTCCAACCCCCTGCCAAGCAGGAAACACCATCAGAGCACTCCTGACATATGGTTGTCAAGCCTCTGCTTAAAGACCTCCAAAGAAGGAGACTCCACCACACTCCTTGGCAGCAAATTCCACTGTCGAACAGCTCTTACTGTCAGGAAGGTCTTCCTAATGTTTAGGTGGAATCTTCTTTCCTGCAGTTTGGATCCATTGCTCTGTGTCCGCTTCTCTGGAGCAGCAGAAAACAACCTTTCTCCCTCCTCTATGTGACATCCTTTTATATATTTGAACATGGCTTAACCTCCTTTTCTCCAGGCTAAACATGCCCAGCTCCCTTAGCCGTTCCTCATAAGGCATCGTTTCCAGGCCTTTGACCATTTTGGTTGCCCTCCTCTGGACACGTTCCAGTTTGTCAGTGTCCTTCTTGAACTGTGGCACCCAGAACTGGACACAGTACTCCAGGTGAGGTCTGACCAGAGCAGAATACAGTGGCACTATTACTTCCCTTGATCTAGATGCTATACACCTATTGATGCAGCCCAGAATTGCATTGGCTTTTTTAGCTGCCGCGTCACACTGTTGGCTCATGTCAAGTTTGTGGTCAACCAAGACTCCTAGATCCTTTTCACATGTACTGCTCTCAAGCCAGGTGTCACCCATCTTGTATTTGTGCCTCTCATTTTTTTTGCCCAAGTGCAATACTTTACATACTTTTCGAATCCCCGAAATGGGGTGAGCTCCCGTTGATCAGTTCCTGCTCCTGCCAACCTAGCAGTTCAAAAGCACGTCAAAGTACAAATAGATAAATAGCTACGGGAAGGTAAACGGTGTTTCCATGCGCTGCTCTGGTTCACCAGAAGCGGCTTAGTCATGCTGGCCACATGACCCGGAAGCTGTACGCCGGCTCCCTCGGCCAATAAAGCGAGATGAGTGCCGCAACCCCAGAGATGGCCACGACTGGACCTAATGGTCAGGGGCCCTTTACCCTTTAACTTTACCTTAGACCCAAGTGCCAGTATCACTTGGGTAGGTCCAGGATTTGTAAATTTACATAAATAAGGTGGGGGGTGGGGGTGGTAAAGCAGGAGTGGATGATAGAGGGAAGGAGAAACACTGATTCCACCCCTGCCCTTGTCATGCCTCCAGCATCAGAACCTTCAGCCCACCGTTAGGCTATTTCACAATCCATACCTGATTCGTTTTACTTTGTTCTTCTTCATTAGGGTTCTTTAGATTTTCCAAGCCCATATGTATGTATGAGAGGGTAGGTCATGGTGTGAGGCCTATATCTGCTTTCTAGATGGTGTGTACAGTTCCTATATGAGTACAAACAGCAAGCACATAGCTTCATTTGTGCCAACCAGAGCCCTGGTTTTTTCACGGCTTCCAATGGAGCACTGCAAGCTTTCCTATTTTCCAGGGACAGTCTCAGATTTACAGAAGCCATCCCGATTTCTCATTGGATCCCGGATGTCCTGCTTTTCCTTAGGATGTCCCTATTTCCTTTATTTTTTTTGTAAATAATATTTATTAAAGTTTCAAAAAAGTTACAAAAATGAAAAAATGAGAAAAGAAAAAAGAAAGAAACAAAAAATACAAAATACAGAAAAATAGAAACAATTAAAAACAAATCAGTCTTTCCATGTCTTGTCTTTCATTTACTTGTTTCCCTGACCTCCTCACACCTCCCTTTTTTGTATTCTAGTTCAATAGTTGTTTCAGCAAATCCTTACCATTTTTGCTTTTATCTTAATAATTTATCTTAATATATTGTAACTTTACATTCTCACCTGTTAACAATCCATTTTTACATACCCCTTTGTAGAATTACTGCTAAAACCACATAACTTCATTCCAGCATCCTTCTAACATTCCTTAATTTTACAGTGTTTCTGTAGATAGTCTTTAAATTTCTTCCAATCTTCTTCTACCGACTCTTCTCCCTGGTCTCGGATCCTGCCAGTCATTTCCGCCAATTCCATGTAGTCCATCACCTTCATCTGCCATTCTTCCAGAGTGGGTAAATCTTGTGTCTTCCAATGCTTTGCAATAAGTATTCTTGCTGCTGTTGTAGCATACATAAAGAAAGTTCTGTCCTTCTTTAGCATCAATTGGCCGACCATGCCCAGGAGAAAGGCCTCTGGTTTCTTCAGAAAGGTATATTTAAATACCTTTTTCATTTCATTATAGATCATCTCCCAGAAAGCCTTAATCCTTGGGCACGTCCACCAAAGGTGAAAGAATGTACCTTCATTTTCTTTACATTTCCAGCATTTATTATCGGGCAAATGATATATTTTTGCAAGCTTGACTGGTGTCATGTACCACCTGTATATCATAGGATGTCCCTATTTCCATTGGAGAAACATTGGAGGGTATGGATGTCCCTATTTTCATTGGAGAAATGTTGGAGGGTTGATGCAATCCCCTGAGCCAAGGAGATAAGTAGAACCTTTAGAAGATAAGTAACTATACAGTAGTACCTCAGGTTAATAACTTAATTCGTTCTGGAGGTCTGTTCTTAACCTGAAACTGTTCTTAACCTGAAGCACCACTTTAGCTAATGAGGCCTCCTGCTGCCACCACACTGCCAGAGCACGATTTCTGTTCTCATCCTGAAGCAAAGTTCTTAACCCGAGGTAATATTTTTGGGTTAGCAGAGTCTGTAACCGGAAGCATCTGTAACCTGAAGTGTATGTAACCCGAGGTACCACTGTACAACCTTTATTATGGAACAGGATGTCCTGTTTTCATTGGAGAAATGTTGGGTGGTATGCACAAGGTATACATGCAAACAGTTTGCTCAAACACAAGGCACTGTGCACATAAGCTAGTGAAAACAGGTTGGGCATGCTCTGAACCTGTTTCCCTCCCTACATAAGTTCACTCTACACACCTGGCACATTTGTAGGGGGCTTTTAGCGCACCAGAATCTCCTCCTTCCAAAACCAGATTTGAAGCCAGTAGCCAGAATTCTATGCATTCTGTGCATTCTATTCCACAAGAGTTAGCTCCATGGGGTTGAGTTCCAAGCAAGAGTGCAGCCCAAGGTGGTTCAGACGAACCTGCCTTATATCAAGGTCAGATTATTTGCCCATCATTGCTGTTTAAAAATTCTGCAACTTGCCCTGAGACCTGTGGATTATAAGCGGGCTAAAAACACTCTGAAATAAGTAAGAGTAACAAATAAAAAATCTGGAGCGCCACGAGTTCTCCACCCCTCATCTACACCCGGTTTCAAAATGGCTCTTTTTCTCATTCTTTCCCAGATGAACAGCATTCTCAAGAACCAGAAGCAGCACGGGTCAGAGGTTCGAAGGCACATTTCAGCATCGTGTATGGCTTTTCTTCCAGTGGCCTATGAACCTGGCTTCCTTAACCCATGTCCCTTCACTTCCCTATTCCTGTGTCAATATTCTGAGTCTGGTAGTGCTTTATCTGTGCGCCATCACGTATGCGTTTAAGGGACTGAGCCCAGGTTCCCCCACTCGTTGCGGCGTACAACAGAGCCTCCAATCCTTTCGTCCGAGAAGAAGCATTAGAAGGAATTAGATTGAGATGAGTTTTGCCTGACTCCCAGCCCTTCCTCGCTTATAGGGAATGATTGACAAGGGCTATCATTCTCTGGGAGGGTGACAGGCAGCTGTAATATCCTCCGCTTTCACCTCCTCTGGCTGGAATAGCCTGGCTCTCAGCCACTTCGAAATGAGAAAATAAATGTATTTACAACTCTATACCACATTCCTTAAAGCCAGGACCAACTGCATAACACTTAACCCACAAGCTTATAGAATCAAGTGTGTGCAGTAAAAACACTCAAGAGTTTATCCTTATTGCAATAAAGGGCAGGGAGGAGGGATGTTTGAAGAACTCAGAAGCAAACATCCAGGCTGATAGCCACAACAAAGGACTTTGCTTTCCATCTACAATGCGGCAGAGTGACCGTAGGGCATCCTCGGACTCCCACCACCCTGGCCAAGTCAATTTCCTCTATTTTCCCAGAGCTCCTTCCTCATCCCTAGAGCTCCCAGCCTACTGCTGGTTGCTTTTGCCATCACAACACCCACATTTCCCTCTCTTTCCAAATCTCATCTACATTTACTGCTGCCCCCCACCATTTCCCCCACTCCTGCTGTATATGGAAAAGCAACTCCCCCTCTCAGAAACCACCCCCTCTCTCCATGACCTTTTCCTCTCTTGCTCCCTCCATGCACTTGACCTCTCCAAAACACCACTCCCCCCACTTGGCACTATGGCTACGTTCTCTTATGGACATTTCTCCTTCCTTTCCTGTACCCTTCCCCTGAACATCACTGGCGTTGGTCTTCATTTCCAGTGCTGCCATTTCACACCCTCCAAAATTTTTCTGATGAAAATAGGGACGTCCTATTCCATCATCAGCATCATCAGCATCATTTTACTATTTATACCCTACCCATCTGAATGGGTTGCCCAGCCACTCTGGGCAGCTTACAACATATATAAAAACATAATAAAACATTAATTAATTTTTTTGAAAAAAACTTCCCTTTACGGGACTGCCTTCAGATTTCTCCTAAAGGTCGTATAGTTCCTTATCTTCTTGGCTCGGGGGACGCATAACTCCATACCCTCCAACATTTCTTTAAGGAAAATAGGGATGTCCTAAGGAAAAGTGGGTCTCAGGTGGCGCTGTGGGTTAAACCACAGAGCCTAGGACTTGCTGATAAGAAGGTCGGCAGTTCGAATCCCTGTGACGGGGTGAGCTCCCGTTGCTAGGTCCTTGCTCCTGCCAACCTAGCAGTTTGAAAGCATGTCCAGGTGCAAGTAGATAAATAGGTACCGCTCCGGTTCGCCAGAAGTGGCTCAGTCATGCTGGCCACATGACCCGGAAGCTGTACGCCGGCTCCCTCGGCCAGTAAAGCGAGATGAGCTCCGCAACCCCAGAGTCGGCCACGACTGGACCTAATTGTCAGGGGTCCTTTACCTTTAAGGAAAATTGGGTTTGCTATTTCCAGCCCCAAGCCACCTCTTCCTCCTTCCCACTCCTTCTCAGCATTTGTGATTCATTCTGAACACCTCTGGTTCTCTTCACCTGCCTGCGTTGGTGTTTTGTACTTTCAGCATGGAACTTAATGGTTGGCTTACCTTCTGTTCCTCTGGCAACATCTCCACTGTGCACCTTGGTGATTTTAACTTTCATGTTGGTAATCTCACTGACCCAGCTGCGTATCACATGCTCTTCCTAACCTTCTCCTTTGATCTCAGTTTTTGGACCATCTCCCCTTTGGACAAGTGCTCTTGATCTCGCTCTCGCTAAGAACTGCTCTGCCTCTGACCCTTTGCTAGGAAACTCCCTCTCTGCAACCATCACTTTTCTCTCAGCACATACACTCTGCCTCCCCACCAACATCCACCCGTGACATGGATGGAGGACATCATAGGGACATAGGAAACTGCCCTGGACCAAGGTAGACCACTGGTCCATCTAGCTCTGTATTGTTTAGGAGCCATTTCCCGCCCTACCTGGAGATACCAGGAATTGAACAGGAACTCTTTAGTAAAACAGTATGTGTGCTCTACCAGTGAGATATGGCACATCCATGCCCTGCATTAGTAATGACCTTGCCTCTTCTGTGTGCACCAGTCTACCAGCACCACTACCACCCTTGTGTAAGTTTGCTGGGTCTTGCTAGGATGTAGGTGAAACATTCAACATCCCAAGAACCTTCATTTCCTCCCCCCCCCTTTTCAAAGGCAAGTTTCTGTTCTTTAGAGCAGCAGAGAAAGTCTTGAAGCACTTCCAGGCAATGCTTAATACAGTAGTACCTCGGGTTGCATACGCTTCAGGTTACACACGCTTCAGGTTACAGACTCTGCTAACCCAGAAATAGTACCTCGGGTTAAGAACTTTGCTTCAGGATGAGAACAGAAATCGTGCAGCGGTGGCACAGCGGCAGCAGGAGGCCCCATTAGCTAAAGTGGTGCTTCAGGTTAAGAACAGTTTCAGGTTAAGAACAGACCTCCAGAACGAATTAAGTTCTTAACCCGAGGTACCACTGTAGTGAAATCTCAAATGAAGGTGGTGCAGCAAGTAGGAGGGCTAATGCAGGTTTCCGGGGTCAACAGCAGAACTTCATAGCCCTCCATGGTGCCTATTTGCCCCCGCCCATAAGTGGCAGAAGCAAAATAAGTTATGTGGAACAAGCAAATCTATCCCAATTTTCTGAATTTTCCCAGTTTGTACAGGTTGCAGAATCCAGCTTTTCTTGGCACAGAATGGAGTTTACCTTGGCACTGCATGGTGCTTTTGTTCTTTTTTTTCTTAAGGAAGGCGCAGCACACACAGACCCGACCCTTAATAGAGCTGCTTGGCTATGCTAGGCTGGGCTTTCTGGACCACAGAAAAGACCCTTGTGGGGGAAGAGACTGCCAGCTGGAAGACTTGGTTTGCTGCTGTTGGATTCATCCCCAACGCAGCTCTGGCTGCCTTTTAAGCACATTAACTGTACAGAATCTGTTTCGCCTTTTGAGATTAGTTAAAACGTGCAGCCTTGTTGTGTCAGAGTCCCCTTTTGTCTAGTCCAAGCTGTCTTGATTTCCCAGCGCACAGCTCTGCCCACCTGGACTCAGTTCTTCACAGCAGATTCACCATGCTCAGAATCTTCCTACAACTAAACCTACTTCCTACAACTAAACCTGGCCCAATTATTAGGCATGTGGGGTATGTGTGTGTGGATAGATAGATATAGGTAGATAGAGGAATATGTTTTGCTTGCTGTCAGTTAAACTCCTGTATTATGTCATGTTTGAGTAAGTACAGATTGCTTTGATCAGAGCTCAGATGGGGGGCATGGGGTGTGTTTGTGATTCTTTCCCCCTTCTGCTCTTTATAAATAATTTGGCAACATAAATAATGTCCTCGCTGATTATCTGTGGAGTCCTCCTCCCCCTTCGTCTGCCAAAGCAGCAAATTCCCCAGTGTTTTCCTTTAAAGAACCCAGGAAGGCAGCTACAAAGGATGACAGCTGGCACGGGACCCATCCTACCTGTTTGCTGAGAGTGAACATATATCTCAGAAGATTAGCAACAGAATACAGGGTGTTTATCTGTCGTCATGTCTTGTTCCAATCCCTGGCTCAGCTGAATGCATTGGAGTGGTGTTGAAATCGATCCAATAGCCGCACCATCTGCTCTTGTGATTGTAAACATGTGTGTACAAAGCGGCTGTCACTTAAGCTAATTCTGGGAAGTGATGGCAGATCTTTTGGATGCCCCCTTCACGTTGTTTCCCCCCCTGTAACCCAGGGGAAGCAAAAGACCCTCTAACCTCTCCTAGAATTTGGCAACCCTCACAGACAATGACAAATTGGTTGCTGGCTTGAGTTTTGATTCCACTTTGTCCCCATAAGGCTTCAGATGGGTTATGGCACTAAACATCAGAAGAAAGCTAAGTTTTCAAATTATTTTTTTAAAATGTACAGTTGTACCTTGGATCTCAAACTCCTTGGCTCCCAAACAAATTGGCTCCCAAACGATCGAAACCCGGAAGTAAGTGTTCCAGTTTTTTGAATGATTTTTGGAAGCCGAGCATCCGGCGCGGCTTCCGTGGCTTCTGGTTGGCTGCAGAAGCTTCCTGCAGCCAATCAGAAGCTGTGCTTTGGTTCCTGAATATTTTGGAAGGCGAACGGACTTCCAGAATGGATTCTGTTCAACTTCCAATGTACGGCTATATTTATTATTTATTTTCAACATAAAATGAAGTTATTCCAGCAACGGTCTCTTCTCCTCAGGAGGAAAGGGAGCTGGAAGTCCTGTCTCCACATTAGAGTCAGATGGTATTGGGGAAAAGATATCACTTCCGTATGTTCCAGGCTCCCTTCATTCCTCCTCATCTCCTTCCTCATCTTCCTCCAGAGTATGGCAACCTGGACTTGAGGAGGTGGGCTAATGAAAGGCATCTTGCTTAAGAACCTTCCCTTCCCCATACCTGGAGCTAGCACTGTACTTTGCCAGTTTCATGTGTCAGAATTGCACCAAGCCCATCGAATATTACAAGAACACATGCTTTTGCCCACTTCTCCATTAAGAGGGGGAAACTGACCCCTGGGAGAACTAAGAAAGGGAGTGGAGAAGAGGAGAACCCAGCACAACAACCTGAGACCATGGAGAAGGAGTAAGCCTCTGTTCTTCACTGAAAATTAGTTGGATATTGTGACAGCAGCATATCCATCAGTTTCAGCCTTTCCCCTGCTGGGTGCTCTTCAGATGTTGTTGGACTCCAACTCCCATCATCCTCAGCTAGCATGGCCCATGGCCAGGTATGGTGGCAGTTGTAGTCCTGGAGGGCACCAGCATGTTCTCTTTGTTCCCTTCTAAAAGTTATAAAAATGTGTTTGGAATTACTGGCCTTAGATAGACAGACGCCTTCGTTCCCAGGGGCTTTGTGCACAGCCTACATTGACAGCAAAGAATTTGCCCAGATGCAATAAGAAAATAGAGGGAGGGAAAGCAGCAATTGAGAAATTCTCTTTCTAAACCCTCCACAATGGGAAATTACGTTTTTGAGCAAAGCCTGCAGAACTGGTGTTTTCCCCAAGGATGAAAGAGACATGATGGCAAAGAAGCATGATTAGATTCCCTGGAACAGTCAAAGAAACTTTCCTCTCGCAGTCCTAGAGACAGGAGGAAACAACTAATCATCTCCATTATTCCTTCGATCAAGGGAAGGCAGCAACACACAGGGAGCAGCTAATCTGTTTCATCCATCTGATAAACTTCACTCTGGCAGATGACACCATAAGTTCATATTCTTTTAGAGCAGGTTTCCTGTGTGAGGCTTGCCTCAGGAAAAGGACCCTGTCAGTGGTGCAGTCAGGTAATTTCAGTCTCTGGATTTAATGGTCTCACGGTGATCCCCAGTGTGGTGTAGTGGTTAAGAGCGGTAGTCTCGTAACCTGGTGAACCGGGTTTGTGTCTCCGCTCCTCCACATGCAGCTGCTGGGTGACCTTGGGTTAGTCACACTTCTTTGAAGTCTCTCAGCCCTACTCACCTCACAGAGTGTTGTGGGGGAAGAAGGGAAAGGAGAATGTTAGCCGCTTTGAGACTCCTTAGGGTAGTGATAAAGTGGGATATCAAATCCAAACTACTCCTCCTCCTCCTCTTCTTCCCCACTCTCTTTTGATCAGGGGTCACCAACATGGTGCCAGTGTGCCCATGAGTACCTCCTATTGCACGCACAAAAGAACCCAACAAATATGCCCTCAAAAATCCACAATACACAAGAGACAGTCTGCTTTGCTTACTCAGTTCTTGGTTCAGTCTTTCCTACATTCAAGCCATCCTACTAGGCCCCTGTGGCAACCATTTTGTGCTATGCTGTGCTCCACAGCAGCCATTTTGTAATACACCATGCCCTCATGGTGGCTATTTTGTCATAGGCCCACTGCACTTTCTCAAATGTGCTCACTTGCCCAGAGAGCTTGGCGAGTCTTGCTCTGATGGTAATGCACATTACCTTACTTGTTCCAGAATGTGGTGAGGCAGCACTGTTGTGCATGGGGACCCTCCTACTGATTCTGTTGAGCCTTGGGCATCTGCCCTGAAGTCCTGCCCTACTTATGATACTACTGAAGCCTAGGGACCAATGTCTGCAAGTTTTAGGTTGCATCCATAAGCTATTTCTCTGAAATTTCCCTGACTGTTAATTTCTGCATAGCTTTCACATGGTCTAAGAACCACTTTGGGAAAATTAATGGAATATAGTGCATGTTTAATGCTCATTTCCATGTTATTTGGTTCCAGAAAGAAAAAAAATCCCCTAAGCTTGGAAAACCGTGGGAGTAACGTGATGAAATTTCCTGCTGTTTTCATGGGGAAATTGTGGGTGAACAGAAGCATTCATGTGCAGAAAGAGTGTGTCCAGCTGTGTCACACCATGCCCAGTGTGTAAATGAAACTGAGCAAGACACACAGGTATATCAGACAAAAAGCCACAGTTCCATTAGAAAACGGGACAGACGCACTAGCATGATAAGCAGAAGAACGAATGCAATGTTCGCCATGTCTGAATGCACCCTTAGGTCCACACTGCTATGTGGCCCTTTGCACAGGAAATGTCTTCAACAGGAGACTTAGGGGGTGGCATATGATGTGGTTCTGCAGGGCCGTCTTTACCTGGGGGTGCGGGGCACCCGGGCACTGAATTCTGGGAGGTGCCAGGCACCAGCCACTGAAGCTGCCTAAGCTCTTAACTATCTACTTCAGGGATGTCCAACTGGTCGACCGGGATCGATAGGTCAATCGCTGGGTGATTGTTGTAGATTGTGGTCAATTGCTGGGCTATTTCAGTTCTCTTTGGTGGAAGAGCTGCAGAATCCCTAGTGTTGTCTTTCATTTCCGCATGATCGCAAAAACGGAATATGGAGATAGCGCTGCTGTCCCCCCCCCCATGTTAGCGGTTTTCGCTGTTCCCCTCCTTAAAAGTTCAACAACTTCTACTTGCTGTGAAGTTAACATATGAGAGTGCTGGAGGTGAAATAGTTAAACAGGTTACCCAATCAGAACCCAGGGGTGTGGAGTCAGAGGGACTATAAAACCAGCTCTGGGAAGGGCGAAGAGGGGAGTTCATTGGGAGTTGGGTGGTTGGTTGGAGTGGGAGTGAATTGGGATAGAGTCTGTGGGTAGGTTGAGTTAGTGTAGCGAAATAAGCTGAGTCAGGAACAGTTAGGAGCTAGGAAGACAAGTAAATATCTGAGAGGTGGTTTAGTCAGTGAGAGCAGGTAGCGGAAGTTATAGGTCTGGATAGGCACCCCAGGATTGTAATTGACCAATACTGTTTATGAAACCACACGCTTGTTAAACTGCAATAAATAAACAGAAGTTTATGTTCCAATTTAACCCTGACTGGATTCAGTATTGTACCAGGTAGGGCCTGGGTGGTGGCAGCGAGAAATAAAGTGGTTGCACAGGGATCAATAGACGTGAAACGTCCGGGGACCCTGTGTGATTGCCACACTTGTTCCCCCCCATAAAAGCTCAACAACTTTGACCTTGCCCCCCCCAAAACTGGGGGTGCTGGGTGGATCTTTGCACCCTGGTGGTGCATATGCTGAAGACGGCCCTGTGGTCCTGTGCCCTGGCTTCTGAAGAATGCCTTGTCTCAAAACATTGCTTTTTGGCTGGAGTACAGAATCAGATGTGGCGAATGCTCCTGTGCGGAAGCTCCCTTAGGCTCAGAAATGACATTAATTAAAACCATTAATTATCTAGTTGATCAGCATCCAAAGAACACAGGAGAACCCACCAATGGCTGATGGAATGAAACCTCCGTCCTCTTTAGGCATTCCTTTCTCCACATGATTAATGTGAAGGAGAAAGCAGGAATGAATGTGCTCACTCTTTTCTCTTTCCATCACCCTCCTTGAATTGGAGGGCAACTCTCCGTAGCAGGGAGCCTCGTCTACTTACTCAGGCTCCCTGGGTATTTCAAAACTCTGGAAAATCAGGGGGCTGGAATAGCAGTCCAGAGGCGACTCAGCAGAAGAACAACAAAGGTCGAAGGCAGGAGATACACAAGGTCGGTGAGAGGAGGCTAAGGAATCCTGGTTTAATAGAAAGGCCCTGTTTTATATAGCTTGTGACTCTTTAATAGTGAGCAAAAACCTCAGAAACAGCAAGTGCCCATTTCTTTAACTGGCCTGGAGCTCCACTGTTTCCAATCTCCTTCGTTAACTATGGTCTAGTTACATCTAGACCGGCACACAGCTTCACAGCCCAGTGCTATTTCATTCCTTCCTTCGCAAAGCTCTCTAAGCACTATTTCCCCTCCTTTCACTGTATTTTGATGATCCACAAATGTGCTTGCACTGGGAGCAACGGTGTAGAAAATATGATGATTCCTGCATCTGTGTGGATTGGGGGCATCAGAGTAGAAAGTATTTCTTTGTTTCAATCTCTTCTCTGCCCTACACACCAGCAGGAAAGAGAAAACCCTACCAAACTCCTTTTTTTATTTTTGTAGTGAGGATTGATCATGATATTAAGGTGGTGAAGAGAATCAAGCTTTCCTAAGCTGTCCGTATTCTGGCCAGTGCGAAAATTAACAATTAACGGAGGATCTGATACATTTCATACATTTCCTTGTGAGAGTCAACTTTAATTAGAGGCTTGTCAAGGTGTGGGGTGGGCAGACTGCACTGGGTGGGGTGAGGTGGTGCTGAGATGGCAGGTGATATTTCATTGGCTTAATTTACTTGATCTAGCTCAGTCTAACAGTGGAAAGGAGTCCCATCTTCCATTAGCATCGCCACCACTGCATCAAATCAAAGTGGATGCAGATTCTTGTGTTACACACGTCACCATGTGAAATGTATTTCATTGAATTTGTTCCTTCTGCGGCGGATCTGGATATTCTTTTTTTTTTTAATGTCAGAGCTTGAGACATATTCCAAATTGTTACCGTTCTTCCGTTTTAATTGTCTGTTAAATTGGGAAGCAAGGTATGAGCAGGTCTGTGTGTAATCTGCATCTCTCTCTCTCTCTCTCTCTCTCTCTCTCTCTCTCTCTCTCACACACACACACACACACACACACACATACACATACCCCTGCCCAAACAACCATGAACTATATAACACACTGGGATGAAGCAAATTTTATGAAATAAATAATAAATAAATTTGTATAAATTCTGACTGCAATAACCGCCCACTGCCTCCGGCACCCCCACTGCACAGCTGGCTGTTGCTGCCCTGCCCCTGATGGTCACTGGTTTCAACTGGCATATCCATGGCACCCTGGGGGGCGAGACAAAAGGGAGTGGACCGGGAGTGCGCAGTCTTCACTCTGGTCCACCCCAATGGATAAAAGAGGGCCGGCGCTCTTTTGCCAGCAGTGCAATCAGCCCCAGAGTATCACCCACTCAGCCCTCCTTGTACAGCGGTACCTTGGGTTAAGAACTTCATTTGTTCTGGAGGTCTGTTCTTAACCTGAAACTGTTCTTAACCTGAAGCACCACTTTAGCTAATGGGGCCCCCTGCTGCCGTGCGATATCTGTTCTTATTCTGAAGCAAAGTTCTTAACCCGACGTAATATTTCTGGGTTAGCGGAGTCTGTAACCTGAAGCGTCTGTAACCTGAAACGTCTGTAACCCGAGGTACCACTGTAATTGTATCTTTTCTTTTAAGCTAAGCTTTTATTCCTAGGTCCATGGGTGTTGCTATGGTCGGACGATGGCTCCTGTTTTTCAGAGCCGGGAACGAATTTCCTTTGCTCTGCAGGTTTTGCCTTCCCTGTAGCAATTGTCACAACTTTGGTGGTTTTAGGCCTTGGGCGGAATCCTTTAGTCTAATACTCAGTGAGGGGGTGAAGTGGCGACCCACCCCTTCTGTGGCAGCGATATCAGAGTTACCTGTTAAAGGAGTCTTGTGGGGAGTCTCTGAACATGAGCACATGGTGATGGGTCATAGAACTCACCTCAGCTATGTGAATAAGGGGGCCAGCTGCATAAACACATGTTTTGCAGTGTCCCCAAATTCCTGACTGACCCTGTCTAGCCTCATACCCCAGCAGGGGGCTGAGAGGGATACACACCCAATGCCTAAGCCAATGTTTCCTGCATCTGAAATTCAGTAAACTTGTGGCCATTTTAATTCCATAGAGGATGTCATGTGTTTTCCTTATCTGGGGTTTGGCTCCTGGAGGGGGAGAAACTGCACCTGGGCACGTAATCCTATACTCACATGCTTGAGAGGAATCCCCACTGGACTTACTTCTGATTAGACAAGAAAAGAATTGCACTTCAAGGCTACAGTCCTTGACATCTTTACTGGATGCAAGTCCACGTGAACTCAGAGGGACTGTGTTCAGGGTTGCTCTATTCAGCAATACATTCAGTCTGCAGCTTTCAATATCTTACATATTCTATTCTGGTTCTCCTCGTCAAGGAGCTAGGGCACTGAAGTCGAATCCCCAGCTTGCTTGCTGGAATTCTTATCCAGACACTTCTTCCAGACTCCTAAGATATATCAGCAGGGACACACACTTTTAAGAATATCTTTGCATCCGAAAAGACCAGGCTCTGATTCCCTCTCCCCCTTCAATGTGAAAGTGGAGATTCTCAGGAAGCCAGATTCTTGCTAAGAATCCTTGCATTCTGCGTCATATCCGCACTTCCTCAGACCACACAGCTAGGGTTGCCGAATGTCAAGGAGGAGGAAGAGGACAAATTGCCTGGCCTGGCTCTGTGCCTTGAACAGAATCCTGACCTGCAGAAAACAGAAGAGAAAGCTTTTCACAGCATGAAGATAAGCTGGAGAGGAGGTCAGTGAGAGAACATGAAGGACCAGTATGTTTCCGAGCAAAATTCAAAGTGTTGGTGGTGACCTTTAAAGCCCTAAACAGCCTTGGTCCAGTATACCTGAAGGAGTATCTCCACCCCCATCGTTCTGCCCGGACACTGAGGTCCAGCTCTGAGGACCTTCTGGCAGTTCCCTCGCTGCGAGAAGCCAAGTTACAGGGAACCAGGCAGAGGCCCTTCTTGGTAGTGGTGCCCACTCTTTGGAATGCCCTCCCAGCAGATGTCAAAGAAGTAAACAACTATCTGACTTTTAGAAGACATCAAAAAGGAAGTTTAGGGAAGCTTTTAATATTTGATGAATTATTGTATTTTAATATTTTGCTGGAAGCCACCCAGAGTGGCTGGGAAAGCCCAGCCAGATGGGAGGGGTATATTATTATTATTATTATTATTATTATTATTATTATTATTATTATTATTAGGCAGCTGCCTCACCCTGCCTCATGGTAAGACCAGATCTGCCCTAAACACAGCAGTGAGGGGCCTTTCTGAAACCCTTAACTTGAAACGTATTCCTGAAGTGCTTTTCCTGATTCATTTCTTGACTCAGTTGGGAGTAGAATCAATTCAAAGGCTGGCGTTGACCTTTCAAATGTTCCAAGGTGTTTGAAGGATCACCTCCTCTAATACGCATCTCAATAAAATTTAGATCACCGTTACAGGATCTAGTGTGTTTCCCTGCTGAGATAGAATGGATAGTTACACTTGAGAAAGGTCCATAGCTCAGCCTCCTTTCCCCCCCCCCTTTGGTTTATAAAATTTGTGTTTATATGAGCTGCTAGAGTTGTCACCCCACACTTTAGTCCCCTCTCTAGCCTCTAATAGTTAAATATTTTAATACAGGGGCTGAGTGGACAGTGTAGTCAGCAGTGGGTGGTAGAGTTGGGCATCTGGGTTCACCTGTCCTCTGGTTGGTTGCATTGTTGCTGCTTACCAGCAGGTAGAGGGAAAAGCATGGGGTGGTGGTGAGGCTAGTACAGAGCAAATGCATCAGTCCAGCCAATGTGGTTCTCCGGCTGATGGGTTTGCACCACATCAGCCTTGCTGCCACCTTGCCCCTCCCACTTCCCCTGCCCTGGTAAGCAGTGGTTATGCAAGCAACCTGAGGGCAGGTGAGTGCTGCCACCCCATCATGCCATCTGCTACTGAGCATAGGTGCATCTTATCCTTAGTGCACCTACTCTTCTTCTTCTTTGGTGATCACTTGTAGCCGAGTAAGATTGTCTTCCATGAATATGGTCTTAACAGTGTGTCCATAGGTGACTGTGCAGGTCAGTGATGGATCCACACATCCTTCCACAGAGGAGACATAGGTTTCTGGGTGGCAGTTGATCATAGTGAGGGTTTGCCAAGCGTGCCTTCCTCTTAGCTCATTTCTCTGTTTCATCTTGAGTTCGGGTTTCTTCAAAGTCCATGGTACCTTTAGTAGAGGCTGTTCTTCAATTGGAGTGCTCGCAGGCCAGTGTTTCCCAGTTGTCAGTGTTTATACTACATTTTTAAAGATTTGCCTTGAGACAGTCTTTAAACCTCTTTTGTTGTCCACCAGCATTATGCTTTCCATTCTTAAATTGGGAATAGAGTAATTGCTTTGGAAGACAGCAATCAGGCATCCGAACAACATGACCAGTCCAACAAGTTGATGTTGAAGAATCATTGCTTCGACACTGGTGATCTTTGCTTCTTCCAGTACACTGGTATTAGTTCACCTGTCTTTCAAAGTGATATGTAAAATTTTTCAGAGACATTTCAAGAGACATTCGGAGAATATTTCAAGGAGCTGGAGATGGCATTTACAAGTGGCCCATGTTTCACAAGCATACCGTAAAGTTGGTAGTACAATAGCTTTGTAAATAAGCATTTTGGTTTCCCTTTAAATGCATGGGCACAAATACTGAAGAACCAGGTAGTATGCAGCCTGCCATTTTATCCTTTACAGCAGGCATCCCCAAACTCGGCCCTCCAGATGTTTTGGGACTACAACTCCCATTATCCCTAGCTAACAGGACTAGTGGTCAGGGATGATGGGAATTGTAGTCCCAAAACATCTGGAAGAGCCGAGTTTGGGGCTGCCTACTTTACAGCAGCAGAGGTTCATTAGGAACTTTTGATCGCAAACTATAGGATAACTACATTTTCCCCGAGCATATTTTTAATCCAAAGAACAAATTGCCATCTTGGCTTTTAAACCAGCGAATCACAGACTGCCACAGAGTAACACAGTCAGAGTCAAGGTGTAATTATTTTCTGCGTAAAGCCACTTTGGGAACCTGATGGGTGAAGGATGGAGGGTAAGATGTTTGTGAAAGAGAAGAAAGGTTTGTGTCCTCCAGTTGTGAGAGTAATAATATTAATGAGTTTCCAGTTTCATCTGTGAAAATGTTGGATGATATGAAATAGTACCAACTCATGGCATTTTCCCTTTAAAAGGGGATTTTTGTGTGTATGTATCAAATCCCCAAATTGCTTTTAGAATGATTTTAGAGAGTGGTGTCTGTGGATGGTGGAGGTGCCTTCTGAATGACAAACCCTAAGGGAAAATATTGGGTGGGTGCATGGACAATGTGCATATGTCTCATTGGATTGCAGCCTAGGCTTTGAACTCTACGTAATCCACTTACTTTACAACAAAGCTGAAATTAGATTTTGATTAGCTGGATTTTAGGTGAAATCAATTCAGAATGATTGAATTGATTGAACTGACAAGCTGAATGAGCTCACACAGCCCTGCCCAGTCAAACAAATGAACAAGCAGAATGAGGCCAATTTGGAGTGCGGAAAACATGAAAATTGTGCAGACATCAAGCCTCAAAATGTCTGATTATCCGGATCCCCTGTACGCCATGAAGATAACTCTATATTAGTTCTGAACTTTCGATCATCCAAACATTTTAAACACCCTTCTGGCCTTGGGATGAATATCAGAACTGTATTACACAGATAGTAGATGAAATCAATATTTACACTGAGGACAAAGTTGTATGTTCAAATCTATGCGCGCTCACATTGGGAACCAATTGTTACACTTAGCATGCCGGTTTTTGGCATGCAGGACTATTATTTTGTCCTGTCTCTCCAAGCCTTCAGATCCAAACCACGAACAAGGGTGGGCGAACAACATTTCGCTGTGGGAGCCAGGACAGAAAGGCAGCTGCAGCGCCGCCCTAATAGACAAATAATGTATGCCACTAAGCAGTAATTACTTGAAAGGCAAAGTTGGCCAGGTCGCCGGTGGAAAACAGAAGAAATGAAAACGTTGGGAGGCAAGCAAACAATAACTCCAATCAAACCTCTAATGAATGGCAATGACACAATTACATGCAGGCAACACCAAGTCCCAACAGCTGCCTAATTAAAACTGGACTCAAACAAGGCAGGGAAAATAACTTCATTTGGATTCTATTTGCCTTGGTAATTCGGAGCTGGGTTCTGCTCTTCCCTTCCCCATATGGGGCTGAGTGTTTATAAAAACTTAATTAAGTTGGAAGGGAGAGATTGATATGAGTCTTTGTCTTAATGGACTCTCTTCCCATGGGATATTAAGGAACTGTGAGCGTGCTGCAGGACATAATGGAATTGGGGAGGGAGGTGGGAAAAGGAGAGGCAAGAGCCAACTCTGATTGCGTTGGAGATAGATGACTGATAGGTTTGGGGGCTTGTATGATTTCTTTTCTTTCTTTTTTTAAGAAGAAGAAAAAAATAACCAAATCTCAAAATTGGACTCCAGAAGCTATTTATAAGCTGTCAAGAGAGGCCAGCATTTCACTATCAAATTTATATCAAATGCATTTCTAACTTCCTCCTAAAGTGGCAGAGAAACAGGGGGCAGAGATCAGCTGTGACGCAAAATGCAGTCAGGGGCGTGAGGCTGGGGAGAAGGCTATGAATATCTGACGGCTGTGATTTGCAAGGAGGAACCAGACTCAGAGCTGGTGTGTTCGGGAGGCAGCAAGCAGTGGGGTGGCCCTGGAAGGAGAATGGAGCAGACCAAAGCTGAGTTAAGAGAAACAGGAGCAAAGGAAATAAATCAAGACAGAACAGCCCTGCAGAGTTTGTTGTTGTTTAGTCGTTTAGTCGTGTCCGACTCTTCGTGACCCCACGAACCAGAGCACGCCAGGCACTCCTGTCTTCCACTGCCTCCCGCAGTTTGGTCAGACTCATGTTTGTAGCTTCGAGAACACTGTCCAACCATCTCGTCCTCTGTCGTCCCCTTCTTCTTGTGCCCTCAATTTTTTCCAACATCAGGGTCTTTTCCAGGGAGTCTTCTCTTCTCATGAGGTGGCCAAAGTATTGGAGCTTCAGCTTCAGGATCTGTCCTTCCAGTGAGCACTCAGGGCTGATTTCCTTAAGAATGGATACGTTTGATCTTCTTGCAGTCCATGGGACTCTCAAGAGTCTCCTCCAGCACCATAATTCAAAAGCATCAATTCTGTGGCGATCAGCCTTCTTTATGGTCCAGCTCTCACTTCCATACATCACTACTGGGAAAACCATGGCTTTAACTATACGGACCTTTGTTGGTAAGGTGATGTCTCTGCAGAGTTTAGCTGTTATAATTAATACAATTTCTCACTCTGGTTATTCACCCCTCCCCCCTTCATTTCTCACTATTACGAAAGCTACTAGAACCATCAGAACATTTTTATTTTTTTTGGCCACTGTGAGGATCAAAGTGGTGCTGTCTAATATTTTTGATAGTTGCTTCAAGAAAGCAGCTATGAATGACATTGTATGTGGGTTTGGTGCTGTGGAGATGCCATCCCCATTCCATATAAAAGTGGTGGTGCTGATTTTCTCCAAAGTGTAACAGTAGGGGATTTCTAGTTGAGCCATACTATCCAATATTATTTTTATGCTCAGTGATAAAGCTGGGGATGGTGGTTAAAAAATTGCTATGATTGCTTTTTCCCTTTTTGGTACTAGAATTACAAACAGGCTTATTAAGGAAAATTGAAAGTTTCGTGATATCTTCTGACATTGTACATGCTATTATAATTATGTTATTAATCTGTAACATGGATGCATTTGTTTGGTTTTCAAGCGCTATGGCCTTTGGCTAATGCAATGAATTAATCTACAATGCAATTTGTAGCCACGGCTAAGCATAGTGTTGGCACAGATGGGAGTGTGTGGCTTACCTTGCTACCTGAAAAAGGCTGTTTGAACTAGCTGGAGAGAGGCTAAATGAGAGGCTTTCTTCCCTTTCTGTGGGTGATAAGGTGAGGCAGTGTGGAGGGCTGGCCTGGTGCGAGTACACCAGCAGGAGCACCTGATTGTCTCCATTAGTGCATTTGCACTGCACTGACCTCAATGGCACATCACCCTCCTTTCTGTCTGCCTTTAAGCAGCAGCAACATTACCAGCCAGAGGTTAGGTGGGCAACGGCACCCCAACAAACCACAGTGGTACCTCAGGTTAAGAACTTAATTCGTTCTGGAGGTCTGTTCTTAACCTGAAGCTATTCTTGGCTACTGCCAACTCCCATCTCTTGCAGGGGCGCAGTTAGTGCCAGCACCGTCCGTTAAGAGTTTGGGTGTAATCTTCGACACCTCCCTTTCCATGGAGGCGCAGATTGCAGCTATAACAAAGGCGGCATTTTTCCATCTCCGCCAAACTAAGCAGTTGGCTCCTTACCTCTCTCGCCCTGACCTAGCCACTGTGATCCACGCGACGGTCACCTCCAGACTGGATTATTGTAACTCGCTCTACGTGGGGCTGCCCTTAAGACTGACCCAGAAACTCCAGCGGGTGCAGAATGCTGCAGTGAGACTCCTTACAGGGTCTTCGCTGCGAGATCACATTCATCCGGTGCTATATCAACTGCACTGGCTCCCGGTGGAGTACAGGATCAGGTTTAAGGTGCTGGTTTTAACCTTTAAAGCCCTATACGGCCTAGGACCCTCGTACCTACGGGACCGCCTCTCCTGGTATGCCCCACAGAGAAACTTATGGTCTTCAAATAAAAACATCTTGAAGGTCCCAGGCCACAGAGAAGTTAGGCTGGCCTCAACTAGAGCCAGGGCTTTTTCGGCTGTGGCTCCGACCTGGTGGAACACTCTGTCACAAGAGACTAGGGCCCTGCGGGACTTGACATCTTTCCGCAGGGCCTGCAAGACAGAGCTGTTCCGCCAGGCCTTTGGCCAGGGCACAGCCTGACTCCCTCCCTCGGCAATCTTCGCGGAGCTCTGGCCCAATGGTGGCCAGTGGCTTGAATTTAATTAATTTTATAATTAATGATTTTAGAGTGTTGTTTGTGTTGTACTTTTGTATTGTTTTATAGTTGTTAGCCGCCCTGAGCCCAGCTTCGGCTGGGGAGGGCGGGATATAAATAAAATTTATTATTATTATTATTCTTAACCTGAAGCACCACTTTAGCTAATGGGGCCTCCCGCTGCACCGCTGTTGTGCGATTTCTGTTCTCATCCTGAAGCAAAGTTCTTAACCCGAAATACTATTTCTGGGTTAGTGGCGTCTGTAACCTGAAGCATCTGTAACCCAACGTACCACTGTACCTGCTACTGCCAACACTCCTTCAAATAGAGGACTATCCTCTATAAAGCATGGCCACTCAGCTGGTGGTTCCTAGGGATGGGGGAGGAATGTCAGTTTTGGTGCTCCAAGTTTGTCATTTTTCCAATCTTAAATTCGTTTCACCACCTATCTGCAGCAACCCGCATGGTTTTTTTAAAAAAAAACCCTGAAGAAAATCTACCAACATTTTAGTGTTAATTTCTCCTAATACCAGACTTTTTTTAACCCCAGCTGGAACTTGCCGGAACTCAGTTCCAGTACCACTCAGGTGAGCGCTATTGCCATTATAAGAGAACAAGGGAGCTTTTTCATGGTGAGTTCTGGCATTTCTTTTTTTAGAAAAACAGCACTGCTTAATGCACACATTTTTCTATGCAGTTTACACACATTTTCCCCCAAACAATTTCCCCTAACATGATGCATATTTATGGGTTTTTTAAAAAACCTAATATGTGTACTTCTACACACACTTTATTCTAATAAATGCATTTCTGTACACATCATTTGGCTGAAGGACCGCACTGCAAAATTTGGAGAAATGTGAATTTTGAAGGTTGGCTGTGTTTTCGTTTTCACAGTTTCATAAACTGTGAATTAGGTATGTTTGCCATTATATGTCAACCGAGTTGAATTGTTCCCCTTTCCCTAATGACTTCTGCTGCTGCTACCTAAGGAAATGCCTTTGCTTTCCTCAGTTTCCTTCAACTGAGACGTAAGTAGTTGTGGCACACTCTCCCTTTCCCCCAAAAGGAGTCCTAGATAGGTGGGAAATTTCAGAATCCTAAATTAATCAGGACAGAGCTTGGGACAGCTAAATGTCACATCTGCCAGAAGATAGAGCCTTCATTTCCCCCTGGGAGCTGGGCAGCTAGCAGGTCGCTTCTGCCTGAATGACCGACACAGCATCAAATATGTTACTTGATGAAATATTAACCAACCTTCACAGAACTCCCCTCCATGCATGGCCTGTTTGTTTCTGCTTTGAAAAGCTAATGGGACTCTGTATGCTCACATTGGCTCTCTGAGGATTTGCTTCTCAGCTAGGCCAAAGCGTTAAAACTTTTATTCTGTGTGAGCAGTGAAACAGAGAAGACGGAAAATCCTCTCGCATGCCACTTGCGAAGAATGAACCCACTGCCTCCCAGCCTGGACTAAATCTTTCGCTCAAGGCTCCCACCAGCTTTTGGGAAAGCCCTTTCCACACTCAGTTTCACAATACAAGAGAATAAACCAACAGAGGAAAAGCCTGGCTAGTTTTGTATTCCTGGAGTATGATCATCCATGTGTATTGGCTAAAGATGTAGCTGTGTGGGCTCAGCCACAAGGCACCACAAGAAGAAAGGTTGTATTGAAAAGAGCCTTCACCTGATGAATATTGCTTCTAAGGTGCTAGAAGTCCTGCTTGCAGGCTTTCCATGGACATCTCATTCAGTAGAGCATGAAACTCTTAATCTCAGGGTTGTGGGTTCAAGCCCCACATTACGTTGCAGGGGGCTGGACTAGGTGACCCCCGTGGGAATGACTCTTCTTATCTCTGTGGCTGTGATGCCTGAGTGACACAGATGCTGTTAGGCAGTTGAATGCACATGTGCACTCCGTCCATTAACCGCCCCCTCTGCCCCAGGCCCTGGCAACCTACGCTATGCAACTGACTGTGAGACCAGGATTCTGAACTACATGGTCTCTGGCCTAATCTAGCAGGGCTCTTGTTTTGTTCAAAGCCCTGAATGCAAGGTGTGCCAGCCACACAAGTTCAGGATCTGAAGTTCAGGGTCTTCCAGAAGCCTGAGAAATTTTGCTGTGGTCTGGGATCGACAGGGAAAACTGAACTCCAACTCACCCTAACTCTTACAGCTTAAGCCCTTAGCCTCCACAAATATACTCCTAGCAAACCCTAAGTAACTTATTGTCTCTAGGTATGCACCTTCTCTTATCTATACTATATATTTATTGCATTTATTTACTACACTTGTACAGCTAACCAGCTCCCCTCCTTGTGTTCTTTCTCTTGTCAGGGTTAGGATTTGACTCCGTGTTTCAGTTTCTAGCCTCTTCAGTAGCTGGGGGAGGGGGGCATTATGATATTATTATAAAGCCTGCAATGGCTCAGGACCGCAATACCTCAAGGACTGCCCCTTCCCATATGAACCTACCCGGACCCTGATATCACCTTCTGAGGCCCTCCTTCGTGTGCCGCCTCCTCGAGAGGTCCAGAGGGTGGCAACACAAGAAAGGGCCTTCTCTGCAGTGGCTCCCCGTCTGTGGAATGCTCTCCCCAGGGAAGTTCGCCTGGTGCCTTCACTATACATCTTTAGGCGCCAGGCAAAAACATTCCTCTTCAACCAGGCCTTTGCCTGACCTGACATCCTATACCCTTTTTAAAATACTGGCTCTTTTCACGTATGTGTGTGTGTGTGTGTGTGTGGTTTTTGTTTTGATTTTATCTAAGTGATTTTTAATGTGAACCGCCCTGACACAACCGGGTATAGGGCGGTATAGAAAATAAATAAATAAATAAATAAATAAATAAATAAATAAATAAATAAATAAATAGAAATGGGGTTCAAAGTACAGTGGTACCTCGGGTTACAGATGCTTCAGGTTACATACGCTTCAGGCTACAGAAATAGTACCTCAGGTTAAGAACTTTGCTTCAGGATGAGACAGAAATCGTGCTCCGGTGGCAGCGGGTGGCCCCATTAGCTAAAGTGGTGCTTCAGGTTAAGAACAGTTTCAGGTTAAGAACGGACCTCCGGAACGAATTAAGTACCCGAGGTACCACTGTATTAATTTCCTGATCCCAGTGGTCCTGATCCATGCCCTCCTCTTCCTGCCACAACAGCTATTTAGAAAAGAAAAAAACCTAAATACACCACACACAAACACAAATGTAACGTCCTGTCTAATTTGGCTCATATGCCACACAGAATTGATCTCTACAGAGTTCTATTGACAGCCGGGCAGCCATGAGTTTCCTTCCAATCCCACTCCCCCCATCTAATGTGTGCACTGTATACAATTTTCTGTTTTGCACCTGTGTTTTACATGTTGGCTTTCCTCAAACCACTTGTTCCAAGATGTCTCTCTGCTAATGTTTTGCTTTTTTAATTTAAAGAAAAGTAATTTTACATAATCGAAACTCGAGAGATGGATTTCTTTCCATTTTAGGGTGACATTTTTAGCTACCAGGTACAGTGTTGTGAAACATTACTTTCATGTTTTGCAGGTGGGGAACATTTCATTAATAATAGTAGTAGTAGTAGGAATAATAATAATAATAATAATAATAATAATAATAATAATAATATTGTTGAGAGAGAGAGACAGACAGTGTCCAGTTATACTGAAAGAAACAAAGAAATCATACGGAAACAACATGTTCCCCCCACCCTGAAGACACTGTTTTAACTCAGGAATGGCATAGGAAAGTGTGACTTATAACATTTCCCTGGAAAGTCCTGGTTCCTCTCAAGATCTCAGGAGCCACCAGTGTTTCTCAAAGCCTGCCTGATTTCCCTTCCCTTCCCTTCCCATGGCACGTATCTTTGATGAATTTTAAACTTCATTTTTAAATTTACATGAGCTTCACAATTCATTTCCATGAAATAAAGGCTTTCATTTGCAGCACCTCTACAAAAAAATGCCTCCACTCTTAACCCTTCCTGGGAGAAGCCAGTGTGGTGTAGTGGTTAAGAGCAGCGGACTCGTAATCTGGTGAACCGGGTTCGCGTCTCCGCTCCTCCACATGCAGCTGCTGGGTGACCTTGGGCTAGTCACACTTCTCTGAAGTCTCTCAGCCCCACTCACCTCACAGAGTGTTTGCTGTGGGGGAGGAAGAGAAAGGAGAATGTTAGCCGCTTTGAGACTCCTTAGGGTAGTGATAAAGCAGGATATCAAATCCAAACTCCTCCTCCTCCTCTTCTTCTTCCTTGTGCTGCTTAAAATGATCACAACCCCTTGCAATGACCCAGCCAGTGAAGGTCAAAAGGTTTTCTATACAAAGGTAGGAATTGTGCTGCCTTCTGTCAGTGTTACTGCCAGGGTGGGGAACCTGAGACCCTCCAGATATTTGCTGGACTACAACTCCCATCATCCCTGACCATGGATCATGCTTACTGGGGCTGATGGGAGTTGGAGGGCCACAAATGTCCCTCTTCATTGTGTTATTGCAATGCCGACTCCAGCTTGCAGGGGAAGGGAATCACATAGGAGAAGTCACCTCACTAAGTAAGCCAACTCTTCTGACACGCTTGTTCCTATAAACACACCAGGCAGGTTTCCAGGTTTCACAAAGCTGCACATTTTAGACAAAAAGAAGAACTCTGTGAAGCATGGAAATGGGTGTCACCCCCCCCCCAAAAACCCATTTATTATTCTGATAAAATATGCTGTCACCAAAGTTGTCATGAAATGTCACCCCTTTCACAAATTACAATGACAGGAAGCTTTTGACCAAAATAAATAAATAAATGGAACTGTTATTCTGTTTTGACATTTCTGTGCAGTTCCTGAAATCTATGTATTTAAAAAAATGGTTGAGTTACTGCAGTCTGCTGGCAGCAAGGGGGGGGGGAGAGACCCAGTGGGGGAGGTGGTAAATCATTAGATTTTCTTTAAAAATTGTTCCGGGGACATAAGAGCCTCATCAATTTCTGCCAGCGTGTTGTTAAACGGCAAATTCTAACCCTCGTCCATTTAGAAGTCTCACACATGCACTTAGATGACAATTAATCACTGAGTCAATCATTCTTAGCTATTAGATGTGATTTTTAGGTGGCTTCCATGGATTTTAACCAACAGCAATGATGGCCTCCTTGCTAAAGAGGAAGACTTCTGAAACGAAAATACTCCCTGAAGCTGCTTCTTC
This sequence comes from Podarcis raffonei, assembly GCF_027172205.1. Taxonomy (NCBI): domain Eukaryota; kingdom Metazoa; phylum Chordata; class Lepidosauria; order Squamata; family Lacertidae; genus Podarcis; species Podarcis raffonei. Next base: position 28,318,593 of record NC_070603.1, on the reverse strand, counting down.
CCCCCTTCAACCACGGCTGTCTCGTGTACCAAGACCTCCTTCGCAAGTGTGCATATAGAGCGGTACACATCACTTTTACAAAGGGGCGGTCCATCCCATTTCACTGCCTGAGGCAAAATGGGAAGGTGCTCCTGCCACCCCACTGTCAAAGCCCCAGGTGCTGGAGTCATGGGGTGGCGGCTTCCAGTGAGATCTCACAAGAGTTCCACGAGAACTCACAAGATCTCATTGGAAGTTACTGAGGCTACAGCTGCCCTTGGGACATGGGGATGCCACTCTGCATGTCTCCGCCTCCCAAGATGGCTGCTGCAGAGCTCCTTGTGGGCAGGTGGACTCTGCTTTTATAGCCCAGATGCCTGTGCTAAGCTATTTCCCTGAGAACTATGGATGAAGGGTGGTATACATTGTCAGGAGCTCAGCCTACACTCGAGTAGGACCCTGGCAGAGACACATGGCCGACTGGCATGTTCCCTCCCTCCTGGTCGATCGTTCTGGAGCTTCAAAAGCTTTCTTCTGACTGAACATCACAGCAACTGATGCCAACAGACATTGACACACTTAGGGATCCCCAGAGTCTTCACAGCTTGCGTAACAGACCTCAGCAGCTCAGCATTTTGGCTAATCTACTTTATTTACATATAAACACACAAGGAGCACTGCAACATGGCTCCCTCTCTCTCTAGCATCAGTCAGCAAAGAGAAAGAACAAAGGACAATAGTCCCACTTCATGGAACACGGTAACACAAACATCCTGTCTCTGTCACTTCCCACTCTGTGGAGTCAAAACATTTCCTGTCATGTGATAGACAACAATCCCATGACTGCAATCATGGAGCAGGAATTCTAACATACATACCCTCCAAAATTGTATTAGTTATACCCTTGCCATCTGATTGGGTTGTCCAAGCCACTCTGGGTGGCTTCCAACTTATAAAAAAAACCCATTAAAAATATTAAACATTAAAAAACCTCCCTAAAAGAGGGCTGTCTTTAGATATCTTCTAAGGGTTGTATGTGGGACGCGGGTGGCGCTGTGGGTAAAAGCCTCAGTGCCTAGGGCTTGCCGATCGAAAGGTCGGCGGTTCGAATCCCCGCGGCGGGGTGCGCTCCCGCTGCTCGGTCCCAGCGCCTGCCAACCTAGCAGTTCGAAAGCACCCCCAGGTGCAAGTAGATAAATAGGGACCGCTTACCAGCGGGAAGGTAAACGGCGTTCCGTGTGCTGCGCTGGCTCGCCAGATGCAGCTTTGTCACGCTGGCCACGTGACCCGGAAGTGTCTCCGGACAGCGCTGGCCCCCGGCCTCTTGAGTGAGATGGGCGCACAACCCCAGAGTCTGTCAAGACTGGCCCGTACGGGCAGGGGTACCTTTACCTTTACCTTAAGGGTTGTATAGTTACTTATCTCCTTGGCTTGCATAACTCCATCCCCTCTGATGAAAACAGGGATGTCCTAAAGAAAAGTGGGACATTCCAGGATCAAATCAGAAACCAGGCTGGCTTCTGTAAATCTGGAACTGTCCCTGGAAAATAGGGACACTTGGAGGGTTTAATACAAAAAATTTAATCATCATCATCCACGATCCAGCATATCAAGATTCTGATTCCTGCTCAAGACTAAGCATGTCTCTATCTTCTGGAGTTGTCCTTGAATCTCAGCCTGCCATCTAGGCTGGCATGGAGCTCCTGCACAATCAGAAATTTCTACAGTTGCAGCATTTAAAGTGAAAGATGGGAGCTGAGCGGGCAGTGTTTGCAGCCTTTGAACTGCAGTCAGTGCTCTGTTGAAGAAAGCAGCCCTATTTGGGCCAGGCCAATAATGAGAATGTGCAGATTTGACACAGCAGTAGGATAGACTCACTTCAAAGCAAACCTGCCAGGATCTTGCGGCATATCCTTGACTGTAATTGTATTATAGATGGGGACAAATTTCTTCAGTTCACGTTCTATAATAATAATAATAATAATTTATTATTTGTACCCCGCCCATCTGGCTGGGTTTCCCCAGCCACTCTGGGCGGCTTCCATAGAAACCAAAGATACAGTAAAATATCACAGATTAAAAACTTCCCTGAACAGGGCTGCCTTAAGATGTCTTCTGAATGTCAGGTAGTTATTTATCGCTTTGACATCTGATGGGAGGGCGTTCCACAGGGCGGGCGCCACTACCGAGAAGGCCCTCTGCCTGGTTCCCTGTAGCTTTGCTTCTCGCAATGAGGGAACCGCCAGAAGGCGCTGGACCTCAGCGTCCGGGCAGAACGATGGGGGTGGAGATGCTCCTTCAGGTATACTGGGCCGAGGCCATTTAGGGTTTTAAAGGTCAACACCAGCACTTTGAATTGTGCTCGGAAACGTACTGGGAGCTAATGTAGGTCTTTCAAGACCGGTGTTATGTGGTCTCGGCGGCCGCCCCCAGTCACCAGTCTAGCTGCCACATTCTGGATTAGTTGTAGTTTCCGAGTCACCTTCAAAGGTAGCCCCACGTAGAGCGCATTGCAGTAGTCCAAGCGGGAGATAACTAGAGCATGCAGCACTCTGGCGAGACAATCCGCAGGCAGGTAGGGTCTCAGCCTGCGTACCAGGTGGAGTTGGTAGACAGCTGCCCTGGATACAGAATTGACCTGCGCCTCCATGGACAGCTGTGAGTCCAAAATGACTCCCAGGCTGCGCACCTGGTCCTTCAGGGGCACAGTTACCCTATTCAGGACCAGGGAGTCCTCCACACGAGCCCGCCCCCTGTCTCCCAAAAATAGTACTTCTGTCTTGTCAGGATTCAACTTCAATCCATTAGCCGCCATCCATCCTCCAACCGCCTCCAGGCACTCACACAGGACCTTCACTGCCTTCACTGGTTCTGATTTAAAAGAGAGGTAGAGCTGGGTATCATCTGCATATTGATGGACACCCAGTCCAAACCCCCTGATGATCTCTCCCAGCGGCTTCATATAGATGTTAAAAAGCACGGGGGAGAGGACAGAACCCTGAGGCACCCCACAAGTGAGGGCCCAGGGGTCTGAACACTCATCCCCCACCACCACTTTCTGAACACGGCCCAAGAGGAAGGAGCGGAACCACTGTATGACAGTGCCCCCAGCTCCCAGCCCCTCTAGACGGTCCAGAAGGATGTTATGGTCGATTGTATCAAAGGCCGCTGAGAGATCCAGCAGAACTAGGAAACAACTCTCACCTTTGTCCCTAGCTCGGCGGAGATCATCAACCAGCGCGACCAAGGCAGTTTCAGTCCCATGGTGAGGCCTGAATCCCGATTGGAAGGGATCCAAATGGTCCGCATCCTCCAGGTGTGCCTGGAGTTGTTCAGCAACCACGCGCTCAATCACCTTGCCCAAGAATGGAAGATTTGAGACTGGGCGATAGTTGGCCATACTGGCCGCGTCTAAAGATGGTTTTTTAAGAAGCGGTTTAATGACCGCCTCTTTCAGCGGATCTGGGAATGTTCCCTCACAGAGGGAAGCATTCACCACCCCGCAGAGCCCATCGCCCAGCCCTTCCTGGCTTTAATGTGAATCTACCCAGTTTTACACTTTGTAAACCAATATGTGAACACAGCTATCCTTGGAAATGTGCAGTTCTCTGAATTTTGCATTTTTAAGTACAGTTTGCATTTTTAAGTACAGTTTTCGTACATGTGTTGAGGGACGTGGGTGGCGCTGTGGGTTAAACCACTGTGCCACTTGGGTTTGCCGATTGAAAGGTCGGTGGTTTGAATCCCCGCGATGGGGTGAGCTCCTGTTGTTTGGTCCCAGCTCCTGCCAACCTAGCAGTTTGAAAGCACATCAGAGTGCAGGTAGATAAATAGATCTACTCCGGTGGGAAGGTAAATGGTGTTTCCATACGCTGCTCTGGTTTTGCCAGAAGCGGCTTAGTCATGCTGGCCACATAACCCGGAAAAACTGTCTGCGGAAGTGGACAAACGCGGGTCCCTCAACCTTTAAAGCAAATGAGCGTTGCAACCCCAGAGTTGCTTGCGACTGGACTTAATTGTCAGGGGTCCCTTTACCTTCACTTATCTTGGTGTTACAGAGTTCAGAGAGGAGCAGATTTGAATGGTGGCTGTGTTTCAATTCTTCATCTACTACCACGAGAAATAGGTGGCCAGTTATGAGTCTTTTCAGAAGCCCAAAATAGCTGGCCTTATGAGGTCATCATGATAATGTTACTTTTTATCTAAAATATAAGTTTCTAAGCCCCAGGGGTTTAAATCAAAACTTGGAATCACAGCAGCAACAAATCTTAAAGAATTAAAAAGACTGCAGATGAAAAGAGCTCAAAATGTATTATGTTTATGTTCTAATTACATTGTGTTTTATACCATCTCATCATTTTTAGTGGCCTGAATAATAACTTCTGAGCATTTTGTGCTGCAACATACTGAATAATGGTAATAAAACGGTAAGGATTATGTTTTAAAGGAAGAGCTGAACAGAGGAGGAAATACTTTTTTTGAGCTTAAGAGGGAGGAAAGATTCCACCAAGACTTGCAATAGCAGCACAACAATAGAAGGGAGGGAGGGAGAGAAATGCGACAGAACCGCAGGCGAAGTAAATTGCTTTCTTTCGCATAATGTGTTTCTTATTCTTCCAGGTGGTTCCGATGCTCAAGTCCCAACTGAATGAGTTTCAATTGTCTGAGTCTCTATTCTGATGGAAGGTCAACAAGGAGCGGGGAAGGAACAATAGTGAATTGTGAGGGGTGAAAAAGACTGATGGGTTTTTTTTTCTAATGCAGGGCACCCGACAATTCTATGATTCTATGATAATAGCCATAACCTCGTTGCCAGATGGGTGACTGCGCACCATTGACTTGCACCAGCGGTGACTAAAAACGTAGCAGGAAACTCCTCGGTGGTGAAAACATGGTCCAGGTGTTGGGAGAAAAGCCATACCCTAGAGAGGTCTGCTGTATTCTAAAACCACAATTCTGGAGAACTTTTGCAACTCCCAAAACTCTGTTTCTGCATGGTCAATGGCTCAGTTGGGTGGTTTTAGATTCAGGACTTACCAGGTGGTAGCCATCTAAGTTTTTTCTCAGAACAGACCCATTGAAATGAATGAACACAGCCAAGTTAGGTCCATTAATTTCATTTGGTCTGCTCCGAGTAAAAGGATAGTTGAATATCACCCACCCATCTTTATATGGTACTCTGTGTTACCTGACATACTTCGAACTGTGGTAAACCATCCCTGTTGCATTTGTGTTTGCTCCTCCTGGACTTAAGAGCCTGCTAGATCAGTCCAGTGGCCCATTTGGTTAACCATCCTGTTCTTACAGCAGCCAGCCAAGTCCACAGGCAGGACCTGAGAATAGCAGCACTCTCCCCTCTTAAGGTCTCCAGCGACTGGCATTCAGACATACTGCCTCCAACTCTAGAGCCAGAACAAAGCCATCCAAATTGTTGGCCATTGCTGCCTCTTCTGCCTCTAAGTCCTGCATATAGTCATGTTGCTTCTGCCTAGTGTAGGCCAGCACAGCCCATTTCACAACGCACAATACAGACATACGTACCCCCCAACAGTGCTTCAAACTCTCTTGTTCTCTGTGCCTCATTGTCCTTCTGCCTCCAATTAAAAAGTGAATATGGCGATGAGCAAAGTACCTCCTAGAAACCATGCGGTAAAATGAGAACACCTCTTTAAATTTCAAAAGAGGATTGATTGCTTGGTGGAATTACACTGAGTGGAAGTTCCCAAGGGTGGCCAAGGATCTACTTAATTTGATAAGGATAGATCTGTTGCGATTGATTGGTTTCTGTATGCAAAGGTCACTATTCAGAGGTAAGCACAACCCCCCGTTTAAACTCTCAGATCCAAATTAGTAAATCAAACATGAACTTTTTATTGTGAAGAATAAAACTTAATAACGTCCACCTTCTGGTTAAATCAAATTCAAACGAACCTTCAGGTTTGGTCTGATCTTGTCTTAGGCCGAAAATCGAGTCTGAAAAGACACAACTTAAGAATTACCGCCCCATATCTCTGCTTAATGTGGATTACAAAATTTTTGCAGACATTCTGGCTAAAAGATTTTAAAAAGTACTAGTGGAAGAGATACATAAAGATCAAGCAGGCTTTCTCCCGGGCAGACATCTGTCTGACAACACGAGAAATATAATTAATATCTTAGAAAAATTACAAGTGAACATCAATACTAAAGCAGTTTTGATATTTGTAGACGTGGAGAAAGCTTTTGACAACATTTCTTGGAGTTTTATGAAGAAGAATCTTCAGGGGATGCGGGTTGGTCAAGGTTTTGGAAATGGTATAGGTGCAATTTACTCAGAACAATAGGCCAAACTAATTGTTAATAATGTGGTGACGGAGGAATTTAAGATAGAGAAAGGGACACGACAAGGTTGCCCAATTTCCCCATTGCTCTTTATTTTGGTCATGGAGGTTCTCTTAAATATGATTAGAAGGGACCAATTGGTTAAAAGTATACAAGTCGGAGCCAAACAGTACAAATTGAAAGCATTTGCAGATGATTTAGTATTGACATTACAGGAGCCAGAATCTAGTACTAAAAGAGTATTGGAATTGATTCAAGAATTTGGTCAGGTTGCAGGATTCAAGTTGAACAAGTTAAAAACTAAGGTTCTAGAAAAAAATCTAACACTGATTGAGAAAGAGAGGTTTCAGAAGGAGACAGGTTTAACCCTGGTTAAGAAAGTAAAATACCTGGGGGTTAATATGACTGCCAAGAACCTGAATTTATTTAAAGATAACTATGAAAAATGTTGGTCAGAAGTGAAAAAGGATCTAGAAATATGGTCAAATTTGAAGCTTTCCCTGCTAGGCCGCATTGCTGCTATAAAAATGAATGTATTGCCAAGAATGTTGTTTTTGTTTCAATCATTGCAAATTTTGGATAAAATGGATTGTTTCAAGAAGTGGCAGAGAGATATTTCTAGATTTGTCTGGCAGGGCAAGAAGCCCAGAATAAAATTTAAAATACTAACCGATGCAAAAGAAAGAGGTGGATTTGCCCTGCCAGACCTTAAACTTTATTATGAATCAGCTGCATTTTGCTGGCTGAAAGAATGGCTGCTTCTTGAGAACACAGACATTTTGGATTTAGAAGGTTTCAATAATGTATTTGGGTGGCATGCATATTTGTGGTATGATAAGGTTAAAGCACACAAAGCATTTAAAAATCATATTGTCAGGAAAGCATTGTTCAATGTCTGGATAAGATATAAAGACTTACTTGAAAATAAAACCGCAAGGTGGTTATCACCGATGGAAGCGAAGGCTCAGAAAAAGCTCAATATGGAGGCCAAATGGCCGAAATATTGGGAGATCCTGGAACAAGAAGGAGATAAATTGAAATTGCAGAGCTTTGAGAAACTAAAAGACAAAGTGCGAGATTGGCTTCATTATTATCAAATAAGGGAGGCTTACAATTTGGACAAGAAAATTGGTTTCCAGGTGGAAAAATCAAAATTGGAAACAGAACTGCTAGATCCCCAAACTAAGATATTATCAAGAATGTATAACTTGCTGTTGAAATGGAATACTCAGGATGAAACGGTGAAATCTGCTGTGATAAAATGGGCACAAGATGTCGGACACAACATTATGTTGGCTGACTGGGAACAGTTATGGACCACAGGTATGACATTTACGGCATGTAATGCCTTAAGAGAGAATATCATGAAAATGATATACAGGTGGTACATGACACCAGTCAAGCTTGCAAAAATCTATCATTTGCCCGATAATAAATGTTGGAAATGTAAAGAAAATGAAGGTACATTCTTTCATCTTTGGTGGACGTGCCCAAAGATTAAGGCTTTCTGGGAGATGATCTATAATGAAATGAAAAAGGTATTTAAATATACCTTCCTGAAGAAACCAGAAGCCTTTCTCCTGGGCATGGTCAGCCAATTGGTGCCAAAGAAGGATAGAACTTTCTTTATGTATGCTACAACAGCAGCAAGAATACTCATTGCAAAGTATTGGAAGACACAAGATCTACCCACCTTGGAAGAATGGCAAATGAAGGTGATGGATTATATGGAACTGGCGGAAATGACTGGCAGAATCCGAGACCAGGGAGAAGAGTCGGTGGAAGAGGATTGGAAGAAATTTAAAGACTATTTACAGAAATACTGCAAAATTAATGAATGTTAGAATGATGTTGGAATGAAGTTAAGTGGTTTTAGCAGTAATGTTACAAAGGAGTATGTAAAAATGGATTGTTAACAGGTGAGAATGTAAAGTTATAATATATTAAGATAAAGGATTAAGATAAAAATAAAGAGGGAAAGGATTTGCTGAATTAACTAACTGAACTGGAATACAAAAAAGGGAGGTGTGAAGAGGTCAGGGAAACAAGTAAATGAAAGACAAGATATAAAAAGATTGATTTGTTTTTAACTGTTTTTATTTTTCTGTATTTTGTATTTTTTCTGTTTTTTTTCCCTTCTTTTTTTTACTTTGTAACCTCTTTTTAAACTTTAATAAATATCTTGTGATCTTGTCTTAGGCTCAATTCAGACATGACAGATTTCCTTCTCCAAGGGTGGGGAAGTTGCCACCCTCCAGATGTTGTTGAACTGTTAGAATTCCTGATCCATGATTGTGGTCATAGGATTGTTGTCTTTCATATGACGGTATATGTTTTGACTTCACAGAGTGGGAAGTGACGGAGACAGGATGTTTTGTGTTATTGTGTTCCATGAAGCGGGACTATTGTCCTTTGTTCTTTTCCTCTTTGCTGTCTGATACTAGAGAGAGGGAGCCATGGTGCAGTGCTCCGTGTGTGTTTATATGTAAATAAGGTAGATTAGCCAAAATGCCGAGTTGCTGAGGTCTGTCATGCAAGTTGCGAAGACTCTGCAGATCCCTAAGTGTGCCGGTGTCAGTTGGCATTGGTCATTGTGATGTTCAGGCTGAAGAAAGCTTTTGAAGCTCCCAAGCGATCGACCAGGAGGGAGAGAACATGCCATTTGGGCATGTGTCTCTGCCAGGGTCCTACTCAAGTGTAGGCTGAACTCCTGACTCCATCTCCTCTCAGCTCCAGTTAACATAGCCAATGGTCATGGGTGAAGGGGTCTTAAATCATCTGGAGAACCACAGGTTCCTCACCACTTTCCCACACAGAAAACATTCCAATCTAGTATAGAAAGCACCCAAACAGAAAGATGTCCCCAAATTTCTTTCCCATTGACTTCCACTAAGGAATGTGCCCTTCTGATAGGTCTTTTCCTGCATACTGAACAGAACTGTATGCAACACTTTTTGCACCTTCCCCCATGACAATCTTCAGTGTGTGATGACGTTCTTTCCTTGTTAGGCAGATCACTGGTTAGCAAGGTAGGAAGCTGCCTTATACTGAGTGAGATCCATTGGTCCATCTGGCTCGATACTGACTGCACTCACCAGCAGCTGTTCTCCAGGATTTCAGGTAGAGTCATCTAGAGTTGCTGGGATCTTCTGAATGCAAAGAGGATGAGATCCTCTTTTTCCTTCCACTCTTCAACAAGCAGACAAACTCTACAATGCCCCACCCATCCTTCAGATCACATAGATCTTTCCAACACCACATTAACTGATGAGAATGCAAAAAGCAGTATCCAGGGAACAGTGGACTGGGTTGGGAATTTGCTTTGCTTTTTGGATTTCCCCAGGATTGTGAAAGTCTAAATTCATTCTAAAAGTAGGGGTTGGTGTGGGGGTTCTGATAGAGGGCAATGTCATGCAAATGAAGCCCAGAAATATTGAGCTATACATTGGGCCTCAAACACACAATAAAGCCCAATTTGGACAAGCTCTTATAAACATTTTCACTCCTACCATGAACTAGATGCTCTTGAACCACTGATGGCTTTCTCTGAGGTACCAGTTTAAAAGATACTCTGTCTGCTTTTCAACAGCAGTCTGGTTCATTCCTGGTTCAAGTGTAGCCCGTACCCATAGGTGCCATGGCAGATTCGGGGTCCCCAATGTATTTTTTTGAGATGGCTAGGCCCCAAACATTTGGCTCCACCCCAAGCTCCTTGCAATGTTGCACACACAACATTAGGCTGTTGTGCAACATCACGTTGGGCACCTTTGAAAATCTGAAGAAGCTGGTGCCTCTGCCCATACCTTTATAGAGACCTGATGTGCCCCGACTCCCCAGTGCCTAACAAATCCTCCTGATTCCACCATCTCATCCATGAACTGAGACTCTTCAGCTGTGCCTGCTTAGCTGGCCCCACACATGGAACTGGCAGTATTCCAGAGAAAGGCTACCTTGAAAGTTCCTAACTTTCAGTCTCTTACCTAGCAGTGGTGACACACTACAGTGGTACCCCGGGTTACATACGCTTCAGGTTTCAGACTCTGCTAACCCAGAAATATTACCTCAGGTTAAGAACTTTGCTTCAGGATGAGAACAGAAATCGTGCTCCGGCGGCGCAGTGGCAGCGGGAGGCCCCACTAGCTAAAGTGGTGCTTCACGTTAAGAACAGACCTCCAGAACGAATTAAGTTCTTAACCCGAGGTACCACTGTAATATAAATGTGGCTTCCAGGACAACACAGCTACATCTTCCCCACATCATTGGTGCTGACATGTGCCACAAGTGCCACAAGTGCTGATCTCTCCCCAGCATTACCTACCAAGGCTCTCTAGCAAATTGCTATTTATGTTGCAATTGTATTGGAGCAACATTCGCTGCCTCAGTGCAATGGAAGCTTCTTCTGCTGCTGGATCGTTCATGGGTAGATTGTAACCCTGTAAGGGTACATTGAGGTTTATTGGCACTGTGGTTCAGAGTGCTCAGAAGCCATTTTGTGTGTGTAAGGAAGTCCACAAAGCTAAGTGCTGAGTGTGGTCACAGTGTTTTGCGGGAACTCCATTATGTTGATATTCTGCACTTATTTTTTACTGCTGGCCCATTAGCAAGATAAGCCACAACACTCCTTTTCTATACACAGCACTTTTATGAAGAGGGTGGAAGCTGTTGCTTATATCAGCAGGCACAAGACTGTAGAAAGGGGAGTAAGAAGGTATCGTTTTCTGTTCTACTCACATGCAACCCTGTTTCTATTCCACCATAGTTTATCTTCTGCCCAAAACTTTGTTATTTGTCTCACTGCAGCAAAATTGTGTATCTTATGTAGTTTACGTAGTTCATTAAGGTAAAGGTAAAGGAGCCCTGGACTGTTAAGCCCAGTCAAAGGTGACTATGGGGTGAAACGCTCATCTCGCTTTTCAGGCTGAGGGACCCAGCGTTTATCCACAGACAACTTTCAAGGTCATGTGGCCAGTATGACTAAACCGCTTCTGGCGCAGTGGAACACCATGACATAAACCAGAGTGCATGGAAATGCCATTTACCTTCCCATGGTACCTATTTATCTACTTGCACTGGTGTGCATTCAAACTGTTAGGTTGGCAGAAGCTGGGACAGAGCAACAGGAGTTCACCCCATTAGGTGGATTCGAACTGCCGACTTTCCGATCGGCAAGCCCAAGAGGCTCAGTGGTTTAGACCACAGCACCACCCATGTCCTGTGTAGTTCATTACATAAATTACATGGTCATTATGTTATTCAACCCCATTTGTGTCAATGCAAAGGAAGTGCAATGCAAACAGGTACAGTGGTACCTTGGGTTAAGAACTTAATTCGTTCCGGAGGTCCGTTCTTAACCTGAAACTGTTCTTAACCTGAAGCACCACTTTAGTGAATGGGGCCTCCCGCTGCTGCTGCACTGCCGGAGCATGATTTCTGTTCTTATCCTGAAGCAAAGTTCTTAACCCGAGGTACTATTTCTGGGTTAGCGGAGTCTGTAACCTGAAGCATCTGCAACCTGAAGTGCCTGTAACCTGAGGTACCACTGTAAAAGGAAATAATCAATTACAGATAATTTGTGGACTGAAAGCAAAAACTACAGCGAATACCAATTGCATTCACTGGATCAATTTCTTTTCTAGACATGGGACAAATAAGCAAACATCAGGAATTTCTGCTCCTGTTTACCTTTTCATCAGCATTCTCTGACATTCCTCAATGTAGAGGAGAATCTTTCACGTCCCACCAATTTGGGAATAGCAGTTTTTAAGCGTCCCTTATATTAACAGCCGTGGGAAAAGTTGGGAAGACATAAGAATGTCTAGTAGGGGGAGGACATGGTGCCAAGTCTACTGCCTGAAACTATTCAAGGGAAGGTCAAAGGCAAGGCAGAAAGTAGAGCCAGCAATTTGACCCTACAGCAACCAAGAATGCCGCAAAATCTGCAAAGTGTCCCGTCCAGCCTTTATGTGGATAAATGATTTAGACAGTTGTATTAAAATGCAAATTCCTGTCTTGCTTCCTAGTTTATCATCTGACTCGTTATACAATTTGCCAGTTATAGAAGAAAAATTACCATAATGGGCCCCCAGGGAACAGTTATAGAAAGGATACCAAACATTACTTATCTTCCCATTCTGCTACAATTATCTCCCACTTTTGTTCTTTACTTGTTCACTTTCCCCCCTTGGAATTTTCTTTTCTTTTTTTTAAAAGCATCAATAGAATCCACGCAGTTAGGTACAAATGAAGTGGTAGGCATAGTTAATCTCCCCCCCCCTTGCCTTCAGTAAAGTATATTTCATCATTGCACACAAATCCTTTTTCTCCCACTCAAACCATTCCCTTGAGACAGCCATTCTAATTGTTTGGAAACACCAGGACTTAGGAGATTGGGTCCTCTTTGAAGGAGCCATCAGGAAAAAGAAAATGCAACAACTTTAATGTTGCAACTTCAAAAATGTAGACTGGAAAGAGCTGAGGACATTGTGTAGTGTAGCAAGAACTCTTCAGTGCGGCGCTATGCAAAGGGATTAAAGAATTCTTTCTTTGCTTTCCAGCTCCATGGGAGTAATTTAACTCTGGCCCTATGAACCCTCGAGGAGAACAATTTCCTTGTTATCCAGAAGCTTTTTGGTCAGCTCAGTAGTTTTGAAAAAGGTGCCACTGGAAAGCAATTTTTAAAAAATAAAATACGGTAAGGGATTCCTGCAAACCACTCCTTTATTTTCCACAATACTGGCTTTCATTTCACCAACCTTCATTTTAAGGTTTTGGGGTTTTTTGCTTGGATGTAAATCTCATTGAGTTTGTGGCTGTCACCCAATTAAAGAAGAATCCTTTTAATGTCTACTCAGAAGGAAGTCGCACTGAACTTAGTGGGGCGTACTCCCTGGTAATTGGGTATAGGATTTCAGTGCACAGCAGGAGCTTTACTGCACACTGTGGGCTTACTTCTGAGTAAGCATGCATAGGATTGCACTCTTAGCTGATTTGATTTGAATGTTAAAGTAATTAGTTTACAGTACAGTTTTTGGAGAAAGCATTCTCCCTCCTTTCTTTCTTTCTTGCATGATGGCATGCCTTTTCTAAGATACTGATGCATGCATGCTCAATGGCCACGGAATCAAAAGAGGCTTTCCTTCCTATGCAGCAGAGAAAGGAGCATTCATGCTTGGATTCAGGTCCTAGATATCTATGTGCATGTTTGCCATGTAGAGTTGCCAGATGGTGTAAGGGCACATTTGATGGACATGGTTATCTCAAATGAGCAGCATCATACAATGTTATGTGAAAAGAACATGGAGTCGTGTTTATACAAATAAAGGGGGATCCATGATGTTGTGTGGAAGGGACAGCCAACATGATGCCCTGCAGATGTTGTTGGACTACAGTTCCTATTATCCCCGACCATTGACCATGCCGGCTGGGTGTCATGAGAGTTTTACTCCAACATCTGGAAGGCGCTGAGTTGCTACCCATGTTGCATGGGATTGCAATGCTCAGGCTAGTATAGTGGTTGTAGCAACAGAAACCTATTTCCATGGGACCTAGAAGTGAAGGCACATTGTTTTGTGACTTACTGATATATTTCAGTTTTGTCAGTGGACTGTGTCTGCTCTCAAGGAGCAAGACAGGGGGTGTAGGAAAGGTATCTGAAAGATGAGTAGTTAATAGAGCCAATATGCTTTTGGAACTGTCCATGCTGAGCACAGCAGAGAGACAGAAGCATATCTCTGAAGTCTCATACATACCAATATGGGGGAGCTTTGGTAAGAATGGTATTGAAGCTATTTGCTCATGTTTAAGCTTCCAGCAGGGGCAATGCAATACAATCTACTTGGGATGATTTTCAGAACATTTTGACTCATGATTCACATGCACATCTCTTTATTTCTCCCCAGTACTGGTTCTCCAGGGCCTTTGGGGAGTGGCCTTTCCCACCCTTTTCTCTCTAGGATCCTAATGTTGGGAGATTCCATTCCACCTTTTGTTGCAGACATGGGATTGTAGCGTGTCACATGTCTGTTTACATTCCTGCCCAGGCTGTTGGGTCTCTTGAGCGGAACTTCCGCTCTGTGTACAGCTTTTGTTTTGAGAGTCTCTCCGAGAAGTCGGCAAGGAGAGATGACATGTTTCTTTGTTCTGATTTATGTAAAATAAATCCGTAGTTTTAGTATGTATCCACAGCCTCAGCCTCTTCTGTTGTGCAGTTTACACTGCTACGTATAGTGTGCTCAAGGCAGCTTGAGTCGCTGATTTACGTCGGAGCCAGAGGTTGATGAATCTCCACAGCGTGAGGGCTGAGCGGGAGATGATCCAGCTGGGGGCTTGCCAGCTGGCCTTTTGACCCCCTGAATGCCGACACCTGAATGGGAGATACCACAGAATGAACCTGGGTTCTATTTGCAAAGCATGAGCTCTACCACTGAGCTAGCTGCAGCCACATACACCACCCCAGACACAGTTCACATATCAATTTCAAAATGAAGAATTCAAGGAAGAAATTGGGGCTCCATGTACGAATTATTTAGAAAGAGGTGGCTAACTATGTTGTGGTCCCCACTGGTCACATTCATTCTTACCTAGCCCTTTTGGGGTCACAGGTCAGTGGTGGTTGTGGCCACCCCACACTCTCACACCTGCTCTTACATGCTTCTTCTTCTTTGGCGATCACTCATAGCTGAGTAAGATTGTCTTCCATAAACCCGGTTTTAACCATGAGTCCGTAAGTGACTGAGGAAGCCAATTCCAGTTCCACATGTCCTTCCACAGTGGGGACATTGGTTTCTGGATGGGAGTTGATCACAGTGTGGATTTGCCAAGTGTGCCTTCCTCCTAGCACGTTTCTCCTTTGCATCCTGACACCTTTGGCTGTTCTCCAACTGGAGCGCTTGCAGGCCAGTGTTTCCCAGTTGTCAGTGTTTATACTACATTTTTTTTAGATTTGCTTTGAGGCAGTCTTTAAACCTCTTTTGTTGACCACCAGCATTACGCTTTCCATTTTTAAGTTCAGAATAGAGTAGTTGCTTTGGAAGACGATCATCAGGCATCTGTACAACATGACCAGTCCAACAAAGTTGATGTTGAAGAATTATTGCTTCGATACACACACACACTTCTTCCCAGCTGATCTGGAGTTATCACTCCTCTCCACACATCCGATGAACAATCTGATCCCTTGGTGGGGACAATTGGTATCCCCTCAAGGGATCAGTCTAACCCACACTTCCCAGTCGCATTAGCATTCTATCTACTTTATTCCCTTCTTGCCACTCCTGCCAAAAGTTGTGAGGTCTAGGGAGAGGCAGAAAAAATGTATTCCTAGAGGCCTAATCCTCCTGACCCCACCTTGGGGTTAGCAACCCCCAGTTTATCAGGAAATGCGACGACTGAACACAGGAACAGAGTGCTAGAGGAAAGGCATTCAGACTATACTGAATCAAGACTCATTGCCCTTCTCAAAAGTGGGCTACCACAGTATACAATTCAATAGGGCTCCCTATAGGAGTGAGCTGACACAGTTCAGTGGCCTGTACCATAAAGAAGTTCAGACTGCACTTTCTCAGTGGGACCCTCTGGCCTTTCAAACCTATAAATCTCCAAAATGTTCTTCTTTCAGAACCTGGGCACTCTGTTGACATTAGAAACGCCCTTTCCGCCTAACCACCCTCCGCCCACTCGTGTTACACTGTGAGAGCCGCTGATTCAATGCCAAGGATTTATAACCGGGAGCCAACGCAATAAATCTGCTTTCAATTGCCCGTTACTCTGGGTCATTTCTTCCCAGCTGCACAGAGTGTGATACGATATCCCCGGAAGCGGGCTGTGACTGCAGAATGGCTTCTAATCGTGTTATCTATGCAGCAGGCGCCATGTACTGTAATGTAATCATAACACTGGCACAAATTAATCCTCCCAGATTACCCCCAAGAAGGGAGGTAAATCCTGGTAACCCCATTTCACAGACATGGAAGCTATGCTGACTTGCCTGAGGGCGAACAGCGTGTCAGGGAGGCCCCCTCTGCACCCCTCCGTAGGTATCACTTACCCAATTTTTCCGTGTTGAACAGTGCGTTTCAGCTGAGCATTTTCTGCAGGCCAATAAGATCCCAGCTAGTTGTGGCTTTTGAACCCAATTTTACAGCAGATTAGCTGCACCGTGAAGTGTCTGCCAAACCAGGCTTTATGGAGGGATGGTGCAGGTAGTTCCAGGAAAATGGGGCAGAGACACCTCTTTTCTCATTGCTAATTGATTCGAGGTAGATCTCATAGCATTCATTCCCCACACAACCTTGCAATTATGGAGTGATTTTCGCAGTCACCTCAAAGCAGCTGCTATAATCCCTGGCCATTGGACAGGCTGGCTGGGGCTGATGAGAGTCCAACAATATCTGGACGGCTATGGGATACTCCATCCCTATTTAGAGTGCATTTATGGCTTCCTTCTGATGAATATCTCAGTTGGTAGACCAGGAGATCCTTAATCCCAGGGGTGTGAGTTTGGGTGCCATGTTGGGTGAATGATCCCTGCTGCATTGCAGGGAGTTGGACTAGATCAGGCATTCTCAAACTCGGCCCTCCAGCTGTTTTGGGACTACAGTTCCCATCATCCCTGACCACTGGTCCTGTTAGCTAGGGATGATGGGAGTTGTAGTCCCAAAATAGCTGGAGGCCCGAGTTTGGGGATGCCTGGACTAGTTGATCCTCGTGATCCAACTCTATGATTCTTTGAATTCCAAATTGTATGCACCCAAAATCTCTGAGGGGCAAAAACTTCCAGGGGCACAGCCTTACATGAGTTTGGCTAACTTTGGTAGGAGGTCGCTAGGGGCTTCTTTGCGTCTTGTAATCTTTTTGCTACTCCCTGGAAAATACCCTGATGTTGGGAAAGATGGAGGGCACAAGGAGAAGGGGACGACAGAGGACGAGATGGTTGGACAGTGTTCTCAAAGCTACCAGCATGAGTTTGACCAAATTGTGGGAGGCAGTGGAAGACAGGAGTGCCTGGCATGCTCTGGTCCATGGGGCCACGAAGAGTCGGACACGACTAAACGACTAAACAACAACAACAATCTTTTTGCTGTTTTATGGATGTACAGGTTGAGCATAAGTAGAGGCACAGCTTAAATATTCCAGCCGACATCCAGGTCCACTGCTCCCACATTAGGCAAGAACACAGGCAACACCCTATGATGCTACAAGAGCCTCAAATTCAACTCTCTGCCTCAAAACCGCAGCTTTCTCCTCTTCTTCTTTTTATACACAGAGGGCTTGATGATATCATTTCCAGCCAAGAAATGGGGGAAAGCAAGCTCCAATTCCCAAATGGCTTTCTCCTTCCAGAAGAGTCTCCAAACTATGGTCTAACAATTTGTTCCCATGGCGACATATCACCTGTACTTGGTTAACTACTTAGTTTCTATGGCAACATATATTACCTATATTTGTCTAACAATGGAATGTGCCCGCTAGACCTACCCAACCAGTTTGATCACTTAAGCAGTCTTCCTCTTGTTCTGATCCCAAGCTTGCAACCATGGTCAAAAAAATCTGTGGTAGGGACGCTGAAGGTCATTTAATCTGCTCACAGCCATACTGTATCCACTATATAACATCCTCGTTCTGTCTTCGTCTATTTCTTTTTCCTGTTTGTTCTTCCTTTATTTATTTATTTGTGGTTGTTGTTGTTGTTGTTTATTTCTGTCATCCAGCTAGGACTGCAAGGAGAAAAATGGCTGAGTCCTAACATTTCTAAAAGGTTATTCTAAATAAAGCATAATGAAGTTGAGAACAACGCAGCTGAAGAGCACTGACCGCAACATGTCAGGATCACAAATCCGAATGCTGACACAGAAGCTACCTCTGATTCCCTCATTTAGTCACATCAACTCAGCTGGGTCAATCTCATTAAGATATTTTAATTAAGAGCCCTTAATTATATGTTTTTAATATTGACCTGAACTCTGATTCAATAAAGACTTCAAGTGGCTTAGATGAATAAGGTAGAGAGAGAATAGATTGGAAGAAGGAGTAAAGCCTGTGTTGTGATTTAGGTTGCCCATATCCTTTACACCCCCTCATTGCTGCCTGGAGGGCACTTACTCCTGGACTGCTCTTTCAGGGACAAAATCCAGGAAGAAAAACCCGGACTGATCAGACACAGCCCACACTCCTTGTACTGTCTCCATGCATTAAATAAAGTAAGAATGGTGTTGGCTTTGGTACATCTGTATTGTAATTTAATATGTGAAAACCAATAAGGAAGGAAGGAAGGAAGGAAGGAAGGAAGGAAGGAAGGAAGGAAGGAAGAATTTCAAGTGCCAGATTCTACAGGTTGTAGCCCAGTTGGAATTCTGCATGCCAGATCCACCTTGCAACAAAGATCGGTTTCTTCTTTTGCAAGGCAGCAGCCCCCTCGCCTTCCTTATATTGCAGCCCAACTTTCAAGAAGCCAGAATTCAAGATTCAACATGATGCAAGGGGACCGCCATGCTGCAAAGTGCAGAATACCCTGTGTGCAATAGGTTCCGATCCTCGGCAGGATGTCCCACCACCTTGATAGGGTTTGCTCAACATACATCCATGCCGAGGTCAGGGTGAATGTGAGTTGATTGGTGCATGTGCACAAACCACGGGGTAGAAAATGTCTCCCTCTTGGCCGTGCTGCTGAGAAGGGATTTTGCACACTGCCTGCTGATGTCTGCCAATACCAAATGATCACTGGAATGTCAAACTGTGTTCTCCTGGAGCAGAGAACATGCACTTTGACTGGCCAATGTGCATGCTAACTGGCTGAAATTTTCCAGTTGCACAATGATGCTTACCGTATTTTTCGCACTATAGGACGCACCGGTCCTATAGGGAAAATAAAGGGAAAAAAATTTATCCCCCCCCCCGCCAGGCGCGGGGCCCAGAGCCATGCCGAAGCTGCGCGCAGCTTTGGCATCGCTCTGGGAGCTTGCGGGGCTGGGGGAGGAGGAAGCCCTCCGCCAGCCTCCAAACCATGTCGGGAGACAGCGGGATGGCGCGCTGCGCCTCTCCCGCTGTCCCCCGAGTTTACGGGGCTGGCGACGGGGAGGAGCAGGCTTCTCCCCCCCGCCAGCCTTCTAGCCAAGTCGGGGTACAGCGGGATGGCGCGCTGCGCCTCTCCCGCTGTCTCCCGAGTTTGCGGGGCTGGCGACGGGGAGGAGCCGGCTTCTCCCCGTCGCCAGCCTTCTAGCCAAGTCGGGGGACAGCGGGAAGGGCGTGCTGCGCCTCTCCTGCTATCTCCCGAGTTTGCGGGGCTGGCGATGGGGAGGAGCCGGCTTCTCCCCGTCGCCAGCCTTCTAGCCAAGTCGGGGGACAGCGGGAAGGGCGCGCTGCGCCTCTCCCGCTGTCCCCCGAGCTTGTGGGGCTGGCGATGGGGCTCTCCTGAAGCCTGGAGAGTGAGAGGGGTCGGTGCGCACCGACCCCTCTCACTCTCCAGGCTTCAGCGAAAGCCTGCATTCGCACCATAGGACGCACACACATTTCCCCTTCATTTTTGGAGGGGGAAAAGTGCGTCCTATAGTGCAAAAAATACGGTACATACTAGGTTGGGGGCCTTGAGGGAAGGCGGGAGTAGCCACTCCACAACCCACCAAGAGACATGGAATTTGTTCTGTATTGTGCTGGCCTACCTGCCAGCAGCCTACCTGCCCAATTGGCCAATTGCAGCCAGGCTGACAGACTTGGCTGTGCCCCAGGGGCAGATTGGACTGAGGCAGCTGGCTTCACTCTGGTCCTCCCCTTGGGTATTTAAATGCGACCTGCCTCCACCTCCTTCTCCAGCTGCATAATATTATTTGGAGACTGTGTATGCCGAGCAGATGATGTGTGAAATTCTCTATCGATGCTGCCCATTTCTGTACATCCTCCACACCTTTATATAAACATGCCCAGTTGTCAGTGTTGATGCACGTTATCCATTCATAGTTCATTGGCAGAGCTTTAAATGCAAACGGTCCCAGTTTTGATTCCTGGAATCTCTAGGGAAGACCCCTGCCTGAAATCCTGGTCTGAATTAGTAGATTCCTATGTTCCTGTTCAACTTGTATGAACACAAGATAGATATAGAAGCTGAACACATCTAGGGACATCTTGCTCTGGATGCTTTTATTTGGGTCTATCTCAGGGTTCACTCATCAATCCATTGATAGATGCCAGCACAACTCTTGGCTTATGCCATGGCATTTGTTAGAACATTCGGGCATTAGGAAGTGAAAAAAAGAACAATTAATTGAATTAAATGGGTTCATCATTGCAGTATCAAAAATCGATCTCACAGCAGACAAACACTGCCCTGCCCTTTATATATTTCTGCTTTTCAGATTACTTCATTTACAGAATGGCATCCAGACTGCTCTGCCCAAATGAAAGCATCAATGAGAGAGCTGACTCACGGGGCCTTAATTACGTTGGACTTTTTCCAACGCAAGCTTTATAAACTGATAGCTTCTTCTGCCCTTAAGCATTGTCCTCTGCAGTTAGTTGATAGTGTTTCTCAGTTATTTCTCTTAACGCTTTATGCTTCGGGGAAAGAGGGAGCAACGGCGGAATAGCCAGGAAACCAGGCACGTAGATCTCAGATGAGTCAATATCTTTAATATAGAGAGTAGGAGTTTTCCAACTACAGGTTTCTCAGGACTCTATAGTGGCAGGTGCAGTTATGAGATCTAAGCAACACTCCCCCACCTGCCTGGCTGTCCTCCCATGGCCTTTAAAATGTACATTTTGCAGAAGGGGTCACAAGAGGTAGGGTTCAGATAAAGGAAAATAAGAAGATGTGGTTGAGACAATGAGGAGCGGAGGTGCTGGGTTCAGGGGGAATTTCAGCAGCAGATGTTGAGGGTGCTGTGAGCCAGGCTCTTCTGCTTGCAGCTGCTCTGATATCAACCATGAGTCAGTGTTGTCTGCCCAGGAGGTCTCAGAACCTCATCAGAAATAGAAGTGAAAAAAATAGATCCACTGTGAGGAGGATGGAGAGTGAGCAGATCCAGAAGAGTTGAGCTGAGCAACTAAATTGGTCCACTCATCCACAGGACTCCACTGGTGGAGACACAGTGAACAGTTTGTGCCCATGAAACAAAATTCAGGATTCCAAATCAGAATGTTACTCTTTTACATTTAATTTGCTTGAGGGATAGGGCTTTATGAGACACTGCTTGGGAACATACATGGACTCAGTTGGGCATTGCTAGTTCAACATCTGCCTTTTTGGCAATCTCTCCCAGATCCTGTGATACCTGTCCCTCTGACCCTATAGTCTTGCTACTGTGCTGCCTGCTACATCATATTGGGGGGGGGGAAGGTTCAGGACTTGGGAGTCTCTGGTTGTCAGGAGTGCGTGCAGCAGCTAGGTCCTGTGACTGGTAGTGCCTCGCAGGACTGGGGCCTTCCTGAGTTTGGCCTGGAAGGGCAAGGCGCGGCCGCACAGGCCGCAACACGCTACCCACCTAGCTGTGCTTATGCTTCCTGACTCCTGGTTTCCTGAACCTTGGACTCTTGGCTTCCTGACTCCTGGTTTCCTCATTCGTGGACCCTTGGCTTCCTGACCCCTGGACTGCTGATCCCGGACTGCTGGTGGACTTCCCGACCTCTATCCCGGTCCCAACGTACTAAGCCGGGACTGCCTGTAACCTGGATCGTGACACTGGTCCTCTGTATATTCTCAGAATCATAGAATTGCAGAGTTAGAAGGGACCCCAAGTGCCATCTAATCCCTGCAATGCAGGAATCTCAGCTAAAGCATCCCTAACCTCCAACCTCTGCTTAAAATCCTCCAAGGAAGGAAGAGTCCACAATCCCCTGAGGGAGACTGTTCCACTGTCAAACAGCTCTTACTGTCAGAAAGTTCTTCCTGATGTTTAGTCAGAATCCCCTTTCTTGTAACTTTGGTTCGAGTCCATCGTTGGACTCCATCAGCCCACATCAGCATGGCCAATGGTCAGGGGTGATGGGTGCTGTAGTTCAACAGCATCAGGAGGGCCAAAGATTCTCCAGCCCTATGTTAGCTGCAACTTTCTATCTGCTTCTTGCTGCTGATTGGCTTCTACCGAAGGTCAATCTCCCTCTGGCCTTGCTCTGGTGCTCTGTGTGCTGATGACCTGGCTGGAACAAGGGAGGTCATTGCGAGCCATGGCCATAGTTGCATGAAGGGCTCGCCCTGTGATGAGTGTGGACTCCTATGACTCCATTGAAATGTGCGCCACAGATAGCTGGATCAGATCATGAATATGCAATGTTCTCCTTGAGAACCATAAAGCAAAGCAGCCACACACCACTCTTCCCAAAGTACTTGACCTGCAGTTGCTATTATGCAGACAGAATGAGGACAGCGTTTGTGCTGCCTTTATATGCATTTCCAAAACTGGACAGCAAATTAGCCTGCCTTCCACCCCATCACAACCAGGATTGTCAAGATTTTCCCCACCCCACCCCTTCAGAACTCTAGAGACCCAAAGGCACAACTTCTGTTTGACAAAGTACCCTAGCCGTAGAGCACTCTGCAGAGAAACTAATTTTTCGTAGTACAGATCTGGGGACTCTAATCATTATCCTGGTGGGTTCAGTGAATCCATAAAGGTGATAGACTGAGAAAGTGAGGGAGTGACTCAAGCAATTCTCCTTCAATTTCTTTATGGTCAGTGGTGCAAAAGCTATGTGGCTTGCTTCAGTCCAAGGAAGGCTGGGCTATGAAAGGTTAGCATGAACTTAAACATGCCCTTGTAAGAAACTTTACTGGTATGGTGACAACATCCCTTTAGGTTTGCTCCTATACTAGAACTGTGTTTTGTGCAAAGTCTTCTGTTTATATGGATTTGTCTTTCACACATGACTACATAATAGGCAAGAAAGTGACACATTACCCAAGCCAGGGCTTTGCAGAGACACACTGTAAATTAGACTTGCTGAGATTCGGGGTGGGGTAGAAATTCACTTTGTGTGGACCCACCTAATTTGCCCTTCCCAAAACCATATGTGAACTGAAATGCAGCTATCCTTCATTCTTCAAATTTCAACCAAATAATGCATACTCAGTGTATACAATGCATGCATTCATGAGTGTAACATTAAGAAACGCATAGTATTAGGGGAATGTCCACTAAAATGTGTTAGGCAGCATTGCATGCAAAATGTACGCTAACGTATAAAATGAGTATATGAGAAATGCACACAGATAATGCTGACAATTTTTGTGATGACAATTTTGTTAAAATTTTTATTGCAAACTGATTTGGAAATGTGGTGAATTGAATTTAAGATTGGAAAAATGAGAAACCAAGAGAAATGGAAAGTGATGAATTCCTTAAATTAAAAGTACCTGTGACAACATGCTTGACCTCTCCTGGCAGATGGTGGGTAGCAAATAGTGCCACAGTGTGCAAAGGCTGCCCATCTATTCCACTGTGGCCAACTCACTGTGGCCGAACCGCAGCCCAATAGAGGACATAAGCATCCTCTGGCTGGCCAGAATACTATATTGTGGCTACCATTGATTATGTGGGTTCACTCCTTCAGCACTTTTGGGAAACAGGCACTCAGTCCTGCACCACCAATAGGCCAATATAACTTTTGAATGTTCAGGAGTGGCACCTGCTTAGCCCTGGAATCTCAGTTTCAACAAATCCCAAAGCCATTGCAATCCAATCTGACAGCAGGAATAGTGTTTTAGAGCCAGCCAGCCCGCCCGCCCAATCTAGCATTGAATAAATGTGGTCCCATCCTGATGACAAAACAACAAACCTTCTTCTCCACCTCCCAGCCACCAAATATGCCACCATAGCCCCTTCTGTGCACATGTTAGGATTAGTGCATGGTATCACTGTTTTAACCCTTTGGTTTCTGTCCATTTTCAGCCAGCGCAGTCATGTCTGGATGCTGCAACAGGGATACTGGCACATGTTCTGGTATTCCGGTATTGCTGAATGATAGCAGCCTTTTGAGCCTGCTATCAGCTTACCTAGCTGGAAAGCCATCCCCTTCCCCAAAGGGAGTTAAGGCAGCAGACTGAAGCAACAGCACCTCACATTCATGGGTTCCCCCTGCCTTTGCTGGGTCTTATATCTTGTAGTCTGATCATCGAAACCAATAGCCTAACAACTTGCCTAGAACATTGGCAGGCTTTTAATAATGATTTGCTCATTTGTTGAGTTGCTTCTGTTATTCTGTAAGAAATGTAGAATCATCTCGTGATAGCTTGTAAGTCCTACGTTTTGCCAACCCTGTCCTACAAACCGCACTTAAGTGCAGCCCACCTACGCAAGCTTTGGTTTGTGCACCAGTGCAGTGCTGAGTTGGGATGTGGCTGAAAGCTCAGTTGTTCTGTTTCTCAGCATCATCACAAGCTGTAAGGACTTGGGTAAGTGGCAGCCCTAGCTCTGCCTCTCTATAATTTACTGCAAGGCTATAGTCCATCAGGGGCAGAAAATCATCTTTATCTGTTTAGCAACACGTTCATTAAATAAACACCTTCCTGGCAGCAAGCAATTTCCTCAAGCGTTTCTGTGAAAAATGCCCTCAACCAGATTATGATGGGACATTTTTCACTGGCAGCATCCAGCGGGAAAGACAGAGCTGGAACTGAAACTCGTTCATCTAGCTTAGCCCAAATGCGATTTCGGATGCTTGGTATATCACAGACCATCGTCAGAGAGACAGCGTGGGTCAGTAGGCCCCAAATCTGATTTACCTTGTTTATTATTTTGTCTGCTTCAAAGTCTGAACCGTTCTTTACTGGGTGTGTGATTTGCTGTCTGTTCCGTTTGTTTTCGCCCAGTTCCAAAGGGCTCAGAAGTAGCCTCACTCGCCTGCTTTGGTTTGCAAATGTTGGTTAGACTTTCAGAGCCTCGGTCAAGCCTGCCAGATTTATATCTGATAGCCTTGGAAACATAGACAGCTACATTATGTCTGGACATTGGTCTAATCAAGGGTAGCGCCATGTTGGCTGGGGCTGATGGGAATTGTGGTAAGAATTTGCTTCTATACCACCTTGCTGTCAACAAGGTGAGAGACCACCTTTTAAATAAAGCATGGAACCAAGGAAGTAAATCAAGTTCAGTATCCCTTTAGGAACCCAGTGTTTATTGTAGCTATTGCCATAGGGCAGAACCCAGCTTAACATGGTTGTTCAACAATTTTGGTGAGTTTCAACAAAACAACAATTTTGGGGTCTTCCTATTAAAAGCTCAACAATTTTGCCGGTGTCAGGAATGTAACTTTTTGAAATATGGCAACCAATAACTTCACGCCCACAATTATCTTGGGGTGCCCCTAAGTGCTCAGGCCATTTGGGTCTCAAATGTCCTACTTTATCACTGTTTCCTTAACAACCAGGCCTTCAGCAGGGTTGTTGACATTCTTGTCCCTATCTCTCTTCTCTTTGTCCCTGAACCATCCCAGGAAGCTTAAAGGAGATGCTTGGATTCACACTCTGATGTTAACTACAACAACATCCTTTATGACAAAATGTGCCACTTTCATGGTTAGATAGAGGTTTCTTATTTATGGCCTAGAGACCACAGGGGTTATAAAATGTAGGTGCACAGGAGCAATACATAAAAACTATTCCATGATGCATTCTGTCTTTCTAAAGGTTAAATGCCATTAATATTTGAAACATAATTAAATCAAAATATACACCCTGGATCTCTGATTTTCATATCAGAAATACAGTTTGAAACATCTGGAGGCCCCAGGTTGTCAAAGGCTGGTACAAATAACATGTTATTACTGTTTATAAAACTTATAGGTCACTTTTTATACTAACTAGGCTTAAAACTGTACATAAAACCAATTCAAGGGAGCAATTAAAAACAAATAGCACAGCAAAAGCTCAAACAGCTGTAATTACCCAGTGCTGAATAAATATTGCCCAATGTTCTCTTCTTTGAAATGTGAACATCTCTTTCAGAGAGGCTGGATTTTTTCAGCGAAGTCTGATTGCATTCTTTGTCAAGTGGAAATGGTTGCTCTTTTCAGCTGCTGGGGATACCTTTTTGTAAGGCAGTTCTGAGACAGAGCTGCAGGTTCTTCATCAGCTCATGTGATGTTTCAAATTCTCACATGAGAATTCTCAAAGACTGTGCTCTTGTTTAAAGCTTTTGTGTCCTCCTTTCCTCTCTGCTGAGCTCATGCTGTAAATTTGCACAAGTTTGCGAAAGGTGCTAAACCTTTGCATCAAACCAAATCGTTTCAGGAGAGATTCGATTTCTCACCTTCTCAGAGCACTTTTCTGAACGCTGTTTTGAAAATCCATGGGATGCACTTGTGGGACTGAGCAGCGGTAACATGATAAATGAGCCTATCTGGGGAGTCTCTTTGGGCTGGGGTGAACTGTTTGGATTCTGCAATGTGCATGTCTGTTGGATGATTTAAAACTGGACACCTGTGGTTGTCAGTGGCAGAAGGGAGGCTGCATACACAATAATTTTTCTCTCACACCTTTGCTTTACTTTGTGTTCATTTGGCCACCTGTTATGAAGATACTATTCTGTGGGATATCTTTGTGCAACCAATGTGTCTCTTGTGGAGCTCTTGGCTGTAGAAGGTAGAGGAGAAGGTGGAAGAGGCACTGTCTATGCACCCCCAACCCCACACAGAGGAGCTGCCATGCTTGTAGTGCCCTTTGAGGTCTCCATGGCTAACAATGACTTCCATAAATAATGTGCAGTTATTAAGCCAAAAAAGTTTCTGCGCTGGAGATGTGATGTATGCATTCCTGAGACATAGCATAGTTTCTCAGTCAATGGTTGCTGAATATAGGTGTAGACAGCAAGTCAAGGGAAAGAGGGGCACTTTGTGATCATAGAATCATGATCTGGCAACAGATAATTTTAGACCCTCCAAGTGTCCCTATTTTCCAGGGACAGTCTGGATTTACAAAAGCCATCCTTGTTTCTGAGTTGATACTGGAATGTCCTGGTTTCCCTTAGGATGTCCTTATTTTCCCCAGAGAAATGTTGGAGTGTATGGAGTTATGTGACCCCTGAGCCAAGGAGACAAGTAACTATACAACCTTCAGAAGACATCAGAAGGCAGCCCTGTATAGGGATTTTTAAAAATGTTTTATAATGTTTTTATATATGTTAGAAGCCACCCAGAGTGGCTGGGGATGGGGTAAAATTTCCTTAATATTATTGAATAGGGCGTTCCTTTTTTCATTGGAGAAATGTTGGAGGGTATGTACGGTAATTTAACTGCTGAGTCAAATGCGACAATTCAAACTAACACAGAGAAACATTTTGCAGGAGTGCGCACATACACCCAAGATGAAAACGGGCCTTGGGACTTACAGTTGGTGGAAATGAGCTTGTGAATGGGTGAGTCGTTTTATTTATTCACATGTATTGATTGCATTTATATCCTGCCGTGTGTTGTATGTGGTTCCCACCTCCTCATTTTATCCTCATAACAACCTTGTGGGGTAAGTTAGGCTGAGAAAAAGTGACTGGCCCAAGGTCACCCAGTGAGCTTCATGGCCAAGTAGGGAATTGAACCCTGACCTCCCAGGTCCCTGTGCAACACCCCAACCACAACATCACACAATTTTGTCAATCTGGAAGAGTCTGATGTGAGGAACACCTGCCGGGTCCACAGGGGACCGTCACAATGCCTGATGTGCAACATTTTTGCCTGCAAGCTAGTTTGAACAGTGGCAAGCTGAAGCATGCAATGTTTGTCCTGGTGTAGTTGTCCTCACAGTTAACCCCAAAACTATTGTGATTCTCAGATGCCAACACTGTAGACAATGCAGATTGCAGAGCACATGCTAGAGATCCACAAGTCTCAGATTTACACAGACCCCCCCCCCAACAAAGCAAAACAGAATGGACTAGATTGAGAGCTACACAGGAGGAGGAGGAGGAGGAAGGTAACGAGAGGTCTGGAGGGTGTCAATGCAAGAAAGGGCCTTTTCTGTGGTGGCTCCCCATTTGTGGAATGCTCTCCCCAGGGAGGCTTTCCAGGCACCTGGAGATATGTAACAAGACCTTTGACTGATGGCCTTTAAAATGAGTTTGTGGGATGGAGTGTTATTGGTTTGTTTTTGTTTTGTTATGTATTCTGTGTTCTCATTTTGTGTCTTTCTCCTGTGAACCGCCTTGTGATCTTCAGATGAAGGGCGGCATACAAATTAATAAATAATAACAACTGATCAAGCCATGCCAGATTACAAGGCAGCCTTCCTGATACTCTCTTCATCCGCACCAATTATAACACTGGAGTCAAACATTACAAAATTCCACTTCATTAGAGCTCCAAGGCAGATACATAATGTTAATCACAAGAACCTTGGTATTCTATAGGAGTCTGAGCCTGGAAGCAGGGATATAAAAAAAAATGAAAATGAAAAAGCGCCTCACTTTCAAATGCTTTCATTCTACTTTGAGGTTAATAGAAGGCTAATTTGAAAGCATTCGGTTAATGAGAAAGCTAAAAATACACCTCCCCACGAAGACCTTCCCTCTTGGCATCTGTCATGGCAGCAGCAGCTGTGAGGCATTTGTGAGAGAATGCACCATGATGCTCTTTGGAGGGGTAAATGATGATAAATTTTATGGAGGGTGGGAGCAAAGCAGCTGTTCCTCATCTCCATTGCGAGGGGCCTCACATGCTGGGACTGTGAAGGGCCCATTAGCGAGTTAACTGCCGCCATAAGGTTGCTAGACAGCACGCAGATGACTCAGGGTATCTGTACACAAATAGGGCAAATAGTTTTGGATGAAGCTCATTCTCAAAGTTCAAGCTAAGTTCCAGAGATGCGTCAGGCAAATGGGGCTGCTGCTTGTATTCCTTCCATCCTTGGTTTGACAGTCTGCGATGGGTCATGGGCAGCAATCTGAGGTGAACCAGGAGGCAGGATCTGGAAGGAGCAAAAGGAAGAGCAAAGACAGGCTGCAGGTAAGCATAGCTTCCGATTGCTTGGAAGAAGTCCTGGAGAGGAGGAGAAATAGATGGCTGTGGGGAAGCAGGGACTTTCCGCATTGGCAAGTGATTTCATGGAGTAAGACCAGGCTTCCTCAACTTCGGCCCTCCAGATGTTTTGAGACTACAATTCCCATCATCCCTGACAGCTAGTCCTGCTATCTAGGGATCATGGGAGTTGTAGGCCAAAAACATCTGGAGGGCCGAGGTTGAGGAAGCCTGAGTAAGACCTACAGGGAATGAGCTGCTGTGCTCATTAGGCCTGACACTCCGCCTGTGAAGATCATGTTTTTGCTAATAAAGAAACAAAATAAAAAAATTCCTTCCAGCAGCACCTTAGAGACCAACCAAATTTGTTATTGGTATGAGCACACAAAAGCTAATACCAATAACAAACTTAGTTGGTCTCTAAGGTGCTACTGGAAGGAATTTTTTAATTTTGTTTCGACTATGACAGATTACATGGCTACCTACCTGTTGCTAATAAAGAGTTAACTCCAACTTTGAATGGTGTGATTTACTGACCAGCTTGCTCTGTGGCACATATTCAAAGCACATCTCTGGAGGGAAGAATCCTAGCTCAGCGGTAGAGCACCTGCTTTGCACTCAGAAGGTCCCTTGTTCCATTCCTGGCATCTCCAGGTAGGACTGGGAGAGTCCCCTTGTCTGAAACCATGAAGAGCCACGGACAGTCAGTGTAGACAATACTGAGCAAGATGGACCAGTGCTCTGACTCCTATGTTCCTCTCTTTCACCAGCCCCCTCTCCTCATCAGAGACACATGAGCCAACTTTAGTTAGTTGCTGCCTATTTGCAGGAAGTGCATAAGCAGCCATGTTGGATATCGGAACAAAACGTCAGCCTTATTGTCACCCTCCCTCCTGCTCTCTCCACATCTCTCCACCTCACCTTACCCAAGGCAGCCTGGTGCTGTGAGAAGATAATAGTATATTTTGTTTTGAGTCTACAGTCCAGAATGAGAGATGTAGCCAAACAACGATCTGAGATAGCAGGGCTACCCAGTTGCCAGGATATTCAGGATTCTAGTGCAGTCTGGGAGAGTGATTTACTATTTCCTTTTTGTGTGCCGACCTACTTCTTGCTGCCCACCTGCCTGCTGCGTTCATTGCAATAACACACCATCAATATATCTTTTTTCCCTCCCCACCAGCCTTTTACTCCCCACCCCCCACCATCCTTGGCATGTGCATGTCATTTATAATATACTCCAGTCGAGGGAATACACTGTTTTATGGTACATAACTTTGTAATGTGAAACTAATGTTCTGTGGACAGTTACGCTGTTGTGCTGGAAACTCTGGGATACAACAATGAGGAAGCACCATTTCCCTGAGATGCTGCATGACAGGTTCTTTGATGTACACAGCTGTTGCTGCTTTTGGCTCAGGTGCAAAAAGATGGGAGCAAAGAACACAAGGTCCAACTTATTGGGACCAACCATTGTCCTCTTACTGATTTTTGCCTCTCATAAGGAAGGACTTCTAGTAACCCTGGACCTTTGAAAGAAGGCATAGGGGAAATCCTTGTACTTTCACAGATACAGCTATCATTATTCTCCATTATTCCCTTTAATGGGACATTATTCTATTCTAACAGCCTGATCATAAGAGCAGCTGCATGGAGACAGTGATTGCTGAAATCAGAAGCGCAGGTCTGGCACTGCGGTCAGTTTGCACCCCGCATCCCGCTTTGCAGATGAGCCATGATCTGCCCCTAGTCCAAGAGATGGGGCAGATTTTGCAGAACTATCTATCCAACACATGCAATTTAGGAACTGAGAGCCGCTAGTGAAAAGCCACTTTTGCTGCAGAAAGCAACTACTGTATTCTGTCTCCATCTCCGCTGGGAAGCTCTACTGGTTACATTTATGATGGTTGTAAGCCACCGTGAGTGTAGGAGGAGGCAGATTTTTTAAAAATCGATTAAATGCAGACAAGATGGTGATCGAGAAGTAGCAAAGATTTGTTCACACATTCACTAGTTTTAAAACTATTTTCAAAAGCCACGAGACATAGTCATGCAAGAGTGGATAAGGCTCATAACCTGTGAATCCCTTGCAGATAGATGCTGCTGACTTGATCATAATATCTAACCATCCTCCAAGAGGGTTGCGTTTTGTAGGAGAAATACACTTCAGCACTCCAAGACAACAGACAACAGTTTGGAGAACAGCATCACCCATGTAGATTACAGCTCCTCCATAAGTGGTCTAAACCACCAAGCCTCTTGAGCTTGCTGATCGGAAGGTTGGCGGTTTGAATCCGCATGATGGGGTGAACTCCCGTTGCTTTGTCCCAGCTTCTGCCAACCTAGCAGCTCAAAAAGCACACCAGTGCAAGTAGATAAATAGGTACCGCTGTGGTGGGAAGGGAAATAGAGTTTCCATGCTTCCTCTGGCTTCCGTCACAGTGTCTCATTGTGCCAGAAGCGGTTTAGTCATGCTGGCCACATGACCTGGAAAGCTGTCTGTGGACAAACGCTGGCTCCCTCGGCCTGAAAGCAAGATGAGCTCCACACCCCATAGTCGTCTTTGACTGGATGGAGTCCTTTACCTTACCTTACCTCCATAAGGCAGCAACGTATTTCTTTTAGCTGAAAAAGGAAAACAACTTCTCTTTGCAGGTGCAATGCAGAAACCTCGCTGCTCACCCTTCCTATCTGCAGTCTGAAGGCTTCCCTTCCTCCTTTCACACAGCTCCTGCATCCCTCCCTTTCAGGTTGTTAAGAGACCATAGATCTCCATCACTTTCCACCAGCAGCCTGAGCGATGGATGGTGCAGATTTGACCACAGCCGTGCGGTCCTGCACTAAATCAGAGAAGCTGCTTTGAATTCCTGTCAAATTGTCCTTTGAAATGTCTGCGGCCTCCTCGGCAAAGCTGACTTTTCACACGTTTGACTTTATTTCCCACCCCCCCTTTTTTTCTTCCTATGGTATCTCTTCCTTTAACCCTCCTTAATCTCTTCCTCTGATCTTCCTCTAATTTATCTGGTATTCAGCTCCACTGGCAAATAAAAGCCACGGTGGTTTGGCTGGCTACTTCAGTCAAAGCTCAGGAGACCACTGCTATTTGTGTTCTGAGGTGCCCGGCTGAAAATCAATGGGATGTATCTGTGAATTGAAGGGACATATTGAAAAAAGGGTTCAACAGCATTGCTAAGCAATGAATACCTCTGGGAATCACAAGGCATTTCTGAAGGCTGTGAAATTCGGCCGGTGAATTACAAGAGCCAACAGACCTAATTTCTGCAGTCACCTCTTAGATCCTTAGTATGCCTCTGAATACCAGTTGCTGAGGAACATAGAATCATAGAATTGTAGAGTTGGAAGAGACCCCTAATGTTTAGTTGGAATGCTTAGTTGCTATGTTCTTTCCTTGTCTACCTTGTTGATTTTTATTTTTTTTTGGCACATATGCACGCATGTATGAACACACGTGCCCTTTCCGTCACCTTTCAGTTTTCTCACCTCTCCCATTTAATTGTATTGGATTTACTGAATTTTTAGATGTGCATTTGAAAAGCCAAATTTTTGCAGCCTTTGAACTTCTTTTATAAGGAAACCTCTGGTGAAACCGAGTTTCGCTTTTCCTTATTTATTATCATTTCATAAGAGAAAATGCCTGGGGTTGTGTGTGTCTGAGAAATGTGTAGTTCTGCAAATCAAACATAAATAACCCTCAAAACACCACAACAACACACCTGAATAAAGTGGGATAGAAATGCCCAAACATCTCTTGTGCCAGTTGGAGAAGTGCAGGCAACTTGACACCTTTTCTTCTTGTAGAAATTATTTATTTGTATTATATAATTTATTACATTTCTTTCCCACCCTTTTCTCCAAGGAGCTCAATGTGGCCTACATGGTTCTCCTCCTCCTCCTCCTCTTTTAATTCCAACAACAGTCCTATGAGGTAGGTTAGGCTGAGAGACAGTGACTGGCCCAAGGTCACCCAGTGAGCTTCATGGCTGAGTGGGGATTTGAACCCTGGTCTCCCATATCCTAGTCCTGCCCTCCAATTTGGAGAGCCAAGAGGAACATTTTGGAGCAGCTTTTGGCATGAGCTCAAAGGTTCAAGCACCCCAATGAATGCTAATGAATTTCCGCAGCATCCCTAAAGCGTTTTTCTCTGTGCAAAAGTAGTCTAGCTCAAACCGTGCAAAAACCGCGGCTGCTGATTGCCCAGCATTTTCAGTGCAGGGGGAAACTGCGGGTCACTTATTCATTAAATCAAGTTTAACTGAAGCATTGACCTGTGATGCAGACATGGCCTGAGCTGCAAGATGAATGGGGTTGGGCGGAAAGACTTTTGCACGTGGCTTGATAACGGCAATATATTCAATATCCTCCTGGATGCCACCCATGCAAAGGGTTAATTAACAGCAAATGTCCAAATTAGCTGTGTTAGCCAGAGCACATCAGCCTCGCAGGCTTTTTATAAATATATATATATATATCCTGGATATGAGCAGTGTTTGATCAGAAGTGCATGCACACCAGGAAGTTGATTGCCATTAAATGCAGAGCAGAAAAGAGCAAGAAGATTAGAGCCAAGCTGGAGGGTGGTGGGGCAGGGGAAATAGCAAAACTGAAAATAAAGACAAGAGGAGAATGTAGAGGACCAAACAATGTACATTGCAAACGTCCACACTGTAATTGGATATGCAGCTCATAGGTGTCCGCAGGCATCTTGCCAATTCAATTGATTACATCTGTGAGCACAGATGCCTTTTTATTTCACACCAATGTTCACAGCCAGTCCTGAGGTTTTTGGGGGGAGGGAGGGAGAATATAAGAAAGATGCAGGAAATAGAATTTGAGGATAGGGAGGAGGAGAGAAGATGAAGGTACTGAATGTTAAAAGGGGAAAGGGAGAGGGAGTCTTTTTTAAAAAACTGAACATGACCAGAGCAATTTCGGTTGGAAGATGTTAACGTTTTATCTCTGCTATCCCTTGACCCTTCTGACTAACTTTGACAAGGGACATGAATCACCCACCAGCTCTGGTTTAAAAAACAGAAACCAAGCACTTAATGGCCAGGGGGGAGCCCTGGGATGACTTCTGGTTAACAGGCACTGTGATGTTTGTAATGTCCAGGAAGTGAAAGGGAGAAAGACATTGAGCTGGAGGGAAGAGGGAAGATCCACCACTGACTGCCAACGGGGATTCATTCACATGAGCCTTTAATCTCGGGTCATAAAGCAGGTTGAATGCACATCCCTGCTGCCCTAGTTCTGCTATGGCCATGACAATGATCTCAGATAATTAGCAAACACATATTGAACTAAGTGTAAAGGGACAGGGGCACAGGGAGAGGAAGAAGTCACTTGGCTCAGACCGTCCTCTCCAACACTCTCAATTTATGGAAAAGCACAGGAGTTCCCTTCACCAATGGGAGAAAGGCAGTCTGTTTGTTGACTTGCTCCACCATCTTGGATGAGCAATGGAATCTCTCATCCGCCTCTGCTTTAATTGTTAGGAAGGGCTGGTAGTGGTTCTGCTTTGGAGAATTTCAGGGGTGCTTCCAGACAACCTGTCTACTTGAGCACTCTTCCTGATTTGTTTGTAGGGAGGCCGGATGGTGCTGGCTATTTGTTTGTTTATTTATTTACACCCCACCTTTTTCTCCAAGGAGTTGAAACTGGCATACAAGGTTCTCCTCCTCATTTAATCCCCGCAACAAACCTGCAAGATTGGTTAGGCTGAGAGGCTGGCCCAAGGTCACCCAGTGAGTTTCACTGCATCAGAGCAAGCATTCTTATCCCAAACCATCCGCAGCATTTCCCCAATACTTTCTTTATTGCAAAAAACCTGATCGTTTGGGGGAAGTGGGTTTGCTGTGCAAGACCTCCCAATCAACTATAGTTGTGCAACCAGAATTTTTCTGGACTGTGAGTGAATCACCCTACAACCAAATAGCAACAGTATGGAAGTGCCATGGCTCTCAGCCACCCAGTGGGATCATGTGGGTGTGAACCGGGTGCAACCTTTGAGTCCTGGTCAAAGGAAGGAACTACACAGGGTGGCCAATCAGACTTCCAAGAATGAGCAGAGGAAGCTGCTTCACAAAGAGTCAGATTGCTGGTCTAGTCAGCACAGTATCGTCCACACTCTTGGCCAAGTGCATTCTGGCGTTTGCCGGAGGTGAGGAAATTGCTCGATGATATTGTTCCGAATGTGTGGAGCTATCTTTCTTCCCCTTTGATATAGCAGGTAGTACAATAAAGCAATCATGGAATATACAATCTACTATTGCTGCATCTGGTAAGTACAACATCCCCACAGAAAAACAACATTGATTTCATAAGCCATTTTCAGACCTTGCTCTGTTTTTCCATTATCAAAATGCACTTCTGTGGTATGATGCCATCTTGCATTCACCATCTGCACCTTAGAATGATATATTCATGCTGAACTTAATTAAATTTATATAATCTTGTTCAAAACAACCATAAACACAGAATAAAGCAGCCCATATATTATAGCATCATATCTATATCCTAATCATGTAAATGACCTCACCTGTGGTTCTTTTGGCATATACTGTCAACAACCGTGTATTTATCTATTTTCCTAGCTTTTCTCTCTCTCTCTCCTGCTTCTGAATAATGAATATTTGAAGCAAACAAGTGGTTTGCCATTAGTTCACAAACAATCCATGGCAATCTAAAGTTTTTGAGGCTTAACAGCTTGAATACTCCTTTTCCAACATAGCTCCTTAAGGCATTGTGGCGTAGTGATTAAGAGCGGTAGTCTCGTAATCTGGGGAACCGGGTTCACGTCTCCGCTCCTCCACATGCAGCTGCTGGGGGACCTTGGGCTAGTCACACTTCTCTGAAGTCTCTCAGCCTCACTCACCTCACAGAGTGTTTGTTGTGGGGGAGGAAGGGAAAGGAGAATGTTAGCCGCTTTGAGACTCCTTCAGGTAGTGATAAAGTGGGATATCAAATCCAAACTCTTCTTCTTCTTTCTTTGGCGCGCTCTCTCTCTCTCTCTCTCTCTCTCTGTGTGTGTGTGTGTGTGTGTGTGTTGGGGGTCCTCCCCCGTCTCTTAGCTAAGACCATAAGATACATCTAGCCTTAATATTTTCCAGTATTCCTTACTGTGGTTTTTGGTTGTAAGTGACCTACCATTCCTCCTCTGCCCCTAAAAGAAACCCCATGCAAATCAAAACTCTTACTTGTAAGTAAGAAATAGATATTTATTCAAGCAAATAACGATATAGGCTCCGCTGAAGACACCATGCTCAGGAGTCAATGCAAGAGCAGGGAAAGATATTTAGAACTCGACAGAAGTGATGAAGATGTCCCAACAAGTTTCCCTGCCCCTCCCACCAAGCTTTTAAAGGTGGGGCATGGGGTGCCCTCCCACCCTCCTGCCTCGCTTTGCAGCACTGGAGCCTTACCTTGCTGTGGTCAAATGCATAGCAATGATATTTGATAGTTACTCAATTATATCACATTATAATTTTGTTACAACAGTTGTTCCAAATGCCGCAGGAAATTGGCTAGATGATTTAGATATTGTTGGACTACAAGTACTATCAACCTCAGTCAGCATGGGCAATAATCAGGGATGATGTGAGTTGTAGCTGAATACCCGGAGAGGAACCACATTGGCTACGCCTGCCATAGTAGGACCTCATTTCACCATTTGTTGCATCTCAGCATCAAACCAACAGGCACATTTTCTGCTAAGTTCTGCACCATCTCTACAGAGCAAATCCAAACTGTACTCACAGATGGCACCCATTATTTGGCAAATATATAATGACACCCACACACACACCACAGACATTCCTTTTATTATGCATTCAGGATTTTTTGTGTGCTCCTGATGCTATCAGAGTGGTCACATGTGATTTCATTTTCAAAACTGTTTGCAAATGTTTTGGGGTGGTCACACTGCTTCATTTCCAGTATCCCATATCCCATAGGTAAAGGTAAAGGTACCCCTGCCCGTACGGGCCAGTCTTGACAGACTCTAGGGTTGTGCACTCATCTCACTCTAGAGGCCGGGAGCCAGCGCTGTCCGCAGACACTTCCGGGTCACGTGGCCAGCGTGGCCACACGGAAACGCCGTTTACCTTCCCACTAGTAAGCGGTCCCTATTTATCTACTTGCACCCGGGGGTGCTTTCGAACTGCTAGGTTGGCAGGCGCTGGGACCGAGCAGTGGGAGCACACCCCGCTGCGGGGATTCGAACCGCTGACCATGTGATCGGCAAGTCCTAGGCGCTGAGGTTTTACCCACAGCGCCACCCGCGTCCCCCCATATCCCATAGCTTCCTCCTAAAATCCTGTAACTTTTTATACCGCGGATTAGTCTGGTTTCTTTTTCTTCCACTTTTGCTGAACCATAGGCCCTTCAGACAGCAAAAGTGTGGTAGGACTTCACGGAAGAAGCTTACACAGAATAAATCTAGCAATAGAACACCAGTCTAGAAGGGGCCTAAATAAATCTGTTTTAACTTGTGTTATTCATATTAATTATTTTTTGCATTAGTCAAACCTACAAAAGAAAGGAATTGCAAGCTAAGCCAGCAAATATTATTTGCATGATAATCATTGTGCATTAAAGACATTGCCGTGATTTATGCATGGTGCTGTGCTGTTGGTTGGAGAGCTAGCCGTGCATCTTGAATTCTGTGGAATGTGCATTTGTGTACGTTAGTATAATATATCCTAACAATAAAAATCAGATTTCTTTTCTGGTTGCAGAATAATGATGTTGTATTGGGCGTATATGTTATGAGGATTTCATTCCAAATTGCCCAGAGAAAGTAACTGGGCTCTTCCAGCTGTCCTGTTTATTGAGCATTCATCTTGATTTGTTTGGAGAGAGATTAGACGATGTTGGCTATTTAATGAGCATTCTTTTGGATTCGCTGGCATGGAGATTAGATGATGTTGCATCAAAGCAAGTGTTACCCCACACTTCCCTTATTGCAAAAAGTCCAATCTTTTCGGGAGAAGCATTTGTCGTATGAGACCTCCCGATCAACTATCGTTTTGCAACCTGCATTCACTGGAATGTGATTGAATCCCACCTGAACAGTCTGGAAATACCTGCTACCCTCTCCTCTCTTTACATTATCTCCCAGGCATGAAAAGCCCAGCGAGTTACTGATTGACATTGTAGTGAGTCATTGCTCCGCGGGATTTCTTTTGTTTCAAGGTTCTGGTTATTTCACATGTCTTATCCTGGTGTGGATTACCTGAAACCTGTAATCATGCTCACAATTGCTCATCACCACAACAGTCTGGAATGGATATAAGCTAGCTAAGTAACTTGAAGCAACAAGGGAACTGATGACTGCTGAAGTGAACGTGGAGTCCCACAATGGCTGAAAAATCCCCACATTTGAAAGGCCACGGACCAAAAATCTTTCATCGATACTCTTTGTCTTGAACTTCCATATTACACTGATCCTGGTCAGACTGCACTGGCTGACAATGTTTCTGGGCCTGATATAAAGTGCTGGTTTTGACCTATAAAGCCTTAAATGGCTTAGGACCACAATACCTCAAGGACCGCCTCTCTCCATATGAACCTACCTGGACCCTGAGCTCATCCGCTAAGGCCCTTCTTCGTGTCCTCCTCCATGAGAGGTCCAGAGAGTGGCAATACAAGAATGGAACCTTTCTGCAGTGGCTCCTGTGATAGGAATTTTATGGTCTTAGATATATGGTAATGTTCATAAGTGTACCAACCAAGCACATACATAGATCAGCACAGGAAGGCCAACCTGGAACCATTTTGATTCCTAAACTGACCAAATGTTTTCTCTGCAAGTTCAAAGTGGAAAAGCCTCCCCATTGTCTTTTCCTTCACAAATCCTGTCTTAAGGGTATGTCTGTGTTTGAGTAGGGTGTGAGCCTGTGACATGGCCCAGGAACTAAGTATTTATCTTTTTTTTTTTAAATAAATGTTTATTAAGGTTTTACAAATCAAAAGATTCATCATTTCAAATATATCATTACCATAAATGAAGTTCACATAAAAAACAGAAGCAACAAAAGAAACAAAGATATATAGCAAAAAAAGAAAAGAAAAATAGGAAAGAAAAAAAAAGAAAAATCCACTTTCTTAAATTTATAAAATTCCATACCCCTCTGTCTTGACCTCCTCACATCCCCCTTTTTTGTGTTCCTCTTTATTCCAATCAGGTTCAGCAAGTTCAAAACCTTATTTAAACCATACTTAATTTTATATTCTTCTAAATATTATGTCCCAGTTTTCCAATTGTTTTAGCCCATACCTCATCTTATATACTATGACATAATAATGTTCTATTCATAACCCCTTGTCCTTTTTAACATTCTTCTTTTCGTTCACATTTAACCAAATCACACAAACCCTGTTACCTTCACTTCCCACATCATATTAACACTCAAACATTTTGCAGTATTTTTGTAAATAGTCTTTAAACTTTTTCCAGTCCTGTTCCATCAGTTCTTCTCCCTGGTCCCGGATTCTGCCAGTCATTTCAGCCATCTCCATGTAGTCAATCACTTGCATCTGCCACTCTTCCACGGTGGGTAAATCTTGTGTCTTCCAATACTTGGCGAGAAGTATTCTTGCTGCTGTTGTTGCGTACATAAAAAATGTTCTGTCTTTCTTTGGCACCCATTGGCCAACTATGCCCAGAAGGAAGGCCTCTGGTTTCTTAGGAAAGGTAAATTTAAATACCTTCTTCAATTCATTATATATCGTTTCCCAGTAAGCCTTAACCCTTGGGCACGTCCACCAAAGGTGAAAGAATGTTCCCTCAGATTCTTTACATTTCCAGCACTTATTGTCAGGCAGGTGATAAATTTTTGCAAGCTTAACTGGGGTCATGTACCACCTGTAAATCATTTTCATAATATTCTCCTTTAAGGCAATGCATGCCGTAAACTTCATACCGGTGGTCCACAACTGCTCCCAGTCAGCAAACATAATGTTATGACCTATATCCTGCGCCCATTTAATCATTGCTGATTTAACCGTTTCATCCTGTGTATTCCATTTCAACAGCAAGTTATACATCTTTGACAAAATCTTAGTTTTTGGTTCTAACAGTTCTGTTTCCAATTTCGATTTCTCCACCTGGAAGCCAATTTTTTTGTCCAAATTATAGGCCTCTCTTATTTGATAATAATGAAGCCAGTCTCGCACTTTGTCTTTTAATTTCTCAAAACTCTGCAGTTTCAATCTGTCACCTTCTTGTTCCAAAATTTCCCAATATTTTGGCCATTTGGCCTCCATATTAAGCTTTTTCTGTGACTTAGCTTCCATAGGTGACAACCACCTTGGGGTTTTACTTTCCAGCAAATCTTTATATCTTGTCCAGACATTAAACAGAGATTTCCTGACAATATGGTTTTTAAATGCCTTATGTGCTTTAACCTTGTCGTACCACAGATATGCATGCCGGAACTAAGTATTTATCACTACAAGAGAATGGCCAGGCTCCCCAGGCAATCCAATCAAGTAACCTGCCAGACAGGAGATAAACAAGGACAGGAGAAAAACAACATTCAAATTTCTGTTTAGACCGCCTTTTCTGTGATGCAGGTGTGATGTATCTGAGGGGTGGTCTTAGGTTACACCCCTTCTGTGATGTATGTATGATGTTTCTGGGGTGGTCCTAATCTACAGGATGGGAATTTCAAAAGTCTTTATAAGGTATTGCACACCTTGGTTCTGGGTCCTCCTCCTTTCCTGCGGGTGAGGGGAGCACCCTGTTGCAACAAATCAATAAAGATCAAGCTTACTAGCTGCTTTGCTTCTCAATATTCTCTGGTTGGCCTCTGTTATTCTCTCCTACCAATAGGGAACCTATGTAAAGACTCTATATGGACTCTTGGGTACCCCATAAGGGAAAAGGGCAATTTTTGTTTACAACACTCCTCATTTGTGGAATGCTGTTCCCAGGGATGCTAGCCCTCTTAAAACATATTTTGGCCATCTGATCTCACTGTACCAACTTACTTTCAGCACCCTTGGAGGCTTCACAGCCTTTAAGCATGTGGCTACAACAGTTTGTTGTGAGTTAAAGTGTTGAACCAAGAAAAGGTGGGGCGAGAACCAGTCCTTAATACAGAATTCTAGGAACAAACCTCTGAGTTTTATATTACTCAAAAGCAAATCTAGTGGAAGTAATGGGTTGTAGGGGGAATTTTTCATTTATCTCTAATAATGGGCCACCGTGAAAAGTCATGTTCTTTTATGGATTTGCAGCGAGCTTAGCGTTATCTCACAACGATCAATTACAGCTACGGTACAGTGTGTCTGTCTCAGAAGTTTGCCCCTGATGCACTTGCTGCATCAGAACCTCCAAAAATGCAAGACTTTCTCCAAGTTGTATCATTTCCTCCTGAGAAAGAGTGGGTGTAAGTTCAGATAGTCTCAAAACTGATACAGGCTATTTGAGAACCAATTGGATTAAGGGCACAATGGATAGCTCACCTGGTTAGAGTGTGGTGCTGATAACCCCAAGGTTGCAGGTTTGATCCCCATAAGGGACAGCTGCATATTCCTGCATTGCAGGGGTGGGACTAGATGATCCTCAGGGTCCCTTCCGATTCTATGATAATTCTGCGATGATGATTGCATAGACACACGGAGGGCTGCCCATGTCATTTACAAAAGGAGCAATGCTTGCTGCAGATAAATAATTTGGAACTTACTCCTGTTTGCATATTTTGGAATTGTTTTGCTATTTGAATCTCATTGGGAAAGCATAATTGCTAGAATCAGAATATTACTCATTCTTATGTGGTCTCATTCTGGGACATATCCTTGTGATCTGGAGATTTCTAGAAACTGCTGTACTTTGGTGTTAGGGTCTGGGCAGAGGAGGAATGGTGGAGACCGCCTCCCCATCCTGACCTTCCCAAGGAGGAACAAAAGGAAAGCAGTATAGATTTACAACAGGGGTTTGAGGGAGGGAGCAGCTCAGAGGCAGATGAGGAGAAAAGCTGGGAAATCATGGGAGAGCCAGAACAACACCCAGCTGACATGTTGTCATTAGAAAGCATTCCAGACCCACCATCTCCCAGAACCCGGCAAGCCTTAAAAGTAGGAGAGCAAAGAGCTCAAAGACAGAGGGCACGTAGCAGGACCCCTACAGGAGATAATGAAAATGATGAATGAGGAAGTGGGAGAGATGGGGTAGAGATTCACTCGGGACAATGCCATTATCCAAGAGGCTGAGTTCTATAGCCTCTCTCTGTAAAGACTGAAATAAAAAAGGACAAAATAAAAAATAAAATAAAAAATAAAAAAGGACTTGTCTTTATGCTTTCCTGGGCAACCATCTGGGAGCCGCTGACAGCATCCTGACATTTTGGTTGCTAAACTGCATTAAAAGCAAAAGCAAATTGTATTATAATTCTGGAAGTCGCGATCTGCATCTAAAATCAAGATCTTGTGTTGCAGGCCTCCCGGAGTTGTACATCGAAAAACAGTATTTTTTTTCCGTAGGAGAGAGTGCATAGATAAATTCAGTGCCATTTGGCAACCATTACTAGACCCTCTTAACTTGTTCCTCTGATTCTCATTCATGTGCAAAAATTGTCTACTTCTTTTGTTTCCATTTGCCTGTTTGTTTCATTTTCCAGTTGGCTTAAAATTTCTCCACCTTTTAAAAGCAGTTATAATAATCTGGAGTGTTAATTGAATTAGTAGTTTGGTTAGGCGGGGGTGCTAACATGGGAGATATTAAACTTGCTGTCTTATTCTCTCCTTTTTTGACGACATTGTGTGTACATGCATGTGTGTGTGAGCGTGTAAGAGAGAGACAAAAATCTCCAGTTAATATTCAATAAAATGTTAATAGTCCCCCCCTACGTCCCCACAGGATATTAAGATTACAAATAAGGCAACATTAGATGCTGATGCAATTCTGTTTGATGGCTTACTTCCAAAGGATGGAACACAAGTTTAATGCAGGATCCCCAAAATATCCTTTCCTGCAGGTAGGTAAATTGTAAATTTTGACCAGGAAAAGGAATATACGATGACATCAAGGTTATGCAGTCCTGGGCTGACAAGATGGATTATCTCCAGTGATCTGTCATTTGCCAAGATCCTATTGGATTTTCTCTTTCACTCTCGCTTTCTTTCTTTTTTCCTTTTTTTATTTATTTAAGAAAACATTTTTAGAGGCCTTAATAACCATAGAAGGATGTTGTAAAGCAAGCAAAGATATATATCATTTTTATTCAGTCGTGCCTGATAAAAAGTAAGTTCTGGCAATAAATCCTACGACCTTGAGAATTTAAAAATAAAACACCATGACCATGACTTCACCGTTAAAGCAGCTCTTCTTTCAGCCCTTTATAGGGGAGTTTCCAGCCTTCCTTCCGCTGCTCCTAAATCTCACTTACAACAAATGGGAAACTATGGGGAGGGGAATCTCCCCTGTGTCATTAACCATGTTGTAAAGGCTAGATCTGCTCCCACGATGGTTAGGGGTTGGAGAAAGAGAAGGCAGCAGAGCACAGGACTCTGTACAGTTTTGCAGCTAAGTGCAAATGGGCTCTCAGAATTATCCATCCTATTTGCGGGTGCAAATATTAACAACCTCAGATATGCAGATGACACAACCTGGATGGCAGAAAGTGAGGAGGAATTAAAGAACCTTTTAATGAGGGTGAAAGAGGTGAGCACAAAATATGGTCTGAAGCTCAACATCAAAAAAATGAAGATCAT
This sequence comes from Podarcis raffonei, assembly GCF_027172205.1. Lineage (NCBI taxonomy): Eukaryota > Metazoa > Chordata > Lepidosauria > Squamata > Lacertidae > Podarcis > Podarcis raffonei. The sequence goes on along the minus strand of NC_070603.1, from coordinate 28,274,634 downwards.
GACCACTGGTCCCATCACCTCCTGGCAAATAGAAGGGGAAGAAATGGAGGCTGTGAGAGATTTTACTTTCTTGGGCTCCAATGATCACTGTAGATGGTGACAGCAGCCATGAAATTAAAAGACGCCTTCTTCTTGGGAGAAAACCAATGACAAACCTAGACAGCATCTTAAAAAGTAGAGACATCACCTTACCAACAAAGGTCCGTATAGTAAAAGCTATGGTTTTCCCAGTAGTGATGTATGGAAGTGAGAGCTGGACCATAAAGAAGGCTGATTGCCAAAGAATTGATGCTTTTGAATTATGGTGCTGGAGGAAACTCTTGAGAGTCCCATGGACTGCAAGAAGATCTAACCTCTCCATTCTGAAGGAAATCAGCCCTGAGTGCTCACTGGAAGGACAGATCCTGAAGCTGAGGCTCCAATACTTTGGCCACCTCACGAGAAGAGAAGACTCCCTGGAAAAGACCCTGATGTTGGGAAAGATAGAGGGCACAAGGAGAAGGGGACGACAGAGGGCGAGATGGTTGGACAGTGTTCTTGAAGCTACCAGCATGAGTTTGACCAAACTGCGGGAGGCAGTGGAAGACAGGAGTGCCTGGCGTGCTCTGGTCCATGGGGTCACGAAGAGTCGGACACGACTAAACGACTAAACAATAACATTTGCGGGTGCAAAACCTGTGGGTAGGGGGTGGAAACACTGCATTTGCTGAGCAAGAAGAGAAATTCTCCAACAGTTTCTCAAAGACAGGGCTTACCATTAACAGCGATAATAGCACAGCTTCTTTCTCCATCACCACTCCTTTTTTTTTTTTTTACAGCTTCCAACACAGCAAACAGCAGCAGCAATGGTAATGGCAGCCTCAGGACCAGCCCTACTGAGCAGCATGTTGTAGCAGCCTTCCCCCAGTGCTACTGTGGAACCAGCCCTGATCCCACATGCGCAGCTTGAGAAATGTTCAATGGAAAGGGATGAGATAAGAAGTCTTGCTGTGGAGCAGCTGCAGTAGTAACTTCTTTTAGTTCCACAGTTCAACGGAGGAATGAAACTGACTAGATCATGGACAGCTCCTGGTGTAATAAATTTCACTCCTAGGACTTACAGTGCTAAGGCAGGGGTGCCCAAACTTTTTTCAAAGAGGACCGGATTTGATGAAGTGAACGTGCGTGATGTTTTTTTTTTACAATTTTACCCCAAAGTTGTTGAGCTTTTTAGAATTTTACCCCAGGACATATACTGCCACGGGGGCCGGATTAAATTTATCAGCGGGCCGGGTTAAGCCTCCGAAGTGGACTTTGGAAGTGAATTCACATTGAAAAGCAGCCACCCCTTCACATATTGGTCACACACACACACACAGGCCTCCAAAACAGTTCCAGCAAGGCATTATCCATTAGGTGCCTGTAACATGTAACATACCCTCCAACATTCATCTGATGGAAATAGCAACACCCTATTCAATAATAATAATAATAATAATAATAATAATAATAATAATAATATACTATTTATACCCTGCCCATCTGGCTGGGTTCTCCCAGTCACTCCAGGCAGCTTCCAGCATATATAAAAACATAATAAAACATTAATCTGACCAAACTGCGGGAGGCAGTGGAAGACAGGAGTGCCTGGCGTGCTCTGGTCCATGGGGTCACGAAGAGTCGGACACGACTAAACAACAACAAAAACATTAAACATAAAAAACCCTTGCCTATACAGGGTTGGTTGCCTACAGATGGCTCAGAGGTCAGGTAACTCCAAACGGTCCACCATTTGTCCCATAAAAATAGGGACATCCTAAGGAAAAGCAAGACATTCTGGGATCAAATCAGAAACCGAGGCAGCTTCTGTAAATCCGGTACTGTCCCCGGAAGATAGGGACACTTGGGGAAGGTCTGCTGTAACTGTCAGATTGAAACAGACCCGTCTCTGCTACTGGAACATCACATTTCTGAGGGCTTTCTGACATTACATCTTGAATTGATACCAAAAAAAGAAAGAAAGATGAAAACCTGCTTTTGACTAGATACCATATAAAGGTAAAGGGATCCCTGACCATTAGGTCCAGTTGTGGATGACTCTGGGGTTGCGGTGCTCATCTCGCTTTATTGGCCGAGGGAGCCGGCGTACAGCTTCCGGATCATGTGGCCAGCATGACTAAGCCGTTTCTGGTGAACCAGAGCAGCGCACGGAAACGTCGTTTACCTTCCTGCCGGAGCGGTACCTATTTATCTACTTGCACTTTGACGTGCTTTCAGACTGCTAGGTTGGCAGGAGCAGGGACCGAGCAACGGAAGCTCACCCCGTCGCGGGGATTCGAACCACCGACCTTCTGATCGGCAAGTCCTAGGCTCTGTGGTTTAACCCACAGCGCCACCCGCGTCCCTAGATCCCATATAAAGGGATGCAAAACAGGAACTCAAGCGCCATAGGCATAACTGACAGTTTGAGAGGTGCCATGTTGTTTTGGGATTCACGAAGATCTCCATGGCATGAGCAGCTTAGGAGGAAGCAACACAGTGGGGCAGAGAAAAAGAAAATGGTAACAAAACCTGAATGAATGCACCCTCTTTTTCTTCCATGTGTTTTCAAGAAAAATCTCCAATTTGTGAAACTTCTGTCTTAGAGTTTATATCATTTGTAGTAGGAGCACTGCATCCAGCTCCCTCATTATTTTATTATTATTAATATTATTTATTTTATTTCTATACCGCCCTATATCCTAATGTCTCAGGGTGATTCACATAAAATATCAAATACATAAAATCAAAACAGAACCAACAACCCAATAAAAAAAACCCCTAACAGCCAGCATTTTTAAAAAGGGTATTGGATGTGGATAAAGTCAGCAAAAGGCTGGTTGAAAAGGAATGTTTTTGCCTTCCACCTAAAGGTGTATGGTGAAGGCGCCAGGCGAACTTCCCTGGGGAGAGCATTCCACAGACAGGGAGCCACTGCAGAGAAGGCCCTTTCTTGTGTTGTCACCTTCCTGACTTCCTCAATGCTTGTTCTTCAGTTGCTTTCTGCATACAAATACATTTCAGGAAGAACCAATCTTGCTTTGCTTGCTCCTTAGTTTTTCCCCACCTTTCATTTTCTGTACTGAACTCCATGTGGTTGTTTTTTTAAAATTCCGCCATAGCTCACTAGAAAAATGACTGCATTTTCTAAATAAGAGTAAGATGCATTGAACAAAAAAAAATTGAATGTATGAATTATTTCAAAAATAATGAAATCCTTCAAAAACAATGAAAACCTTCAAAATATGAAATAAAAGTAAAATATTATCAGAAATTCATAATCTGTATAAAACTGTGCCACTGAAAGGTCAGTACTGAGTTCTGTAACAGTGGCATAGCATGTGTTGACAGTGCCCAGGGCCATGCAGAGGGAGGGAAACAGAGGATGCATGCACATTCAACTACCTAATGGCGACTGTGTCACCCAGAAGATCGCAGCCACAGAGATAAGAAAAGAAGAGTTGTTCCCTTGTCTGGAGAGGTCACTTCCTGGTTTGCATTGAGAAACTGTTTGCAACGTAGCCCGCAATGGAAGTGCACAGTCATATTGTGGCAGCACCCTGGTGTTGAAATTTTGCACCCGGGGCAACCCCCCGTGGCCCCCCCATGCTACGCCACTGCTCTGAGCCCTAGTCAGTTACCTAGTAGATCTAACAATAGCACTGACCATGCCTGTTTCACTACAGGACCAAGTTCCTATTCCAATCACTCTCAGTGTTGGGGACTTCACAAAGCTACTGCAAGAGTCCCACAGTCCCCTCTGTAGGAAAATGACTCTGGAAAGTTATTTCCCTGGACTTTCCCCATTTGGGGAAAGGGGAGCAAAACAATAGCACATAAACATCGGCTAGGTTTTGTGCCTGTGCTCCGGAGAGTTTCTTTATTTTGCCTCCCCCCCCCGCCTTGATGCTTTTGCTATGTAATTGCTGTTGATTTAAAGATGGAGGGAGTTGCAATGGGCACACGCAGAGCAGGCGTGCTCTGGACCACAGGGAGGCGTTGATCGTCACTGCTCCCGGATCAAATTGTTTTGACAGTTTTGCCAAATTGCAGAAATGGAGGCTCCTGTTGTGTGATAGAAAAAGAAATGACAGCACCAGGGAACTGCTTGCAACTCGTTCCCCGCTATATCCACCACTAAGTGAATTTGCATCCGCTTAGTAATGAAGCCAGGCAGCCCGTCTCTCGGGGAGGATCCCTGCGCACAATAATTTTTGTCTGCAGCTTTTTTGTTGTTGTTGCAAATTGTTTGTTTCCTCAGTGAACCAAACTCACATGAAGAAACACCATTTTTGTTGTGAAATCTGCATGGCTGTCTGCAATTCCTGATGGGTTCTGGGGAAGAACAGGGAGAGCCGTTCATTGTTTGAAATTGCTGATACCTCTCCAACTGTTAGGAGATAGCAAAACAACCCCGCAAAGCCATCTTCAAACAACAGGGGAGATGCTAGAGAGGAACAGCATATCCCCAGCCCAACTGAATCAAAGCAGCATGCTTAAATGCAATATAAATAAACCAGCTTATGCACAATTCAAGAAAATTCTAGGGAATCCTGCATAAGCAGATCATCACCTAGGCGGCCCTAAAGTAATGAAAAACCCTTCAGAAACAATATACCACGCAATATAACCCTACGGATTGCTTTGCAATCCCCAGTGAAATAAGATATACGCACAGCCAGAGAGAGGATGAAGTTTGTTGTGGAACTTTATTCACCAACAATTCCTTATGACACTTCAGTGGGTGAGTTTTGTTCATGCTCAAGCTCTGTAAAGGTAAAGATAAAGGGACCCCTGACCATTAGGTCCAGTTGTGACCGACTCTGGGGTTGCGGCGCTCATCTCGCTTTATTGGCCAAGGGAGCCGGCATTTGTCTGCAGACAGCTTTCGGGTCATGCGGCCAGCATGACTAAGCCACTTCTGGCGAACCGAAGCAGCGCACGGAAACGCCATTTACCTTCCCACTGGAGCGGTACCTATTTATCTACTTGCACTTTGTGCTTCCGAACTGCTAGGTTGGCAGGAGCTGGGACCAAACAACAGGAGCTCACCCCGTTGTGGGGATTCGAACTGCTGACCTTTTGATCGGCAAGTCCTAGGCTCTGTGGTTTAACCCACGGCTGGTAGCCAAATGTGAGGTTGGAGAAAGCCTTCCTTCAGATCACCAACTCACACTTAGCTTTTGGCATTGTCCTTCAGTAAGTGGTTGCTCTAGTCGTCTGGGCCACTGCTGTCCCGACACTTTTGCAGTGCACCTGGTCTCTGCTTGAGACAGATTGCGGTCTGGGTTGTGCTGAGATTGGGGTGAGGGGCATTGACGGGCGAAGGGACTTGCCTTTCAGTTGGATGAGATGGTCTTTTGGTCCCTGTCAACTCTTTGAGCTGGTTCAAAGGAGCATCTCTGGGATACCAGTTTTGTGTGGTGCCTGCTATATTATCAAGCTACTATGTGATTTTGCCCAGATTGCTCAGCTGAGAGCAGTTATGACTTCATTGGAACCTGAATGTTCCAAATGTTTGTGCTCCAGCCAGGATCAGCTTCTCATGCCCAGCCCTGCATTCTCAGTGGGGAGGAGGCGCTGGCTATCCCACAAAGCCGCCACACACCTAAAAAGGGGTTAGTGGACTTGTGGGGTGGCCACTGTATGTTTGAACAAGCCCATATAATAATGCAGTCTGCATAGAAGTTAAGCACATGGTGGTTACATTCATTCATGTGGGTTAATTTTAAGATAGTGGATACACTCACACAGGGCTAGTCTTACTCCCAATAATCAGCTAATGCCACCTGGATTTGTCTGTTTTTAAAAAGCACCAGAGCTGTCTTCCTGATAGATGTCCACTAAGGAGTACTGGTTTGTCCTGAACAAATGAATGAGAGGGCTTGGCCACAGTTTCAAAATGGTGGAGGGGGTCTTCCGTTCCACCACATAGAAAATGACCCTTCCTTATAAACTAGGCCAGCCAACCTTTCCAAACTGTTTCCCTTTTGACAAGTGATTTTGCCTCACACAGGGAACCTTTGGTGGACAGAGTCGATGTGAGTGTGAACGAAGGAAAGGCCATGGAAATGTTAGCTTCTTCCCAATGCGAAGGGCTTATTAAACACCCCAGGTCAGGAATGACAAGACAAAATTAACCTTTTCTCTTCTCCCTGCCAATTCCCCCTCAAATGTCTTCCTCCAGTCAGTCTCACCAACCTGTTGTCAGGAGGCAGTAAAGGTCATGAGACCTTGATATTTGGCTATGATTAGGTGTTGAAGAGAACCCAACAATGGGTGATTGATGGACACCCACAGGCACCCAAGGACAACCTCCACTTGTCCATTTCACATCTAATGGAACTTAAAATGTGGCATGTCAGCCAACAGCCGGCATTTGTGGCCAATCCAAGTAACGAACAGCCACCGTAAATAACAGTAAAAGAACGTGGCTGTTGACTTCACCACCCTGAGCTAAATTTCTATCACCAAACTTTTTGGCTACATGCCCAGCTGCCGTAATAAGCCTTTTTGCTTCTTACTTCATTGCTGCCACTGTGGGGGAGGGTGATATTAATATGAACTGGCATGTACTAGGCTGCCATGGTCTCATGTTGACACTAGAGCATGTGATTAAAAGGGATTGATGACACTGCCACAGAATTCCTTTGCCTGCTTGAACTGGAATGCTGCACCTGCAAATTTACTAGGGATCTTTCAAGTTGCACATTGTGGCACAGATTTTAAGTCAACTGAAGTGTGATTCATTCAACCAACTTCACCGTTCCCACCCGCAAAACATTTCCTTTGCAAAAAAACATTATTTCAGCCGCTGACCATACATGCAATTTTATTTCTGTTTCTTTTCTACTGGTGAAAATCCTATCTGTGGATTGTTGTTAAAACTGAGGAATGATGCTATCTATCGTGATTTGAACTCAGATCTTCCACTTCATGCCCCTGTGCTTTAAAAGTCACCAAGTATCAGAGAATCACGCTGCTGAGGCAACTCTGGTTCTTTCCCTCTGCTGCAGGGATGGGGAACCTGTGGCCCTCAAGATGATGGTAGACTACAAGTCCTGTGATCCTTGACCATTGGCTATCGTAGCTTGGGATGATGGGAGCTGGAATCCAACAGCATCCAGAAGGCCACAAGGTTCTCTGTCCCTGCTCTGGTAGGTGATAGATAAGTGGATCAATGGAGGAACTGGTAAGATGGGCAGCAGTCACACTCTGTCCTACTGCCTCAAAGCATTTAAAAGGACAGGCAGGATTTCTTTTGACCAAGGCCCTGGCAACCTTATCTGTAATCAATTTTCTTCTTCTTCTGACAGCAGTGCTGATGGAGTGAGCTTTCCACGATGGAGACTTCCTTTGATAGATCCAGTGTCTGATATCAGGGGGAGGGGGGGAAAACCCAAACTCTCAGTGTTCAAACTTCTCCCTCCAACCCCTTCATCTTTCCTTTTCTTTTTTTCCCCAGACCTGCCAAACTCAGAGAAAATGTTTTAAGACAAAGCCTCATTCAAGCTTATAACTGAAGGTTGACGCCGTTGGCAGTTTTTCAAAGGGAAAACCGGGGAGGCAAGCCGCCTCAAATGAGCAAACGTTTCTGAGAACTCAAATGACAGCTCGGAAGGTGGCTTAAAAAAAACACCAAACTATCAATGAACCCCGGCACCACATGTTGTTTTTGTTGTTAGAGATGGAGGGGAAATTTGTTCGGACTGCATTTTAAAGCGAAGCAACCTAATTCACTGATTGCAGACTTACATGCTGATCAACAGAGCACAGCTATTAGTTAGATTACACACTCTTAATTTTACAAGGTAGCTTTGGTTCAACACACACACTTTACAGGGAAATGAGCATAGAAACAAAGGAAACTGCCTTTGAAACTGAGTCAGGCCATTGGCCCATCTAGCTCAGGTTTCCCAAACTTGGGTCTCCAGCTGTTTTGGACTACAGCTCCCATCATCCCTAGCTAGCCGGACCAGCAGTCAAGAATGATGGCACCTGCAGTCCAAAAACAGCAGGAGACCCGAGTTTGGGAAATTGTGGTCTACACCGACTGGCAGGAGCTGTCCAGGATTTCAGGCAGGGGACTTTCCAAGCCCTACCTAAAAATGCTGTGGATTGCACCCAAGACCACCTGCATGCAAGCTAACTGCTCCACCACTGAGCCATGGCCCTTCGCTATCGAAATGCATACAGAAATGTGTGTTTTAAGTGAATAGTGCATATTTTAGGGGACTGTGCGTATGGTTTAAATGCAATTTTCTGTACATTTTTTTAAAATGGCCAAAAAACCGGGATGAACACAAGTGAAACTGTCATAAAATGGAAATAGGTCCACCCACCCACCCATCATTGTTGTGCTATTACAAATATTTATAACCCATCCTTCACCAGCCGGCATGGTGTAGTGGTTAGGAGCGGTGGACTCGTAATCTGGTGAACCAGGTTCGCTTCCCCGCTCTTCCACATGCAGCTGCTGGGTGACCTTGGGCTAGTCACACTTCTCTGGAGTCTCTCAGCCCCACTCACCTCACAGAGTATTTGTTGTAGGGGAGGAAGGGAAAGGAGAATGTTAGCTGCTTTGAGACTCCTTCGGGTAGGTTTGAGACTCCAAACTCTTCTTCTTGTTCTTCTTTCTTTCGCTCTCTCTCTCTCTCTCTCTCTCTCTCTCTCTCGCTTTGAGACTCCTTAGGGGGAGTGAAAGGCAGGATATCAAGTCCAAACTACTCCTCCTCCTCCTCCTCCTGGGTACAGTCCATTAAAAAAAAATCATATAATACACAACAACAAAGCCATCATAGCCCCTCATGTTAATCATAAAGCAATAGGCAGAGGAGGCAAGCTGGTAACAAACCATCCCCACTGCTATGGCAGAAGTAACTCGATAGCTTGATAGAATCAAATCCTGACAATAACTTCTAACATGCACATTTTCATGTTGTGGAAAAGCCAATAACAGCAGAATGCTTCTAGGTCAACTCTTTGATATCATGCAGGCAGATACAAGCATCCGCATGCTCTCCACACAACTTCAAGAGGTCAAGTGGGAATCGTGAGCCTGCCTCATGCAGAGCATTTTCCTAAACATGGGTTTCTTTATCCATGCGCTAAGGAAACTCAAGGTGGAATCTAACTGTGTGTGAGCAGGAAGGCAGTTCATGCAACTGACTTTTTACTCCTGTAGCCTTCTGTCCCCTTCCCCTGCCGAAGCCTCTCTTGAGGGTTGGAGGAGCTGACCAAATATCGGGGGCGGGGAGGTTTGATACAGTTTTTGAAGAATAATCCAAAACCAGGTGGAAGGATCTTGCACTGCTTGCAGAAGGTTCCCAGTTTTAGACACTTCCCCCCTCCAACTGTAGCCCCGTTTGACACAACCCACCATTATCAGTAGATCCCTCCAGCCCAAGCAATTTCCCCTGTACTCAAGAAACCAACACACATAGGTGACCATTCATCTAGCAAAGTGAGTTTTGGCCCACAATATATTATGCACAAGATATCTGTTAGTCAGGAAGCTGCCACAAAATTCTGTCGTTTGTTCTGCAACAGACTAACTTCTCTGGGAGCAAAACCAAAACCTCTATATGCTGTTATGCTCTTTAATGGCCAAGACATGATGCAATCAAGAAATATAACCATTAAGCTTTGGGTAAGAGGAACATTGGCATGTCAAGGATAAAGAGAAGCCCAATTCAGTCTTGGCATCAGATACTTTAGAGGACGCCATACTCCAAGCCCCAGCATCTCTAGTGAGGAAGGGGGTGGTTTTGTGGCTGCCACAGAAAAGAGGCTGGGCGGTGAGCTGCTTATTTGACCAATGGGTGGCAGGGATGGGTGGGCAGTCTAAGTTCACTTTTGAAGCATCCATCCAACTTCTCTAGACTTTCCAATGCAGCGTTATCCAGTCACAAGTTGGTCAAGAAGTAATTATGGGGTTGTTGTTTTTTGCCTGCTCTAAACTGGAACTCCAGAGAACTGCCAGGTACCACAGTGATGACTGGCAGAGACAATGTGGGTTTCAGGTGACGTGCGAAGGAAGAAACTTTGGTGCCATTGTGTAGGATGAGTGGGACTGCAGACACAACCTAACAAGTGACTTTATTCAGAGTGTATCAACACCTTAGCAGCGAAAGTATTAGGGTTCTTGTTCAGTGTACAATTTGTCACCTGGTCACCCTACCAAGGTTGAACCTGATAGCTCTTGAATGCAAAATCAGCGGCTCTACCACTATGCTACAGGCTAAAAACACACCATATATTTAAAGCACACATCCCCACCCACCAACAATCTTGGGGGTTGTAGCTCACCCCTCACAGAGCTGTGATTCCCAGCACCCTTAGCAAACTGAAGTTCCCAGACTTCTTGCTGTTTCTGCTGCTGCTGTCTGTGTACTTTAAATGTGTCAAAGGAGCGGTGAGTACGCAGCCACAGTCGTTTCCTCATTCCCCGACTCTACGCAAATATAGCTGCCAACATCCAAGAAGCCAGACAAAACAGAACCCCCCAAATCCTTGTCTGCTAAAGGCTTCCTTCCTAGTTAGTGAATCTCTCTGACTCAATGTCAGATCTTTCAAAAGCAAACAAGATAACAAACATATGGGCACCATATGCTCTTTTTCTCACCCTCCACCCTCCTCTGAAAACAAAAACCACTTTGCCAAATATCCTCTGGAAATTCTCTGCCGGTTGTGGCTGGCTGCCACTATTTCCCTCCCACAATGCCCTGGAAGAAGGCAAGATGGAAGCCTTCCACAAACCTTGTGGAAGATGCAAAATGGCGGCAAAATAAAACAAGCTTCACCTGAGGATTGCTGCTTCCATATGCTCCAACATTTCTCTGATGAAAATAGGGACATCTTATATAATAGTAATAATAATAATAATAATAATAATAATAATAATAATAATAATATCCCGCCCATCTGACTAGGTTGCCCCAGCCACTCTGGGCAGCTTCTCACATCTATAAAAAAATGTAATAAAACATTAAAAAACTTCCCTATACAGGGCTGCCTTCAGATATCTCCTAAAGCTTGTATAGTTACGTATCTCCTTGGCTTGTGAGATTCTCCGATGAAAACACGGACATCCTAAGGAAAAGCGGGACATTCCGCGATCGAATCAGAAACCAGGGCGGCTTCTGTAAATGTGGGACTGTCCCTGGAAAACAGGGACACTTGGAGGGTCTGTGCTTGGTATGCATGTCTTAAAGACACAGAGATTCTGTTTGTTCGTTTTTTAAAAATGACCCTCTTTTTCCTCACCCGCCCACCCCCCCCCCGCTTGAGAGCTTTCTACAAACAGGATCATAGGAAGCTGGCATCTGCACATGCCCTCAGAGAAGTAGTTTCCTTCTTGGATGGAGAGTCAAGAGACACTGGCTCCATTGATCTGGCTCCTTTTGCAGCCTTCAGGGAAGGCCCCTCAGCGGTGGTTGCATGCACAGGGCATGGCAGCCACCAAATGCTATTTTGGACAGAGCCAGTTTGCCACCTAATTACATGCAGAATGGAAATAATAAGAACTGCAGCTGCAGACAAGCCTGGCAGCATGAATAAATATCGGGGAGGAATCAACCTATCACTTTAATAAGGAAATAATTCTGTTAGCTTGAATTTTCCTGTCAGCCGCTTTTATTAAACACAGGCGCAACTATGCTATTAGCAATACGGAGTGTGCCCGATGCCAGGGAAAAGTCTTCCCTCCTGCATGTTTTGTTCAGCCGACTTGGTTAAGCAGATTAGATGCAAAGCAGAAAGGAGAGAAATAAAGCACAATGAATGGAGGGGGAAAAGAAGGGGAAGAGGAGAAAGAAATCACAATGCCGTCTAGCCCTGCCTTGCTCATAGATGAAATCCTCAGCACCTAGCACAATATATGTTTTGTTTTTCTTGCTCAAAATAATCAGAACCCAACTGATAATAATGTCCACCTACCAAGGGCCTGGCAAGGAAGGCAGTCAGCTCCTTATTTGAAGGGAATATCTCTCCGGTACTTTTTATAAGTAGCTAGTATAATGATAATGATAATGATAATGATAATGATAACGATAACGATAACGATAACGATAACGATAACGATAATGATAATGATAATAATAATAATAATAATAATAATAATAATAATAATTTATTATTTATACTCCACCCATCTAGCTGGGCTTCCCCAGCCACCACTCTGGGCGACTTTCAACAAAATATTAAAATACAGTAATGCATCGAACATTAAAAGCTTCCCTAAACAGGGCTGCCTTCAGATGTCTTCTAAAAGTCTGGTGGTTGTTGTTCTCTTTGATATCTGGTGGGAGGGCGTTCTACAGGGCCAGCACAACTACCAAAAAGTCCCTCTGCCTGGTTCCCTGTAACTGGGCTTCTTGCAGTGAGGGAACCGCCAGAAGGCCCTTGGCGCTGGACCTCAGTGTCCGGGTAGAACGGTGGGGGTGGAGACACTCCTTCAGAGATACTGGACCGAGGCCATTTAGGGCTTTAAAGGTCAGCACCAACACTTTGAATTGTGCTTGGAAATGTACTGGGAGCCAATGTAGGTCTTTCAAGAGCGGTGTTATGTGGTCTCGATGGCCGCTCCCAGTCACCAGTCTAGCTGCCACACTCTGGATTAGTTGTAGTTTCTGGGTCACCTTCAAAGGTAACCCCACATAGAGCACATTGCAGTAGGCCAAGCGAGAGATAACCAGAGCATGCACCACTCTGGTGAGGCAATCCGCGGGCAGATAGGGTCTCAGCCTGCGTACCAGATGGAGCTGGTAAACAGCTGCCCTGGACGCAGAACTGACCTGCGCCTCCATGGACAGCTGTGAGTCCAAAATGACTCCCAGGCTGAGCACCTGGTCCTTCAGGGGCACAGTTACCCCATTCAGGACCAGGGAGTCCTCAACACTTGCCCGCCTCTTGTCCCCCAAATGATGATGCCAAAGGCTTATCTTTTCTCTTCCCTTGCTGCAGAGACATGAGAAACATCTGCAAAATTTCTCTCCAACACCAACTGCTCCACCAAGACCCTTGTCCAATCTTGACGTCCAGGCTTAGGCAACCCAGCTTGCAGTTCAGCAAAGTGATAAAAATGAGTTGCCAACTTGTGTAGATCTCATGGGTAGCCTTAGCTGCATACCATGCACAGATAATATTTTTTCCCCTCCAAGAAATCTCAATTACATACCAGCATTTGTTCCAGGCCTAAGGCTGATAGCAAATTCTCCTGCTGCTGTCCCAGGAGCTCTTTCCTAGCTTCCCAGGCATGAAAAAGGTACCACTGATGTAACACAACAAGGCAGAGCAGGAAGTCAGATAAACACAGGGGAAAGAACCAATATTTCAAGAAGATAGAGGAGGGGAAGTTATGCTTGTCACAGCACCAATAGCAACTAGGCAAAACCTGTCACAGTGGTGAATTTGCCTGTTCTGGTCAAGCTGGGACAATATAACCTATTCCTAGGAAACAGCTCTGGCAGCTGGAGAAGAAAGTGGGTGTGGTTCTTGTAATCATTAATATTTATTAAATTTGTATACCGCTCTTCAGTTGTAGACCTTAGGGCAGTTCACAACATAAAAATACAAGATAAAAACACACACAAAATGCATAATAAAAGTAAGAGCCAAAACAAACCAATAACCCCTCTCCCTCTACCTCTCCAGAAACACATTTCAAAGGGTATAGGATGTTAATCAACCAAAGACCTGGTTGAACAGGAACATTTTTGCCTGGAGCACCAGCCAAACCTCCCTTATACTTGCAGTAGCAGAGGATACTATAACCAGAGCTCAGCCAAAATGTCTCAGAACACATTTTTCTTATAACATTCCTCAGATTTTTCCTGTTCTCACTGCCACTTTGTTTTTATGCAGAATTTTCTTTAAATATTCTCCACACACACACACACACACACACACACACACACCCCACAACCCATGCCTCCATTTCCTTCCCATAATGCCCTGGAATTATGCCTCCATTTCCTTCCCATAATGCCCTGGAATGAAACTAGGTCTTGGACCTTGCAGAGGGTACAAAATGGCTGCTTGGATGCCAACGACAGTTGCTCGTACCCGCCAATGTTTTTCTGATGCCCTCCAACATTTCTCTGATGAAAAATAAAGATGTCCCCTTCAACATTTCTCCAGTGAAAATAGGGACGTCCAAAGGAAAAGCAGGACATTGTGGGATCGAATCAAAAACCAAGATGGCTTCTGTAAATCTGGGTCTGCCCCTGGAAAAATAGGGACACTTGGAGGGTCTGCTGCTGCTGTCATGTGCAGAAGCAGCACAAGAGAAACAAAAACTTAGGAGGCTGTGATGCTGCTAATGTTTATCTTCTAGCAGACATTCAGCCTTCACAGTGGACACACCAGACCCACCCTTCTCTCTGCACTAATCAGTGTCTTGGCAAAATACCTCTTCTCTTTGCAGTGTCTCCGATCTGGATGGTGGCCTCACTCCAGAGGCAGGGCAGGTTTCCTTGCTATGTGCTTTTTCATAATAATGTAGTAGTACATCTTAGAGATGCACCACTGTTGTTCAAAAGCTCAGGTAGCAGTGATAATTCAGACTGTTCTTCACAGTGGGCCAAAAATAACTCCAAACGATGTATTTTAAAAATCAATTTGTGCCTGCAGAGTCAGACAGAGAGCTCTTGAGCCACAGGCAGCTCTTTGGGATGGGGGGAAAGAGAAGGATGGGTCAACCCAAACTTTATACAGTTGAAACAACCAGGAGTCTTGTGGAACCTTAAAGACTGACAAACACACTATAGCATAAGTTTCTATGGACCGGAGTTATCCTAAGTTGATGTGTGTTGAGCAAGCTTGTTTTCCGCTGTTCCAGAGGGTATGACCTGAACCAATGGATTCAACTCACAAGAAAGGAGATTCTGACTAGACATTAGGAAGCACTTTCTGGCTGTAAGAGCTGTTTGACAGTGTTTGACCTTGGAAGGTGGTGGACTCTCCTTCATTGGAGGTTTCGAAACAGAGGTTGGATAGCCTTCTGTCAGGGATTCTTTATCCCTTCATTCTACACCTTCAGGCGCCAGGCAAAAACATTCCTCTCTAGCCAGGCCTTTGGTTGATTGACATTCAATGCCCGTTTGGAATGTGCTGGGGGACTGGTGTTGGGTTGTTCTTGTTTTTATTTTGATTATGTATCGTGTGTTTTTAATTGTGATTTTATCCCATGAACCACCTTGAGACCTGTGGGTATGGGACAGTGTACAAATTTAAATACAGTGGTACCTCGGGTTAAGAACTTAATTCGTTCTGAAGGTCTGTTCTTAACCTGAAACTGTTCTTAACCTGAGGTACCACTTTAGCTAATGGGACCTCCCGCTGCCGCCACGCGATTTCTGTTCTCAGCCTGAAGTAAAGTTCTTAACCTGAGGTACTATTTCTGGGTTAGCAGAGTCTGTAACCTGAAGCGTCTGTAACCTGAAGCGTCTGTACCCCGAGGCACCACTGTAATAATAGCTGTAATTCCTGCATTGCAGGGGGTTGTAGTAGATGACTCTTGGGGTCCCTTCCAACTTTAAAGTAAAGGGTAAAGGGACCCCTGACCGTTGGGTCCAGTCATGGCTGACTCTGGGGTTGCGGCGCTCATCTCGCTTTACTGGCCGAGGGAGCTGGCGTACAGCTTCCGGGTCATGTGGCCAGCATGACTAAGCCGCTTCTGGCAAACCAGAGCAGCGCACGGAAACGCCGTTTACCTATCCCGCCGGAGCGGTACCTATTTATCTACTTGCACTTTGATGCACTTTCAAACTGCTAGGTTGGCAGGAGCAGGGACCGAGCAACGGGAGCTCACCCTGTCGCAGGGATTCGAACCGCCGACCTTCTAATCGGCAAGTCCTAGGCTCTGTGGTTTAACCCACAGCGCCACCCATGTCCCTTCCAACTTTACGATTCTGTAATTCTATTCTGAAGTTACCCAGGCAAGCAGTATGCTTTCACAGCTAACAACCCAGGCGTTTCTTAGCTGCTGCCACAGCCAACACCTCTGTTGGGGTAGAGAGAGAATGTTATTCTCATCATTCATCCTGGAAGCTGGGGGCTTTGCTCCAGGTTGACTTGGGTTCAGCAGCTGTGGGCACAAGCACATGGTCTGATCCTTTGCTCGGATGCCAACTTAATTAATCTTCTGTCTGACGCAGAAAAGGTAGTGGTCCTGGAGGAAGCCGAAAGAGATGATTGTGCTGCAGCGAAACAAAAGGAAACAGTTAGAGTGTGACAGCTGATATTAAAATGGCTACAACTCACTTCAAATCCTCAGTCTACACAGCTTCTTCTTTTAGAAATAGTGGGGTTACTTCAGGTTAAGTGTCTGATGCTACATTCCAATTGTTGATATTTAATTAGCTCTAAAATTAAAGCCTCCTCTCATTGTTGTTAGAAAGCATTTAACTTCTAATTGATTGAGATGAAACGTCTCCTGGAGATGAGGTGTCGTTTTTTTCAGGACGGGGTTGAGGATGACTAGCAAGAAGCAGCTTCAGTGGAAATTGTTGATATTTCAGGAAGGAGAGGGTTCTTGTTAAAGGGGAAAGGTACTGATTCTGAATTTGTTCCACCACCATCAATCAGGATGGAATTCTGCAACTTCTCTCTGTAATGATACATTATAAAGCAAATGGTGTATCGTAATACAATGGGGTTCTATTGTGAGGAATGTGTGTAGATTATTTCATGTAAGTTCTCGCGTCATATATATATATAGAATTGTCTATTTGTTTTAATTTCAACATGTAACTTGTCTTTCTGGGGAACCCAAGGCAACAACACAAATACATCAAATACATTCGTGGGAGGAAAGGTTTTTTTTTTCTTTAAAAGAAACAAAAAAACCCCCATTAAATATGTATTGTACATATTATTGCGAGGCTGCCATTCTATTCCCTAGGGAGACTCAGACACACAAAGGGATTCTGGGTGTGTAGGGGAAGGTGGATGGTCCTTAGGACCTGGGGAAGCAGATGAGAAACCAAAGTCCAGTTTCATGGAATATAAAGCTATCAGTGCCTACTGGCTATGAAGGCTGTGTACAACTTCCCCCCTTACTGGAGGTGGTATGCTTCTGAATACAAGTTTCATGGAAATCACATGTGCAGAGAGTGCTGTGTGCTTAAGTTCTGCTTGCGAGCTTCGAATGGGCATCTGGTTGGCCACCATGAAAACAGGATGCTGAAATACTTAGGCCTCGGGTTTGATCCAGTGGGGCTCTTCTGATATTCTTATGCAACTGAAGATAGAGTGGATAAAGTAAAAGACCTTTGGGGAAGAAAGAGCAGAGCTGGGAGAAGGAGGGAATCAAGTGTAAAACAACAAGCACAATGAAAGATAAGAGAGGGGAAAGTCGTGCTACAGGTAGGAGAGAAATTCTGCTTGGTTCAGATTGCTTCAGACTTCCCAGAAACAATACACAAACTGAAATGCAGCCATCCTTCAGAATTCTGACTTGAAGTTGCAGTTCTTCAGGCAAAAGTTCTCTCTGTGTGTATCACACACACTCTCTCACACACACTTGGCGAAAGTAGGCAAAAAAATGCACGATTTAATAAAAAAAAACATACAAGCATGCTTTATATTTGGGGAAATTACTTCTAAGCATTTGCCTATTAGGCAGAATGGCATACCTGAAATAATTAAGAGAATCATGTGCATTCATAAAAAAAAGAAAGAATTTTGCAGAAACTGATGCAGAGGCATGGGGAGCTGAAATTAAGGTAGGAAAAAATGAGAAATAGGAAGAAACCAATGCTGAGCGGTGCATCAGTCCCTAGGTAGCAGAGGCAGAGAGGCTAAGGATGAGCAGAGTGAGTCACGGCTCCTTCCTACAGAGCCAGCACTGACGGTGGCAAGAGCTGTTGCGAATGTTGCATAGCTTCCCCCCTTTCAAGGTCATTTCCACTTTTTCTTTCCGAGGGATTTTCTTTCTTTCTTTTTGCCCCTATTTGTGTTTCTTTTGCTAATCCTGAGCATGGGGGAGTTCAAGGCTCACGGATCAATTGCGAGGAAGGGAAAGGCGTCAAGGCATGGCAGGACCATGAGCTGCTTTGCAATCAATAAGGATCAGCAGTCGATCAGCTAAAACATTAAAACTCTGTAAAGGAAACGGAAAAGCACAGCCCAGGCCAAAAGGGAAAACATCGCCTTTCAGCTGGTGATGGGTAAAATCTTCCTTTGGCTCACCTCAGTTTCTACTTCCTTTTTGGGGGATGTGGGGAGAGGCCTTCCCTTGCAAGATCTGGGGAGAAATGCAAGATATTTGAGAATTCGAAAGAGATCTTAAAAAGCAAATGGACAGTGACTATCCCTGAGCCCTGCTATGACCTCCTACTTCCATGAATCACCAGACCCCTTCTCCACTCCCCTAGTCCCCCGCTGTGACCCTTACCTCTGTGAATTCCTGGACTTCCTTTATATTACCCCTTCCCCCAGATATACTCAATGGAAGGGAAGGGGCAGAAGCAGAGGGCAACCATTTCTCCCTCTTCCTCCCACTCTTGAAGACTCTCCCTTTCTCACTGCTTCCCTCTGCCCCTAGCACTGAAGGACAACTGTCCTGGCTTTTGATAAACCCAAGTGCTTCACCTCAGAATCACAGGTGAGCACCAGGAATCTTTGCATCCCTGTGCCGATGCTGCTTTCTGAATTTTACATTCAGGGGAAGAGTGTTTGTGAAACAAAATGTCATTGCAAAGCAGGGGAGCAACACTTTTAATTTGCATTAATTAGGCGAGGAGGGATGGATTATTGATCATGCATAAGACCCCAGCAGTAATCTGACTTTATTTATCACAATATCCCCAGCTTTGACTATTCAAAATTCATCTGCAGGTTCCCCTCCCCCCCCCAATCATGGAATGGATCAGTTAATTTGTGTGTGTGTGTGTGTCCATGCTCAGTGGAGGTGGGAAGCAGAGGAGGTATTAAAGATTTAGCCAAAATGTTAAGCCAAATACATTCTTTTTTGGCCAGAAGCCCTTGTTCAACAATGAAGTCAGCTAGTATTTGAAGTGGGAAGCCCTTCCTTTAAGGTTTTAAGTTTGGCTTCCATCCTATGTACACCAACCTGGCAGTAGATTTCATCGAAACTTATGTCTGGGTTAGAAATGGAAAGATCTGTCAATTTTGGATCTCTCCGTTTTCCACATATGTGCAGCAATTTCTGAAATCTCTTTTGAAAAACCCTCATGAAAATTCTTGCATTTTAGTGTAAATTTCTCCAAATGAACATATTTTTGTATGCCTGTCAGGGAATGGTCTGGATCTGAAGACTGGGGAATGCAGTCGCAGGCAGATCAGCTTCTTTCAGAAGAGGAGGGGAAGTATTCACACACACACACACACACACACACACACACACACACACACACAAACACACCCGCCGCCGCTTCCAGCGTTTTCAGAAGCAGAGAGACAGGCAGACACAGACACAGAAGCTGAACAGATTAGGGAGGAGCTACCCAGCTACAAGATAATGACAAGAGATCCAGAAGGGAGGGGGCAGCTGAGAGACACATCACTTGAGAGTGTGGGGGAACCCCCCTCCCCACAGACTCAGAGGTCCGAATGTATCAGAGAACAAATGAGGCAGAGAGGGGGAGGAGCTTCCCGTTGGCACACTCCTTGCTGCAGAAGTAGGAAGTCGGATTCAGAGTAGGCAACTGCCCTCCTTGCGGACAGCTGTGTATTTTGTGACCATAACATGAAACTGCGATAAAAGGACTATAAATCTATCAACTTCTCGTTAATTCTTATCTGTGAAGTTACCGAAGGGAGGGGAGGACTCTCTAAGGGACAATGTCCCTTTCACTAACACATTTTTGCAAGCAGTTTCTCCTAACATGTTGTTTGATGTTAATTTCACATTATGCACTCTTTCCAATAATGTATGCATTTTTGGTAATCATTGTTTGGTTGAAGAACTGCATAGTGAATTTCAGATAACTGAGAATTTTGGAGGATGTCTTTGTTTTGGTTCTCACAGCGTTTTGGAAAGCTTAGATTTGATCAATTCAGCTTTAAATGAGGAATGAATCAAGTATATCCCCCATCCCTAGTCTGGTACTTTTTGTAAACTGTTTTGAGGTTTTTTTTGGGTTTTTTTTTACAATGAAGTGGTATAAATTTTTTAGTTAATAAGCAAATAAATATTATGTACAGTGGTACCTCGAGTTACAAATGCCTCAGGTTACAAACGCTTCAGGTTACAAACTCCCCTAACCTGGAAGAGTTACCTCGAGTTGAGAACTTTGCTCCAGGATGAAAATGGAAATCGGGTGCCAGCGGCACAGCAGCAGCAAGAGGTCCCATTAGCGAAAGCACACCTCAGGTTAAGAACAGTTTCAGGTTAAGAATGGACCTCCGGAACAAATTAAGTTTGTAACTAAAGGTACCACTTTATAGGATTGCACTGTTAGGCAACTGTTGACGAACCTCCAAGTAGGAAATAGCCAGATTTCATGCTGGACATTTTCATCAGGCAATCCAATGGATCTCTGCCAAATCTAATGGCACCTTGACAAGTGATATTAAGAATGTTGTTTTAACCTGGAACAGGCATCCTGTTAAATGTTGTTAAAACATCACAGAAAGCAGAAAAAGATCAATTTCAAAATGAAAGGTACATTCCCATCAATGTCGATTTGCATTTTTTATTTATGTTCCTTGATTTACAGATTTGAGAAATTTACAAAACCTCATGAGAGTTTTTGTTGAAGCCTGTTTCAAGCACATATCTCAGATCTTTGCAGGTGGGGGCAGGGGAACAATTCAAGGGAGAATTCTTCCAGCTGCATCCTCTGCTGCTTTCTGGGATCTGGACCCTGGGAAAGGTGTGCTTGAAATGTAACATCGGGAAGGTCGGAATAGAAGTCAAACACACCTTCAGACGGCTCCCGTTTTACACATGATAGGTAAACTGACTGGTTTGCTGGAACAAGAATGGATTCGCATCAAGACTATATGCTCTTTACAGCAGGCATAACAGATCATGATTTCATAGCCCTACGTGCTGCCAGAGGTGTTTTTCCACCGCCTCAGGCACAGGTATCAATTGTGGCCCTCCAGGCCTCTCTGTATGGCCCTTGGGACACTTACTAGGCCACACCTCATTATTAGCCACACCTCCTCTCCCTAAGTCACAATCCTCTCCAGCCATTCTATAACGCACCACTGCCAGTCCTAAGCAAGGGTCCAGTTTTCATAGAAGATATGCCTCAAACAGAGTGCTTTTGAAACAATCCGTATAGAGATCTGATATACTGCGAATGTCACATTTAGCAGAGAAGGCCACAATATCCTCCAGTCATTATCACTCTGTTGTGTGTGAGTCTAAAATTGCATCTCAACTTCCTTGCTTTTGATATTCCTCTTTGTATTCACTACAGGAGCTCTTTAGACAATAGCATCCTCAGGGTGACAGAGAAAACTGATGTTTCATTCCAAATCAGATGGGTTTTGTCTCCCAACTGAACCACAAAGCACAGAGACAGTGACTTTTTTATTGCTCTCTGTGGGCTCTGAACGAACCAACAGAGGCCACCTGACTCCCCTAATGGAAGAAAGCCAAGCAGGCTTAAATCTCAAGAGAAGTGAAAAAGCTGGACTGAAACAGAAGGCCAGCTTGACATTTCTTAGTACTCCCCGATACTCATGGGAAGATGGATCCTCCTCCAGCACAATAAATCATTTCCAAGTGAAAATGGAGTTGTGGGAGTGGGCAGTCAGCTAGCATCCACCTGAGGTGGAAGTGAAATGCTCAGTGGAAGCCCTGAAACTCTTGCCCTACAGAATTTCCAACATGTGATGCTGCTCTCCAGGCCAAGGTCCTTCTGCAAACACAAACCAGACTCCCTTGGTACAGATGCAGAAAGGCAGTGAGGAAAGGACATATGAGTCAGAGGTAGAGTGGGACTATGAGCATTTCATATGGTTTCAATGAAGCGGATTCCTCAATGGTCCCTTTAGTAGGCATCAGTCCATGCAATCCTCTCTTGAAAGGAGCTGTGCTTCCTTTGGCTTCTAAAAGGATCTTGCTCCATTGCTAGCTGTTAATACTTTGCTGGTGGCTTCTGATCATTTTCAAACCCACAGCTCAATTTGCAACAGACAGATCTAGTTGTAGGAAGAGCTTGTGGAGGACAGGCAGGAAAGCAGCTTGCATCCAGAAACACCTCTACCCTTTCTTGGGAAGATGTAACCAACCAGATAGGTCCCTCTGCTTTCCTAGGCCTTCTTGTGCATTCTCCTTTTTCCTTCCTGACCACTCCTTCCTGCCTGGAGCTCTGCTCTCTGACAGCCCTGGATTGTTCTGGGCCACCCCAGAACACCCCAGAAGTGCTGTCTTAACTGCACTTGAGTAACACCAAGATCCCCCCCAATCAGCTCGATCTAGTTCAGGACTCAGCCGAACCCAGTGCACAGCCCTAATATTGATGCATATTTTAAACAATGCATTGTCTAGCATCTCAGACTCTTTGCCATATTTAACCTGGAAGAGGCCCTGCACCATTCCACCAGTACACATGAAACCCTTATTTTCCATCTTTCTATGTATTTCTATGACCTGGTCCTATATTGCATTCTTGTTGAGCTGGTGGCACTTGGCAGCTGCTGTCAGATCATGGGTTGACCTAAATTTTAACATATGAGAGTGCTGGAGGTGAAATAGTTAAACAGGTTACCCAATCAGGACCCAGGGGGGTGGAGTCAGAGGGACTATAAAACCAGCTCTGGGAGGGGCAAAGGGAGGAGTTCGTTGGGAGTTGGGTGGTTGGTTGGAGTGGGAGTGAATTGGGATAGAGTTTATGGGTAGGTTGAGTTAGTGTAGTGAAATAAGCTGAGTCAGGAACAGTTAGGGGCTAGGAAGACAACTAAAAATCTGAGAGGTGGTTTAGTGAGTGAGAGCAGGTAGCGGAAGTTATAGGTCTGGATAGGCACCCCATGATTGTAATTGACCAATACCGTTTATGAAACCACACACTTGTTAAACTGCAATAAACAAACAAAAGTTTAGTTCCAATTTAACCCTGACTGGACTCAGTATTGTACCAGGTAGGGCCTGGGTGGTGGCAGCGAAAAATAAAGTGGTGGCACAGGAATCAATAGACGGTGAAACGTCCGCGGACCCTGTGTGATCGCCACACATGGGTTGACCTAAATTTTAGCTTTGTACAGTAGGCTACTTTCTACTATACACACAGCACTTTCTACTATACGCACTCACATAGCCCTCTCTATCATCCATCCATCCATCCATCCATCCAAGCAAGAGACATTATCAGAGTTCAAGGACAGATTGTAGGCACGTGATAACACCCAAGGAAGGTGGGAAACGGGGACAATGAAGGGTGTGGACTTGGGAAAGGAGGCAGATGGGAGCAAATGCACAGTTTGAGGATCACCTTCAAAAGAGACAGAAAGGCAGCCAAGAGGGGAGGAGAAGGGGAGCCTTGTTACCTTGAACTTTGATGCTTAAGGTGTATATATACAGTGAGGGGGGAAAGTATTTGATCCTCTGCTAAATTTGCCCGTTTGCCCTCTGACGAAGAAATGACCAGTCTATAATTTTAATGGTAGGTTTATTGTAGCTGTGAGCGACAGAATAACAACAGAAAAAGGCCCAGAAACCCAGAAGACAAAAGTCAGAGATTGATGTGCATTATAATGAGTGAAATAAGTATTTGATCCCTTTGCAAAAGATGACTTAGTACTTGGTGGCAAAACCCTTGCTGGCAATTACAGAGGTCAGATGTTTCTTGTAGGTGGCCACCAGGTTTGCACACAAATTTAGGGCAAATTTAGCAGGCAAATTAGTTGTGATTGTAATATGTTGTTGTTGTTCTGTTTTTTTTATATTGCCTGGGTTCTTCTGGAGAAGAACAGGCAACAACAACAAACAACATGTGAGGTAGGTTAGATGAATAAATTGGTGAAATTGAGATTTGAACTCAGGTCTCCAGATTGAAGGGCAGCACACTGGCCTCTGCACTTTCAATGATTTTTGCTTTGTTCTCTTATTTAAATAATCTCTTGCACTCCTCTCCAGCTGAAAAGGATCCCAGAGTGGGTTACAAATCAATACAAACAAGACAGGTCTTGCCCCCAGGCTTACAAGTTAAAGACAGGACACAAAAGGAAAATAGATTTGGGGGCAGGAAGGAGGGGGAAATATGCAAACACAGGTAGCAGTTCTTAAATGTTCATTGAAAAAGTTCCAGAAAAGAAAGAGCCCTAAGCTGCAGGTCTCTCCCACATGCTAGCGGAGTCACCCTCTCCCCTCTCATTTCCCTCTGCTGCTCAGCAGCTTGATGTAATGGCTGCTGCAACCTGCTGCCCAACATTTGAAGCGAAAGGGTGGCTGCCTGTTGCCACATAGGTAAAGGTAAAGGGACCCCGGACCATTAGATCCAGTCGTGACTGGCTCTGGGGTTGCGGCGCTCATCTCACTTTATTGGCTGAGGGAGCTGGCGTACAGCTTCCGGGTCATGTGGCCAGCATGACTAAGCCGCTTCTGGCAAACCAGAGCAGCGCACAGAAACACCATTTACCTTCCCGCTGCAGCGGTACCTATTTATCTACTTGCACTTGACGTGCTTTTGAACTGCTAGGTTGGCAGGAGCAGGGACCGAGCAACGGGAGCTCACCCCGTCGCGGGGATTCGAACCGCCGACCTACTGATCGCCAAGTCCTAGGCTCTGTGGTTTAACCCAGAGCGCCAACGCATAGAACAATGATGTCCTCCTCAACCACTCGATGGGAAATGTTCCAAGCTGAAGATAAAGAAAATAGATGGGCTTATGGGCTAATAGTCCCTGGCAGAAGAAGGGAAACGTTAGTCAATAATCGAGGAGCTATTTCCCCAGCCTTAAGCTATGAAACCAAAGCATCATGAGCTACAATGGAACAGCCTGGGCAATAAGCATGGAGGGGAAAGGATTGAGCATCCCTAGCCATTCTTTGCCCCTCTGGATTGAAAATCACTCACTGTAAAGTTAATATCACAGCCAGCTGAGAAGAGGAAATTGAGTGAGAGCCAGCAAATTGGAATGCCTTTGAGAAACTGGGGGTGGGGTGGAGAGGAGAGGGAAATGAGCAATGATGAGGTCCAGGTCGTGTCTCACATACTGCATAGTGCTTGCCCCAGATAATCAAGTGCCCTTACCTTTATTAGCACCAATAAGGATAACAGTCCCTTTCTCTGGTTGCTTAGCTGATCATCACCAACACGGCTGGAGTAAAGTTTTTAGAGCATAGCGGTACTGACTGCTCAGACAGTTAAATAGTGCATGGCTGGGAGAGCTAAAGAAGGCACCTTGAATTGGAAAACTTCCTTTACACCATGCAAGGCGTACACAGCAGCAGAAGGCTATTTTAAAAGAAAGAAGATGAAAACATGTATTGGATGAAACCTAAGAGTTCTCCATAATTTTACTACTGAATTCTGGACACATCCAAAATCCAACAGCAAATTCTAAGGCTGGTCCCTACATCAGAATCCATCACTATTCTGGAAAGACTTCTTTTTGGGGCCTCACTAGAGTTGCATGAACCCTCAATGTAATAATGTCACTGGTTCAGACAATATAAACCCAGCAAATGGTATAGAGTGGTGCACCTTCTCTGTGACCATTGCAGAGCTCCATACAGTGATCATAAGTAGGAAATCAGGGCCTACACACCTAGAATTTTACAAGCATGGGTTGCAGTTTGGAATGTCCCCTTTTCACAGGACTGTCCACAGAGTGCAAAGACAGGAACGACTGACCAGATGGTGGAGAAGGCACCATCCAAAGGAGTGTCAGCAGAGCCACGGAATGGTATGAATGATCGAATAAGACCAGAAATAATTACACATATCCTTCTGGGGGTGTCTGGCAATAGCAAGGCCAAGACGGAGATCTCAGAAAATGGTACATCTTGGACAGCACCTATTGACATGACCAGATAATGGTCATATTCCAGAGATGGGGAAACTCAGGCCCCTCAACCCTCTGTATCTGGCCCTCAGGACTCTCCCAGGCTCATCATTAGACCCCCTTGAGTGTTTTTGCCTGGCTGGAATGTGTCCTGGAACTTTGATCATGCTTTTTGCTTGTCTAGATGCAGGTCGGAAAGGGGTGTGCAACTTTGTGTAGGAACTAAAGGTAAAGGTAAAGGGACCCCTGACCATTAGGTCCAGTTGTGGCTGACTCTGGGGTTGCGGCGCTCATCTTGCTTTATTGGCCGAGGGAGCCGGCGTACAGCTTCCGGGTCATGTGGCCAGCATGACTAAGCCGCTTCTGGCGAACCAGAGCAGCGCACGGAAACACTGTTTACCTTCCCGCCGGGGCAGTACCTATTTATCTACTTGCACTTTGATGTGCTTTTGAACTGCTAGGTTGGCAGGAGCAGGGACAGAGCAATGGGAGCTCACCCCATTGCGGGGATTCGAACCGCCGACCTTCTGATCGGCAAGTCCTAGGCTCTGTGGTTTAACCCACAGCGCCACCCGCGTCCCTGTGTAGGAACTAAAGGTAAAGGTACCCCTGCCCGTACGGGCCAGTCTTGTCAGACTCTAGGGTTGTGCGCTCATCTCACTCTATAGGCCGGGAGCCAGCGCCGTCCGTAGACACTTCCGGGTCACGTGGCCAGCATGACAAGCTGCATCTGGCGAGCCAGCGCAGCACACGGAACGCCGTTTACCTTCCCGCTGGTAAGCGGTCCCTATTTATCTACTTGCACCCGGGGGTGCTTTCGAACTGCTAGGTTCGCAGGCGCTGGGACCGAACGACGGGAGTGCACCCCGCCGTGGGGATTCGAACCGCCGACCATGCGATCGGTGAGTCCTAGGCGCTGAGGTTTTACCCACAGCGCCACCCGCGTCCGTGTAGGAACTAGTCTACCTTAAAAAAAGTAAAATTCACCTTAGTTGCTCTTCCTACTTTTGCCTCTGACCGTGGCCTCAAGTGCATTTTTACAATGGAACTATAAAATTCCCTTGTCCCATCCAGCAATGAAATGTGGTCCCCAGAAGGTTGCCCAGATGGGAATTGATCCCCAATATAAAAAAGTGTCCCAACCACTGCCTTCCTAAACTTAGATCTCAAGGTTGTGTTTGACATCTCAAGGTCCTTGTTGGAACTGACATTGCCCTCCTTTATTCCCTTCTTTGCCTGAAGGTCTTAACATGCAAAGGCTCTAGTAGCACACATTCCCTAGTCCTGGGTTCCTGATTCAAGGTCCAAAGTCCCTGCTGATGCTGCTCCCAAGCAGGCTGTTTCTATGAGCTGATGTTTTTCACACAAACCATGGCCAATTGGCCGTGTGCCCTGAGGTGCACTAAACTACAGAGCAGTGGCCAATTCGCTGTGCTTCTCAGTAAAATACTAAGATCAGATTCCTGGCATGGATTCTTCATCCAGGGCATAATGCATTTTCTGATTGGCCAGACATACTAACTGATTGTCAGCTGCCTGTCAAACTGAGTGATTGACAGCTCAGCATGGTCCAGCAGTGACTGGCCATGCCATTGGCATTTGACACTGGCAGAAAGGTTCTTTTTCATGTAATTTCTAAAAGCAGATTGTTTAGTTAGCAGCACCTTAGGAAACGTGGCAAAATGACAGAATGTATTATCACGAAGCAGACTCATCTGAGCCTTCCCAAATTGCCGAAGTTTGGGGTTGTGACCGAGCAGCCGTGGTGGAAATGACTTCTGCCCACAGTAGCCTCCTGCTCACTCCAGGCATCTTCAGCATCTAGATTGCTATAAATGAGGCAGCTTCAATTGCTCTGGTTAAATTATGCATTAGCTTTTTAAGCAGCAGTTTAAACTTAGAGTGAGATGGATTTTATCAGTGCCTGATGCCCACCTCAGGCTGTAAAATTTCATCTCTGATAGATCAGATGGGTAATATTTTCCCCCTTTATTGAGGAGCAGAAATTCACCATTCTGACAAGACACAGAAGAGAACCAGGCATATGGTTTAACTTGCAGCCCCAACCTCCCTGATTCTTCTGATGAAATCTGCCTTTGCTGCTTGTCTAGTACCTTATTCCTTCAATGCTCCAAAGATGTCAAATTGCTGTTCCATAATCCCTGATACCTTAGCTAGTCTCGTGAGACTCTTGTGAGAATATAAGTTGCTATTTCAGTACAACTGTGATGGGTTTCCTACCCAGAATTCCTGGGGAAAATCCTCCATATCAGATACTAAAATGCTTAGTCTTGTTGGTATGAAATCTAAAATGGAACCCTATTCACCAAAGATGATAGCTTTGGGTCACCAAGGTTTATACCAGAATGAGAAAGACCATTCTTTAAAAATGTACTCCATGCAGGGAGACCTAATTGTTGAGCAGTTAGACATTCTGGGGATGGTGCAGCCAGGTTTGGTTTTCTATTGGATGAGAGAGAGTAAGCACTGGAGACTTGTAGTGTTTTTGGAATATTAGCTTCATTTACAAATATGCACGTGGAACGTTAAGTGGAGGAAAACAGCCAGACCTCCTGCAAGGCAGCAAATCTGTTACCCCAAATGAGATCCTCAAAAAAGAAGAAGCCATGCATTACCAAGGTATTTAGCTTCCAGCCAACTAAGAGTGCGCCCTCTCTCTCTCTCTCTCTCTCTCTCTCTCTCTCTCTCTCTCTCTCTCACACACACACACACACACACACACACACACACACAAACACCTGTCCCTTCTGTTTAGCCAAATGGGAGTATCACCTTTTTTCAACTGCTAGTGCTGGGCTGCTAATTCTCAACAGAGATGTGTTGGACTAATTGGTGAGGGCTGAATTTATAGAGGGGAGAGAACCTACCTTCCATATTTTCCACTTTGAGTTTAATCCTCAGAAGAATGCTATGTTCAAGTAAGCAAAAATGGCAGCCACCAGCACAGAGCAGCACTAATTAGGCTTGTGCCCCTCATTGTTAAAATTTGCCTCACCTTTGAAAGTGGCCTCATCCATGCACCCCTTTTCTGAAACCTACAAAGAGGGCTATTTTTGCTTAGCCGTTAGCTGTCTCTATCAAGACACTCAGTAGATCTCCAGAGATAAGGACACAGTCTTCCAAGCGTCTGTTTACAATGTACAGAACTTCTTCTTAGGAGTCAGAACTTCCCCTTAACATGGCAATTTTCCATTAAGTACTATCTGGGAGAGGGAGAGGGAGAGAGAGAGCTTTTTCTGGGAGAATGCAAGGGTACGCATACCCCTAAACATGTTGTCCATTTACTGTATTTATTTCCCCCGATTTAAACTATAAAATGGTGATTTTCTTGAGTCAAAATGAGAGTACCCCTAAACATTAGAAAAAAAGCAGTGTGTGTGTGTGTGTGTGCGCGCGCATGTGTTCGTCCCATGGCTCTACCAGATGTGTTCAATGGTTGTGAGATCTCCCCTTCTTCTCAATATACCAGCAGCTTCATAATTTCACTGCCTTCATCTCCATTTAACAGAACCTGCTAGAGCAACATTGAAAGGGCTGTGTAGCCAGCTGCCTTTGCAGAAGGCACAGAGCAGCAGAATCTTGCTGCCTTCATGCAGACAGCCCAGCTTTTCATCCAAGAATCACTGCACTACAGTTAAGCACATCCATAAACATAAATGGTGGTAAATTTTTATGGTCAAAGGCCATTTTCCCAGCCCTCAAGGTAAAACCTATATCTGAATCACAAGGAGAGAAGATTTAGAAGACCTGTCACGAATGATACAGGGACCTGCCGGGAATAACAGCAGACAAGAAGACCTGTCTCTGAGAGGAGCTGTCCCAGGTATTAATTTCTAGAGAGGCTTAACTTGCGTGGAGGGCTTGCAATGCACAAGGTGTCAGGGACAAAACGCTTCCAGGGGTCTTAATGCCAAGTGAAATGGATCTCAGAGCTAAAGATTTCAAGAGGCCCCGGTCTGCTCCAAAAGATTTTTCCCCAATAAGTACCAGATGTAACGTGTGACCTGGGCACTTAATATCATTTCTGGAGAAGTTCAGCCTGATGCTGAGCATTTAATTTCTTCCATGAATCAACTGGTTTCCCCGAGGGTGGACATAAAGCTGCTACCAATCACAACCTTTTCCCTCCCTCTTTTGGCATCCAAATTGTTCCATCAGGACAAAATTAGCACGGGGGAAAAAATTGTTGCATGGAACCCAAGATCTGACAAATTACCTGCATTTGCAATTGTCAGATTCAATCGTGAATCATCTCAAAGGATTGCAAATCGTGGTAAAATCAAGTTAGTTTTGCCATTAGAGAGAGTTTGGGTATAAATCGCAGAAAAGGAACCAAGGCTTTATGACAGCATTTGAATTTGTTATTGAAATTGTAATGGTGGCACTTATGAAGTTCTTTTCATATGACTGCAAAGCAAAGTGACGAAACAGCAGTTATGTCAAAGTTTATGCTGGTGGGGGGGCTCTGTGGCTGCAAATTAGAGATCAAAGTCGTTTCTAAAGATATCTTCATCTCTTGAAATCCACTGCCATCGGGCACAGCCAAAAGGAAAGCAGATAATCAAATGTGGGTTAATTTAACAAGAGCAGTGAGGCTTGTCTAAATTTAGCCTGTCTGCAGTATTTGCTGGCCAGGTAGTTCAGAAAAGCGCATGCAGGAAACTTCAGGGTGATCAATTCCTAGGGATGTTAAGCATTTGTAGCACAATTCTGACCACTCAGAAGTAAGTCCCATTGAGTTCAATAGGCAATCATTGCAGCGTCCATCTCAATAAGTTCCTAGCTAAAATATGTTGTACCATCCTGCTCCTAACTGGTCTGTAGGAATCAGCAAAACCCACTAATACTGATCCGATTTGCTACTGTGGGAAACAGGATGCTGATCTAGACAGGTGCATGGTTCAGTGGTAGAGTATCTGCACTGCACATTTTAGGGTCCAGATTTCATCCTTGGCATCTGCAGGTAGGGCAAGGAAACCCTGGGACAGCCACAGTGAGTCAGTAGACAATACAGTTTAGGCTACTGGTCTAGAATGGACCAATTGCCTGACTTGCCATAAGGAAGCTTCCTATGTTCATATGTTGGTCTGATGCAGCAGGGATCTTCTTCTGTCCACATGTATACAGTGGTACCTCAGGTTACATATGCTTCAGGTTACATACGCTTCAGGTTACAGACTCCACTAACCCAGAAATAGTTCTTCAGGTTAAGAAATTTGCTTCAGGATGAGAACAGAAATCATGCTTCGGCAGTACGGCGGCAGCAGGAGGCCCCATTAGCTAAAGTGGTGCTTCAGGTTAAGAACAGTTTCAGGTTAAGAACAGACCTCCAGAACGAATTAAGTACTTAACCCTAGGTACCACTGTAATTACTAACAATGCAATCCTATGCATGTAAATAAGTTCATTTGAGTTCAGCTCCGTGCACCAGTACACTGGTTCTTACATAGCACAGTTGCAGTTCTGCGGTATTCCGCGTCAGAACACAGGAAGCTTATATTATACTAAATCAGATGACAGGTCCAGCTAGTGCAGTGTTGTGTCTACACCGACTGCCAGCAGCTCTCCAAAGATTGAACCTGGGGCTTTTTCATATGCAAGGCATGTGCTCTGACCCTGAGCTACGGCCCTTCTAATCAGCCGCATGTTGATTAAGCACATCTCCATTTTCACTAGGCTGGAGAGCTCAAATGTTACACATTGCAGGCTTTGTTTTGCCCTGAGCTAATGGGATTTTAAACTCAGTCAGCTATAGCATCTTTGGACAATTTTGTATCTATTGGAAATATTAGTATATGCCTCTCCTGCTGTGTGGACTATTGAGACTGGACAGTGGGAACTCTTCAGAATTCTTACCCCTCCCCCCAAAAGGGGGAAATAATGGCTTGGAATGATGCTCATTATTTTTAGAAGTCCCCAGAGCATGGGAAGACAGACTTCAGGCTTGTAGGAGTGTACTTTGTGTTTTACTAGAGCCATGAGATCCAGGTGCAAAAAGACATTCACTTAGAAAGAAAGAACATTGTTCCTCTGAGCAGCACAGGGATTTGTCTGGAGTACCAGAACGGAGCTGAATCGGCAATTCTTCAACACAAAAATTCATTTCTGGTGACTTCACAATTTCTTCATCTCCTCAGTCTAATTGTGAGGGGAGAACCGTTTTGTCATATTGTTTAACAATTAGGAATAAAAAACTCCTTACTGCAGATCAAGCAGAGAGCTGCAAGTATATCCCATTCTACCTTCTGCCAACTTCAGCCCCAGGGGCTCAGGTTGAACCTTGAAGATCATCTGTTGATCCCCAATATCAGCTTTGCTTTATACTGGAACCCTTCAGTGACTTGGGCACATGTGTCAAACCTAAGAGCCTTTTGAAGGACCACATCTACCCCCACTTGGGGTGGGAAACAAGGAGCAGACTGTGAACTACCTCCGTCCCTCGTTGCTTGGCTTAATTTTTCACTGGTACAGTTCTGTGGCTGAGGCCGGAGGAGAGCACAGCATTGATTTCAGCACCAGGGACAGCTACTAATATAAGAGTCTAGTTGCCTCCTAAGCCACAGGGCAGACATGTAACAATCAGCAGTGCTCTTCATGTATGCCAGTGAGGATACCCGCAAAAGAACTACTGTTGAGATTGACAGAGCTTCAGTGTTCTCTTCTAACCAGTGTATCACTAGGGTTGAAATGCTGAATTGATTCATTGGTTAGTTATTAAAAGCTTATTGAACGACTAAATAGTTGCCCACAATTAATTAGGTAAGCCTATTTTTAATATAGCCTTTAATATAGGTTTAAAGACACTCTCAAGGCAAATCAAAAAAAAAAAAAATGCAGTATAAGCACGGATAATTGGGAAACACTGGCCTGCAAGCACTCCAGTTGGAGAATATCTTCTACCAAAGGTATCATGGACTTTGCAGAAGCACGAACTCAGAACCAGGGCTGTCTTAAGCATATGCGGTGCCGGGGTGAAAAGATCCACCCAGCACACAAACACACACACCCCAGGTTGCCTAGTCCCAGGCGTGTAGGAGGGCGGAGCCAGCCAGCCACCTCAGCATCTCGCTGGCTTGGTCGCCCCCAAACTCGCGGCACAGAGCTACCCACAGCATAAGAGCCCGCCATGGCGCTCCGACTGATGGGCAGGCTCTTCTCCAGGCTCCAGACTCTCAGCCTGGCACCCCTGAGAGCCCGGCGCCTGGGTTCCCTGCACCCCTAGCGCCTATGGGTAAGACGGCCTTACTCAGGACGAAACATGCTTAGAGAAAGACACGTTTGCCAAATCCTCACTATGATCAACTCCCACCTGGAAACCTATGTGTGGATCCAGAATTGGCCTCCACAGTCACTTACAAATACACCGTTAAGAACATCTTCATGGAAGATAATCTTACTTGGCTATGAGTTATCGCCAAAGAAGAATTTTTAATATAAGACTGAATATAAAAATTGCAGATTGCATGACAGCTGTCTTTGCAAAAGAGGCATTTGCTCTCTCACACACAGCTAGGAGCACCTCTTCTTAGATGCTGACTGCTATTTTGATGCCTGTATGCAAGGGGTTGGGCTGGATGACCTCTGGGATCCCTTCCAACGCTACGATTCTACGATCACCAGAAAAAGTATGCATTCTAAACTACTGTTTTGTTCATATCTGAACGCCTGAAGATTTAATTGAATAAGTTATTGTTCAACCGATTAAAGCTCATGCAATTGATCAGCTTCCTTTAAGCAGGTGACAATCCAATTCATTGTTGCAGTCATTCCAAGAACACGGGGACTGTCAGGAAGGTAAAAATCCAAAAATGCTAATGGAAAAAGCAACAGCAGGGGCCAGCAGAGAAAGGTTTAATATTTGTTTGATGTACTCTAGGTATAATCGAGATAGGGAGCCCATTGAAAACTCCTCCAGCCTTGGCTAAGAGACACTTAGGAGCTGTCTTAAGCAGCAGGCACAAATGAGTCTGTCTCGCTGCTAATGAGGACATCAAATGCCCCATTAAGTTCTGCAAAGCAGCTAGCTGCAATGGTAGAAGAGCTGCTCATAGACAGGGTATATGAGCTCTTCTTGAAGCTCCTGGCTTTTGGGGGGTGAGATACATGCCCCTTCTCCAGAGGCCATGGCTGCAGTCCTAGCTTCACTGACACAGCTGGGAGCAAGCTATTGAATTCATTAGGGTTTACTTCTGAGTAGTCACGGCTAGGATTGTTCTGTAAATCTGACTGATACATTTGAACAGGTTCTTTTTTATCAATAGGCAGTGAAGCCGAAATAGCAAGAATGCTGCAGTGGTGCAAATATTCACTATTGCTTTCCCCTCCTTCAATTTATGGGTCGTGTTCAGAAGTATCGCAAGACAACCCAGGATCTGAGGGGATAATCCAGTCTCTAAAGGTCATATAGCAACT
The DNA here is from genome assembly GCF_027172205.1 of Podarcis raffonei. Lineage (NCBI taxonomy): Eukaryota > Metazoa > Chordata > Lepidosauria > Squamata > Lacertidae > Podarcis > Podarcis raffonei. The sequence continues at coordinate 28,240,258 of NC_070603.1, read as the reverse complement.
GGGCACAACCTGTTTGGAATACCCCAGGTACCACCAGTAGCCCATATGACAGTTTAGCAGAATTATGGGAACTGTCTCACTGGCCCAGTAGGAACACATACAGGGGGAATGAAAGCCCATGGGACATAAAGGAGTTGTTCACACATGCATGCTTATTATAGGGTGGGTGGGTGGGTTTTCGGGGAACCACAGCTTAGTGGCAGAGCACAAACTCTGCATGCAGCAGCTCCCACCTTTGACCTCTGGAATCCCCAGTTAAAAGAACCAGATAGCAAAAGATGGGGATGTCTTCTGATGCAAACCCAGGAAAGGTGTTGCCTGGCAATACTGTGCTCCCAGTACATTTGCAAGCACAATTCAAAGTGTTGGTGCTGACCTTTAAAGCCCTAAATGGCCTCTGCCCAGTATACTTGAAGGAGCATCTCCACCCCCATCGTTCAGCCCAGATACTGAGGTCCGGCTCAGAGGGCCTTCTGGTGGTTCCCTCACTGCGAGAAGAGAGGTTACAGGGAACCAGGCAGAGGACCTTCTCGGTAGTGGCGCCCAACCTGTGGAATGCCCTCCCATCAGATGTCAAGGAAAGAAACAACTATCTGACTTTTAAGGTAAAGGTAAAGGGACCCCTGACCAGTCGTGGCCGACTCTGGGGTTGCAGCGCTCATCTTGCTTTATTGGCCGAGGGAGCCGGCGTACAGCTTCCGGGCCATGTGGCCAGCATGACTAAGCTGCTTCTGGCAAACCAGAGCAGCGCACGGAAACGCCGTTTACCTTCCCACCAGAGCGGTACCTATTTATCTACTTGCACTTTGATGTGCCCTGTTTAGGGAAGTTTAGAATGTTTGATGTTTTATCATGTATTTAATATTCTATTGGAAGCTGCCCAGAGTGGTGTGGGGTATAAAAATAATAATAATAATAATAATAATAATAATTATTATTATTATTATTATTATTATTATTATTATTATTATTAAACCAAAGCCCTTACCTGGTATAAGGCAGCTTCTTATGTATCTGTGGGCTATGGTTTCCCACACTTCAGAGCATTTCATTAAAGTAGAAGCTGGTGAAGAAGCAGCAGCAGGTATAGTCATGTCCTGAGGCAAAGATTATCTTCAATTCCATAGGTGAAATATTAGGTTTCTTTGTTGTTGCTTTTGTGCAAGGTGGAATGCCTACCAGGAAACAATAGTGCTGGCTGAGGAGCGTGTGGTCTTTATACAAGGTGCTTTGCAGTTAGAGGGAAACAAAGGCAAGCAGGCAGCAAAGAAAAGAAAAGGGGCAGTGTTTTTGTTTTTAAAAAAGCATATTCTCAGAAAACATTTCCCCTCGGCACATCATGTGATGCTTTTCCTTCCCCTCCCAAGTGGACGCTTCTGCCCTGAAGTGTACAATGCAATTAGCACAAGCTTCAAGTTGAATGTTTCAAATGGGCCTTCTCATCCATTTGTAATACATTACATCGCATCTCGCAGCTCCCTTTTTAGAAACAAACTCATAAAACCTTTTAAATGCACAAGTGAAATTAGCTTTAATTTGAAGCTTAGCCTTAATAGAGCAAGCATTCAGTTGGTACCTTTTAGGGGCAGGAGCAAATTTTCCCAGAATCCAATGAGAAGCCATTGAAACAGGAGATAGTCCTTAGAAACGACATGATCAGGTGCAACAAGATGGATCGGCTCTCAGAGCCAAATCTTTCCCCTTAGATTTACCAACTGCCCAGCCAGAGGCAAAAGAGATTCATGAAGCAAGAGACATACCTTTCATTGGATGCGGGACTTGCAAGAAGCCAACTACGCCGTTATGGATTCAGTCTGAAATAGATTGCTAAATCTCTTTTTCCCGCTCTCTGCACACAGTGCAGACATTTTAGCTCTCCCACAGGCAGACTGAATGGCGCTCTCTACTCAAAGCATGTCATGGAAGGCTCACTTAAATAGATACTAGAGGGTATCAACAGGTTTCCAAAATTGGATTTTCTGAAACAAGAATCTGTCATTAAACAATAATCTTGTTTCATTGGACAAAACGAAGATGTGACCTTGGCCAAAAAGAGCATGAGAAGAGCTCAGCTGGATCAACTCAGATGAACCATTTTGCTAGCATCCTGAATCCCACATTGGCTAATCTGTTGCCTCTAGGAAGTTGCCCGTGACTAGTACCTACTGTGGGAGCTGGGATCAGAGATATAGCAAGCAGAGCTACCAAGTTCTGGAGAAGGATACTAAACAGCAAGCCAAACACTAACAGGAAGCTGTGGACTCATCAAAGGTCCAAAGGCAATGGAGAGATTTATATCCTCTCTGCCAGCTCTGCCTCCTCCTCCTCATCTGCTGGGTCATTGTTTGAAGTTGGATTTCCCTCCTCCATAGTAGACCTTTCCTCCCAAGGAGACCACAGGCAATTGAGCCTTCTGGCAGCCAACCACATGGCCTCCTACAGCAACTCTGACCTCCCTCTCCTCAATGCCTAATATATTGTTGTGCATTTGGAGGAGGGAATAGGCTGTATGCCTGAGTCTCTTCTAATTCCTGGATCCAGAAAGGATCTGATTGCTGGAATAGCCAGGCCAGCTTCTTGGTGAGTTAATGGCCCCCTGAAGTATGGGTTGTTAGAGTAACAAAGGAAGTGGCTTTGTGCCAGAGGACAAATGGGTAGGCTCTTCTCCCTCACCTGGCTGTTGCTGAGAAGGACAAAGGGCCAGAGGTGTGTGAGAGAGCTGAGCTGGAAGCAGCTCTCTGCAGGCAGAAGTCTGAGACATGCTTGATTTCTGCTTGAGTCCAAGGCTTTGGCTATGAGAGAAGCAAGACCCTCTTGGGGTATTAATGCTGTGAATCCCTCCATCATAGGCTCTAGTTCAGGGGTCAGCAAACTTTTTCAGCAGGGGGCCGGTCCACTGTCCCTCAGACCTTGTGGGGGGGACGACTATATTTTGCAGGGGGGGGGATGAACGAATTCCTATGCCCCACAAATAACCCAGAGATGCATTTTAAATAAAAGCACACATTCTACTCATGTAAAAACATGCTGATTCCTGGACCGTCCATGGGCCGGATTTAGAAGGCAATTGGGGCAGATCCAGCCTTAGTTTGCCTACCCATGCTCTAGTTGTATTTGTGTGTAAATAAAATCCAAGAAAACCAAATTCTGCGTTCGGAACCGCTGGAATCTCATGCCGCTGGGAAATTGGGGCAACAATGCATATTTTAAAGGCCTCTAAGCCTTTGGCCATCACATCTTTGACAATGAATTCCCATATTTATGTGTTGTGTGAAATCACACACTTTTTTGCCCTTGTCTGTTCAGAATCTACGACCAATCAATTTCACTGGATGGCATTGGGTTGGATCCAACAAAATCACTGCACGAGTGGAACAAATTCTGCTTGCCTAGTGGAAATTGCCATTCCTCCCATCAGAGAAAATTTGGTGTGGGCTTGCAGAAGTCACAGGGGAGAGGAAAGGGAGAGGAAGTTCCATTGCACAAGCGAAACTTGTTCATTCACACGGTAAATTTTCTGGATGAAATCTTCTGAGTTAAAATGTTGGTTTCTCTGCAATGCATATGAACGCAAGATTCAACATCTGTAAAATACAAAATTAAAAAAGAATATTCATTTGAATCCAGATTATGTATCTGCGAGCCCTCCAAGATAGAATATCAGCCTCATTATCTCTTGGCTTCATCCCTCAGTCTCTTAGAAAGAAATTGCTCTCCTGTCTGATGAATAACATTTCATCTTAGAGCCGAATTCATAAAAAAGTGGTGTGTTTTTTTAAAACTAACAGGTAATAGATTTGTCCCCCACTGTGCAGCATTGTTCACTACATTGATTGTCCATGAGGATTAGACAAAAGCTTGACAAATAAACTGTCAAGGCTGGTCACAGTTAAATTGTGAGATTCCCGCTACAGTTATCTTTATAGAAGTTGGTTGTCTTTATAGAAGTATTTTCTCTCTTTTTCTATATAATACCACTTCTGGCAACAATTAGTGCATTTTAGTACTCCATTCAGTTCTGCTATCTAATTTGGCTTCTTATAAAGAGAGGGGGATGGGACGCGGGTGGCGCTGTGGGTAAAACCTCAGCGCCTAGGGCTTGCCGATCGCATGGTTGGTGGTTCGAATCCCCGCGGCGGGGTGAGCTCCCGTCTTTCGGTCCCAGCTCCTGCCCACCTAGCAGTTCAAAAGCACCCCTAAGTGCAAGTAGATAAATAGGTACCGCTTTATAGCGGGAAGGTAAACGGCGTTTCCGTGTGCTGCGCTGGTGCTGGCTCGCCAGAGCAGCTTCGTCACACTGGCCACGTGACCCAGAAGTGTCTCCGGACAGCGCTGGCCCCCGGCCTCTTAAGTGAGATGGGCGCACAACCCTAGAGTCGGACACGACTGGCCCATACGGGCAGGGGTACCTTTACCTTTACCTAAAGAGAGGGGGGGTGAAGTTATACCTTGCATGTTTGGTAAATTCTGTTTTATATCTTTCTCACAGCCAAATGCAGCTGAGCTAATGATACTTTTGCTTTCACCTCCAGTCCTCCTCCGCAAAGGCCAGTTTCCAGGGACATCCCAGGCAAAAATCTTCCCAGTTACGAGGAACCACGCCTTCAAAAACCACACCTGTCCCACGATGCCCTATGTAACCATAGGAATGAAGAAGCTGCCTGAAATTGAGTCAGACCATTGGCTGATATAGCTCAGTATGGTCTGCAGGAACTGGCAGTAGCTCTCCATGATTTCAGATAGAGACTCCCAACCCTATCTTGATGTACTGGGGCTTGAACCTGGGACTTTTCTGCATGCAAAACAGAAGCTCTACCACTGAGCTACAGCCCTTCTTTTCTCAAAACCAGCCTTCAGAATCTGATAGATGAGTGCCTATGGATGACCAGGGTTCCAGCTCACACTCATCCCATGGGCTCATCCAGTCTTGCACTTGTTCCATGCCTAGAGATCATGGGTTCAAGTAATAATAATAATAATAATAATAATAATAACAACAACAACAACAACAACAACAACAACAACAACAACAACAAATAATTTATACCCCGCCCATCTGGCTGGGTTTCCCCAGCCACTCTGGGCTGTTTCCATCAGAACACTAAAATACAATAACCTATTAAACATTAAAAGCTTCCCTAAACAGGGCTGCCTTCAGATGTTTTCAATAATAATAATTTATTATGATGATTTTCTGCTTGCCCCATGTTTGCTAGGCATGCGTCCAAGCAGTTTTGTTCTTGCCCCACTGCTTTTCCTGGGAAAACCTGCTCCTTAGCGATAAAGCAGAGCAAACATCAATGGACTACTGCAATATGGTCTATGTGGGGCTATCTTTGAAGGTGACTCTGAAACTACAACTAATCCAGAATGCGAGACTGGTGACTGGGAGCAGCTGCCAGGACCATACAACACTGGTCCTAAAAGATCTACATTGGCTCCCATTATGTTTCCGAGCACAATTCCAAGTGTTGGTGCTGACTTTTAAAGCCCTAAACGGTCTCGGCTCAATATACCTGGAGGAGCGTCTCCACCCCCATCATTCAGCCTGGACACTGAGGTCCTCCTCTGAGAGTCTTCTGGCAGTTCCCTCACTGGTCTCATGAGAGTTGGAGTTCAACAATGACCAGTGATGGTGCCACACACCACTGTGGTAAAGCATGCTGTGACTCACAGCATCAAAGAATCATAGAACTATAGAGTTGGACCCTGAGGATCACCTAGTTCAATGCAGGATGATGCAGGTGGCTGTGTGAGCAGACCTGATTCCCTACATACATTCCCCACTTAGCACTATGTTGTATTCCATCTTGTGTTTTATCATAGGGTGATAAATGTAGTATATGGTATCAAATTAGCTAGGCCCAAAAGGCAAAAAAAAACCCCACACCTCCACCTATTAATCTAATAATCGAGTTACAAACAAGTGATAAATGTTTCTTTATGAAAATCCCATTGTTAAACATTCAGTAAAAATGGTGCAAATTGGAACTTGGAGTCAATGAAATTAATTCAAATTGTGTAATCATTTAATTTTTGCCCTGTTTGAATCCATTTCTAGGTTTCAGTCTTATGGCTATGCTGCGTGGTCTTAAGACTAACAAGAGGGCATAGCTAATGACTCATCTCTGTCAATGCTCCTAGCTACTGGGAAGTGTGTGTGTGTGTGTGTGTGCGCGCGTGTGCAAACCTCAGAAGATCAGATAATTTTTCTTCTCTATTCCAAGTCTTTGTGCTTTCTTTTGCAATTGTTGATGCACCTCTAACTTTGCCTTTCCCATAACCTCTCCTGTATAGAGAGAAAGACGTGAAACCTTTCTTTATGGATGCTAAGGTGGTAAGAGGCAGAGGTACTATAATATACAGCTGAATGATCTTCTCTTTTTCTGCCCTTTTTAAAACAAGTTTCTGCTTGTCTCAGCACAAAAGAATCGGAGAAGAAAAGCCACTCATAAAAGCCTAAAAACATTGTATCGACTGGTGAAATCATAAAAAAATGTCTTGACCTGCTAAATGAATTAACTTGCTAAATGAATGCATTTGCATACATCTAAATAAATGAATGCATAAAGCCCAGGCCAGACACTTACCAAACCACTCATATGAACAAGATGCAAACGTGACAAAGGTGTAGATTTTGACTTGTTTGTCTTTTCAGTACTCTTAGCTGTGTGCATTGTAGTTGTATGTGGAAGGGGACACTCTCAACACAGGAAAGGACTTTTTTCTATGTGGCAATGGCATTTGCAGATATTTGGACACAAACAGTTTTCCAAAATGGAATGCTGAAGATTTTTTTTGGTGTCACAGAGGTAAAGTGGATAATGTGCTTGGAAAAATGTAAAAAGTCTCAAGGTTGCTTGTTTGTTAACAAAAATATTGTTCTCTCTGGAATGTAAGCCATAAAACTTCTGAAAAGTGAGTGGGTGAAGAAGAACGCCATCTAGTGAGAAGAGCTGGGGAGATAGATGAGTTGGAAAGCCCAGAAGCGAAAGGGCTGATGGGAGCTTTGGGAGAGATCTCCAAGGGGCGGGGGGAAACGGAGGAGGCCTGAACCCAGGGATGGGATGTATACAGTATCTTTTCAATCCACCCTGTCATTCCGATTCAATTTGTTACATAGGTCTGAATCTGATCTGTTAAATCTGAAGGTCTGTTTTGCTCCTGTTGATGGGGGGACCTATAAATGGCTACAACTTTTCTTCTTCACACAAGTGGATGAAATTTGTAGGCAGTGTGCTTCCTCCCCCCCCCCCACCTAAAGTAGACTAACTCTGCCAAATTTCAAGCATATCTATCCTAAGAATTTTCTTATTTTCTTCTAGAATTGGACACAACTTGCAGACATGGCCACTGCTTCTGAAGTAATGAAGACTGTCAGACTTTAGAAAGATAGGTGCATGGTTCCCCCTCACCCCGAGCAGACTTTGGGAAAATAGGAATCATTTACCTAGCCCTAATGTTCTTTTCTTTTCTTTTCTTTTCTTTTTTGGCAAATCAGTTTGAAAACTGGGGGCATAAGAGAGCTGTGGGAAGGTGTTTGAGCCCAGAGCTGTGAGTGCCACATGCTTTGCCCTTTCCTCCTGGTGGAACATCTGCCTTGCATGCAGAAGATCCCAAGGAGAAACCCCTCCCTGAAACTTTGGAGACCCACTGCCAGCGAGTGCGGACAGTGCTGAGCAAGATGGTTCAATGATCTGGCTTCATATAAGGCAACTTCCTATGTTGCCCTCTGAAGCCAACCTGCTGCCCTCTAGTGCCATGGAGGACACCAGCTCATTGCCAGCATTGTCACAAGATTTCAACCGCCAGTCTGGTCAGGTATTGTACATGGAATGTGGGTGGTACTATCTTGTCATTCACCTCAGGCAGCAAAAGGTCTTGGGTCAGCCCTGTGTGCTGAAGATGCAGCTTTCACTTTAGGAACCCACTCGTTTGTTCATTCACACTAAGCCATGGTTCGACTTGGCAGCACACACAAACCAAGCCGATGTTTTGGTAAGCAAGAAATCAACAATTAAAACTCAACGAGTCTAGCCAGAACCCAGAAGACCAAGGGTGAGTGGGAGTACATGGGTCTCCAAGGGGATATTGACTAGACTGTTTTCAGTGGTTTCTATTGTTTATAATGCCCCAATCAGGAAACCCAGCACACATATTTTGACCTGACACACAGGCTGCCTTTCTTTCCCCCTGACAATGCGTCTTCCACTCCATGAGCAGAGTTCTAAGCATTTCTAAATACACGTTTAAAAATAGCCTCTGAAGGTTGAAGACCCAGAGATGGAGTAGAAACAATCTCATTGCATAACGACAACAGCGAGGAATCGGCGTGACATTTCAGTAAATGCTACAGCCATTTGTAAGTGTTCATTTCAGCCGGTACCCCATCTATTACATGACAGCTATTTGCTTAACATCCCAGGGAGAATTCACTTGGTTTACAGATAAGCTGTTTAAGGAGGCGCTGGTATCAAGATGTAAAGTGTTATAATATGGACAATTTGTTACCACCGCAGCCGAGCGTCTGTGTCATTACAGCTTGCAGAGGTAGGGATACAGTTGGCTGTTTCTTCAACTTCCAAGCTAATGGAGAAAGCGGGGAGTGCATCGTGGGGGAAGAGGAATGATGAGAATCAGGGAAGTTGCATTGCTTGGAAAAGACCAGTGCAGTTACAATTTGCAAAGGTTTGTTTTCAATAAAAGTTGACTAGTGTCCAGAAGTTCATTTAGGTCTGTTTCACATGGCTCATTAATAGAGAGGAGACTGTTAGCGCAATGGAGAGTAGAACTAGCAGTGGTTATTAGATGAGATTGGCAAGCAGTGGGATGCATTCTTTTGCTTGTGCATTCCCTGCAGACTGAATGTTGTTGGGCATCACAGAGGATGAATGAGGGGGTGAGTCATTCTGTAATTGTTCCATGTCTTGTACAGTTCACTGCATAACACCTGGTGTTCCCCATTATTAGCGACAGGATACCGGGGCAGAGAGTTGATCTTGTTCTTACGACTCAGAGAAACAGAAAGCTGTTGATTGTACTCTGTCGGCTATTTGTGTTCCATAGAAGCAGCCTCCTTTTTAAAAAAACAAAACCCCCATAGCAAATACTTGATTATCACTTTCAATTTATAGATAAACGCATCAAGTATCACTGCATGGGCATTATCTTATGATGCACGCAGGCTTTGTAAATGGAATCCAGCATAACAGAAACAAACAAGATGTTAATGTGACAAGAATAAAAAGGGAAAAGAGAGAATTTGGAATGTTTAACTCTACAAACTGCAGCACATATCCCTCTACTTCATGATAACATTCAGTATCTTACAATGGTGGCAAACTTTGAAAGCGGGAACTTCAAAATATGAATCTTTCTGTTCAGAAATCCACAGGCCCAGTCTATAACAGGGCTTGCCATCTCTGCCAGCCAGCCCTTTCTGACATCCAGCTCCTGTTCCCAAGCAAGCCTATATATCAAACAGATGGGGTAGCCAGTAGTGAGACGGGCACAGTGGGTGGTAATCAACCAAGCTTTCTTGGAGTAGACCCATTTAAACTAATAGCCATGGCTAAGTTGGGCCATTAATGTCAACGGGTCATCACTGAGTAAAACCTAGTTGACTTTCACCCAGTCAACAGGGGAGACCTTGTAAGATTGGTCTTTAATTGGCAACAACTAAGGAATGTTGATCAAGAGGGCCATTTTCTCCCAGAAAATTGTCTTGGATAATTGGGAAAAACCAAACCCATTCCAAGGTGGGCCAAGGTGAGTGAATGTAGTAGGTGAGGTGAAATCCTTATCCTTGGCCCTTGTGTTGATAAGATCCTTCTCTTTACAGGATGTATTTAATACTTTGCTTAAGATGTGATCTGCCTGCTATACCAGCCTGACAGTTGATCAAGACTGTACATTAACTGATTTCCATTCAGTATGAGCCAGAATTTAGCCATTATCAACGTATTTTCTATTATTTGGTGATTTAATTTATTAGCCGAGTCTTTAATAATAACCCAGTAGCATCAGCTCTGATCTCATTGGAATTGTGCAGCCTGTTGCAATTGCATTGACTACATAATGCTTGTCTAATAGACCTTAATTTTTCAACATTCCCAGCAAACATGCACGTAAGTAGTTTGTTCTTTTACCGTATCTCCAACATCTCACATTTCTCAAACTGTATATCTTACTTAATTTTTTTCCCAGCCTTAAATACCACTGATATACTACTTGGTAATTATTTTATTTAAAATGAATGCACAGGCATGTCGCAGGAGTAGATGTGAAATTGTTTTTCCATTTATCTTCTGGCAGATGATTTCCCAGAAAAGCTTCCCGTTTCCTTTTAAAGTTATTCCTCAGACTTGACTACTATTTTGTATATTTCTGATGGGAGCTCTTTGGTGTTGTGTTTTGTCTTGTCACATAGCCTCTCAAATATAGTACATTTCATTCTGAATTTTTTATTACCCCATTAGGTATGGATCTTTGGTCTTAACTGAGAGTATTGAAATCGCAGCGGTGTCTCACCTTCATACGTTCAGATATATTTTGATATGATCTTATTTGATTGTCTTTTATTACTATCTTTTTTTATAAAAAAAACACAGTTTCAGCTCACAGGCAATTGTTCTTTTTCATTATACAGATAAGATGAAAAGCCAAACCTTCCGGGACCCAGGCTACAATCCTATGGCTGTGTACCTGGGAGCAAGCACCATTAAGCTCAATAGGATTTACTTCTGAGTAGAGAAGATTGTACTGTCAGTCACTCCAATCTGGCTCTTGTCATGCACAGGCCTAGTTTCCTGGGAATGTGGAAAGGAATGTGTGTCTGGAGGCAGATCCAATTGAGAGCAATACAAGAGAGATGACAGAAAGCAGATGAACATTTTTGATTTCTTTGCAATTTGCTTGACTATCGGGTGAAAGGTTCTCCTTCTCTGAACATGAAAATGTGGACATGAAAATCAAAAATCACAAAAACACAGCAGGAACTGCAAACATCATGCAGTTTCTCTCAGCAGGTGTTTTTCTGGATTTTTTTTATTATTACAATAAATAGACTTGTGTTTCATGTGGATGGGTCATCCATTACCCCAGGAAAACAAGCTTTACAGAAACCTTGCCCAGAGACACTTGTCTAAGAGAAGTCTACGTTCCAATGGAGTTATTGGCTGAACTGAAGCCAATGCTGCATTTTCTGGCAGAAGACAGGACAGGAAGAAGCAGAGAAATGTTCCGGGGTAAGACTCTTCTCTCTTGTTGAGAGGGGCCTAAGGTTGGGAGTGTTAGGAAAACATTCTTTAAGAAAAGGATAAAAGTTCCTGGAAGCTTTAAAGAGGGTTCCAGAATTTTCTTTAGTGTGTAGGAGTGACACTCTAGGCTTGACTGGTGTCAGCTGGAGGTGCAAATAAAGGGAGGAAGTTGCAGGCTTCAATTTCCACACAAGGAAAGCACACACACACATACACACACACTATCAGCACACAGGCTGATAATAATAATAATAATAATAATAATAATAATAATAATAATAATATATTATTTATACCCCACCCATCTGACTGGGTTTTCCCAGTCACTCTGGGCGGTTTCCAACAGAATATTAAAATACAATAGTGTGTCAAACATTAAAAGCCTTCAGATGTCTTCTAAAAGTCTGGTAGTTGTTTTTCTCTTTGACATCTGGTGGGAGGGCGTTCCACAAGGCGGGTGCCGCTACCGAGAAGGCCCTCTGCCTGGTTCCCTGTAACTTGGCTTCTCACAGCGAGGGAACCGCCGGAAGGCTCTTGGCACTGGACCTCAGTGTCCGAGCAGAACAATAGGGGTGGAGACGCTCCTTCAGGTATACTGGACTGAGGCCGTTTAGGGCTTTAAAGGTCAGCACCAACACTTGGAATTGTGCTCACAAATGTACTGGGAGCACAGTATTGCTGCCCTGGACACAGAATTGACCTGTCCGTCCATGGACAGCTGTGAGTCCAAAATGACTCCCAGGCTGCGCAACTTGTCCATAAGGGGCACAGTTACCCCATTCAGGATCAGGGAGTCTTCCACACCTGCCCGCCTTCTGTCCCCCAAAAACAGTACTTCTGTCTTGTCAGGATTCAACCTCAAGGTAGGAAGTAAGACAATGTGTGCTGCTGATACTGTGTGTGTTGCTGTGTCAAGATTATTAATTACTGGACTGAGATTATACCGTGCCGAAGAAATAAAGAAGGAATGTAAATAGCTTGTATATAATAGTAACAGAAATGCTTGTGCAACCAATCAAGCAATAATGAAGCTCCTGACTGTGAATTTGAGTATGACTCCTGTTCTTTGTCCTCTGCCTCCGGGGAGAACTCTGCTACAAACAGCAAGAAGTGGTTTACCAAGGTGCCACCACACAAGCAGAAAAGTGCAAATATCAAACCAGTATCAGCAGGAGACAGCAGGAGACATCACAAGCTGCAACTGCCCAAGTTAGACCATGTAAGGGGCTAACATGCGAATGAAGGGGAGCGAGGATGAGTTACTGGCCCTGCCTTAATGTTCTGCATGCACGCCAGGCCCTACTCCCAAACCTCTGGATGTTTGGGCAAAGTTCTCAAGGCTTTATTCATGTAGGCTACTGCAAGCCATCAGGCGCTGCAATCACAAAACACTCCTGATTGTGTGGAGGAGCCTATATGAGGACAGTCAGATCCCCCTTCTAATCTTCATCCTACAAACATAGATGTATGGGTGGAGTCATTCAGACACATGGGCCGGGGCCATGAGGCATTATTCTACTCCACATGGAAGGCTAAAACATGAAAGGGGTGACTGTCATTTTCTAGTGTGATATATATAATATATATTCCAAATTGGTGCTGATATGTGAAAAGCCAACCTTTAGTTTATGGCAGGTGTGGGAACCTTTCTAGTCCGGGGTGGTGGTGGGGGATATTGTTATCTCCTCAACCCCTCACAGGTATAGTTTGACAGGTAGGCAGAGACTCCCAGCTGTCAATCACCTGGTGCCATAATGACACCAGGTGACCTTTTCTCCACAGCACTTTGAACTGAGCTTCTGAAGATTTGACAATCAGCAGCATGCCAGATCTTCAGAAGCCCAGTTCCTACTGCTTCAGAAAATAGCCTTTTTGAGGGAAGCTTCTGTAGATGTCTGCAGAAGCCCCTCTCAAAGTGTTCTTTTGCCCTTTGTGTTGAAAGAGGCTTTGCAGACACCATTGATCAGCTTTTGGCCAGGACCTGCCCTTCCCTTCCCTACACCTGACATTTTTTATGACCTCAGTTATAGGACAAGTTGGCATGACTTGCCCCTGACACGTCTAATCAGGCCCGCTCCTCTATCCTGGTTTATAGAGGTGGGGGAGAAGCAAAGGAATATGGAAGCTGAAGAGTATAAAAAAGAGTATAAAAACAAATACCTGTTTCAGAGCCGCCCAAGATGGTGACCATCACTACATCTTGGGGTAGAAAATTCTACTGTTTGTTCATGGACTGTGTGGAGGAGAACTCCTTTTTCTTTGTCCTGCATCTCCCCGCTTAATTGGATGGCACCAAGTTCTGACATTATGAAGGAAGGAGGAATTCCTCACTTTAAGTGGTGGGCTCAGTGATGGACAAATTCCTATAGGCTTGGTTGGCTCATTTTTTTGTGACTTTTCTCAGAGAAATCCCAAGAGTTTTCCCCCCAGCTCATCATGTTGCCAGACATGTGCATATTGTTACAGCTCTCCTAGTTCACAATGTCCTGTTCTGCCCTTTATACAATTCACCTAGGGATAGATTCCTCTATTCATTTCTTAATTTTCTAGAAGGTCATCAGGTGATTTCAAAATTGGTTGCTTGCCAATGCAGACAAATTTGTTACCCGCATACACACTATATCTTTAAAGCCCATTCACGGTGCATTTTCCCCCTTCAAAGAATCCTGGGCATTATATTTTACCCCTCACCAAGCTTCAGTTCCCAGTAACCCTTAACAAACTACTGTACCCATAATTCACTGAGAAGGGAAATGTGCTGTGAATGTGCTGTGTATGGAATCTTACAGGCATGAGCAGTGAGAAAGTTATGGGCTACTTTTTTGACCCCAATATTGACTGCCAAAGTTTTTTGGGTTGTTGTTTTTTGCTTCGTAAATCTAAACAATTAGGGAAAGTTTACATTTTTAAGTTTCGGTTATTTGCAGTTCTAAAAACAGATCCCTGGGATGTTAAGCCAATAGCTGTCACGTAATAAATAAACTTGCTCTGGGTTTGCACGGTTTGTTTTTGTAATATATACTGCAATAGCCATTGATTGCAAGCCATACAAATCTGACTGACTGACGTTGCCCCTTGAGGAATGGGTGTTCCCAGCACCAACCATGACTGAGAGTGACTTGGAAATTCAGCTTATTCAATAGGGACAGCAACCACGGAACATGTCAGGAATCCACCGAGATAATTCACCAAACATAAGTCTGCTCGGATGGACAAGTCATTTCGCCTCATTTGTGGAAGCCGAGAAGTTTCATTGAGAGTAAGGAGTTAACATTAACAAACTTCTGCTCCTGTACCTACAAAGCACTAGCCTTTGTAATTCACATCTTTATCCGAGAATCAATGAGTGTTTCATCCAGCATAAGATGATGCAACAATATAGATATAAGAACTTTTAGATATAAGAATCCCTTTTTGAATACCTCAATTTTCACTTCTTAGCTGACTTAAAATTAAATTGCTTTTCTGGGCCTGATCTGATGTAGACAGAAGTGCGAGATATACACAGTCAGTACAGCTCCAGAGAAACTATCTGGTCTGCCACATGGGCTAGAATGTCTTCCGCAGGGATAGGAAACTGCCCCATCTTCTCTTCTCCCTTTTCCTCCTTTGTTATCTTACCAACTTCCATTTCCAGACCATCTTAAAGATGAGCAGGAGGTGAACAGGCAAGTTCACTGGTTGAACTATTCTGGAGACTGTTCCTGGGATCTTCTTGACCATGGGGAAGCCCTCTTCAACTAGCCCCCCCCCCCGCATTCGCACATTGTAACTAGAGGCTGGGATGTTATATCTACCTCCTAGGAGCCAATTGAACAAGCTATTTCTGCCCCAGCCCCCTTTTCTCTATTCAGTAGAACTGACGCATACCACTTTTCTGCCTAAAGAAAGATGTCAGCTGCTTTGAAATTCAAGCTCACATAGGAACTGAGAGTATCGCATTCCTTCTGCCTGCCTGTCAAATGTATGGCAAGAGCTGTTGTTTTCTTTTACACCAAACCTCCCCCTCTGCTCCCTCCCCTCTGTGTATCCTAAATAAAAGTCTTCATTTTGAGATATATTATTCCAACTGATGAACTTGCAACCCAAGCGTTTCTCTCTATAAGCTGGGGGTGGGGGTTGCCTGTTGTGTTGCTGCTGTCGCAAGAATGAAGGTGGAGACCGAGAGAAGCCTTTGGGTAATGGTGGCTGGGAATGGGAAGGCACAAAGCAGGGGTGGGAAGCTTACAGTCCTTCCTACGTTGTTGGATGCTCAGCCCTCATCAATCCCAGCCAACAAGGCCAATAACAGATTGGCAAATCAAATTACAGGAATTGGTGGAGACGGCTCAATTGACTAGTAAACTCAGAGGAAACTCAAAGCAAAAATTTGCAGAAAAATGGGATGGTTATAGAAGATATGTTCAAAAATATAATAATAGTTTTGACTCCGTGCTAGCATTTGAGTGATAAAGGAACTAAAAGGAGGTGGATAACAATTAAGGATTTATTATGTTTTCAGAATGTATTAGAAAAATTATACAGAAAGGTTTATTGTTTTGTGTACATTCAAATGTAAGATAAAACATATGCAAAGGGACTTGACAGGAAGTCAAAGTTGAAGAAAAGATTTTGGAAGATAAAAGGGGAAAAATATTTACTTTCATTATTATCATTTTGTGTGCGGGTGTGGCTGTGTGGGTGTGGGTGTCTGCACATATGTGTGTTGTTGTATGCAATGTTTGGGAGGAAATAAGACAGTAAATAGCAAATAACAAACTAAATATCGATGTATGTAATTTTTATTTCCTAATTATATTTAGTGGTAGTATGGCTGTATTGTTTTTTGTAACATAAAATCATTCAATAAAAATTATTAAAAAAAACAAAACAGCCAACAAGGCCAATGGTCAGGGGTAATGGAAGCTTTAGTTCAACAACACCTGGAGTGCCAGGGATACCCTATCCTTGGTGTATTGATCTCTCCCTACCCCTAATTTTCATCCAAAGGAAGTGGCAGCAGAGAAACCCTTCTATGGGGCAAAGGAGAAGTGATGGGAGCACAACCTGGATCACTGTTCTTCCAAATTACTGCAAAATATAGAACTTTAGTGACTGTGCCCACAAAACCACTTAGTCAGCCTGACTGCTGACCAAGAATCTTACAGAATCTTACATTCCAAGCTGCGGAAGACCAGACCATCTGGGTCTGGTCTTCTGGTCTTCTAAACTGTTGCCCGATTAGAGCATTTCAAGCTGGACGTGTCAAGCCTTTGTCCCTTTAGCAGTCACAAGGGGCTGGAGACTGAGAGAGGCAGTCTGACAGTCTGAAAAGGCTCTCCACCTTTGTTGGGGCAACTTGGCTCCACTGGAGCTATCTGTGGGATTGCAATGCCTGGCCAGCCTTGGCCCCTGCTCCATGGATCCAGCACCAGGCCAGAACACAACATCAGCTCCCAAATACAGGAAGCCGCAACTTACCTGCATTTAACTTATGTGTGTTCAGCTTTTCGCTGAAAATTATTTGGCAAAACAATTTAAATACATTAGAAAAGGGGCAGGGATCTGGGGAAAAAGATTTTGGGAAGCAATGTGTTTTGACTATGCACAATTTTGGGTTTAGGCACTGTCCCCAGAATGCAACCCCCAAGTAAGTTGCGAGCTTACTGCCTGTATAGGTAAAGGTAAAGGGACCCTAACCGTTGGGTCCAGTTGCAGACGACTCTGGGGTTGCGGCGCTCATCTTGCTTTACTGGCCGAGGGAGCCAGTGTACAGCTTTCGGGTCATGTGTCCAGCATGACTAAGCAGCATCTGGCGAAACCAGAGCAGCACATGGAAATGCCGTTTACCTCCCCACCGGAGCAGTACCTAATTATCTACATACACTTTGTGCTTTCGAACTGCTAGGTTGGCAGGAGCAGGGACCAAGGGGAGCTCACTCAGTTGCAGGGATTCGAACTGCTGACCTTCTGATCGGCAAGCCCTAGGCTCAGTGGTTTAACCCACAGCGCCACCTGCTACTGCCTATATACTTTGCTTCATTTCCCCTTTCAGCCAGTATGCCATCTCTTTCCCTCCATTGATTCCACCTTGCTCAGTGTCCCACTCCTGACGCTCCCAGCTGCAAATGTTTTCCTTACCCAGGAACCATTTTGAAGGTATATCTGCTCCAGGAAGAAGGGTTGACAGAATTGGGCGGGGGGAGCTATCTATCAGTATTCAATTTGAGTGGGCGTATCCTGCTCTTCCTCTGCCTCAGTTCCTCTCCTCTTAATCAGGAACAAGTACACCAGAGTCAGCAGAGAGCCTCCAGATTTATGACGGTGCCTCTAAAACATAATTTAGACCCCTGAAATAAACACCCCTTCCCATTTTCGGATGATTTTTCTTGACCTAGTGATGTGTGTTACTGTTCTTGCTCGCTCCCAATGCACAGCCAAGCCGTAAGTTCAGTGAAGGATTCTGTCTTTTGCCTAGGGGGTTGCTTCCCCACCCCTCTGGCAGCTGAGTTATTGCTTGGCCAATGGTGGTGGGGAAGGGGGGCTTGGGGGATACACAGAGTCCAAGATGCACAATTCATAAGCATCTCCGACAGCCAAGACATTTGCAGAGGAGAAATTAATGGCCTGCTTGGTGAACTCTGAGCTTCAGAAATCATTGAGAGCTGTGCCTGAAGAATGACTATCTTTCATGGAGGGGATAGAGGATATAGTGGAATGGGGCAGCACATGGTACCCATGGTACCCAGAGTTGCAGCTGATGGCTTTGGTCAGCTAATCCCATTTAGGGATATAGGGATGTGGGTGGCGCTGGGATGCGGGTGGCGCTGTGGGTTAAACCACAGAGCCTAGGACTTGCTGATCAGAAAGTCGGCGGTTCGAATCCCTGCGACGGGGTGAGCTCCCATTGCTTGGTCCCTGCTCCTGCCAACCTAGCAGTTCGAAAGCACGTCAAAGTGCAAGTAGATAAATAGGCACCGCTCCGGTGGGAAGGTAAATGGCGTTTCCGTGCGCTGCTCTGGTTCGCCAGAAGCGGCTTAGTCACGCTGGCCACATGACCCGGAACCTGTACGCCGGCTCCCTTGGCCAATAAAGCGAGATGAGTGCTGCAACCCCAGAGTCGGCCACGACTGGACCTAATGGTCAGGGGTCCCTTTACCTTTACCTTTAACCTACCTTTACCTTTTACCTAAAGGGCATAAAGGACATGCTGGGCACAGGACAACCTCTAGGAAAGTTCTGTTGCTTTGCTCCTAAATGTTCAAGAATTGGGAGGCCATCGGACAAGAGGAAATGCATTGCCAACAAAGAGGATTCAGATTTGCATAAAATGTGCATATGCTAATTTGAATGTATACCTCTGATTTAGAAGAATGCCTATAATTTTAAATATAAATGCGGTGGGTGATGCCAAACATTATTCAGGCACAGTGGACTTTAATCCATTGACTTCTGTGGATCTACCCTAAATAAAAGGTAAAGGGTAAAGGGACTCCTGACCATTAGGTCCAGTCGTGGCCGACTCTGGGGTTGCAGCACTCATCTCACTTTATTGGCCGAGGGAGCTGGCGTACAGCTTCCAGGTCATGTGGCCAGCATGGCTAAGCCGCTTCTGGTGAACCAGAGCAGCGCACGGGAACGCCGTTTATCTTCCCGCAGGAGTGGTACCTATTTACCTACTTGCACTTTGACATGCTTTCGAACTGCTAGGTTGGCTGGAGCAGGGACCAAGCAACGGGAGCTCACCCCGTCACGGGGATTCGAACCGCCGACCTTCTGATCGGCAAGCCCTAGGCTCTGTGGTTTAACCCACAGTGCCACCCGCGTCCCTCTACCCTAAGTAGGGTTCCCATATTTCAAAAAGTTGTTCAGCTTTTTCAGGGAAAGTTGTTTTTTGGGGCAAGTCACCCCAAAAGTTGTTGCTAAAGTTGTAGCATCTTCAGGACTCTTGCTGCTCTCCCTTCTTAGGATTCTTTTACATTTTAGCTAAACCTGGACCAGACAGCAGCTTTCTGTAAATTAGGACACATGGCCACCCTATGAATGAGGTGCAGCTCTTTCCCCACCCTACCCATCCCACAATGCTTTGGACCAGTTCCACCGAGCGTTTTAAGCATAGCACTTCAGAACATCTGAAAGGTGCTACAACCAGTGCTGGATTTATGTATAGGCTAAGTAGGCTGAAGCCTAGGGCCTCTAAATCTAGGGGGCCTCGCCAGCCAGCCCGCTCCCCAGTGGGCAGTCTCCCCTCTCCCAAAATTGCAAACCCAAAACGTCATGCAAGGGCAGGGCAACTCAGGCCCAGCAACTATGAGACTGAAGGAGAGGAACAACAAGCCCTTCCACAAGTGACCAAGAGAGGGCACCAAGACAGCTTCCTACCTGATCACTCAAGGGCATCTTTATCAATTTGGCCTTGGGGTATACATAGATGGATGGTTCTCCAAAGTTCCTGTTGAAACGCCTGCAAGCATTCCACACTACATTCCCCCCTTATTCTTATAAACAGTCTGGCAACGTAAACCCAAAGCAGGTTTACTTACAACGAAGACCCACTGTGTTCGGTGGCATTATCTATTTAGCACCATCCACTTGCCTAGTGATTTATAGAGTTACATCAGCAAACGAACTCCACCTATTTAAAATCTACATTTTTGACTGCAGTGTAGGTGGGATGCTGGGCGGGAGGGACGGAGAGAGAAAAGAGAGAGGAAGAAGGGGAGGCAACCATAACAGGAGCTGGATCCCAGAGAGCACAATCATGTATACTTAGTCTTTGTTTAAGTTAGAAGATGAGGATTAGAGTTACAGCCAAAGGCTATGCAGAAACAGCAGGTTTTGAAGAGAGGGGTGGCGCCATCGGTGTAATTATGCCCAGGATTGCCACTGTGCAATCTGAAACCTATGTTCATTTACTTTGAAGGAAGGAAGCTCCCCCTGAGTTAAATGGGTCTCACACCCAAGTAAGCGCACATAAAATTGCAGTCTCGGTGTTTGGAACACTTCGTTTCTGACGTGAATAGCTGTAGGGAGGGCCTTCTGCGGCTTAAAGGAGCTTGCTCAGGCGACCACACACTGTAGACTACCATGAGGCTCTTTCACTGGTTTTTCTTGCAAAAGTCTATCCTGACTCCCACCCTGGAAAACTGTGCTGCAGCAAAAGACTCAAGCGATCCCCTGTTCATGGCCACAAGTGGCATACCCCTCAACTGTCCTGAGAAACTGGGACATCCCAAATTTTTTGCCCGAGAGCATGGCTGCCATTTTGGGCACCACAATCTCACTGTGAAATTTTTTTTTCCAGGGCCATGACCTGATGTCGGGCTTGCCTAGGACATGTGGGGGGGTATGATGTGGCCCCTGACCTTTCTGTTTCTCAGCCGGCATGACTTCTACAGACTGTGGAGCCATCTCTGTCTTTATGTAACAGGATTTTATTGTAAGCTAGCTCTTCTGCCCCTCAAAGCAAGTCTGTAGTTCACACATGAATCTGGGATGTACAGGCCACAAACTGTCTGAGAGTCTTGAGCTTAGCTCTGCTTACCTCTGCCATATGCAATGTGCGAATACTGGCTTGCAGAGGGTTGGCCACTACTGGATCTAACTCTCCAGCTGCACCCAATTTCCCACCCCTGTTTTACAGGTTAATGCTATTGCTGCCTCCTCCCTTCCCCTCGGTAAGATTTGTCTTTACCAGGCATAGGCAACCTCGGCCCTCCAGATATTTTGGGACTACTGTTCCCATCATCCCCGACCACTGGTCCTGTTAGCTAGGGATCATGGGAGTTTTAGTCCCAAAACATCTGGAGGGCCGAGGTTGCCTTTGCCTGGTCTTTACCTTTGAGAAGGAGGTGGGGCAAGTGGAGACAAAGAAAGTGTGTCAAGGACCAACTGGTTGGGTGAGGAAGAGTGGTGGCAGCTACCTGCCTCAAGGGAGGGCACAGAAGACAACAACTTAGATCCAGGATCTTGGTGGTGTGACACTGAAGAGCAGTCTGCAAAAGGGACGACCTGGGAGGTGCTAGAAGCAGGGGGGTTGAGCGATCGCTCAAGGGCGATAAAGGGGGGGGGGTCAGGAGAAGACAGAGAAGAGTCAGAGGTTGCCCTTGCTACACAGCAGCAGGACAATCCCAGTCCTGCTGGCTCGCCTCCTCTCTGATACCCTGATCGAGGAGAGTCCTGCATGTCGCTGAGCAACGAGCCAGACAGGCCCAGAGGAGGAGCTTGTCCTCTTGACACAGCCTTGGGAGGGATCCAGTGTGAAAGGTTAAAGGGGGAAGGGCAGAGCTAGTGCTCAGTTTCATCAACGTCTCAGTTGGATTAAGGCGAACCAGAGGACTCTGCTGGGTTGTTTTCTGTTAATAAAGAGCTGGTTGTATTCCACGCCTCCCGTGTGTGTGCCTGCCCTGTGGTTTACTTGGCTCCTTGACAGCTCCTTGACACAGTGGTTAGTGGGTGCTCCATGGATACAAGCAGAACACAGCTGTCAACTCCTAGGAACCGAGGCAATTTCAGTCCCCGGAATATATTTTTTTTGAGGGGGCCAGGCCCCATTAATTTTCAGAATGTGTTTGGCTCCGCCCCCGGCTCCTCGCAACGTCGTGCCACTGCCTACTTCTGGATAAGCTGGTGCCTCTGAAGCAGAATATAGACATGGCCCTGATTCTATTTCAGAAAGAAAAGGAATTCCACCTATGTCTCCATCTGGGCTAGGAGGGCAACTCAGGTGGAGTTTAGGATTAACCCAGCTTCACACTTGTGCATGAGAGGCAGGGAGAATTATCCTTGGAGAGGCCAGGGGTGATGGAGGAGCCATTGTCGGGCAAGAGAGGTGCTGCCTCAAAGCAGTCGGCTGCTTCCGTTTGCCTTCTGCTACACTTCAAAGACACACGGAGCAACATTTTTTTATTTTTATTTTTAATTTAGAGAAAGGTTTTCTTGGAAGAGATGCTTTGAATCGTGATAAGGTTGTTAATTTCACCCCCTTTTAAAATAATAATAAATAAATGAGCCCCAGGTGCCACAGTTGGCACTTAGCTTAATCAAAGAGTGTCATCCTAGTGATAATTTATGACTCTCATCCATCACGGCCTGCTCACCCTTCTCCGTGGTGTAATTTCTAATGGGCCTCTTGGGAGAGAGCAGCTCTGGTTCAAACCTAATCTCTGTGGGTGCTCCCAGAGCCATGCACAAAGGATTTAGTGGATGCTATAATACAGGTACTAGGAGGACAGGGATTAAGGAAGGGGAAGGGTCTTGGAAAGAAAATGAAAACAACAACCACTTCTTGTTTAAACTTGTTGAATGAAATGCTGAAAATAGTACAGTCATACCTCTTGTTATGTTAGCTTCAGGTTACATCTTTTCAGGTTGCATCCTGCAGCAACCCGGAAGCACCAGAAAGGGTTACTTCCAGGTTGCGCCACTCGTGCATGCGCAGACACGCAAAATGATGTCACATGCATGCACAGAAGCGGTGAATCATGACCCACGCACATGCAGACGCACAGACAAGGGTTGCATTCTCTTCAGGTTGCGAACAGGGCTCTGGAACAGATCCTGTTCTCAACCAGAGGTACCACTGTATTGATAAACAGTATTGGAAATGAGAATTCAGAAACTGAGAAGCTGCAGTATCCTCAGGTGGCTGCCAGGGTTCCAGCACCCCAGTGGACCCAAGTGATGATACCCGCTTGACACCCACCCCATTCAGCAGGGTCTGGCAGCAGCTATTTTAAGTTCCCGCAATTCTCCTTATCACTATGTGAGAAATGGAAGCCCCCTGTGATCAGGGGCACTGTGGGAAATTTAAATGGCAGCTCCACTGGAACTTTGCTGCTGCTGCTGCCCACTGCTATCTCACCTGCCAGCAAGTAAATCCATGAGATTTGGGTTCTACTGGCATAGCAGAGCATCTCTCCCCGCTACCACCACCCAAAATGTGGCTGTGGGAGACATATTAAATCACAGCCATGGGGCCAAGATGGTGGTGAAATTAACCTCGTCCCTGTGCTGTGTCCCCAACGGAAAATACTGGTGGAAACCACAGTGTTTCCAAATATCTTGCTGCCATGTGTCGCACTGGGCCAAGCTCCTCACACCTCCCCTTTCCACTTAGTAAGAACCAGTGACCCCCTGTTGGAAAGCCAAAAGAGTTACAGTGTCCCACCAGTGCCACCTCACTGCCACTGTTAGAGCAGGATGCAGTACTGACCTGATCCACAAGGAGTCTCCTTGAGTTCTTTTACTGTTGCCCTCCAGGTGGCGAATTTTTCCATTGTGCCTACTGTAGACAGAGAGGGGTTAGATAGGATGTACTAGTTGTTGTGTGGCCTGTGGTGCAACTGCTGTGCTGGGAAAGGCCTGTGCTGATGCTGCCTTCATCTCAGCATTACTTGTGCCATTTCATCTCCCAAACCTTGTCCTGCCCCTTTTGGCACTGCTGAGGGCTCCTCAGTTTGGATCCACCATGCAGGCCTCTCCCTTGGCTTCCACAATGCCCCTTCCTTTCTTCCTTTACCAACAGCACCTGCTTATCACAGTCACCAGCGCTGGCCTGAGACATTTAGGGCTATTTATTGAGCATCCGTCTCAATTTGCTTGCACAAAGCTTTTGCAGCGGTTAGATAATATCCTGCCTTTATCGAGCACTTGTTCTGATGTGCGTACAACAATGAGCATTCATCTGACATTCATCCTGATTTACTTGTGGGGTATTTTTACATCTTCCTGTTATTCATTCATTTCACACTTTTCAATGTGTCTGCCCATCACTTTCCTAATTGCAAAAAGTAGATTTCGTCTTAGAGTGGATTTGTTGTGCTGGGGCGATGGAGTACTTTAATCTACTTTAATTGCGCAAACCAAATTTTCCTGGTATGCACTCGAATCTCTCCTGCAAAATAATGGCCATCTGGAGTTGCCTGAAGCCGAGGAGCCCTGGCTAAGGCATCAAAAAGTCCTGCTGCCAGACACCAGAGTTTTGCCTTCATCTAGTCCCACCACTGTGGTGCCAGATGAAAGCAGGTCACTTCACCTGGCTGCGTGCCAGGTCCAGTTCTGCATACCCTCCAAGTGTCCCTGTTTTCCAGGGATAGTCCTGGATTAAAGAAGCCGTCCCAATTTCTAATTTGATTCCTTAGGAGATTCCTATTTTCATTGGAGAAACATTGGAGAAACATTGGAGTCACCATACATCCTTTAGAAGATATCTGAAGGCAGCCATGTATAGAAGAAGAAGAAGAGGAGGAGGAGGAGGAGGAGTTTGGATTTGAAATCCCACTTTATCACTACCCTAAGGAGTCTCAAAGTGGCTAACATTCTCCTTTCCCTTCCTCCCCCACAGCAAACACTCTGTGAGGTGAGTGAGGCTGAGAGACTCTTAACCACTACACCTGACTGGCTCTCAGGGAAGTTGTATAGGGAAGCTTTTAATGTTTGATGTTTTGTTTTTATATATGTTGGAAGCCACCCAACGTGGCTGGGGCAACCCAGTCAGATGAACAGGATATAAATATTATTGATGATGTTGTTGTTGTTGTTGTTGTTGTTGTTGTTGTTGTTGTTGTTGAATAGGACATCTCTACTTCCATCGGAGAAATGTTGGAGGGTAGGGTCCTGCAGTTTGCACCCTCCCCAGTGATTTCATAAAACAGCTCTCTGCCCTGGCCCCACTGAAACCCCTTGCTCTTTCCCACAACCCCATGAAAATCCAGTCAAGAATTCACCTGCAGTAGAGTCTCTTCCCTTCACCATACCAGATTCAGCTCACTCTCCCTTCACACCTCAGGCTGGTCCTGGTTCTGTCTTAAAAGCAAAAGCAAAAATTGTCCATGCACTAACTCCGAGAGCTGTGTTTTGTGATATACCGCCAGGGTCACTTCAACAAGACCCCTAAAACTTATTTCATTTGGAAGCTGTCAGGGCTTTGCCAACGTGCCACTGTGCTGTTCCCAACAAAATACAGGCCCCTAATTAAGCTTCCTCTGCCAGGCTCTTCCCCAGACCCCAAAGGCGCTGCTCAGAATACAGAGCGCTTTGCAAAAAGGCAACTAATTTTGCACAATCGGCACACATGCCCACAAAAAGAGGCAAAATTTATGGCCCCGCCAAAGGAGAAATGCTGCCGAGCGGAGCTATAAAATCCAGGGATCCTAGGCCCTTCTATTACCACTGGGTGTCACAGGCAGTGACGGATGGCAAAAAACTGAGATTGCAAACCAAATCGCTTTCGCTTTGCACAAAACAAACTCGGCGGAGAGCGGCAGAGATCCGCAGGCTGCAAAGGCAGGCCACCTGGGGGCTGTATGGCGCACCTGGGCTTTGCAAGAGTCACTGTGTGCAACGGCTTTGCTAGGCAGCAACAGGCTATTATTGGGAGACTATTCTTTTAGAAAGTGCAATTGGAAGAGATGTTTGTGAGTATCACTCTCACCTGTCAAGGCAGCCCTGGGAAGTCACATCATGGAGGATAGGGATATCTCATATGTTGTCGTTTAGTCGTGTCCGACTCTTCGTGACCCCATGGAACAGAGCACGCCAGGCACTTCTGTCTTCCACTGCCTCCCACAGCTTGGTCAAACTCATGCTGGTAGCTTCGAGAACACTATCCAACCATCTTGTCCTCTGTCGTCCCCTTCTCCTTGTGCCCTCCATCTTTCCCAACATCAGGGTCTTTTCCAGGGAGTCTTCTCTTCTCATGAGGTGGCCAAAGTATTGGAGCCTCAGCTTCAGGATCTGTCCCTCCAGTGAGCCCTGGAACTTTGGCATGGGAAGCTCTCCGCCTCCCCTCCCTCAATAAATTTGATAAATAACAATTTAATGAATCATAATAAATAATAGCGATTTAGTCTTATCCTAAAATATTCTACCCAGTGCTTTTCTTCTTCAAGAAAATGTTTAGGGGTACTCTCATTTTCCTACTCATATTAAAACACTGCCCCTCAATGAGGCCAAACTTAGATTCACAAAATGTTTAGGGGTATGTGTACTGCTGCTTCCCCCCAGAAAAAAGCACTGATTCTACCACATAAACACCATTGGTCTCCACAGTGCCCTCATTCCAAGAAAGCCAACCCCATGCGCTGGAACTTCTCACTGCTTAGAGATGGGATGTACAGAATGTAGCAATACTGATAACAGAACGAGCAAACAAAATGGAACTCCTTCCAGTTTCCCTCTGTAACTCTGTCTATCTTCCTTCAGCCGGGTGAGGTGCACAGCGCTTGTGGCGCTGTGGTCTAAATCGCTGAGCTTCTTGGGCTTGTCGATTAGAAGGTCGGCAGTTCGAATCCACACGACTGAGTGAGCTCCCGTTGCTCTGTCCCAGCTCCTGCCAACCTAGCAGTTCAAAAGCACGCCAGTGCAAGTAGATAAATAGGTACCACTGCGGTGGGATTTCCATGCGCTCTGGCTTCCATCACGCATTGAGTCATACTGGCCACATGACCCGGAAAGCTGTCTGTGGACAAACACCAGCTCCCTTAGCCTGAAAGCGAGATGAGTGCTGCAACCCCATAGTCACCTTTAACTGGACTTAACTGTCCAGGGGTCATTTACCTTTTACCTTACCAAAGAGTTTTCAGTCAAGTTGTGCAGGGGCCTTTGAAGCCCAGCTTGTCAATAATACATCGGGAGTCCTCTCACTTACCTCTTTGGTTTGTCCTTTTATCATAATGGGCAGATCGATGCCCAGCAGAAAGAAGCGTTGGTGCAGGTTGGTAGAGGGCCCTTAGGGCATTACAAAGGGGAGGAAGGAAAAGACTCCCCATTTGCCTGAGAAGCAACAGAACGGAGGGAGCAAGACAAGGAGGAGGGGAGGAGGAGGGAGCTTATCCCAGAATGTGATTCTGCGACACACTCTATCAGCTCCACATCTGTTCCTTGATTGAATGTGTTATACCACTCGCTGCCTGGCACCCGTTGTCTCCAGCACCTTGATTGCATCGGCGGAGGGAGAATCAAACAGCACAGATGAGCAGGGCCCTATCGATCACCACTTCTCGCATCCCAGACAGCTGCTGAGAAATTGCCATTTATTTCCCAACCACAGCATTTGGGGAAATGGGAGCAGGGGAGAGGCAAGCTGTGGGGTGCCTCAGTGGGGAGTGCATGTGATAGGCAGGGAGGCCTTCTGCCTCTTCCTGCTTACAGACTGGATGCTCAAGTAGCGATCCAAGAAGCGAGAAAGCAAGTGAACTAGCACCTGATCCCCTTCACCCCCGTTGTCTGTCTGTGAGCCAGGAAGCCTTCTGCGTTCTTTGTACAAATGCCAAGACTATTTTCAGATACCGCGTTTGCCCTCCTGGCAGAGCAGTGGCAAATCACTCCCTGATGTTCGAGCAGCAGCATTCGTTTATTCTCGGAAGTTGCTCCAACGTAGTTTTAATATGATGTTAGAACTAGGGCAAGTCACACAAGATGTGTTGTGCTTACAATAAACAGCCAGAAAGGGAGTGTGTACAGGTGACTCAGTGGTAGAACATCTGATTTCCATGCAGGAGGTCGCAGGTTCAATCCCTGGCATCTTGAGGCAGGGCTGGGAATGTCCCCTGCCTGAAATCCTGGAGAACTGAGGTCAGCCAGCACAGATAATACTGAGCTAGATGGACCAATTGTCTTAGTACAAGGCAAGTTGCTCTTGGTGGTTACCATATGCTTTTATCCTTCCAGACACGGTAAGGAACATTGAACCTTAGCAGTACCTTTGTCCTTATGAGTCCATGGCTCCCTGGACCAATTACATTCTTTCTTTCTGTGGCTCCCATGTGGGGAAAGGTGCTCCAGGTCTCAGGAGCTCAGTTATGTCACCCCTTACCTGCTGAGCCATAGATTAAGAGCAGAGGTCAACAAACTTTTTCAGCAGGGGGCCGGTCCACCGTCCCTCAGACCATGTGGTGGGCCGGACAATATTTTGAGGGGGGGGATGAATGAATTCCTATGCCCCACAAATAACCCAGAGATGCATTTTAAATAAAAGGACACATTCAACTCATGTAAAAACACACTGATTCCCAGACCATCCGTGGGCCAGATTTAGAAGGCGATTGGGCCACATCCAGCCCCCGGGCCTTAGTTTGCCTACCCATGATTAAGAGTCTCATTCTCTTCTGACTGAGCTATCTTGGTGAGTTGCAAACCGCCAGACCTTTACCCTTTCTGTGGGCACGCTCCCTAGTGAACGGAAGAGAGAGCGTGAGGAAGGAAGTCTGTATTATCTCTTCCTTCTGAGTACTATTGGAAGTTGGTTTCACTTCTGTGTGTGTCGCAGTTCTGCACTGGTGTTCAGAGAGCACAGACGTACTGATGGAGTCTTTGTATATAAGACTGTAAATAAAGTCGTTTTAGAACTACGACTGAGTCTTTCTTCTGCTATGATATACCAGAAGACTGGTGTGCTCTTTTCAGGAGAGAAGGGTCACTTATTACCGGCTACTCTGGACTGAAGAAGATTTACAGCCAGAGAGGGCCACCGGGGAACGCTCCGGAGACTTGGGAAGTTTGCAGCCTTCCCAGGGCATTTTTCCAACAAAACTAAAGCAGAAGTAGGCAATGTGGTGCCCTCCACTTGTTGCTGGACTCCAATTCCCATCAGCCCCAGCCAGCATAGCCTGTGGTCAGGGATGATGGGTGTTGTAGTCCAGTAACATCCAGAGCGCCACATTGACCATCCCTGCATGGATGCATAGATAGGAAGATGTTGTTTCAGGAAATGAGTAGGGGGAGCCCAAGCATTGCTTGTTTGGTGGAAAAGCAATTTGGGGATATGAAGCACCCTGTGGTTTGAAGAGTGCAGCCCAGAATGCCTTCAGAGAGTGCTGTAAGACAGGTGTCTGTGATCATGCAATGGAGCAACTGCAGGGAGCAAGGGGGAGAAAAAATGCCTTGGGCTGGTCCTGGAGTCAAGCATTTCCCAAGCTAAAAGTCAGGGGTCTGTAAATAGTTGGAAGCATGACAAATGAAAAAACAACCTCATGAGATAGCAGTTCTACATACACTGAAGAGGTGTTGTTTTGTAAATTTGCAGTGATTCATTCACATTTTCCAATCAGTTCTCCTGAGATTTGGTGACATTTTCAAGAGGCACTTTTCAATAACGGGCTAATGCAAATACAGATGCCTTGTCTGGGCTTTCCACTCCCATGACTGCAAATCACACCCTTCATGGCCTGGTGAGAATGCCAAAGGCACATATATGCTGCAGAATACTAACCTGGAAACTGTATTGGGAGATTTATAGACACTGACTTTGGAAAAGGTTAGATTTCACTGGACCCACAGAACTCATACCAAAGTCTGGTTATTTCTGTGGTTTGGCAGAATATTTAGAGATTAGGGTCTAAAGCCATTAATCCAATGTCCAACAGAACATTAAAAATATGTTGTTTAGGGGCACCCAATGCACCCTGATCAACTTTCTGGACAGAAGGGGGAACATCTGTCCTGGGATTAAAATCTCCACTCAGACATAATTGTGGCATTTTGTCCACATACTCATGTCACACCAACATGCCTGAATTATCACCCTGTAAGTTAAAAACTAGGTGTAAAGAGCAACAGAGCCTAAGAGTCTTGGGTAATATTCTGCAGATCAACACCAGACTTGTAAAGTACATCCGACACATGGCTTTCCTCAAAGGATCCTGGGAACTGTGCTGTAGTTGCCTCTTCACAGAGCTACAATTCCCAGCACCCTTAACAAATTACGGTTCCTGTGATTCTTTGGGGTGTGTTTTCCATAGGCATTGGATGTACTTAAAATGTATGGTTTGAATCTGCTCATTGATAACTAATGGTGGGAAATGCTCAAATGAAATAACAGAGGCCTTGTTAGGGTGATGAAATCTAAGCTTAATAAACCAACATTCATGAGTCTTCTGGCTGCACAGTCCATCCTCACATTACCTATTCCCTGAGCTGTTCCAGAAATTCTTCAGTTAGCCACAGTTTCCTGTTGCCCGTGAAACAGGAAACTATGGTTACCAGGACTGGAATGAGCTGGGATCTTAAACCATGATATGAAATTAGTTTAAGATGCTGGGTGAATTGTGTACATACTCTTTGCAAGTTTCGTCTCCGTCATGTCCAGAAATACACTTGATCATTAGGCATTCACAGAATATTGCACAAGGGGAAAAATATCAGTGTGAGAGGTATCTAGAGATAACCATCTTCCTTCTGGTTGATAGTTCACTTTACTTGAGGGACAATGGGACAGCACTTCACCCACTGGCAACTAAAGTGGCCCAAGAGTTCTGGAGTCACAGATGTCCCATTCTCCACCTCTTTTGATCATGGTTTTGTACTTGAGTATCAGAACCTAAACCCCAAAAAACAATGTAAGAGGTGGTCAAGGGGCTCCAACTAGGAATTTAAGAAGACAGCAATTTCCATCCCATCACAATCAGCACTATTTCCATTCTGCTACAATGTGGCTTCTGCTAAAAGCTACATTATTCGTTGCACTGTCCACTATGTCTGAAGCTAAAGTAATTACAGTGGACGCTCGGGTTGTGAACGTGATCCATGCGGGAGGCACGTTCACAACCTGCGCACGCGTGTGTCATGATTAGGCACTTCTGCGCATGCGCAAAGCACGATTTAGCGCTTCTGCGCATGTGCGAGTGCCGAAACCCGGAAATAACCCGTTCCGGTACTTCTGGGTTTGGTGCGGTGCGCAACCCGAAAACGCACAACCTGAAGCATCTGTAACCCGAGGTATGACTGTAATGATATAACTAATGACGTTATTAACTTCAATGGAAGGAAAAAGTCAGAAACAATCTGTTTATTTTTTCTGTTTGCAGACTAAAAATCCAATGGTAGCAAATGCAGCCCATATTTGCCCACATAATTTCCATTCCTGACCTCAGGAAACAATGCAGATTGCAGCAATTTCCACTCCTGTTTCTGATTGAATTCTCCCGCATCCCTTCCGCAACTTATACACACTATTGTGTCACCGAACGCACAGCAGCCTGTGGTGTGCTAGACCTATACTGTGTCGCTTCCTTATCCTCCAGCGACCCACAAACCTTTGCGCACTGTTTCTCTGCTCTGCCACTTTAGAAAAAAAAACAGGGAGCATCGAGGGAAGAGAAGCAAGGCAGCACAGAGAACCACGAGGGGCAGTGAAAAACAACAGCAGGAGATGAGCTTATCAACCAGGAACAGTAATTTCAGTATTATGTGTGTGCTGGGTGGAAGGAAGATGGAAGAAGCCTGGGTACTATTATAACCAGGGGTACTGGGCAGTGAGAGAGGAAGCGGGAGGCAGCATAAGTGAGTGAGGCTGCGAGCTCATTTTAAGAAGTCCCATGGGCTAGGCCTCAATTTCTGGCAGGGCTGGCTGTTCCTTCTGCGCCGCCGACGTCAATTGGTGAGAAGCTGCTGCCTCCTGATAAGAAGAGTAAATCCAGACCCTCATGCCGGCCTGCAGACAATTGCCGTGTATACGTTTTCACAAGGGACGGGGCATGCAGAGAAACGTTTAAGGGGGCAGACATCAAAAAGCTACAAAGGGAATGGAAAAGGGGATTTATGCCTACGGTTGGTAGGTAGATCCAGAGCCAGCAAGACCGTGCGCTGCTTACAGGGCTTAAAACAAAGCCTGAGCTATTTGCTTGTTCCTGTTTAAAATGTAGCCTGACTTTCAGATCAAAGGAAGAGCGTGTGTCAAATAGGCAGGGAACAGCACAGACAAAGAGTCACCGGGAATAAATACCACAGGGCATTTCCAGATGATCAGTTTAAAGGGCAACAAATGATCAGTTGCCACTTGTTGTTGCACAGGACTTTGGACATCGTCCCTGAAGGAAGTGTCTTTCTTTTCAAAGTTGTTGCATTGTCCCAGAACCCAACCGACAATCAAACGAGTTTGGGGAAATACAATTCCTCCCTCACCTAGCAAGGCCTTTGCAAGGTGGAATGTCATCTGGAAAGCTGGTAAAGTGCAGCTCAGGGTTCCCTAAACTTGGGTCTCCAGCTATTTTTGGACTACAGTTCCCATCATCCCTAACCACTGTTCCTGCTAACTAGGGATGATGGGGGTTATAGTCCAAAAACAGCTGGAGACCCAACTTTGGGAAACCCTGTAGCACAGGAATAGGCAAACTCAGCCCTCCAGATGTTTTGAGACTACAGTTCCCATCATCCCTGACCACTGGTCCTGTTAGCTAGGGGTGATGGGAGTTGTAGTCCCAAAACATCTGGAGGGCTGAGTTTGGCCATGCCTGCTGTAGCAGCTAAGAGACTTGACCATGGGGACCACCCAGAAAGTGGCAGGATGATGGAGGCAACGGTCAAGGACAACTCAAGAGGTGAATGACGAGATAGTGTTATTCATTCCATATATTGAAGCCCACTAGACAGATAGTGAGACCTAGACAGCATCTTAAAAAGCAGAGACATCACCTTGCCAACAAAGGTCCATATAGTTAAAGCTATGGTTTTCCCAGTAGTGATGTATGGAAGTGAGAGCTGGACCATAAAGAAGGCTGATCGCCGAAGAATTGATACTTATGAATTATGGTGCTGGAGGAGACTTTTGAGAGTCCCATGGACTGCAAGAAGATCTAACCTCTCCATTCTGAAGGAAATCAGCCCTGAGTGCTCACTGGAAGGACAGATCCTGAAGCTGAGGCTCCAATACTTTGGCCACCTCATGAGAAGAGAAGACTCCCTGGAAAAGACCCTGGTGTTGGGAAAGATTGAGGGCAGAAGGAGAAGGGGACGACAGAGGACAAGATAGTTGGACATGTTCTCGAAGCTACCAGCATGAGTTTGACCAAACTGTGGGGGGCAGTGGAAGACAGGAGTGCCTGGCATGCTCTGGTCCATGGGGTCACGAAGAGTCGGACACGACTAAATGACTAAACAACAAAGACAGATAGTTGGATCTTACTTTGGCACTGGTGAAGAGACAGCATTCTCCACCACACCTGAGGGCAGCAGGCTAGCCTAGGGGGTGAAGTGCAGCAGACACCACTTTGTTCTCCCAACACTGCAGCACTGCTGCCTGCCTCCCAGCACCCGCAGCCTGAAGCGACTGCCTCAACCTGCTCAATAATAGGACCAGTCCTGAATCAGCCTCCCCAAAGGGGCTTGCCCAGCTGCACCTTATGAGCTTTCCAGCACTAAATGAAGACTGCTTTATTATTCACAACCCATGTTCTTAATCTGGGCTTCCTGGTTTCACGATGAATGTTTCTTTATTGTGTATCTGCCAGAAACAATTTTTGATGGTGCTTTCATTGATTTGTATTGCATTATGACTATAGCAGTTTACTCTCTTAATATTTGTAAGCCTCCAAGAGAATGCATGTTATTGGATGGCTGTGCAATACACTTAGTGAGCAACATTTGCTAATGTTTCGCAGGTGAAGCAGCTGAAGGAGACTGATGACTTGTTGTGCTTGTCCATAAATGCAGCTGCGAAGTAAGCTTCAACTTCAAGCACTGTGAACATGCTGTCAGCTCATTTTGCATATTACATATGGCAGTCTTAGAGACCGCACAGTTAGGGACATAGGAAGTCATGTTATAGTGAGTCAGATCACTGGTCTATCTAGCTCAGTCATTGGTCTATCTAGCTCATTATTGTCCCCACTGATTGGCCACTACTCTTTAGGGCAGGCTTCCTCAAACTCGGCCCTCCAGATGTTTTGAGACTACAATTCCCATTATCCCTGACCACTGGTCCTGCTAGCTAGGGATCATGGGGGTTGTAGGCCAAAAACATCTGGAGGGCCGAGTTTGAGGAAGCCTGCTTTAGGGGTTCAAACAGGAGCATTTCCCTGTTTGTGGAATTCCATCCCAGAGAGGCCACCTGGCACCTTCTGCCATGTATTTTTGGCACCAAGCAAACAGCCTTTTCTTATTCCAAGCCTTTTAAATTATGCTGTGGTTCTTAATATTTATTTATCTCCATGTTTTCTTTTAAATTCCTCCAATTTCTGGTTTTAGTTGTTTTGTTTCTGTCTCAGTTGGTGTGTTTTGTCTGGTTACACATAACTTGAATTTATTGTTTTACTCTATAAGCCTTCTGTTACGGGTCGCCTATAAATAAAATGCAATAAACTTCTGGAACTAGGTAAGATTTCAGTGTCTATTTGGAGTTCTGGAAGTTGATCATCTGTCTAACCAGAACTCTATACCCATGAACCATTTTGTAACCCCCCACCCACCCCCCAATATCTTCTGATGGCTATCAGTCATCTCAATGTCATTTGTGGGGACCAAGGAACTATTCAGAGGGAAACTGAAGTGTAAAACTTATATGGGTGTTAAGTTCCATCATACCTCTATAGCTTTTTTAGTATTTGCCGAATAGACTTTCAAGTCCCAATACATAACCAAAAGTGTACTATTCAGTCTACACACAATGAATGAAAAGGGGAGGGTTGTTGCTGTTGTTGCTGTTTGCAGATATAGGTATCCTTGCACAGGGGAGCGGGAGAGGAAGGATAATAGCTATCCTATGGTTTTTATCCCACCTTTCAACAAAGGTGGATGACATATGTTCATTCATATATATATATATATATATATATATATATATATATATATATATTCAAAAATATAAACATAAAACAATTCAAAATCCAAATATCGAGATTGCTCTGAATCTCCTGACTTCCCCCCAATCCTTCCATGTGTCCTTTTGATTCTATTTTCAACTGCATATCAATACTTCTCCATTTTTTTCATCCTCCTAAGTTATCTACACGTTCTGTTACATTACAAGTGTATTTAAAATCCTGCTAATGTTTTAACCTGCTTACAATGATTGTGTATATACATTATAAACATTTCCCATTCTATTTAAAATTTCTTGCCTTCTTGATTCCTGAGCTTCCCAGTTAGTTTCGCCATTTCAGCATATTCCATCAACTTGATTTGCCATTCTTCTCTGGTCGGGGCTGATGTTCCAACGCTTTGATGGGGAGTGCTTCGCTTCCAAAGAGATGTGTCTCTTGGAATTATTAGGACAAATGGCTATCTTGGACAGTATCTGGCCCAATGACAAAGGAGTGAGAGTATCCAGCTTCTCCTGGCCCTACCCAGTAAGCCAGCAACCCAAATGTCTCAGTGAGGTTCTAACCTTAGGGTGGGTAGGAAGCTCACAGGGCAAGAAGCCCTGACCCCTCATAGGTGAGGCCTTTAAAGACCTCGACCTTCCCTTCCTCTCATGAGATTCTGTGGGAAGATCTCATTCTGTGAGATCATGTGAGAGCATGAGAAGGAGGAGCAACTCTGCCTCCCCATTTTCTAGATCAACACTGCCCTGTATGCAGTCATGCCTGGAACAAAGCTAATATAGAACACCTCCCCTCCCCACTCCAAATCCACAGGGTTCCTAATAATAATAATAATAATAATAATAATAATAATAATAATATTTATACCCCGCCCATCTGGCTGAGTTTCCCCAGCCACTCTGGGCGGCTCTCAATCAAATGTTAAAAACAGTACAGCATTAAATATTAAAAACTTCCCTGAACAGGGCTGTCTTCCGATGTCTTTTAAAGATAGGATAGCTGCTTATTTCCTTCACATCTGAAGGGAGGGCATTCCACAGGGCGGGCGCCACTACCAAGAAGGCCCTCTGTCTGGTTCCCTGCAACCTCACTTCTCGCAATGAGGGAACCGCCAGAAGGCCCTCGGTGCTGGATCTCAGTGTCTGGGCTAAACGATGGGGGTGGAGACGCTTCTTCAGGTATACAGGACCGAGGCCGTTTATGGCTTTAAAGGTCAGGACCAACACTTTGAATTGTGCTCAGAAACGTACTGGGAGCCAATGCAGATCTCTCAGGACCGGTGTTATATGGTCTCGGCGGCTGCCCCCAGTCGCCAGTCTAGCTGTCGCATTCTGGATTAATTGCAGTTTCCAGGTCACCTTCAAAGGTAGCCCCACATAGAGCGCATTGCAGTAATCCAAGCGGGAGATAACTAGAGCATGCACCACTCTGGCAATACAGTCTGCAGGCAGGTAGGATCTCAGCCTGCGTACCAGGTGGAGCTGGTAGACCTAGAATCATAGAATCATAGAGTTGGAAGAGACCACAAGGGCCATCGAGTCCAACCCCCTGCCAAGCAGGAAACATCATCAGAGCACTCCTGACATATGGTTGTCAAGCCTCTGCTTAAAGACCTCCAAAGAAGGAGACTCCACCACACTCCTTGGCAGCAAATTCCACTGTCGAACAGCTCTTACTGTCAGGAAGTTCTTCCTAATGTTTAGGTGGAATCTTCTTTCTTGCAGTTTGGATCCATTGCTCCGTGTCCGCTTCTCTGGAGCAGCAGAAAACAACCTTTCTCCCTCCTCTATGTGACATCCTTTTATATATTTGAACATGGCTATCATATCACCCCTTAGCCTCCTCTTCTCCAGGCTAAACATTCCCAGCTCCCTTAGCCGTTCCTCATAAGGCATCGTTTCCAGGCCTTTGACCATTTTGGTTGCCCTCCTCTGGACACATTCCAGTTTGTCAGTGTCCTTCTTGAACTGTGGTGCCCAGAACTGGACACAGTACTCCAGGTGAGGTCTGACCAGAGCAGAATACAGTGGCACTATTACTTCCCTTGATCTAGATGCTATACTCCTATTGATGCAGCCCAGAATTGCATTGGCTTTTTTAGCTGCCGCGTCACACTGTTGGCTCATGATAAGTTTGTGGTCAACCAAGACTCCTAGATCCTTTTCACATGTACTGCTCTCAAGCCAGGTGTCACCCATCTTGTATTTGTGCCTCTCATTTTTTTTGCCCAAGTGCAATACTTTACATTTCTCCCTGTTAAAATTCATCTTGTTTGTTTTGGCCCAGTTCTCTAATCTGTCAAGGTCGTTTTGAAGTGTGATCCTGTCCTCTGGGGTGTTAGCCACCCCTCCCAGTTTGGTGTCATCTGCAAATTTGATCAGGATGCCCTTGAGTCCATCATCCAAGTCATTGATAAAGATGTTGAATAAGACCGGACCCAAGACCTGGACACAGAATTAACCTGTGCCTCCATGGACAGCTGTGAGTCCAAATATTCCTGAAGGCAGAGTTTGAAAATCAGTGCCCTAACTCAGTCTTCTCCAACCTGGTGCTCTCTGCATGCTACTGGCATCCACCTCTCACCAACGTGAGCCAGCATGTCAAATAGCCAAGGGACAATGGGAGTTGGAAACTAAAAATATCCAGAGGTCATCAAGTTGGGGAAGGCTACCTAACCAATGCCACTCTTCCCGATCCCTTCCCATGGCTTCCTATGCTTTACTTAAATCATTTGGAAAGACCAGGCTTGTGCTAGCTGGCCATCTCGGTATTCAATCAAGTCACACTTGGCTTAGCACCGTTCATCCCCACGAGCCAATATTTGCTAGATTGATGGGAATCAATGCCGGATATATGCATGGAGCCTCTCCTCTCTTGTAGGAGAGGAAATCTTCTTCCATTCCTGTTGCTGCTGTTTGTTTGAATTCCTTATGCTCTGTGCATCCTTCCCCTTGGAGCTGCACGCTGTGTCATTAATATATCTGTCACAGGCCACCTTCTGGGGGAGATAACATTGATATAGCCATTACTACATGGGGAGAGTAAACCTCTTGCTGCAAGCAGTCCCTTTTCCCTTCCCATTCATGAATCCCAGCTCACTCGTCGAAGGCGAAGCCATAGCATGCCATCAAATTAAGGGAGATAATCACCATGTGGCGATGGAAGCCTTGGTCTCAGATTAATGCCTGCGCTCCTGCCGGCTTCGCAGTTTGCAGCAGCAAATATTTATATATATATCGCAGTGCTAGGCTGCTGGCCAGAGATAAAAGGTAGGAGCCAGGCCCCAAATCAGATCAAAAAGTGGGTTCAAACTGTGACTGGTTAGGGTTCGAAAGAAATTTCCATATGACGAATGGCTATTGAACTGCTCAGAACGAAGCATTGAAGAAAGCATAACAATTATCAGAAAGTTAGAAGGATTGTGAACATTATTTGCTTTGAAACTAAGGTGTTGCCATCTTGACGGTTAGCAAATTTCAGATGTGTTTGTTTACAGCAGGGATAGGGCTGGGTGATATTTGGTTTTCAACATTGCAATGTATCACCAGCTAAACTTTGTGATATACTGATATATCACAATGTCTGAAATAAGGATGGAGCTACGTAGAGGCATTGGCTGGCTTCACAGTTTTTCCCACACTGTGATTTTTGCATAACACACACACACACACACACACACACACACACACAAATTATTTCTTTCCTTAGAGCAGGGGTGGTGTCAGGATGCTTCTCAGCGGTTCTTGGCTTGTCACCCAGGAAAGTATAAAGACAAGGGAAAGTTTCTTACAGTCCTTTTTTATTTCAAACTTTACAGAGAGAGGCTAAAGAACCCAGCCTCTTGGATAATGGCGTTGTCCTGAGTGAATCTCCATCCCCCGTCTCTCCCACTTCTTCATTCGTCATCATCATAACCTCCTCTACGGGTGCCGCCAAGTGCCTTCTGTCTTTGAGCTCTTTGCTCTCCTACTTTTAAGGCTTGCCGGGTTCTGGGAGATGGAGGGTCTGGAATGCTTTCTAATGACAACATATCAGCTGGATGTTGCTCTGGCTTTCCCATGATTTCCCAACTTTTCCCCTCATCTGCCTCTGAGATGTGACCACTCTCAAGCCCCTGTTGTAAATCTATACTGGCTTCCCCTTCCTCCTCCTTGGAAGGGTCAGGATGGGGAGGTGGTCTCCACCTCTGCCCACTCTCTGACAGGTGGGGATCTTCAGGGCTGGGGCAAAATGTGCCCCCCCAAAAAAAACCTCTCTATCCAGCCCTTGGGACACTCCACAGCCCTCTCCCCAGACCATACCCCATGCCAATTTTGCCCTTGAGTTTTCTTGCTTGGCTTGAATGCGCCCTTGAACTGTGATATTGCCTTTTCCATGCCTGGATGGAAGTGTTTGTGTGTGTGTGATTAGCCACACCTCTGACTTGTGTGTGGCTGGAATGTAGACTTCTGTACAAAGGTAGGAGTCACATCCATCGCTCTGCCTACCTTTGCCTCTGGACTCACCTGCTATTGGCATGCACCCCTCTGAAGTTTGTCCAGAAGCAAATGTGGCCCCTGAGCAGTAAAATTTTTTTGTTGCCTTAGAGCAGCGCTTCTCAACCTGTGGGTCCCCAGATGTTGTTGGATTACAACACCCATCATCCCTGAGCTCTGGCCTTGCTAGCTAGGGATGATGGGAGTTGTAGTCCAACATCATCTGGGGACCCACAGGTTGAGAACCACTGCCTTAGAGGTTTTGGCAAAGGAACATAACATGGTGGGGTTCAGTATGCTTGTGTATATATTCACTAGGCAGTGCGTTTTGAAGAAAGAAGCTCATCTTTTAATAGCGCAGTGCATGTGTTTATAAAGGCTGCTCAGAATGTCTACCTGACAGATTCAAGCTGGTTTGATTTTCCTTCCCTCTCCCTGGGGAACCCTGGGAACTATAGTTCTGTGAAGAGGGATGGGGGATATCTGACAGTCGTCTTCTCAGCATCCTTGACAAATAACAATTCCCAGGATTCGCTGAAGGAACAATGACAGTTAAAACGGCACAGCATTAATAAAAGTTTGCAGCGTAGATAGGCTCAAGAGTGGCTTTGGATACTGCATCTTCCAAGGGGAACAGATGGAAAAAGTGACTTGCGCTTGTTTGTAACATTCAAAATAAAATCATGCTTTCCCCCTGAGGGATCATGTGTGGGTTGGCAGTGCAAAAAATAACTTGTGCCTAAGGGAAGATATCCTCAGGGGGATGGTTGGTTCTGTGGGACGTAGCTGTAAATTTCTAGTAAACCTGCGCTTACTAAATTTTGGCATTTAGCAATGCTGTTGGAGAGCATGTGATTGCCTCATAGCAAAATGTACCACATAGCACCCTTTGACTTTCCAGTGATGTCATCACTTTATTTCATTGATAGACATTCTTTTAATTGGGATTGCCTAAGGATTTGATCCACACACATAGACACTACAGAGGTTACCCTGCAAGACTTAGTACCCCAGGAAGGAAGGGGGGGTATACCCTTAAGAATCGTTGGATGCACTTTGATAGACCATCTCATTGCATCTCTATTTAAAGAAGCACAAAAAGGGCAGTGAAGTCTTAAAGAACAGCTCAGATGTGCATGCCTTTGATAGCTGCTGCCTTTGTTTCCTGGCCTGTGCCTTTAGCCTTACTTAATCCCTTCCTCCCCTGCCAAAGAGGTAAAATTGCTTCCTAAAAGCATCTTCCGTCAGTTGCTCCTGTGACTTGGACTCCTTTTAATCAGGGACAAATCTAGGAAATGGAGTTCTAGAGTGGGTGATATTTATATACTGAGGATCTCAATGATATCTTTCCATTCAGATGATATATCTGTACCAGGACGGATGCCAAGATCAATCTAGTGCCGATAACAAGAACAAGAGGGACTTTTAATGACATTGAGAAGTTGGCAAAGTTTCAAGCCAATCTGAGAGACTCTGAACTTTCACAGCATGCATAACAAGCTAATAGAATTTCCTGCCCCATAATGTAGCAAAGTATAAAAGTCTAAGGGCAAAATGCACAGGATAACTTTGGCTTTCCCGCCCACCATTGAACCCAATGTGTTTTCACTATATGCAATTTTGGCTTTAGGCATGAACCCCGGATGTAACCCCCCACATAAGGTGCAGGCTGACTGTACCTTTTCATATTCTGAAAGGTGGGCTCTGGCTGTACTCCTAGCAGGACCACAGGAGGTGCCTAGACATAGATAACCAGGACATAAGAGCCAGAGCTAGCCAGTCTACTGTAATCTGGTTGTCCACTGTGAGGGAACAGAGTGCTGAACTGAATGGGCCTTTGACCTGATCCAGCAGGTCTCTTATGTTCTTACATGACTCTGGAGTCACACATAACTGCAGGACCCACAGAACATTCCCAGGTAGGCCTTCTCCACATACACTGTATTTTAATCCAGCAAATTTTCATTAGCGTTGACTTTTGATGCATAGTTGCTCTGGGGCAGGGAAGGGAGTGAAAGAGCCAGATCTGGGGGTGGGGGGCAACCAGGGATTTTTTTCCAGCTTGAAGTCGCTGGAACTCAGTTACAGCATCTCTCATGTGAGTGCCATTGCTATTCTAAGAGGACGAGGGAGGTGTTCGTGGTGAGTTCCAGCACCTCTCCCCCCCCCCAACCTTTCCACTCCTTTGTGTCCTTTTCCAGGCTTGCTTGCAGCCATTACTACCCTGGTCTGCTGCTAATCCTGCAATGTTCTTTCAGTTTGTTTGTTACTTGAAAGAACTTCTAACCTGCATAGTGTCAGCAGATGATGTCCCTGAGGGTTGGCAAAACCCTCCCATTGCCCTCACTTTCCATTGAGGGTGGCGGTGGCATAGAAGCAGGAACTTGCCTTTGTTGACTGGGCCACTGAGCCAACGCTCCCTGTCTTGTCTCAGTGTCTGCCAGGATCTGGAGTGGTAACACTTTTGTTCCAATCCAGTTTTCATCATGCATGGTCATGACGAACCTGTAGATACTCACATAGGAACGTGGGTGGTCATTATCTATCCACAAAATTTCAACAGACTGTGCTTCTGGATGTGCTTCGGAAGTGTGCATCATGTTCCAGCAAGTCAGCTATGCACTCCCAGATTGAAGCAGGAGAGCATCAGTCCAGTTGCCTAAGCAATAGGGATACTTTCCCTTTCCACACAGGCATATGTACGCATGCATGCACACGTGCGCACACACACACACCCCTGGTACACTCTCATCCTTGCAACCAGCTGCACTGGACAAAAAGGTTTGCAAAACAATTCCTCCCCCCATTTCAACTCAGCCATAATTTTACTCTTTCCCATCACGCAGCATGAAAAATGCTTTGTTTGCCTCTCTGTGTTTGTCATTAAACCTCAGAATTAATTATATGTCACCATGACCTTTCCAAAACAGTTTCCTCATCCCAAAGCATCCACCCTGCCAGCACTCTGGAGAAGAGTGTGTGCGACAACCTTGGGTCAGCTTGGCTGAGAAAAGGGAGCTCTTTGCTGCAGTACCGTTGCAAAAGCAGCTTGGGTTTCTTTGCCGCTCCCAACTTGCACATCTCTTCCTGTTCAGCCTCTCTCCAATCTCACTATCAGCCCAAATGACCTTTTCAGTCATTTGGGGCAATGAAGGTGAAGTCAGTTTTTCTACATCACCTGGCTCGGTGGTGGCGGGGAGATGCGGGGGGGGGGGGAATCGAGCGCTCTTAAAAATAACACTCAACTGTTTAAGGATGTATGCGCCATGTTAAATCTTCAAGAAAGGGGCCAATTATGCTGTCAGGGAGGGTGATATAATTTGGGAAAGTTAGTTCCACAGCAGTAATTTCTTTCTCACCAGTGCTTCCCTGTGGGGATTTAGTAGCCAGCTATCTGTCAGGCAGCAGAAGGTGGTTTTTTTCCTCCCCTCTTAAGCACAGGATGGGGTGAGTCTTAAAAAGAATGTGTAACCCTTTTTATGCTAGTCCTTTGGACTGACAACTGTGATAGGGCTATGCTGTTCCTCTCAGCCCTTGAATGGCACTGTGAGTGCTTTCTGGCCTCAGGAGCTAATTTTATTTTCAAGCTCTGACTGAGGAGAAGCTTGCCATTATTACCTTGTAAGCCACCAGTTGAGTTTCCTCAAATTTCTGTATTTTCCCCTCAACTTCCACTGGCTGACCCGCTCCTATGCTGGAAAGTGTAGCGTTCGTGGTCAACAGAAGAGGTTTAAAGACTTTTTTAAGGCAAATCTTTTAAAAAATGTAATATAAACACCGACAACTGGGAAACACTCGACTGCGAGCACTCCAATTGGAGAACAGCCTTTACCAAAGGTGTCATGGACTTTGAAGATGCTCAAACTCAGGATGAAAAGGTAGAAACATGCTAAGAGAAAGGCACTTTTGGCAAAGCCTCACTGTGATCAACTCCTGACTGGAAACCTATGTCCCCACTGTGGAAGGACATGTGGATCCAGAATTGGCCTCCACGATCACTTACAGACTCACTTCTAAGATCGTGTTCATGGAAGACAATCTTACTCAGCTATGAGTGATAGCCAAAGAAGAAGAAGATCACTGTTCAAACTAGTTTGCAGGCAAAAATGTTGCACATTAGGCATTGTGATGGTCCCCTGTGGACCCGGCAGAAGACAATCTTACTCAGCTAAGAGGGATCGCCAGAGAAGAAGATGCTAGGCCTGCCCTCATTTCCAACCCTTACAGCTGTGGCTGGCAAGAAAGAGGCAGAAACAAAGATTGCCTGAAATCTGGCACTATTCAATACCCACTACACCAGAGGAAACCTATGTTGCCCTATGGGCTTACAAACAACATGTCATGAAGTAAACTGATTGGAGGTATTCTTACAATCATGCCACATTTTAGCGGGAGATCCCATTTTGAGGTGCCATGAGTAAGGTTGCGATCTCACACGTTTTGCTCCAAAATGTGCCATGTTCTTGCACGGGTCATGTGACTCAGGTGGGAGCCGGCAGGGAAGATGTGCATCCTGGTTTCTTGTGTCAATGTGTTGGAGGGTATGATGTATGTATGTTGCCCCTGGAAGGATGAGCAGAAGAGGTTGTAGTCCAATTCAGCTAAGAATTCTGCTGAGAATTTGGCTGAAAATTCATTCCCTACCCCATCCTAGATTACACAAGCACCTTACTCGAAAGCTTGCAATAAAGCTGACCACCTAGCTGTGCCCATGTCCCATAAAAAAATCAATCAATCAATCAATCAATCAATCAATAATATGGTTGATTTGATTGACATCCTATACCCCTTTAAAATGTGTTGGGGAGGTTATTGGGTTGTTGCTGTTGTTTTTATTTTGATTATGTATTTCATGGTCCCACAGTCTGATTTTATTCTGTGAACATGCCCTGAGACTTGTGGCTTTATGGTGGTATATAAATTCAATAAACAAACAAACAAACAACGCAAAAATAAATAAATAAATAAAAGTGCTGTGGAGCTCTTTAAAGACTAGCCAGTTCATCAGCATGTTTTTAGATGGTACTTGCCACGGATCTGACAGGATGAAAAGAACTCTAATTGGTTGTTATTGGAAGTGAATTGTGGTCTAGGGCATTATTTATTTATTTTTTTCTCATGCATTTCATGCTTCTACAATAATGTTCAGACATTTGAGGTGCAGGTTTTCAATGTAATTTTTCCAAATTACAGCGATCAACGTCGTAACTCCAGACTCCGTACCATGGTATTCAGTAATTTAAATAAAAGATATCAGCACTCTGATAGACCGCTTACATTAAATCTTTTGGTAGCAGCAAAGATCCTTCTGGCCAGACATTGGAGAATTAGTCACAGCACCATTTATAAAGGAAGGGCTTATTAAAACACTTGAAATGGCTGAAACTGACAAATTAAGTGATCGCGTCCAAAGAAGAAGCAGGGAACTGTTCACCAGTCTTACTGGTTGAGAAATGGATGCCATTTATTGCAGAGAGAGAAAAAG
Source organism: Podarcis raffonei (assembly GCF_027172205.1). NCBI lineage: Eukaryota > Metazoa > Chordata > Lepidosauria > Squamata > Lacertidae > Podarcis > Podarcis raffonei. The sequence goes on along the minus strand of NC_070603.1, from coordinate 28,195,524 downwards.
CCTGTGCCTTTAGATTGATATTATATATATATATATATATATATATATATATATATATATATATATATATATAAAAATAAAATCTTGATTTACTTGGTTTTGAGTGAAATTATTTCTTTAAACCCCCCACTAAGGGTGGAATTCATCGTCACACTAATCCGATCATTCCATCAGTGCAAGCATTTCTGCTTCCTAGATGGAACAATCTTTCCCAGTGGCACGTGGCATGTGGGGCACAGAAGCGGTTGCCCCGGGTACAAAAATGTTAGTTGTCGTTTAGTCATGTCCAACTCTTCGAGACCCCATGTACCAGAGCACGCCAGGCCCTCCTGTCTTCCACTGCCTCCCGCAGTTTGGTCAAACTCATGCTGGTAGCTTTGAGAACACTGTCCAACCATCTTGTCCTCTGTCGTCCCCTTCTCCTTGTGCCCTTCATCTTTCCCAACATCAGGGTCTTTTCCAGGGAGTCTTCTCTTCTCATGAGGTGGCCAAAGTATTGGAGCCTCAGCTTCATGATTTGTCCTTCCAGTGGGCACTCAGGGCTGATTTCCTTAAGAATGGAGAGGTTTGATCTTCTTGCAGTCCTTGGGACTCTCAAGAGTCTCCTCCAACACCATAATTCAAAAGTATCAATTCTTCAGCGATCAGCCTTTTTTATGGTCCAGCTCCACTTCCATATATCACTAGCAAAAATGTTAGTGCTGCAAAATTGTTAGTGGTGCAAAATTTCAACACCTGGGGCTGCCTCAATACAGTGGTACCTTGGGTTAAGTACTTAATTTGTTCCGGAGGTCTGTTCTTAACCTGAAACTGTTCTTAACCTGAAGCACCACTTTTTAATGTAATGCTGTATTGTTTTTAACACTTGATTCCCCCAGAGTGGCTGGGGAAACTCAGCCAGATGGGCGGGGTATAAATAAATTATTATTATTATTATTATTATTATTATTATTATTATTATTATTATTATTATTAGCTAATGGGGCCTCCTTCTGCTGCTGCTGCTGCTCCGCCACCGTGCAATTTCTGTTCTTATCCTGAAGCAAAGTTCTTAACCCGAGGTACTATTTCTGGGTTAGTGGAATCTGTAACCTGAAACATATGTAACCTGAGGTACCACTGTACAGCACTTCTGTCACTGGGCTCTGTTGAAAAAAATGCTTCTCCATGCAAACCAGGAAGTGACCTCTCCAGACAACGGAATGACTCTTCTTTCTCATCTCTGCAGCTGCGATCTCCTGGGTGACACAGGCACTGTGTGACACAGGCACTCGGTGACACAGGCACAGTTATGCAGTAGAATGAGCATGCAAACTCTGTCATCTAGAGATCCGCAGGTTAGCTACCTTTGCTTTAGCCTCGCTCACACCGTTTGTGGACCTACTCAAATGGCTATAAACAATGCATTTTTGAATGTACAGGGATGCCATTTTTAAATCCATTAAAAGCTACCCAGGAAGGCGGCTTTATGGCCACAATCCTTATGCAGAATCCTCATGTACTTTTTCGTGTCACTTGTCCTATGTGGTTGGGCCTCCATCCACTGTGATCGTCATGGAGCCATATAGTTCCTCATCTCTTGACAATTGGGAGAACATCCCCATCTGAAGTGGCTAGAAGAGAGCTTGGCAGCCTCTACCGTTGGAGAAAACTCATGCGCAATTGAGAGTCAGTACTGAGAGTCCGCTGGAGCAGCAGCAGTGTCATCAAAAACAAGTGGGTGACAAAGTGATCTTGAAGTCACTTCTAGAAATAGATATAACTTGTGCTGCAAACTACCATGAATCTTCCTTCAAAATCTAGCTCTACTGTATCATTTGTTTGTTTGTTCATGTGATAGATGATAGATAGATAGATGATAGATAGATGATAGATAGATAGATGATAGATAGGAGAGAGAGAGAATCTGAAGCCCCTAAATAAGGCTGAAAAAACCAGAGTATAAATCTTCACAGTGTCTCCACTGACCAGAGTATCAATCTCATTTGGAAAAACAAAGGGAAGAAGGAACATACACACCATATACATCAATGGACTAGGACTTTATTTCATGACTGACAGACCTTCAACCTGAGCCATAAAGCTATTGGTCAAGTACCATAAGGCAACCTTCCCCCAACCTGGTGCCCTCTGGTTGTTTTGGATTCCAACTCCCATCATCCTTGATCATCAGGCATTCTGGCTGGGGCTGAAGGGAGCTGGAGTCTGACAACAGCTGAAGGGCACCAAGTTGGGGAATGCTGCTGTAAGGGATTATTCTCTTAAGAGGACAAGCGGTAATCCTTTTCTTCCTCATTTTTGGTGTGTGCAGCCTCTGCAGATCCAACCCTGGGAAGATATGAGGAACGGCTGAAGGAGCTGGGCATGTTTAGCACGGCAATGAGGAGACTGAGAGGAGATATGAAAGCCACCTTCAAATATCTCAAGGGCTGTCACAGGGAAGAAGGAACAAGCTTCTTTTCTCCTGCTCTGCAGGGTGGGACTCGAACCAATGGCTTCAAGCTGCAAGAAAGGAGATTCCAACTAAACATGAGGAAAAACTTGCTGACTTTAAGAGCTGCTCAACAGTGGAACAGTCTCCCTCAGGAGGCTGTGGACTCTCCTCCCTTGGAGGTTTCTAAGCAGAGGTTGGATAGCCATCTGTCATGGATGCTTTAGCTGAAATTCCAGAATTGCAGGGGGTTGGACTAGATGACCCTTGGGATCCCTTCCAACTCGACAGGTCTGTGATTCTATTATTCCCATCAGCCTATCACAATCAAAGGCCAAATACAGTGGCACCTCAGGTTAAGAACTTAATTCGTTCTGGAGGTCCATTCTTAACCTGAAACTGTTCTTAACCTGAAGCACCACTTTAGCTAATGGGGCCTCCTGCTGCCACTGCACCGCCGCTGCACGATTTCTGTTCTCATCCTGAAGCAAAGTTCTTAACCCGAGGTACTATTTCTGGGTTAGCGGAGTCTGTAACCTGAAGCGTCTATAACCGGAAGCGTCGGTAACCCGAGGTACCACTGTATATGTTCTCCAGAGCAAGCAGTAACAGGCACACTAATACAAGTTATAAAGCCAGGGGCACCATTTTAGATGTCCGGAGACCTACTTTCTGGCATGGGGGTGGCACATGGATCCAAAGCCTGGCTTTTTTTGAGGCTGTAGAGTGACCTATGACACAACTCTCTCTGTTCATTCTTAAATTTCAGGGCAAATTCTAGTTGACTAACTTGTCTAGATCCACCCAGCCTCTTAAATAAGGAAACACTTCTATGCAAGCACATGTCTCTTTCCTCCCCTAGCATACTCCTCCTACATTGTCATCACAGCGACCTCTTCTGCTGTTTCTCTTGGTCTTGCATGGTTGGAGAAGCTCATGCCCCTTCAGCCTTGGCATCAGCTGGCACCTTTGAACTGGAAAAAAAACCCAGCCTGCCTGGCAAAGGTTAACATTTGGCACTATGGAACATAATGAAGTACTAACTTGTCATATTTTTTTTCTCTTTAAATGAAGTTGTGGCACTGGAGATTTATAGCTGCTAATGAGCCAGAATAATAATTAGTCATTTTTTAATGAGGCTGATGATCACTCAGACAGAAAGAGACAGTAAAACCGGTCTTAGCTTTGCCCTAATTTTCTGCTGGTAATTGTGTGACATGCCCGGATGCCTGGAATCCACCCAGCCAGCCCTTCTCCTACCACTTCTGCCAGGCATCTGGGCCAAGCTGGATTGTCTGCCCTTCTCCTCCACGCAGAAGGTGGACAGGCTGCAAGCAGATGAGGCAGCCTCCTTGCCAGGCGAGAGCATTCGAACGTAGAGGACGTTGCAACATATTCCTCGCCAGCAGGATGGCACCTGCCCAAGAGATCATTGGCAACCGGCCACAGATAACAGGGAGGTGTGTTTGAGTGGCATATCTTGACTCGGACGGCTGCGATGAGCCATTATCGTGCTGCATGGGCTCAAGCAGATGGAGTCAAGGAAGCATGGACTTAGCCAGTGGTCTCAGAAGTTGGGGGGGGGGAGAGAAAGAGGTTCCTTCTTGCCATCTCAACCTGTCTCGCCTAGTCTTTTCCCAGCCCCACACCTGAGCCTGCAAAAGACGAAGCTACACAAGTGCAGAAACACAGTCTAGTTGAGAGCCAGTGTGGTGTAGTGGTTAAGTGCGGTAGACTCATAATCTGGGGAACCGGGTTTGCTTCCCCGCTCCTCCACATGCAGCTGCTGGGTGACCTTGGGCCAGTCACACTTCTCTGAAGTCTCTTAGCCCCACTCACCTCACAGAGTGTTTGTTGTGGGGGAGGAAGGGAAAGGAGAATGTTAGCCGCTTTGAGACTCCTTAAAGGGAGTGAAAGGCGGGATATCAAATCCAAACTCTTCTAGTTGATTTCAGTGCAACTCCTTAAGCTGTTGATAAGGGTAAGATGTCCCCCATACATAAGAACATGTATTTGGGGAGGGGGTTCCTCAATTTTAAAGGACTTCAAGCACGGCTGCAGTGGTCTTCTCTGACAGTCTTTGCCAGCGGATGTTGATAATCCTTTTAGCCATGCCCTCAAGTCCTTTCCTCTCTCCTTTTTGGCTGGGAGGTCTCCAGGTTAATTGCCTGGAAAAAGATATTCCAGTTGTTTATTTAAAACCTGCTGTATTAATTTCTGCAAGAGTCGTTCTTGCTGCATATTGCATAAAAGGGCTTACCTTTCCCAGGGCGAGATAAGCAATTTTATATTCCTCTATTGTGCCTTCGCCTCTCACCTTTCCATTAGCCTTTTGTTTCCTCTTGGAAGTTAAAAAGGGTCTTCATTCTCTTCTGCTCCCCTTTGCGAGGATGATCTCTCTGTGATCGTCGCTGCCTTATCCTTCTTCTCTTACACTTTGTTCTGCTACATTATTTTCTGCCACGGGGTGTGTATACACAGCGCTCAAGTTGGGGGGAGCACCATTCATTTGCACAGAAGCGTTATGAAAGGCTGTTGCATTATTCCCTTGGCCTTTCCTGTTTGCCTTTCTGATGGCCACAGCCTGATCCCATTCAGCCAGCTTTCCACAATGACGCTGAGATCTCTCTCACACATCACTTTCATCCCTTACAAACTGATTACCTTTTTTGCTTCTGAAGCAGCTTGAAGAAAAACTCTGCTTGGCTCAGAATGGGGGGAGGATAGGGGAGGCCTTTCTAGGTCGCTCGGTTCACACCTCACCCACAGGCAGCGAGTTGTCATTCCCTACAGTGTCTTTATTATGTATGGAGCATCCCAGCTCCAGTGCTGAAACTTCTCAGCTTCCCCATTTAGAAATGGCTCAGGGCGGTTCAACACTGCCCAGGTTTCCACTTGGACAGGTGGGTTTTTTCATGCCCATGCTGAGGACTAGAGATGTACGTTTCCGAGCACAATTCAAAATGTTGGTGTTGACCTTTAAAGCCCTAAACGGCCTCGGTCCAGTATACCTGAAGGAGCGTCTCCACCCCCATCGTTCTACCCGGACACTGAGGTCCAGCACCGAGGGCCTTCTGGCAGTTCCCTCACCGCGAGAAGCCAAGTTACAGGGAACCAGGCAGAGGGCCTTCTCGGTAGTGGCACCCTCCCTGTGGAATGCCCTCCCACCAGGTGTCAAAGAGAACAACTACCAGACTTTTAGAAGATGTCTGAAGGCAGCCCTGTTTAGGGAAGCTTTTAATGTTTGATGTATTACAGTATTTTAATATTTTTTTGGAAGCTGCCCAGAGTGGCTGGGGAAGCCCATCCAGATGGGCGGGGTATAAATAATAAATTATTATTATTATTATAATTCCGGGTAGTGGGGGTGAAATATCACATATTTCACTGCTTTAAGCCCTCCCTGAAGCGAGTACACGTATTGTTAAAGTCTGTATGTGTTCACGGGATTATGCTGGCCCAAACCCTCCTTCCCGCCCCCCCCCCAAAATTCCTTACATTTCTTTGAAAAAATCAGCCTTAAAAAAAATTAGTTTCTAAATCCTCTCATGCTAGGTCCATTACTAATCTCCATTCCCTCAGTTTGATAGCCTCCAGCGTTTTGTGAGAAAAATTCGGGGCACCCCCCTCGACTCCTTCACTTGCTCCCTCCCTGCCACTGACCCCTTCCTCACCTGCCCACCCACCCCCTCTTCCCCCCCTCTTTTACCTTTGCTGTCTTGGACCTCCGGAAGCAGCCTCCACAAAATGCTGCATTTCCTGGTACTGCACGGTCTAGCGCCTCCTCCAGGAAGGTTGATCCAACCCCATGCAGCATGGGGAGATGCTGTACAGCCTAGAGCACCCCCAGGAAAATCGGGGTATCCCAAATGGGTATCAGAAGTCGGGGCAGCTTCTGTAAATTCGGGGTGTCCCAATTAAATCAGGACACTTGAGGGGGTCTGCGGTTCTGCCCTGCCCCTGGAAAAATATTCTGAAATGTTAGCTTCACATTGCGGTGGAAAGGAGAGGGAGCTAGGAAAGGACAGGACTTTTACCTTATCCAGCAAGATTTTCCTTGTGTCCCCAAATTTTTTTTAAAAGTGTTGACAGCAGTGCTGATGCCACAGTGACTTGGAACCCCATATCCCACCGCTGCTTCTGTTTGGTTGTGAAGTGGGCGGCAATAAACTGGAGAAAACCATAATTTGGGTTACCAGAAGCCCACAAGCTGGACATGAGCACAGCTTGTTTCCCTCAGCAAACTGGGATTCAGAGGGGTGTACTTTACGCAAGTAACCCATTGCCTCAGCTTGACACCACTTCCTCATCAATTGTCTTCCTTTTGTTGCACTATATATAGCAGCGGTTCTCAACCTGTGGGTCCCCAGATGTTGTTGGACTACAACTCCCACCATCCCTGAACTCTGGCCTTGCTAGCTAGGGATGATGGGAGTTGTAGTCCAACAACATCTGGGGACCCACAGGTTGAGAACCGCTGATATATAGTGTAAGGGTGCCCCTCCAGATAGCAATAATGCGGTAACATTGGGGAAGCAATGCAGAAGTGGCATTTCTTGGGTTTCCAGGGCCATGCAGAGGGGTAGTTGGGTGGGAGGGAAACCAAAGGAGTGTGCATGCCCATTCAACTGCCTAATGGCGTCTGCGTCACCCGGGAGATCGCAGACGCAGAGATAAGAAAAGAAGAGTCATTCTGTTATCTGGAGAGGTCATTTTCCGGTTTTCACAGAGAAGCACTTTTCAACGGAGCCCAGCAATGGGAGTCTGCAGCTGTATTGAGGCAGCACCAGGTGTTGAAATTGTGCGCCCCTCACCATTTTGCACCCGGGGACAACTGCCCCTGCACACGCTACACTACTGAATTGCAGAACAGGTATAAAGCAGAATGACATGTGGATAGCATAGGCATAAATCCACCACTAAAGTACTATTGTTGTATCACTGGCATGTTGCAGAATACATCTCCAAAAAACAAGCAAACTCCAAACGAAGCCCACCCTGTACAGCCAAGCTAAGCAGCATAGGTTGCAAACATCCTTTTCTCCTTTACAGTCGGTTCCACTCTTGATTGCACCAGCACCTCTAATGTAAGTGGCCACCCCACAAACAGGCTTCTTAGGTTATTCCGTTTAGGCTTCCACGCTGTGCTATGAAGACTATCCTCCAAGCACTGAAGCTTGCAAGTTGATAGCTGGGCCTCCCAGCCTGCCGTGGCCTTGTGAACCTGCCCCAATGATTGATGACAGGCACATCGGCCAGAAAAACGCAGACAAGGCTGGAATATTCATTGCCTCCCGCTCAGAGGACCACTACCTAATACAAATAGCAGGGATTTGCCGGCACCACACAGCTGCCCAGGCTCAAGATATTCCTCAAATACTTTATGGGGTGACAGCAGCTGGCCTTTGCATGAAACAGTGAGCTTGAGACACACATGAGTGCACCAGAAGTCCTTTTGTCAGCCTGGACAGCGGCAGTGGAGGAGGGCAGGTTAGATTGAAATGGGGGCCATTAGCTGCGTCTGTATGTTGGTTTCTTCATGTATATGAAGAATCACCCCTTCATTACTGACCCACAGCTCCTGAGGGCATCCTCCTCCCATTCGAGTTCTGCTGATGCCTCTCCATCTTGACCAGCAGCTGTCCTGTTGTTGTCTACTCCACCAATCCATTCCAACCTCTTCAGATGCTCTTCAGCATCATATGCAACTGCTGCATCATCCTAGCATCACTTGTTTGGTCTCCTTGAACACAATTGGAGCAAGATCTTGAAGAGGAGTGGAGAACCTCAGGACTGGCAACCAAATGTGGTCCTTCAGGCCACTTTATTTGTCCCCCAGGCTACACCACCTCCCCAGACCACACCATCACTGAGCGCTCTGGCATGGCTGGAATATTGATGATGTTTCTTGTTGTGTCTCAGATGTGTAAATATGTGAGTAGAAGCTAGTTTACAATGGTAGAATTCACATTCATTGCTCCGCCCACTTTCGCTTCTGCCCCTGCCCATTGGCATGTGAAAGTTGTCCACAAGGGAACATGGCCCCTGAGCTGAAAAGGTTTCCCATCCCTCAGATCTATAGATTTGTCACTCTCCATAATTCCAGCAAGTGTCCATATAATGCTTCCCATCCCAGTTTTCAGCCAAAGTACTTCTGCAGGGAACAAAACACCCTCCCTACTACATGGATAGAAACCAAAGCTGAGTGGTAGAGCAAAGGGTCTCTGGTTCAATCCCTGGTATTCCCCATTAGGGCTGGGAAAGACTCACATCTGAAATCCTGGACAGCCACTGTCAGTGCAAGTAGTAGTGATCTATATGAACCATTGTTTTGATTTTGTATCAGGCAGTTTCATACTTTCTTTGCTTTGGAAGATTCCCAGAAATCACTTCTACATCTACAAATGTATGCAAATGTTTTGTCTAGGGATGGGTGGATCTGTCAGTTCTGGTTTCTCTCCAGTTTTCTTTTCCCCAATGATTTTAAGTTTAGTTTTCCACATTTCCATATCACTTTGCAACTCTTTTTTAAAAGTCCTCGTGAAAATTCATCAACATTTTAGTGTGAATTTATCCTAATATACTTTTTGCAATAATAATAATAATAATAATAATAATAATAATAATAATAATAATAATTTATTTATACCCCACCCATCTGGCTGGGCTTCCAACAGAATATTAAAATACAATAGCCTATTCAACATTAAAAGCTTCCCTAAACAGGGCTGCCTTCACCCTTTGCCCTAATCTTTACCCTGGCCAATGGTGAGGGATGATGGGAGTTGTAGTTCAGCAGTGTCTGGAGGGCCAAAGATTATCCAAACTTGATTTACAGGAACATTCTGCAGTCAAATCACTTTTAGACTGAAGATTAGTCTGTATGCAATTCATCTAAAAGACTCTAACCTGACCATATCCCACAATGTAAGCAAAATTATTATAAATGTATCAAAAACCCTTTGACCTGCATTTAATGGAATCATGCCTGTTAGAAGGGATTTGTGTCATTACGGAAAGATGGCCAGAGAGCATGTTCCTATTTTACCACTAGAAAAGAAAAGTGTAACGCATCTTCAAAGTTTGCAGCGTGCAGCGGGATTTCAGCCTTCTCAAAGCAATGCGTCCATTGAGTTGTGATACACAAAGCTGCCCAGTATGCTCCATCATCAAAAGCAGAACCCCCCTTTGGAGAATTTAAAGAACCAAGCACATATTCTTTTGGGACAAAAGAAGGCACCATGCAGCGGGAGCTGAATGGATCCACAGGGAAAAAAGCAATGCTAACATCCTGCTGCTGAGATCTGCAGGGAGAGTGGGAGGTCACTATAAGGTTCCCTGCCCCCTTCCTGCCCACTATAAAAGCAATTATCAGATAATAATTCATGGGCACTCAAGGACAAATCTGCAGGTTCAGCTTTGAGACAAGAAGGATTAATAGTGAGGGCAAGTCTTCAACGGCAGAGGCCAGCTCATTCGTACACAAAACTAGGAACTGGGTAAGAGGAATCATCTAGAGACAGAGTTCCTTAACGGAACATAGATTGGTTCTTCATATATAATAAAAGTAGCAATGATATGGAGGCCAGTTCATTTTGATTGACTGCCGCTGGGTAAACAGAACAAGCTGACCTTATCAGGGCCAGAGTAGAATCATAGAACTGTAGGGTTGGAAGGGGCTCATCTAGTCCACTCCCTGCAATGCAGGAATCTTTCAGCCAGTGTGGGGCTTGAACCCACAACTGTGAAATTAAGAGTCTCATGCTCTAACAGCTGAAAATCCCAATACACTTTGTATGAAATTTGGACTTGGGGGCTTGGGTGAGAGCAGGGTGTGGGAAATGTCTAGCAAGAGACTTGGGTGGCTTTGAAAGAGGGTTCGTCAAATTCATGGAGAAGAGGGTTGTCAAAGGCTACTGGTCACGATGGTTTTGCTCTGCCTCCGTGATTGAAGGCAGTAATACTTCTGAACACCAGTTGCAAGAAACCACAGGAGGGAAGAGTGTTCTTGTACTTGTATCCTGCTTGTGGGTTTTCTAAATGCATCTGGTTGGCCACTGTAAAAATGGGATGCTGGACTAGAAAGGCCATTGGTCTGATCCAGCCAGTGGCGTAGCATGGGTTGACAGCATCCGGGGCTGCGTGAAGGAGAGGGAAATGGAGTATACATGCATATTCAACTGCATAACAGCGTCCATGTCACCCAGGAGATTGCAGTCACAGAGATAAGAGAAGAGGACTTGCTCCATTGTCTGGAGAAATCATTTCCTAGTTCGCATGGAGAAGCTGTTTTGAACAGAGCCCAGTGGCAGAAGGGTGCAGTTGTACTGAGGCAGCACCAGGTGTTGAAATTTTGTGCACCTAACAATTTTCCGCCTGGCGTAAGCACCGCTGTGCCCCCCCCCCACGCTACACCACTGGATCCAGCAGGCTCTTCTTAATGTTCTTTTTAGACTTGACCACAGAGGCATATTAGGAAGGCCTATTTGGCCAACATAAGAAATGCTTAAGCTTCAACTCCAACCCTACCTGGGAGTAAGTCCCATCGAATTTAGTAGGACTTGCTTCTGAGTAGACATGGTTAGCTTTGTGTTGTTAGTCGAGTAGAGTTACCTGATATTTCAGGCTTTGTCATAGATTTCCTGGGGGACTTCAAACAGATCTTTCACCCCACCTATACGTCTTCTTTTCCAAGGTAATTTTTAAAAGAAGAAGAAGAAGACAAAAATTCACCCAGATCAATGGAGCATACATTTTCAGGGCAACATTTCAGCTCTCAACTAGATGACATTTTGGACATGTAGACAATAGGCCATCTCTGCAATAACTTTCAGCATCAGACTTCAGGTCAGCCACAGTCCTTCTTGTATTCTTTTTGCTTGGCCTGAAGAATCTGGTTCAATGTGGTGAATCCACTGTTGGGTCCACTTAAGTTTGCTCTACACTTTCTGGTTATCATACAAAATAGTACTTGCACCACCACACGCAATGTGTAGAGTGGCTCACCACATTTTACTTCTATGTCATGAGAAGACCATATGGTCCTAGAGATGGCTGTTCAGGAGTATGATCCAGAAGTGATGTAGTTGCAAGACACCTCAGTCTCCGAGTGGTGCGAGATCCCAGGGGTTCCAGGCGCTTACTCAGGGTTTTTGCTTCCTTTGAGGCACAGTGGAGACAGTGGTGTCTTTGTGATACATGGTTTATTTTCACATAAATACAACCTGAGCCTACGATGGAGGGGTTCACAGAATTACCACCCCGAAAGGGCCTGGCTTCCTCCATAGTTGTAGCCTTGCAATCAAACAGAAATCAATCAGATTTGTCTCTCTTGTTTTCCAGCTTGATGCTTTGCTTCTAGATCACATCACATCACTTCAACTCCCTGCTCTCAACTCTGGCTTTATCCTTCTCACTATCTGTGACTTGAGTTGAGGAAGGGGACCTCATCCATTTGCTGTCTTGCACAGTTCCACTTCCTTTGTTCCTCTTAATGGCCCATCTCCCAGGCAATTGCCTCACCGGGCAACTAGCCTGGCCTTTATTTCAACACTTGCTAGATACAGGGGTTAGAAGGGTCTTTGTATACTGTACACCCTACAGCTCCCCTCACAACTCCTAACACTATAATATTATGTCTTTTGTTAAATACCAAGGACGGCATTAAAAACAAACTCTCCCAGGCTCAAAGATTCAGCTAAATTGGCTAAAAAGCCACCTCTAAGGGTCTCTCCCCTTCAAAGAGGAAATTTGTCAGTTAGTTGTGCCACAATGAACATGCAAAAACCTGACCTCTTTGTCATGTTATGCTGTATAACATGGGTCTCCCTTTAACCAGTAATTTTCTCTTAGGAGGAGGGCTCATATATTTGTCTGAATACATAGAAATGCCTGAGGCCACACATAAAAGCGAAATTGTAAATCCTAACTGAACAAAAAGAAAAAGAAAAACCCACTAGCAAATCTGGAGATATAATTTGCATTTCTCACTTCTTCACGAGGATGTCCTCTCCATAATACCTTATTCTTCTGAGAAATCCACTTCCACTAGCAAGCTCTGTGCTTGAAAAATCAGTTTCTGTTTGCGTCCACATTGCTTGAACTCCAAGAGGCTTGTTCGGCCTAGATGGAGCAAGAGCTGTGTGCAGTATCTCTAGATGATATGGAAGTAAAAGGCAACAACTTGGATATACATGTCATTAGGGATGAATCTATTTCCAGTCAATGTAAATTCCACATATTCATTCATAAGTCTGTCCAGTCCCCTTTCTCCATTAATCCGCAATTGCTTTTTCGGCTGCACGAAAGAATTTGTATTTAAATACATGTTTTATCACATAATACCTATTTAAATATGTATTTTATCTCAGTGTACACATTTTATACTAAAATATGCATTTTTAAAGCATTTTGATATTTTACTTTATTTTCAAGCCAGCAGCTGCACTGCAAAGTTTGGAGGAGTGTGAAATCCAAAGGATATTTATTTTTAAGTAAAATATTTCAAGCCTGAAGCAATCCCAGAGCGGGTTACAATCAAAATACATTAAAACTCAATGCATAATAAAAACCACCAACTAATGAAACACCAGCAACAACACAAAATTTTCATCATAACAGACATGGTGACCAAAAAGAGGTTAACTCAAAGGCCTTGATAAATAGAAAGACCTTTAACTGGTGCAAATATTATATATATGAATGAATTGGCACCAGCCTTATTTGAGATGAGAGAAAATTCCATAACTGTGTCAGGTTTCTAGCTCCCACACACAGCCTGGGATTTGGGCTGTTGATGCATTCACCTTGGCTCAAGAGGATATAGACAGCCAGTGCAACAGTTGTTCCATAGCATCCCTCACCAGCTGTAGCTTCCAGGCCAACATCAAAAGCAGTTCCACAAACAGCGCATTACAACAGTCTTGATATTACTAGTTTATGTTCACTATCTATCCCCACTCAGGAACGGCCATAGCTGGCACAACTGTTGGAGGCGGTTGGAGGATGGATGGCAGCTAATGGATTGAGGTTGAATCCTGACAAGACAGAGGTACTATTCTTGGGGGACAGAGGGCGGGCTGGTGTGGAGGACTCCCTGGTCAGGAATGGGGTAACTGTGCCCCTGAAGGACCAGGTGTGCAGCCTGGGAGTCATTTTGGACTCACAGCTGTCCATGGAGGCGCAGGTCAATTCTGTGTCCAGGGCAGCTGTCTACCAGCTCCACCTGGTACGCAGGCTGAGACACTACCTGCCCATGGACTGTCTCACCAGAGTGGTGCATGCTCTGGTTATCTCCCGCTTGGACTACTGGAATGCGCTCTACGTGGGGCTACCTTTGAAGGTGACCTGGAAACTACAACTAATCCAGAATGCGGCAGCTAGACTGGTGACTAGGGGCAGCCGGCAAGACCATATAACACCAGTCCTGAAAGACCTACATTGGCTCACAGCACGTTTCTGAGCACAATTCAAAGTGTTGGTGTTGACCTTTAAAGCCCTAAATGGCCTCGGCCCATTATACCTGAAGGAGCGTCTCCACCCCCATCATTCTGCCCGGACACTGAGGTCCAGCTCTGAGGGCCTTCTGGAGGTTCCCTCACTGCGAGAAGCAAAGCTACAGGGAACGAGGCAGAGGGCCTTTTCTGTAGTGGCGCCTGCCCTGTGGAACGCCCTCCCTGTCAAAGAGATAAACAACTCCCTGACATTTAGAAGACATCTGAAGGCAGCCCTGTTCAGGGAAGTTTTTAATGTGTGACATTTTAATGTATTTTTAATGTTTGTTGGAAGCTGCCCAGAGTGGCTGGGGAAGCCCAGCCAGATGGGCAGGGTACAAATAAATTATTATTATTATTATTATTATTATTATTATTATTATTATTATTATTATTATTACAACAACCCAAGCTGGAAAAGGCACTCCCCGCGGTGAGACCACTTGTATCTTCAACACCTGTGTTAGATCCAGGTTTGTGACACCGTCCCACATCCAGAACAGACAAAATGGCCTGACACCTGAACTTGGGAACTGCCCACAAACAGTGCCCCATCTTTTTGGATTCAGCCTCAACTTATTGATCCAAAGCGATGTTCCAATCCACATGTTAGTCCAGGAGGTGTGGATCTGGTCCATTTAGACTGGAATTCACAGAAACCAAATTCCTTAAGAATATGACAGTGGTGAAACGGATTAAAGGCAGCCTGTAGCTAAGCCATCATTACAGGAAGTCTATAAATTAGCAAAAAGAATTTGGGGATCACAAGTTTCAGTAACCGAATGACCCATTGCTCCTCTACTACTTTTGTCTCCTGTGAACCATATGAATTTAATTAGGCTAATCCATCTCGTTAAGAAAGTCAGACATCCATATAGGTGCCGGGGCCCCACTTTAACAAACTGGTATGTATAACACTGCATTAGTCAGAAGCAAAACCCGTGTGCATAACATACTATGTGAAATGCAAGTTTGGGAGGAAAGCCTCATAATCCCACATCCTATTGATTTAGGGCAATTTTCTCTGCTTGCTCTCCCGATTATTCTCAACCCCACCCCCAGCAATCTGTTGTGAAAGGGGGGGGGACTCTGTTACAAAGTTCATTTCAGAAGCTAAAAGCAAATAAGCAGAAGGCAAGTAAGATAATTAAATGACAGATAAAGATGACACAAAAAAGAAAAAGAAGAGAAGCATCAAAGGACTCCCTGCTGTCCTCACAGAAAAAGTTATTGCACGGCCTTCCTTAAAACACAGGTTGGGTTTTTCTTTCCTTTTCTTTTAAATCATCCTTGGATTCGGTTGTGGTGTTAACACACCAGCGCATTTCTTGAAAATGATTATGCTACAAAAATCCTCTTTAGAGATTGATTTGCAACGATAATTTTCTGACCTTGATGTCCAGACATGCAATCTGCATGGTGGCTACGGATCAAACAGACGCTAATTCCTCCAAGAAGAGAAGGAGGGGTGTAGAAAATTTTAGCTTTCAGGCAGTTTAAAAAAAGGAAAGAAAAGGCTTTATAATTTGCTAAGGGGAGCGGGAGGAGGAAACAGCCCTAGATTTTGTAATTAACTTCTGCAACTTAATCTTGAACTTAATCTTTCAGAAGCTCAGGAACTGGACAAGGGGGTTGACATTGAACTGCCTCCCCTTACAGGTGGAAAACTGTGCTAGTTGCAAAGGGAATTCACTGCTCTCTCACATGCATTGTAGGAAATGAAATAATCAATTCATTTTCCTCATCTTTAAAATTAACCTCCTACGAAACTCGCTAGAGGACATTCACACCCCCGATATGCAAATAGTATGAATATTGAGCTGTTGATAGGTCACTCTGAGTGATATAACTTCCATGCATTATCTTTACTGCTGGTGTTTTTAGATGTGAAAAACCTTAATAATGAGCAAAATGTTTTGCTCCATTTTTCCATGAACAGTTGGAAACTCGAGGCAGGCTTGTTAAGGTCAATATTCTTCACAGGAAAGAAGAAAATGGAGAATTATAGTTGCGGGGGCATTTGCCTAGATATTTGCAGACAAAGATACATTTTGGAAAATGGTTGCTCTTGATTACTTTTTCGGAATTGGTCATCTTTACAACCCACATGGCTCAATCAGGGGTGGACTGCCCTCGGTATCTTCGCTGAGGGGGGGTGACATTTGGCAGTCGCAGGTGGGAGGCGTGCCAAATGTCCGCCCCCAGCTGCAGGGCACATGCGCCGCTCTGTGCTCCCCAAGCAGCTATCCCGTGCCTGGGAGGGCACTCCCCACCCCCTCAGGAGCACGCCTGTCCTGGGCAGCGCGGGCATATGCTCCACCGCTGGGCTCAATATCCATTTCTCTAAAAAAAAAGTACAGTCATAACTCGGGTTACAGACGTTTCAGGTTGCATTTTTTCGGGTTACGGACGCGCCGAAATCTGGAAGTACCGGAATGGGTTACATCCGGGTTTCGGAGCGCGCACATGCGCAGAAACACTAAATTGCACTTTGCACATGCACAGAAGTGTCAAATCACAGCCCACATGTGAGCAGACGCGGCGTTCCGGTTTGCAAATGTTCCTCCTGCACAGATCACGTCCGCAACCTGAGCGTCCACTGTAATGAGAAACTCTTGCAGTACAGTGGTACCTCGGGTTACATACATACGCTTCAAGTTACATACGCTTCAGGTTACAGACTCCGCTAACCCAGAAATATTACCTCGGGTTAAGAACTTTGCTTCAGGATGAGAACAGAAATCGTGTGGCGGCAGCGGGAGGCCCCATTCAAGGGCGCCAAGTATGGGGGGCTCTGGGTGCCTGAGCAACCACAAAAAATTATTGTAGGTGCTCGAAACCCACACCGCAGGGCCCCCATGCCACTTCTGAGGTCTCGCAAGGCCTCAGACAGCATCTCTGAGGCCTTGGAGGTGCTTTCTGAGGCCTTCTGAGATCTTGGAACTTGACTTCTGGTACCACTGAGGCCAGGGTGTGTGTGTTATGTTACAACATGATGGCATGACATCACGCATGCTGGGCACTCATAACCAGGGGCCCAAGTTGGCTCTCCTGGGAGACTTGCAGCTAGGAGTGGATGAATCCATGCAATTTTGGTTTCTCTCGGTTTCTCATTTCTCCAATCCTAAATTCAGTTCTACACACTTCAACAGCAATTTGCACTTCTTTCATTGTTAAAAATTCTTCAGTATATTACTGCGAGTTCTCCCTGATAAAATATTTTTGTATGCATTGTCATATATTTGCAAGCAGCTTCTCCTAATAAAACACAACCCTGTGTGTTATTTTCACTAATATACAGTGGTACCTCGGGTTACAGACGCTTCAGGTTACATACGCTTCAGGTTACAGACTCCGCTAACCCAGAAATAGTACCTCGGGTTAAGAACTTTGCTTCAGGATGAGAACAGAAATTGTGCTCCGGCGGTGCAGCGGCAGCAGGAGGCCCCATTAGCTAAAGTGGTGCTTCAGGTTAAGAACAGTTTCAGGTTAAGAACGGACCTCCAGAACGAATTAAGCTCTTAACCCTAGGTACCACTGTATGCACCTTTATGAACACTTTCTCCATATATATGCATTTTGGTAAACATGCTTTGGGTGGAGAATTGCATTTCAAAATTCAGAGAAGTGCACATTTCGAAGGACAGCTGGCGTTTCAGTTCATATTTTGGCTCAGAAAGTGCAAATTAGGTGGTTTCTCATTACAAAGCATCAAAATCACATTTCTCCCACATCCCTTGTTGCAGCAAGCATAAAGATTATCAGTGTTCTCTGGCAGCCTACAACTCCCCTCTATATCAGAACTCTCCTCGTGTAATAATCTTCTTCGGGATCCTTTTGATTTTTCTCTTCCCATTTTCTTTTGATGTCTCCTGACCTGTTTCTACCTGTTGAGGAATTAATGTCTTCCATGTCTTTATATGTTTGTATTTTGTAATCTCATTTTTGGGAGGGGGGAGGGTGAAATAGCCTTATAAAAAAATGACGGAGTAGGAAAGCAGCCATCAGCAGATGAAATGTTGACTCCAATATAGAAATAAACCCAGGGCTCCACAGTGCAAAAACAACAATAACAAAGGCATCCTGCTTTGCCTCTCTTTCCAACAGATAAATTGCAAATCCCAGGTATACTTCCACTGCCTTGAGCCCACACTTGCAGGTCGGATAGGACTGGTGGTACAGGAGACCATCACAGTGCTGGATTCACATATAAGCTAAACTAGCTATAGCTTGGGCCCCACTCTCTTGGGGCCCCCAAAAAAATTAAAGGGAAAAAACTGGATGTACATTTCCAAAATATAAGATAAAATAATAATAATAAAACCTACATACAGCAACAGTGTTTCATGTTGTGTAGTCTCCTATGATGTAAGTAATAGATACCTAAAGGGAAAGGGACCCCTGACCATTAGGTCCAGTTGCGGACGACTCTGGGGTTGTGGCGCTCATCTCACTTTACTGGCCAAGGGAGCCGGCATACAGCTTCTGGGTCATGTGGCCAGCATGACTAAGCCACTTCTGGTGAACCAAACAGCGACAATTTGTTGTTGACAAAAGACAGCTAGACATATAAAGGGCACCATTACCTTCAGTAGCTTAGTGCCCCATCAAACCTAAATCCGGCCCTGCATGTATAGCAGAGCTTTCTGAACTTCTCATGCTGGTGACACACTTTTTAGACATGCTTCATTTCGTGACACAGGTAATTCAGTTTTACTAGCAAATTGGAGGTTAAACTAACCCCTTTCCAGCTCCAGGAGAAGCATGGGGAGCAGTCACACAACACACCTACACACTGCAGCCAACACGCTAATGTGTTGCAGCACAGTTTGGAAACTCTGATGTATAGCATCCCTTTAGTTGCGCTGGTTCATTGTTCTCGTACTGCCCTGAGACTGGAGAGAGGCTGATCCAATGGTGAATTAATGCAGTTTGATTTTCTAATCCCACAAGGCCATTCTATCTTTCCCTTCCATTCTTCCTTCTTTTTCCACAAATAACATGCATCATTATTATTTTTTCTGAATTCCCCCCATCAATCAGAATCCTTCTTCTTGAAGAGCATAGGATGTAATTCACCACCCTGCATAGCAAAATTAGTTCTAGTTCATCTTAACGTGTCATTGGCCATAATTTCTCTATGGCCAGAAACAACAACAACAGCCCAACCTGGTTTACTGACAGATCATGAGTCCAAAAACATGAGTTTCCCCCTCTTCAAAACAGGAATCCCATGCTCGGATACTGTGTTGTTCTAAGTCAGCCTTTCTCAACCTGTGGGTCCCCAGATGTTGTTGAACTACAACTCCCATCACCCCTAGCTAGCAAGGCCAGAGCTCAGGGATGATGGGAGTTGTAGTTGAACAACATCTGGAGACAGACATGTTAAACCTGTCGACTGTGATCTACAGGTAGATCATCGGGCTGCTCCATGTCGATCGCAGGATGGGAGGAAGTGATCGCCTGTGTTCTCCTGAGTGATCGCGCCGCTGCTTCAGTTCTGAAAACTTGTATATCCTGCGGTTGTGGCGGAGTGCCCCTCCCCCCGTGAAAAATGGGGGGAGGGGCACTCCGGCTATTGCCAATCCTTCCCAAAAACAGCTGAACAACTCAGACCCCACTCCCCACTAAAGAAAGAACTCCCCACTAAAGAACTCAGATCCCACTCCCCACTAAAGGGAGTAGATCGCAGTCTCTAGAGAGTTGGGCGTGCCTGGAATAAAGGATTGTAAAAGAGTTCATGAGAACCAAGGCCCCATATAGGTGTCGCTACTGTATGGCACCAACCTACCTTCTGCATAAATCCAGGTTCTGCTTTGGGTTTGCTCAGCCTACTTTGGACTAAAGAGGTCTCCAGGTAAATATGAACATTAGCATCCGCAGCTTGGCAGCCTCCTGACATCAGCCTCTAGTTTATGATAAGTACTAAGAACAAACAATTTTAAGCAACCACATTTCAGCCTTCTGAAATATTCCCAGCCGTGCTATTTGTCCTACTGCTGAGTTCAGCTAATAGCCTCGATAAAGGTGTGAACATCATTGCATTATCCATCTCATTTAGGAGAAACTGTACGGCATGAAAATCAGAGCAGCCCTACATAAGCCCGTTAAAAAACTTACTCTATTATTTCTCAAAGGTGTAATTAAATTTAATTGTCAGTTACAGAGCCAGTGCCAATACAATGTATTGTGCGAGCTCCGGGTCCTTGAGTTTTGCCTCTGCCGTGTCAAAAGTGGTTTTTCTGCTCAAGGTTCCTCCTAACAGGCCTGCCACACACACTCCAAGTTCATCAAAGGAAAGGCACTATATTAACCTGGTAGTTGGGTGGCTGGATAGTCAATACTTCTGCTTTCCATACTTGACACTATTTTTATCATTACTTCTTAGGTTTTAAGACAGCTGATTTACCACTGAGGACATGTAGTCTTATTTTACAACAGGAAAAACCCATGCAAAATAATGAAATGCAAAATAAAAAGAGAAAACTCTTACTATTCCCATAGAAGAACCATTATGTTACATACCTAAATCCTAAGTAAAAAAAAGTTAAGTAATGAACTGATTCTGATTCACTTCCTATCTAGAGCTCCAAAAACCCAATTTTGAATTAAGAAAGTTTTGTTAATTCTGCCTCTTTCCTAGTTTAATTGCTGAGGTCTCTCAGATTGTATTAAAATATCCCATATCTTTCTTAACTACTGATTTACCACGACCAGTTGTTTCTTACTTTTCCAGTGCACTGTTTCACCAGAAATTATATTGGTTGTATTATCATATTCATTATAAGGTCACTCTTTCCTTTGCTTCTCTGATGGCTTCCTTTGGACACCCCAGTTTTAAAATAGCCTTTAATTAAACCAATGGCCTTGACCATCCCTTTGTTCTCAAAATACCATGGGTGACTGACAGCCAAGCTTGGACATCTAAGAACATATTCCATTTTCCATTACTTTATCATTGCTCTGAGCAGCCAAGCTTGAACATAAAAAGAAAAGGAAAAACTCAGGAGCTTCAAAAGTTTGTAATGTTTCAAGCTAATAGTTGGCACAATGGAAGATCTTTCATCTGTCCTGTGCTTTGCCATTTGCAGTCTGGATTCACTGGGTTCCTTTCTTCTCCAATAACTTCTGTTCATTTTCCAGACAATGGGTAACATTTTAGTGTAGGGGTTGTTGTTGTTGTTATTTTATTTATACCCATCTAGCTGGGTTTCCCCAGACACACTAGGTGGTTTTATATGTGCTTCCAGCACATATAAAAACATAATAGAAAGTCAAATATTAAAAACTTCCTGATACAGGGCTGCCTTCAGATGTCTTCTGAAAGCTGTGTAGTTCTTTATCTCCTTGACATCTGATGGGAGGGCATTCCACAGGGAGGGCGCCACTGTAACTTCACTTCTCACAGTGAGAGAACGGTCAGAAGGCCGTCACAGGTGAACCTCAGTACCTGGGCTGAACAATGAAGGTAGAGAAGCTCCTTCAGGGTTGAGACCATTTAGGGCTTTAAAGGTCGGCACCAACACTTTGAATTGTCCTCGGAAACGTAATGGGAACCAGTGAAGATCCTTTAGGGCCAGTGTTACATGGTCCCAGTGGTCACTCCCAGTCACTAGTCTGCTGCATTCTGAATTAGTTGTAGTTTCCAAGTCACCTTCAAAGGTAGCATTACAGTAGTCCAAGCTACTACTTGGACTAGGGGTAGCTGTTGTGGTGCCCTTCAGATGTTGATGGACCACTCACCATGCTGGCTGGGGCTGATGGGAGTTGGGGTCCAACAACTTCAAGTGGGCACCGTTGAGTTCCCCTGGCTTAGTGTTTTGGAAGGATTTGCTAAATTGTAAACATTCCTGGTCTTTTAAGCATTTCTCATCACACGTCTGTGCATGTGCTCTTCAAAGCAAGTCCTCCTGGGTTCAATGGCACATATTCTAAGGTTAAGTGCACACAAGGCTGCAAACCCAGTCTTCATCCTTGGTCAGTAGATTTAACACTTACACATGGGACTGGAAACAAATAAAGCAAGGACTAAGCATATAAACAACTGATCTAATTTAAGAATGGTCCAGCTTGATCAGACCAAGGTACATCTCGTTCATCACTCTGCCTCCATTCCAGGGCAGGCAGGTGCATCTGGGAAACCCACAAGCATCAGGGCATGAAGGCAGCAGACTCCACTGTAGCTTCTCCATAGAATTTTAGGCTCAGATGTCTACTATCTCTGGATGGGTGGATGAATGAATGAAATAATATGCTCAGTGAAACATGTTTATTCTCTCCATAGTGCTGATGCCCTTTCCTCCAGAACCTGATACAACCCCGCAACCCATCCATAACTGCACCATGGATAATACGGCATTTAAGACTGCTCTCTTCCTCCAGCTCTTCCTCATCATCCTGTAATCTGCTCTCCCAAACTCTCCATTTTACTAACGCAAAACTCCTCCTGCCCCTTCCACTCCTCCCTCCCGCACACCTACCCATAAAGCACGTTTCTTCCCTTCTAGTAAAACAGAGAAGGGGAGCCTGTCTGTGGGCCTCCAACTTTCATCAGCCTCAGCCATCATGGCCAATTGTCAGGAGGTGGTGGGAGTTGTAGCCCAATCTGGAGGGCACCGGGTTGTACTTGGGGATGAAATTGTGGTTTTAACAGGCCACTATGGAAATGTAGCTGTTTGTGAAGTGACATGGCCAGTTTTTCTACCATCCAAGTGGCTCCTACTAGCTAACGATCAGCAAATAATATTTATTTATTTATTTATACATACATACATACATACCTCGCCCATATTCTGGGTGGCTCCCAACAGAATATTAAACGGAATAAAACTTCAGACATTAAAAACTTCCCTAAACAGGGCTGCCTTCAGATGTCTTCTAAAAGTCAGATAGTTGTTTATTGCCTTGACATCTGATGGGAGGGCGTTCCACAGGGCAGGTGCCACTACCGAGAAAGCCCTCTGCCTCGTTCCTGGTTCAATATTTATTCACACATATGCATTGAGTTTTCCTCTGAAAGGCATTGCAGCCCTAGTTGTTCTCTCTTTCTTTCTCTTTCTGTGTATGTGTGTGTTGAAAGAGAGAGAGAGAGAGAGAGAGAGAGAGAGAGAGAGAGAGAGAGAGAATCTTTATCGGCTGAATCAAATAATAGCTTGGGTTTTACTTTAGGAGGTGGGCACAGGAGAGTGACCGTGGAAAGTGCTTTCACTGGCCTCTCCTCTAAAACCCTTCCAAGATCCCCAGCAATCCCAAATCAAATTCCAGCCCCAAAATGTTAATGACAGTGCACATGGTTAGAATGAAAACCTGCATTGTTCTTGAGGGGGAAAATATTATAATCAAAACAACGCTATAAGATGACATGGAACAGGCTGCAGCGAGGCAAAATTTCATTTCATTCCATTATTTTTTTATACCTATAATTCACTGCCTATATGATGTTAGCTTGATAAAGTTCTGGTAACTGCTGAGCCGCCTTCCCTTCACACCAACTGAGTTCTAATAATTGGGTGCTGTCTCCGGCGTTCATCATCTCTCCGCTCCCTGAAAGAAGTGCTGCAATTAGCAGGCATCACCCTGTAATAAAGACTTTAATATCCACTTTCACGGCTCATATTACAGTCATTCAGGCCTGTCCCCTTTCCAGGAGGCTTGACAAGGGCCCGGATGGCCTGCATGAAAGAGGCACATAAAGCAAAGCTTTTTCTGCTGTGGAAATACCTCCTACCCACCCATCCCCCTTTGCCTTCTGCAATCTCCTGCGTGGATCTTGGCCAGACATCTGCAGCCTGTTCTCTTCCAATCGGCCCTTTCCCTCCCCTCCCATGGCACAACAGCTGGGCAAGTTGGATCTGTGCCCAAGAGGTCATCAGATCTGGATGAGGCCCAATAAAACTGGGTCCCTTGCTCTCATGGCCCAATCATCACCACCATTTTCTCACAAGGCGGTGCCGGCATATTCTCTGACATGATGGGAGTTAGAACAAGGCTTTGTGAGACTGTTTTTATTCTGAAAAGAAGGGACAATGCCCCGAGAAGGAGGCGCGTTACAAATCCAACAACCGATCTCAAAAAGGCTTGTTCTTCCACACACCCGCCACTGAGGAGGAGGTATAAATCCCCCCCCCAAAAAAAAACAGAGGCATTGCATGTTATGGATACCATATAATTGCACATTACAATGACGTCTCTGCTAAACAGCCCTACAGAAAAGTGAAGGGGCAGGAATGTCCTAAAATCACCAGCCTGCCACTCAAATAATAGAATTGACAAGTATGTCTGGCAGGGTTGACAGCTCATGCTAAACCCTATTCTGGAGGTAAACAAAGGAAGACTGGATATCTTCCTCCTAATTGCCTGGTGGCATCTAACATAACAAAACTGTCCCTCTTCTTCTTCTTCTGCCTCTGGAAATGTTCAAAGCTATATGGATTGCAATCTGACAGACCAGTTTGGAACAGGTGTTCACCTTTTCCTGTCCCTGTGCCTTTAAGAGTTGCCTTGCTTGCAGATATGAAGCCAGCAAAGTATTTCTACCACTTATTTCAAGGCTAAGAATGGGTTCACTTGCTAAACACTTACAAGCTTTGGTGGTTGGTAGGGAAGAGGCACATGAGAAAATCCTATGGGAGGCAGCAGCTTCCTTTGGAACCAATGGTTTCTGATTTACTGTATTTTTCGCTCCATAAGACGCACCCGACCATAAGACGCACCTAGTTTTTAGAGGAGGAAAACAAGAAACAAGAAAGCAATGGAAAGCCTTTTGAGCAAAGAGGGAGGAACGCTCCGGCTGCACTCAAGAGTGGCTATCGCTGAAGCCAGAAGAGTAAGAGGGATTGGTGCGCACTGATCCCTCTTGCTCTCCTGGCTTCAGTGATAGCTGCACAGCCTGCATTCGCTCCATAAGATGCACACACATTTCCCCTTACTTTTTAGGAGGGGAAAAGTATGTCTTATAGAGCGAAAAATACGGTACTCCAGAATGACCCCAAAGAAACAAAAGGCTGGATGGCATGTTGTACAAATTATACAGAATTATTCCAAGCAGACAAGCCTTCCACAGACTGAAATATTACTGAAGAGTCTTGTGGAATTCAGAAAAATGGGAAAGGAAAGGGCATATTAAATGAGATGTTTATATGTGCAAACTGGTGTTCAGTAGAGAGAGAAATCTATTGCATGTTTACAGATACTCTATTATAATCTCAATTATCAACTCTCCTACAGATCTTCCTTGAAGAAGGGGACTCTTCAAGTATGTGGCAGAAATATTTAAAACCACAAATGTCTTGGAAAAAGTGAATGAGGGCAATGCAGTCACAATTTTTGTTAATATCGAACAGGTTTTAAGTAAAAAGAACGACCTGCTTTCACAGAACATATAACAGATTTGTGCAATGTAGGCTTTGCTCACCCAACCATCTGGAAGCCAGCAGTATGGAAAGCCCTACCGGTCTTGTATCCCAGCTGCTTCCTTCTGAGGTTACCCAGTCATATTCCACATACACCCACCACCATGTGCAGGATTTTGAGGTACAAATCAATGCCACCTTCTGAGCAAAACTGAAAACTGCACCTAAGCAAATGCACACAGCTTGTTTGCCATGAGTGACAGAAGTTGGGAAAGAGCATGGGCAAATTTACCCCATGGTTACTACTACATGCCCTGAAGTGGAGAGGCAATGATCAAGTAGTACAGCTGGGTTCAAATAAAGAGGACATGCACTCGCGGAAAGCAGAAATACCAACCCACACTTGCGAAGGCCAGAACTAGAAGTCAGGAAGGATGTTTGGCTGCTTCTGAGTCTTGCTCTTCCCTCTCCTTGATCAAACCCAATGTCATCATAGAATCATAGAACTGCAGAGTTGGAAGAGACCCCGAGGGTCATTCAGTCCAACTGCCTGCAATGCAGGAATCTCAACTAAAGCAGCTATGACTGATGACCATCCATCCAACCTCTGCTTAAAAACCTCCAAGGAAGGAGAGTCCACAAAAGTGCATCCCATTGGACCAGTGGAAGGGGGCAACAATTGACTGAGGACAAAACACTCTCTTCATTCTTTAAAAAACAACTGATATTAGTTGTTATCAGGATAAGGATTCTGGCTGGATCATTGATATGACCTTGTAATTGTTGAATGGTCTCTTTATATTTGAAGGTTCATTATTGTTCCGCAAGATGTGTATTTCTTTAAGGGCCAGAGCAAATAATGTGACCTAGTTTTACAGCTAAGAAGCAGTATAGCAGGTGCTATTAGTTATGTTATTTAAGCTGTTGGGTATAGTATATAAAGAGTAGCACCTAGCTCTCTCAGTACCATGGTGGTTGGGTCATGCTTATTGATATATTATAATAATTATATTATAATAATATAAAAGGAGTTTTTGTTTTTATTATTAAAACCTAGCTAGTTATTTTGCATTTCTTGAATATGTGGTCTCCCCAACATGCCTTCTGCAGCTCAACTAATCTGCAAATAGCCAACAGTAATACGTTCTTGTTACTTTCTAATCTGCTGTGTCACCCATCCACACACACAAAGCTCAGAAGGCAAAGGTTCTCTCTTTAAAATGGCCGTGTCTGGTGATAACATCCAATGCCCACACTTAAAAAAACCACGTGGAAGACTAGAAAACGTACGTTGTATGGGTGTGGATTTTAAATCTGTATGCACCAATATATCTTTAAATGACTTAGTGCATCGTTTGGCAAAAAAGGGGATATTCTCACACCCAGGGATGTCCATAAGAATATGCCAATGGCGTCTAATAATTTTCTCAATTTCAAAAGTCATATGCGTAAACTGATTAGAGAATGAACTGATCCACTGGGTCTTCTACTTTTTTCGTTGAACTTTATGAGCTACTTCTGTTGAAATCTACAATTCAATACAATGAATAGTATATATTATTTTTTTAAACATACAGGCGGTTACGTCTTGTGTGTTTACTGAATATGTTTCACATAACCAGAGGTTTGTTGTTGTTGTTTTGGCGATAACATCCAAGCACAATTTTAGAATCTCACCCGCGTCTGGACTGGGAAAATTATTTCATCTCCATGCAGCTGAATGAAGCTGTTCTGGTCTTTATCTCTGACATGGAGAGCCCATCTGCTGGGGACTCTCACAGGAAAGCCTGGCATTTGCCTAGTTCAGCTAAGCCCCTGCTCTGTCCACCTCATTCTGCTCTGGTCCCCAGCCCATTGCTTGAGCTTTACACACTTCAGATGCTCTGCCAGGAGCTTGGTGGACTCATGCCACTCAGCAGGGCTGCCATGGGATTGTGAAAATCGGCATTCATGGGAGAAATGGAAAAAGAAAACAGGGAGGGAAAACAAAAAGCTCCAGAAACTGCACCACACCGTTCTCATTAATGGAGACTTTGATTGCCATTCTCAGGGGTGAAGAGATTTTGTAATGAGAAAATGCTTGGCAGGGGGAAGAGAGAGGCTAATGAAGGGATGAGGAGGGCATGTGCATGAGGCTGGGATATAGAGCACAAAAGGGGGCAACCTGCCAAATCAATCTGGATTTCACAGGTAGAGTGGCCAAATGGGGACTGTATTTGAGAAACTGGGTCCTCTGTGCAAGTCGGACCTTTTCTTTTTTTATTATTATTTCTTTGAGAGGCATTAACGAAATGTCTTGGCCATAAATCTGTAAGGACTACAATGTTTTGAACTCATGGTTTCATCCTCTCTAAGGAACTTCTTCTCTGATGAATCTCATACTAAGTAAGAGCCACAAGACTGGTTTAATTGGAAGGTAAAGGTAAAGGTAAAGGACCCCTGACAGTTAAGTCCAGTAGCAGACGACTCTGGGGTTGCGGCGCTCATCTCGCTTTACTGGCCAAGGGAGCCAGCGTTTGTCCACAGACAGTTTTTCCGGGTCATGTGGCCAGCATGATTCTGCTTCTGGTGAATCAAAGCAATGCATAGAAACGCTGTTTACCTTCCCACTGGAGTGGTACCTATTTATCTACTTGCACTTTGACGTGCTTTAGAACTGCTAGGTTGGCAGCAGCTGAGACCGAGCAACTGGAGCTCACCCCGTCGCGGGGATTCGAACCGCCGACCTTCCGATTGACAAGCCCTAGGCTCAGTGGTTTAGATCACAACGCCACCCACGACCCCTTGATTGGAAGGAGAGAGTACCAATTAATATATTTCCTATATCGGATCGGTTAACAATATATACTTTGGGTTTGAGGAAGCAGACAAATCCTAACAGTGCTAGTGCAGCACCAGTTTCCCCAAAAGCAAACAGCATCTCCTTGGAGCCCTGAAGGCTCCTCTCCTATCAGCTGCAAAAGTCAAGTCTATCTGCTGGCCATATTTACAGGTCCCAACCAACTCCTCCAGCTCCTGTGTTTGGTTTGTCCATGAGCTATCAGTGTTCGTTGATGTAAGACTATCAAAAGCTATTGATCTGGCTCTTGAAATGTCTGCTAACCAATTAATGCTGGTTTGGACCATTTTCAACTTCAGGCTTTGTGGCATATTAAACTACCTTTTCTTTCTCACCAATCTCCTTTGCACATGTTGACCCCATTGGCTACAGTGCTTTGGAATTCTTGATTAACAAACAATCAGAGGGGCAAGGCCATAGTTTGGTTTGGTTTGGTTTGGTTTACATAACCTATGCACAAAACCTTTGTTGATCAAGCTTTAGTGGCAAACTGTGTGGACTGAACCCAACCCCCTGATCACTCAGATCAAGCCCACTTCTTGGCGATGAATGAATTATATTTTAACTGAAATATGTGGAGCAGTCTCAGATCAGAAAATCTTTTTTTTTTTAAGAATATTTTTTTATTAACCGACCAATCACATCAAATCAAACCAAATTACATAAATTCCAAATTACACAGCTGAATTTTAAATTTTTGTTGGGGGTACCCATATTTCAAGTTCCGAAGGGGATCCAATCAACTTCTTGCTTCTTACTGCTGTTATAATGTCCACAAATCTAACCTTATGATGTTCACAGTACTATCCAGTCCTTTCTTATTGTTTTTCCACATCTCTTGTTGTTATTTTCATATATTTTTCCTTTCTCTTTGTGACCTCTGATAGTCTCCACAAGCTGGTTAGAACATTTTGTAATCCTGCGTGGATATTATTATTTTTATCCAGTAGCCATATCCAGACGTTTTCCATATAACATCACTTCCATACATCAAAACAGTCTTAGCGTCATTAATCTTCACCAATCTACCTCCTTTCTCAAAACATCTGAGGAGATTCACCAGGAATGCAGTCTGAAAACAAGTCCATTCTTCCTCCCAGCTATAAATCCTTTGGCAAGATGGCGACTCCGAATTAATTGCTGCGCCATTCCAAAAGCTCTTATTGCTTCTCGATCTCCATAAAGCATACTTTTGGTTAAAGTTTATCTCCACACAGACCTTAATCACCCTGCTTGGGTCAGTTCAACTGACGATTCTAATGAGGAGAGGTTCTTGTAAATCACATAGAAGGAAAGTAAAAAAGGTTTTCCCCCCATTCAGTCCCATTGTCAACATACCCAGCCTTTGGTGTAACTTCATCGTAAAATATTCCTGTTTCTCCAACCCGTCGTCTTCTTTCGCAGAGGTCACTTAAATTAGCAGACTTCACTCCCATTCTTCACTTGAAATATGTGCATTTGCTTCTTTTGTAATTAATTATTCCAAATTGCTGCAGCTAGTGCGCGATCAGAGACAGCGTCCAGGAGAGCCGAGGTCCACACGGGGGCATTCTGCCTAGGGCCCTCACCCCCTTCTTTCGAATTAGGGGGTGATTTATGGGCACAGCAGGCAAGGGCAGTGTTCCCCATTTCCTTGGGGCAACAAGGGAGGCTGCCTACTCCCATAACAGCCTCTTAATTACCCCGTGTGGGTCGGAGAGATGGTATTGTCGGCCATCTTCCAATGCGCCCCCTAGTGGCCCCCCAGATCAGAAAATCTTTAAGTGAAAGCCACCTATGAGATAACAACTAAGCAAATAGCTTGCAATGCAGTTGACATGCAGATGCAGGCAAAAATGTTCTCCCATGGGAAGTGATTTTCCCCAAACTTTTGTAATCACATGTTTTGCTCCCATCTTGTGAGTTTCCATTCCCTCCTGTTCCCACATTCCAAATCGCTGCTGGGGAGGAAAGACTTGTGGAATCGTGGTGGGAACAGGGATTAGTTACCATGGGGAAGCATCTTAAATGATGAACAGCCCCCCAGATTGATAACTATGGCAAGGATTGCAACAGAGGAGTGGGTAGACTCTCTTCTGGCCATGCCATCATTTATCATTAATGCCCAATAGACCTGGATCAAGAGCTACCTGAGCTTGAAAAGCCTAGCAAGCATTAACCACCTCAAGAGGAGGGTCATGTCATCTATATCAGAATAGCGAGGGGTCTGGGATGTGCCTACAGTGTTGCAGAAGCTTCTGGGTATGTGGCCACATTTTTGTGAAGTGCAGAAGCTGCATTTTTGGTACAGCTAGGCACCATGCAAGGTGCTGCTTCAGACTCAGCAGGCAACTCATGTCAAATGGGAAATGTCTGCGCCTCCAGGGCATCCTTTCATCTACGTTTGTGAAGAACAAGTCCCACAAAGTTGGTCTAGCCAGCATCAACCTTTGTTGCTGGTCAGGCCAGTTGCCTCCAACGAAGTGTGGGACTCACAAAGGAGTGCAATTGTGGGGAGAATGGAGTATGGGGTAAATTCAGGGACAGAGGAGTGCCTGCAGATCTTTAATATGAAAGCGAGAGGCATTGTATTGCTACTAGGAGAGAGAAGCGGTATTCAAATAGCAGGGAAGAAAGCTCTGGGTCACGAACAAGGGGTGCAAGGGGCACTTGCATGAAGGCCACCAAACAGGAGCCAACCCACTTTCCTTCCTTGAGTGCTGAATTCTTCAGAAATTTTTCAAAGTGAAAATCCCTGTGTACCAGCCCTGTATGGGGTTGAAGTTCCTTAATGTGTTTTATTACAAATGCTCCATAATAAGGTAATTACTGTGGAAATAATAAATGTGTCAGTCCTCCAAGAAATATTTTTACTTAGCACATGGGGGAAAGGAGCCTGGGCCATTGTTTTTCGAGTGTGCGAGTGTTACTGTACATATTAATTAACTGAGTAAAAAGCTTCACCACCCCGTGGCATCTACATTATTTATGAATGTCTTGGGGCGGCAGTAACTTATGCACTCTCCTGCTCAATTCATCGTTGTTGTTTTTTATTTAACTTTGTTTTCTCCTTTAGATGAGTTGCTGTGCCATGCATGCATTTTGCGCATAGTGGAGCTGCGATTCAACCCTGTCGTGCTCTGATGCATCATACTGGGCATTGCCAAGACAAAATGAATCCAAGTGGGCATTTTCAGAGGCAGAGTGTGTTGTGGGTGGGTCGGGAAAAGAGAATCTGGAATGCTTTTCCAGTTTAAAAACAAAGCAAAGCAAGACATCTGTCCATTAGAACAATTATTTTTATCACAAACACAGCAACAGCATATGTGTGTGTGTGGTATACTCCACACATTATTAAGGATTTGCTACTTTTCAGACTGCATATAAATGAGCTGCCCATCCTCCCCCCAGCAACCCCCCCCCCCAGATTTCTCCCTATCATTGCCCCAGTAAACCACAAATAGGCACATTATGAACTTCCAAGCAAAGCCAAGACATTGCCTCAGCTCAGGCCTATACTTCTGCCTCAGGAAAGGGGAGGCAAAGAAAAATGTCCTCATGAGCATCACTTGATTAATATGGAAGAATGTCCTGTCATATGATTGCACCCTTTTGAATGTCCCTGGCTAGCCGTAGACCTGGCAGAGGAGCCAAAGGCTATATCAGGGTTGAGAAACATGGTGCTTCCAGATGTTCTTGGACTTCAGGTCCCATCAGCCAACTTGGGCAAATAGCAGAAATGATAGGAGCAGGAGCTAAACAACATCTGGCGGGCTACAGGTTCCCCATCCATGGGATACACCAGGGGTTAGCAAACTTTTTCAGCAGGGGGCCGGTCCACTGTCCCTCAGACCTTGTGGGGGGCCAGACTATATTTGGGGGGAGGAATGAATGAATTTCTATGCCCCACAAATAACCCAGAGATGCATTTTAAATAAAAGAAGAAGAAGAGTAAGAAGAGTAAGAAGAGTTTGGATTTGATATCGCACTTTATCACTACCCAAAGGAGTCTCAAAGTGGCTAACATTCTCCTTTCCCTTCCTCCCCCACAACAAACACTCTGTGAGGTGAGTGGGGCTGAGAGACATCAGAGAAGTGTGACTGACTCAAGGTCACCCAGCAGCTGCATGTGGAGGAGCAGGGAATCAAACCCAGTTCACCAGATTACGAATCCACTGCTCTTAACCACTACACCACATTCTACTCATGTAAAAACACCAGGCAGGCCCCACAAATAACCCAGAGATGCATTTTAAATAAAAGGGCACATGCGACTCATGTAAAAAATACTCTGACTGTCCACGGGCTGGATTTAGAAGGCGATTGGGCCAGATCTGGCCCCCAGACCTTAGTTTGCCTACCCATGGGCTACGCTATGGGGCTTGGGAGTTTCTATGGTGGAAGGATGAATTTGGGGGAACCAAATATTAGTACCAAAAGCAAATGAAGTATGGTAGTCAAAAGAAAGGAATATAGGTGAGAGAAGTCTACCTGTTCTGTATCCTTATGCCTTGCATTCTACTACTTCTGAATTTCATTCTAACAAGGACAATTTATAAAATCAATTCTGTAATTGGACAAAGCACAATTGGATGCAGCTTTTGGAAATGTGAGATAAAGCAATACAGAACTCCAAAATCCATGAAAACATTCAGATGAGGAACGTTCAGGTGTAAGTGCATCTGTGGTTCAGGGAATGCAGGGTTTTATGGATTGGGGATTTCCACTTGGCTTGGAATACAGGATATTTTACTTAAATTTTCTGGAGATTAAGCCCTCATGTCATTGGAAGCAAACGGGGAGGCCTAAAAAAAAAAGCTTTTGCATGTTCAAATACCATTTCTGATTCAGCTTGTCAGAGATGCAGCAATGTTCCCATTAGATGCAAGATCTTTATCCTTTGAGGAATGAGCTTCTGCAAATCTTGGTCCTAGATCTCTATGGGCTAGTATCCCTCTTGTAATTTACACTAATTGGCCTCTTCTGTTGGCACTTGGAGCCCAGAGACTTATAAACATTAACAGCTATGTGGGTTTTTAAAAAAGTCTGTCTGGGGTCAGGAAGAAAATAAAATTCAATGCAGTCTATTGAGAATTGCATGACATGATCTGGATTTCAAACTCATATTTTTAGCTGTAAACAGGAATCTGGTCTTGACAGCCATGACTGGTATAGCAGAATGAGTCATACTCAATGTTTTCTTCTAGAACAAACTAGAATAAACTCCTCCGATTGAAAAGTTTTGTTGTAGCTTCTTCTTACTCTTCTTTCCCTGAAGGAACTTGGCCTACCAGAAAATAATTAAGCATATCATGTTGTTCTGTTCTTCCTCGTGTGTCATAACAGGCTAGCGGAGAAGATCTGACAACAAAACACAATTATCCCAAGCAACGCACACACAAAGCAACCACAGCTGTAGTCACCACTCTTGAAAACTGCTTCTCTCCCAGGCAGCCAAGCAATTAGGTTTTCTAATTTCCACTGCTTCCTCGAGATGTTCTGTCTTTACCGAGACCAAAGCTGAGAAACGAAGGAAATGTTAGATTCTGCCAAATGACCTAGCAAAAAGTCAGAAGCTATTTTTGAATGGCACCAAGTGTCATGTTTCTGATGGCACAGCCCAGGTTCATAAGCTTGTGGACTATTCCACAGGGACCCCATTAACAGACTCTGGATTTGTTTCAAGGAGAAGAACAAGGTGGTTTTTGGAGGATGAGCCACTATGTCCCCTGTTAAAGGATTTGCCATGCATCCTCCCGTTTTCACAATGAGTCACTGCAGTGCAGCTTGCATGTCCATCTACAAAGTCCTAACATATTTGACAAGGGATAGAAGAGTGGTGCCTAGTCACGGAAATCATCTGGCAGAGATAGAGGACCCTGTGCTGCAGAGATGTAAAAATATATACTTTCTGACCCAAGGAAGTATTGTTGTGGACTTTCCATCCCTCCAAGTGTCCCTATTTTCCAGGGACAGTCCCAGATTTACAGAAGCTGTCCCAGTTTCTGATTTGATCCTGGAATGTCCCTCTTTTCCTTAAAGGTAAAGGGACCCCTGACCATTTGGTCCAGTTGTGGCCGATTCTGGGGTTGCGGCACTCATCTCTCTTTATTGGCCAAGGGAGCTGGCGTACAGCTTCCGGGTCATGTGGCCCGCATGACTAAGCCGCTTCTGGCAAACCAGAGCAGCGCACGGAAACGCCGTTTACCTTCCCGCCGGAATGGTACCTATTTATCTACTTGCACGTGCTTTTGAACTGCTAGGTTGGCAGGAGCAGGGACTGAGCAACTGGAGCTCACCCCGTCACGGGGATTTGAACCGCTGACCTTCTGATCAGCAAGTCCTAGGCTCTGTGGTCTAATCCACACACCACACACGTCTTTTTCCTAGGATGTCCCTATTTTCATTGGATAAATGTTGGAAGGTATGGTAGGACATTCCTATTTTCATGGGAGAAATGTTGGAGGGGTATGGTTGCCACAGTAGTCAAAACATCACCCCGAACGCTGCCCCGCCCCCGCAGATCCGGGGCCACTACCTGCTCCACTGTCACGCCCATGCTGCTGCTAGCTCTGGCAACACAACTGCACCCTCAGGATTGCCTTCAGACAGCTTGTGGGGTCAGATAACTCCATACCCTCCAACATTTTCCCCATGAAAATAGGGACATCCTAAGGAAGAGTGGGAGATTCTGGGATCAAATCAGGAATCAGGATGGCTTCTGTAAATCAGGGACGTCCCTGGAAAATAGAGACACTTGAAGGCTCTGGGGGAAGGGGTCCAATCTGCCACAAAGCATCTTTGCAAAAGCCTCATGGAAGTCTAGATATATTAAGGACTTTCACACTCTATGTTCAACAATTGATCCGTCAACACAAAGCGTTGGCCTCCACACACATACAGTTATGCACATGTAGTGTTCAATGAGTGTGCCGGATGTGCATCTTTGCACATAATAGCTGAGCTGTGCAAATCAACAAGCATACAATCTTTTGCACAAGCACTTGTACACATCTGGAAAACAGTTTGCAGCTGTGTGCGGTGCTATTTGCAGCCCACGTTGTAAGATTTCTCTTTAAGGGAGCTTGAAAGGAAAGGGTTTCCATGTATACCAAAGGCATTGTGGGTGATGCCCTACATTTTTTTTCTGTCCAGCTAGCACAAAAAGTCCCAACAGGGTAAGGCTGAATTATGGAGTTCCGGACGTACATAACAGAAGCAAGAATTAAGGGAGGGTCACACACATTTGTTCTACATTTGGTGGGAATATTAAGAGAAAGAACAGGAATGAATATTAAATATGAATAAAGCCATTTTCAAAGATAGAATGTGGATTTTTCTCCACTTTTCACTTAAATGTTGTCAACTGGGTCACGTCAATTGGCCTTCCAACCTAGTATTTTGTTTCTAGCACTAATCAGCTATATTTGTGTCACTAGTAGGAGGCAGTAATTAAGGAATTATATGGGGATGGCCACCATTTTTTGAGGCTTCAACAGTCAACTTTAATTTTAACTTAAGTCATGTTCAGGGCTTTTTTCCAGCTGGAACTTGCTGGAACTCAGTTCTGGCACCTCTCAGGTGGACACCATTGCCATTATAAGATGTGTTCATGGTGAGTTCCGGCACCTCTTTTTCTAAGAAAAATAGTACTAGTCATCATTTATCTTTCACTCTGCTAAAATCCTTAAATAATCTTTTAAATGGTATGATGTCTGGCACAACAGGGAAAGTTTGGTAACATGGCAAACATGGTGTTGTACCAAAGTATTCAGTCTAGACTTCGAAAAATATTTTTGGTGGTGTGGAATGAAAACGGCCTTCAAAGATTGCAATCCTCTTCGGGGATGTGGTGAATTCTTATAATCTTCTTTGCGGGGAGCTGAGGTTTTTCTTTCCTCTCCCTGAAAAGAAAAAGAGATGCTTTGCTGCCACTAAATGGTGACAAACCTGCCTGAACAGCCTCTTGAAGCACAGGAAATGTAGATAGCTGCATTATAGCGAGTCAGTCAATTGGTTCATCTACCTTAGCACTGTCTACACCAGGAGTCGCCAACCTTTTGGGTCAGTGGGCACATTTTGAATTTTGAAAGAGTGCTGGACATGTCAGTCAAAAAATGGCTGCTGTGTAGGGGTGTGTGTCATAATACAAAATGGCTGCCATGAGGAGGGCCACAGATTCCCCACTAGTGGTATAAGACTTATTTATATTCAGCAAAGGGGTGTGACAGGGAAGTAATCATTCCTGTCCTGCAGAAGACTGGGTGCATCTTAGCTAAGATCTCTGCCTGAGCCCGCAAGGCAAATCTTATATGGAATAATTTGTGTTTCCATTTCATATTTTTATTTTATAGTTGGATAGCTCAGTTGGTTAGAGCATGGTGCTGATAATGCCAAGGTTGCAGGTTTGATCCCTGTATGGGACAGCTGCATATTCCTGCTTTACAGGGGGCTGGACTAGATGATCCTCAGGGTCCCTTCCAACTCTACAATTCTATGATAGCATATTTCTTAATGTCTATAATGCTGTCTTAATCTTCAGGAAACCTGTACTTGTCATGCACAGAAGCCTTTTTGTGCCAAGAGGTGGTCCTTGTATTGTATTGCATTGTATTGCATTGCATTGCATTGTATTGTATTGTATTGTGTTTAGCTTTCCCTTGGCTAGCTTTAGTACCGACTAAGGCATGACCACGCTAGAAGGCGGAGACAAACACAGTAGTCACAGAATTCTGGCTTCAAAGCAGCCACAAAATAAGAAAAATTGGCCTGTCTCCCAGATGTTGGGTGAGGATTACCCTTTTTACATTATCCTTGTATGTAGGGTTGCCATACATCCAGGAATTCCCGGACATGTCCTCTTTCGGAGGTCCTACATGTCCACCCAGGGGTAATTTTACATTTTAAAGCAAATGTCCTAGATTTGGGGTTTTAAAAAAGTACACCAGCAGCTCTGGTTCAGGTTCAGACTCTGGCAGGGCTCAGTGAAGCGGGGGCTACTGGGCAATTGCCCTAAAAAAGCTCAACAACTTTTTGCTTCTGGATTTTTACCTCTTGAAATATGGCAACCCTACTGACGCTTGCATGCACACAATCTTGTGGACATCCATCTTGCACCATGTTGCTCCTAACCGAGCACACCTTCGTGTGATGCTGTTATGTACTGAGTTGAATAGGATCCTAAATGCAGCAGTCTGATTGGTCCTAGAACAATAGGATTCAGAATGCAGCAGTCTGATTGGTCCTAGAACAATGCAGCAGTCTGATTGGTCTGCAGGAGCCACCCAATCCAGCTCCAGGTGGAAGTGAATCCACAACCTGATTGGCCTACAGGAGAATCCCAGAATTAGCCAATCACGTGCAGCCCATTGTGTAAATAATGTATATAAAGCAGATATTCTGCCGGGACTTTCTTTTCCTCCTCACCACTATGAGCTGAATAAAGAGCATGGAATCCACTCTTGACTGAATATATTTCAGATGCTGAAAACGATACCTCCGTACCATACCCCCATTTTTCTTTTGCTTGCGTGTTTAGCTATGCGCCTGAAAAACTTGCCTGCCGCTCTACTTCTATATGAGGTCAATGTATCCTCCTCGTGCATTAACAAAGCTCCAATCCCCTTCTCAGCCCTCTCCTCGGCCTGCTGAGATCCCAGCAGCCTCCTCTCCCTGCTCCGGCTAATTACAGCATTCCATTCTCCAGATGTGGCAGGGGATGGGAAAGGGCTTCTCCAGGGCTAAGCCTTTTCAAAGCGATGCTCTTAATTGGCAGCTGCCTATGGCCAGCAAGGCAGAGACCTCTTTTAATGGAATTAGGCCAGCCAGAAGGAGAGTCGTAGGGAGGAGAGCGGGGGGGGGGGAATAAATAAACATGCAAATGATATGCAGGCACCAGATCAGTTCGCACAGCACCAGGTGTGGGCGGGCTCAGCAGTTTAAATATGAAGCGAAGGTAGCTGGCAGCTGAGAGCCGTCATCTCCTGCCCTTTTCACCTGGAAATCTAAGAATGCTTCAAAACTACTGCGCTGGCGAAATCAGCTTTGCCACACATCACAGAAGTGTCATGAGCTATGAGAGGGAAGCTACGGCATTTAGCAGCAAGGGAACCAATTCGCCAAACTCTTTTGACTCTCACGATACTGGCGGGGTCATCTAGGGGCAAGTGTTACACGAGTTGCCCCAGGCATACTACCCCCCTTCAATCAGATGGTCTGTTTCTCTTGGGTTCACTTCTGACTGTTTCCGTTTTGGACTGAGCACCGGAATCCACCTGCCTTTCCTCCCATGACATTCACTCTTCACTGCCTTCATACCTGCAACAAAAATTAAAAAGTGGTACCTCGGGTTAAGTACTTAATTCGTTCCAGAGGTCCGTTCTTAATCTGAAACTGTTCTTAACCTGAAGCACCACTTAAGCTAATGGGCCTCCTGCTGCCGCTGCGCCACCAGAGCACGATTTCTGTTCTCATCCTGAAGCAAAGTTCTTAACCCAAGTTACTATTTCTGGGTTAACGGAGTCTGTAACCTGAAGCATCTGTAACCCGAGGTACCACTGTATTCTCTAAAGCAGCCTCCCCACCTCCCCAACCTAGTGCCCTCCAGGAGAGAAACCAATGTGATTAAGGGTCTGGAAACTAAGCCTTATAAGGAGTGCTTGAAGGAGCTGCGTATGTTTAGCCTGGAAAAGAGGAGACTGAGGGGGGATATGATAGCCATCTTCAAATATCTTAAGGGCTGTATCATGGAAGAGGGAACAAGCTTCTTTTCTCTGGAAGCTGGGACTCGAAGAAAGGAGATTCCAACTAAACATGAGGAAAAACTTTCTGACAGGAAGAGCTGTTTGCCAGTGGAACGGTCTCCCTTGGGAGGTTGTGGCCTCCCCTTCCTTGGAGGTTTTTAAGCAGAAGGGATGCTGCTGGAGTTGTGGTCTAAGCCACTGAGCCTCTGGGCTTGCTGATCAGAAGGTTGGCAGTTCAAATACGCGTGATGGTGGTGAGCTCCTGTTGCTCTGGTCCAGCTTCTGCTAATTTAGAAGTTTGAAAGCACACTAGTGCAAATAGATAAATAGGTACCGCTGCTGCGGGAAAGTAAACGGCATTTCCGTGTGCTCTGGCACTTGTCACTGTGGGATATGAAACACAAGAGCAGACAAGTACAACATCCCAGTACGTTTCCAAGCACAATTCAATGTGTTGGTGCTGACCTTTAAAGCCCTAAACAGCCTCGGTCCTGTATACCTGGAGGAACATCTCCACCCCCATCATCCAGCCCGGACACTGAGGTCCAGCACCGAGGGCCTTCTGGTGGTTCCCTCGCTGCAAGAAGTAAGGTTACAGGGAACCAAGCAGAGGGCCTTCTTGGTAGTGGCGCCTGCCCTGTGGAACGCCCTCCCAGCAGATGTCAAGGCAATAAACAACTATTTTACTTTTAAAAGACAACTGAAGGCGGCCCTGTTTAGGGAAGTTTTTAATGTCGGACGCTGTATTGTTTTTAATGGCTGTGTTCTGGTCCACACATTGATTCAGAAAGCGCAAATGAGGTAGGGTTTGGTTTTGGTTTTTTTCCTTTAAATGTGAACTGAATTGAGTCTCCCTCCCATCCCCACAGCAGCCTTTCCCATCCCTGCAGACCTAACATTCCCCTCTGCTTTTGTGAAGAGACGCTGTGAATTTGCATGACTGTTTCCCTGTTTCCTATCACGGAACAGTCAGATAGAAGCAATCATGGTGGCTTATAGCCAACAAGGGTAGGAGGCTGGGGAGGGAGAGAAAAAGTGTGTGTTTCAAGGAGAGGCACAGAAATAATGCCTCAGAAACAGGGTAATGGCGGGCAGATGCATAACAACTCAGCTATATACAGATATACAGTGGTACCTCGGGTTACGGACGCTTCAGGTTACGCTAACCCAGAAATAGTACCTCAGGTTAAGAACTTTGCTTCAGGATGAAAACAGAAACCGCACAGCGGCAGCGGGAGGCCCCATTAGCTAAAGTGGTACGTCAGGTTAAGAGCAGTTTCAGGTTAAGAATGGACCTCCAGAACGAATTAAGTTCTTAACCCGAGGTACCACTGTAATACTGTATTGGCCTGAATATGACTTGTACTTTTCCCCAAATTCCGACCGTGAAAAGTTAAAGTGGGGCTTATATCCGCGACCTTACAGTATGCAGCCAGGAGCACGGGGCAAACAGCGCCAGGAGTGCAGCGCAATGGCACCTGCCCCGCACATAGTCCCCCATCCTCTCCCCCAAGAGAGAAGGGAAGAGAGAGAGAGATTGAGGAAGAGGAGGAGGAGGAAGAAGAAGAAGAAGAGGAGGAGGAGGAGGAGGAGGAGGAGGAGGAGTTTGGATTTGATATCCCGCTTTATCACTACCCGAAGGAGTCTCAAAGCGGCTAACATTCTCCTTTCCCTTCCTCCCCCACAACAAACACTCTGTGAGGTGAGTGAGGCTGAGAGACTTCGGAGAAGTGTGACTAGCCCAAGGTCACCCAACAGCTGCATGTGGAGGAGCAGAGACGCGAACCCGGTTCCCCAGATTACGAGTCTACCGCTCTTAACCACTACACCACACTGGCCGCCGGCCAGTCTGCTGGCAGCCAGTGTGGCTCCCCCCCCCCTGCCCAGTATGCAGCCAGGAGCAGCAAGGAAGGAACCGGCTTATAATCAGCTATGTTTTCTTTTTTTTCCTCCCCCCCCCCAATTTAAAAGGGTGCGGCTTATATTCGGGCCAATGCGGTAAACAACCACACAGATCAACTCCAACTACCTCCCCTGACAGTCGGCCCATGTGTAAGGATCCTGAATGCAAGCTTTGCACTGTGCTTGGCAGGTGTATCCATGCATGTGGGCGCTTAATCTTCTACCTGCCCGATTAGAAGACTTAATGCAGCAGAGTCCCCCCACCCACCCTATTCCTCCCTTCCTTTATGGGCTGGCTGCTAGCAAGCAGATAAGCCTTCAAGAGAGATGGACTCTCATCCCCGCACCCTATTTTTCTCTTTCCCCCTTTTTCCCTGTGTTACGCTGTTCTCCCCCCACTCTCACCTATTGTCAGCCACGCAACAGCACGTCCCACTTTCTCCCCTCAAGGAAAAGAAAAAAAGGCAGCCCAGCAGTGGCTGTTGTAATGCTTCTAAATAAGAATGCAATTTAAAATCGCGGAAGGAGATAGTTTGTACAAAGAACATTCTATTAAAACACACAGCCGTTGTCGTCAGCCGGTGATGGGATTACCCTGGAGAAAGGCGAGGAGGGAACTAGGAAATAATGGATGGAGCAGACAATAGCTTGGCCCTGTTTTTGCAAAAGGCGAACAAGATGTTAGGGAGGTAGAGGAGGACGGTGCAATAGGTAGCAGGTGGGTCTAGTAAAATAAACAGCCAGGGTTTCCTTCCATAGCAATTCCACCCTCTTGCCTCTCTGGATGCTGGCAGTTTTAGGCTTGTGAAGGAAGAAACATTTCAAAGGATATAACAACCACATTAGGGTTGGTTTACTAAAAAATCTATTGTGAGAGAAGAATTCCTTCACTTACTTCCGTCTTAAATAGGTTTGTACACTGAAAAAGCAAATTAAAGGCAAGGAAGATTAGATATAAGCGGTAGCTTCCTCCTGCCTTGCTCCTATTTTGTGACATCTAGCCCTGTTCAGACCAACCAGCAAATGCATGGACTGAGGAGGCTGGGATTAGGCCAGAACTC
Organism: Podarcis raffonei; assembly: GCF_027172205.1. Lineage (NCBI taxonomy): Eukaryota > Metazoa > Chordata > Lepidosauria > Squamata > Lacertidae > Podarcis > Podarcis raffonei. The sequence continues at coordinate 28,153,727 of NC_070603.1, read as the reverse complement.
CCAGATCTTAACAGCCATCTTAACATGCCTTGAATCAATACTCTTGTTTCTTAAAATCTGAATATTCTTGAACCTGTAAACAAGCTCTTTAAAAAACTTCCTACACCTTTAAGATGCACACCCCCCAAAAAAATTCCTAGAGCAAAGTTTGTGTGGTAGAGGTTCTGGTATTCCTTCCCTCACAAAAAAATACCCTCCATAGATTTCTCACTATGCTCTGTTCCATATCTATAGAATATTAATGTCTTAAGGATTAAGTGTGGCATATCCTATTTGTACTGGCACTTTTGATATTTATTTATATGGCTGCACGGCGGAGGTAAACTTAGATGGCCCTGCTGATTTGGAGGAGGGGGGAGACTGTAGGAATGTCAATGGAAGTTAAAATAACTTGGATCGGATTCGGGGGGGGGGGAATACATTGAGAGGCAGGGGTTGCCCATATCTAGTTTACTGGTATTTTCAAAACTTCTGTTTGTAGGGGAGCAGAGTGCTGTGGCTCTGGCAAGTTAAAAATGTCTTTAGAAAGAAAGCAGTTGTGTTTTGTAGCGGGATTAGGTGCATTTCGGAGGGTTTAAGGGCTGACTAAATAAAAATAAAAGAAGCAGAGGATCACTACAGGTTAAGCCAAAACAAATGTATCTGTTGCTGCCACGGGTCAGGATTTATAGCACCGGCAGCAACGCCAAAGCCTCTCTCTGGTTGTATGCAGCGTCGAAATGTGCCTGATGCACACCAATGTGCTCATAAGCATCCGGCGGAGGAGAAAGCAACTGCTGTTTGCTCAAATAAGATATGGAGAACTGGTAGCTATATCCCAAGGGGTGCTCCTCCCCAATATTGCCCTCACTCGGGTAAAAGCGGGTTGTCACTGAGGCAAACAAGGATCAAAGCCAGACCCCTCTCTTCAGTTGTGTAGACATCTCTGGGCACCTCTGCTTCTGCCCCCCCTTCTGCCCCCCTGGAGTGGCTGGAATAGTGGGGCAGGGGTGTGGGGGCACCAGCAGGATCACTGGTTGGCTCTGCCAGTGCTCTTGCACAACCCTGACCTTGCTGCCACCTCACCCGATCCTTCCCCCTGCACCATGCAGGCCGGCGGCAGCAACATCGCTCTAATGGTTATGGGGTTGCTCGTGCGTAAGTTGCCGCCACTCCTGGGTAGGTGGCCTGGTTAAACCTTTCCTGGCTGGACAGCCCCTCACTTCGTGGCTGCTCAGTCGCTGGCAGAATCCGACAGTGGGCGTTTCTTCAACCTTTTCCAACATAAAAGTTGTTTGACGCCCAGTCTCCTCCTAGCCTCCCTGCACGGAAGCCTTCTGCGCACGGTGGGTGTGGGTAGCGGAGGACCTGTGCTCTCTCCACTGGTGTCCAGTGAAGAGTCTCTGAGCCTGCTCTCTGCTTCCCCTATTGGCCCCCCTCCATCCCTGGTGTCGCGCTGAAATTCTTCCCCAACAGGAGACCTGCCTCTCTCCCTACTTGGCCCCTCTCCAGCATCGTCGTGGAGCCTCTCCTCCTCCTCTCGTTCCGATGGCAGTTCCCTGACAATCGCTGTTACATAAGAGAGCAATTTCTTTTCTTTTTTTCTTCTTCCTCAATAATTGTTATTATATTTTTCCCCCAAATATCTTAAACACAATACAGCTTAACAATATTATTCTCCTTTCAGTCTATATCTTATCCGAATTAACTTCCCTCCACCCCTCTTCTAAGGAACGCAGGTGGCACTGTGGGTTAAACCACAGAGCCTAGGACTTGCTGATCAGAAGGTCTGAGGTTCGAATCCTCGTGATGGGGTGAGCTCCTTTGCTCAGTCCCTTCTCCTGCCAACCTAGCAGTTCGAAAGCACGTCAAAGTGCAAGTAGATAAATAGGTACCGCTCCAGCGGGAATGTAAACGGCACTTCCATGCGCTGCTCTGGTTCACCAGAAGCGACTTAGTCATGCTGGCCACATGACCCAGAAGCTGTACGCTGGCTCCCTCGGCCAATAAAGCGAGATGAGCACTGCAACCCCAGAGTCGGCCACAACTAGACCTAATGGTCAGGGGTCCCTTTACCTTTACCTTTACTCCTCTTCTGGCTTCTCTACATTGCTCTTACGTAAGTGTGATTACTCTATATATATTCTATAAATGTCTATAATTCCTTAATAAATTTTTGTATTATACTTTAGACATACATTCCTTCCTTATTATATTACAGCATCACATCTTGTGGTCTTACCAAATGTTTACAATAAACGTTATGAGTTTTATTTCAGTCCTGTGAGTGTCTTTATGTACAGTTTTCTCTAAGTATACCATAAATTTGGACCGTTCTTTTTGGAATTTCTCATCGTCCTGATGTCGGATTCTTCCAGTTAGCCTTGCTATTTCCGCATACTCCAATACTTTCTGTTGCCATTCTTCAATTGTCGGAATGTCCTGTTGTTTCAAACTCTTAGCGAGGAGTAGTCTTCATGCTGTTGTGGCATACAGGAAGAATTTCTGATCTTCCTTTTTAATGTCCTCTCCAACCATTCCTAGCAAAAATGCCTCCGGTTTTTTTTTTATAAAAGGTGTACCTAAATATCTTTTTTAACTCATTATACACACTGTTCCAAAAAGTCTTCACCTTGTCACACAACCACCACATGTGGAGAAAATTTCCCTAAGAGGGCAATTTCAACTCCTTCTCTGGCTTATATCGAGAGGCTGGTAGCAGAAACTCCTTCTGCCTCTCTGACTCTCTTTCCTTTACCTCACTGGCCTGGGGGTGGGGAGTGCTATCTTCCCAGCACTTTGGCCCACTTTCCCTTCTTTATAGAAATCACCATAAAACTGTACAGTTGGACCACAGGGGCCATCAAGTCCAAACCCCCCCCCCATGCAGGAATGCTGCAATCCACAGCTGCCCCTGGGTGGGCTTGAACCACCAGACTTCTGGTTAACAGCCAGATGCACCGACCCATTGTGTTTACAATTTGCAACCTCCTGAAAGTGGGTAGGCTGTAACTGGCCTGGCCCAAGGTGTTTTGCTATCTGAGGCTCCAGCCCCAGTCTAAATTCCATGTACAGGAGGCAACCAGACTGGCAGCTGAATCTTACTTCAGCACTGATGCTGGCGGATCAGCATCTTCCATGACAACCTGAGCACAGTGGGTATGGGGCAGTCTTCATGGCCCATACCTGCATCCTCCAACATCTTACCGTTGCTCCCTGTTCCTCTGCATCTGCTGCCTGAGGCAGCTGCCTCACTTTGCCCAATGCCAGAGCTGGCCCTGGGCTTTAAGCTTTAGAGAGCTTTCAGGAGGCAGGAGAAGGGAACATGGAGAAAGAGGAGGCAGCGCCCCTAAGGGAGTAAGGAAAGGGGTGGAAGATGATATCAGAATACCAGCAGACCATTTCGAGACAGGAGCAGAGGGGGCTTGGCCTGGCACTCCTCATCAATTCAATACCTGCTCCAGCTGATGTTGTCTCAAAGTGGCCTACGCAGCCACCGTCGAAAACAACAGCCGCAGCGGTCCTCTGACCTGCCTATCACAACAGTGCGAGCAGGCAGGTGCGCACCTGTGTTAGCTGTGGCACAGTAGCGGTTCCCGAAAATAATATGCTACTCTTTAATACCGCGCTGGCATTTCCGTGATGCTCCGTAACTGTCTCAAATAAATCTCATTAAATATACAGGGGAGAGAGGAGGGGTCGTTTAAAGAGCTGCTGTAGGAAAATTTTAATGAGATGACTTTTAGAGCTGGCACTCGCGCCGTTCTTCCCGACGCAAAGGTCTGCTGCGCTGCGTTTCTTTTCTTTGCACAAGATGGATAATTTGAGACTGTCATTACGCGCGTCAATGTGTGCTTCGTGCAAGAGATAATGGTAGATGGAGCCGCTGCGTCATTAAAAGGACATTAGGCCACGAGGAACCAGGCGCTCCTTCTGTAGCCTCCGAAAAAGAGTCGTACATATGAGGAGATTGTGTTCTCCCACCTTCCACCATGCATCAGTGACACTCACTCGGTGTTGCTCTTTCTTGTAGGTTGCTGCTGTTGTTTTGCAGCAGGGGAAGGTGGATCTATCCAGCGCTGCAATAGCATCAGCTACTGAAAAACAACAACCCCAAACTACCCTCTTATTAACTATAAAAGGCAGAGCCAATTAGAAAGGTCTGGGTGGATGCGACACAACTGCTTCAACTTGTCGATGTGTTTTTGTTTTTGTTTTTCCTTTTCTTTAGGACTTCTTTGCCTACAACAACTGCATGGCAAGCAGAAAGTCAGTGCATGGGGTGCTGTCGTCCCCCCCCCCCCCGGCCAAACCATCACATTTGAAAAGGGGAAATGATGTGCTCAGTGGCACTCTGCAATGGCATCTTGGCAGCAGCCCAGTTCTCAGTCATTCACCTGATTTTTTTATTGTGATTATCAAATGTATTTTATTGCTTTTTCACATGTAATAAACACAATTTAAAATGCAATTAACACCAACACCAACGACAGCAGTTAGTCTGTCATTTCTAGAAAAAAGGCATAACAGCAGTTTAAAGTTAGAACCATTTTATAGTGCATATGATACCTGCTTTTGATGCATGTAAAAGTTAGGGCTGCATGATGTGGAAGGGAATTTAACAAAGTGTTTTGCCTGAGGTTTGTTTTTTTTAAAGAAGCAAACATGTTTCTCTCCCTCCCTCCCAAAACACATAATAGTTAAGGGATTTGGGCGGGGGGAGAGATTGTTCTCATATATTTTCAAATATTGTCTAAACTTTGGCCTTCCATATATTGCTGGACTGCATCTCCCAGAGTTCCTTGCTATTGGCCCTGCTAGCTGGGGCTGATGGGAATTGAAGTTCAACAACATCTGTAACGGTGCGTTCCATATTTCATCCAAGCATCTCAAAGCCCAATAGAGGCATAGCAGTATAACAGCAGCGGCTTACCTGTGTCCTTGCAAATGTTTGTTGGACTACAACTCCCATCATCACTTACCATTGGCCATGCTAACTGGGGTTGATGGGAGTTGGAGTTCAACAGCATCTGGAAGGCAACAAGTTCCCTTCCCCTGGTCTAACTAGTTTAGCAGCTTCCCATGTGTATGTGCTTTTAAGCTGCAGTCTCAAGCATGCTTGTTCAAGGAGTAAGCTCCATTGAACACAGTGGGACTTACTGCTGCTGAATCTATTCTGTTTTAGAATACCATACTAAATATATAGTGTATGCAAATTATTGTATTGGACTAATGGTTTTTAAGGGACGTGGGTGGCGCTGTGGGTTAAACCACAGAGCCTAGGACTTGCTAATCAGAAGGTCGGTGGTTCGAATCCCCGCAACAGGGTGAGCTCCCGTTGCTTGGTCCCTGGTGAGGTGAGTCTGGTGACTTCTGTTTCAGTGAATCTGAAGAAGTGTGCATGCACACAAAGGCTTATACCAAGAACTTGCTGATCAGAAGGTCAGCTGTTCGACTCCCCGCAACAGGGTGAGCTCCCGTTGCTTGGTCCCTGTTCCTGCCAACCTAGCAGTTCAAAAGTACGTCAAAAGTGCAAGTAGATAAATAGGTACCGCTCTGGCAGGAAGGTATACCGCGTTTCCGTGCACTGCTCTGGTTCGCCAGAAGCGGCTTAGTCATGCTGGCCACATGACCCGGAAGCTGTATGCTGGCTCCCTCGGCCAATAAAGTGAGATGAGCGCCGCAACCCCAGAGTCAGCCATGACTGGACCTAATGGTCAGGGGTCCCTTTACCTTTAATGGTTTTTATGGATTATTTATACCTACATGGTTTTTTTAAAAAAACACAACATTATGGGTTGTCTCCAAAGCTACACAAGCAGATTTTAACCTCTACAGCACGACATGAGTGAACTGTTGTCCCCCCTGCAGCCCTACACGTACCCCCAAACTGGCTGCATAGAGTCCCCCAACCTCCTGGAGAAGATTTTGAGGAAGCATAGGGAGGCGCTGAAGTGGAAAGAGAGGAAGAGGGAAGCCTATTATATTGAGCAAGGGCTGTGCTGGATTCAACTCTGACTACTGAAACCCATAGGGCATAAATATCCATTTAGATTGTAATCCACATGAGGGGAGGAGGAAGTCGGGTTGAGGGGAGTCTTTCCTCCCAGTCCAAATGCCCTTAACTCACAGACTAACATCAGAATTAATCCACTGGCAGGATTCTCAGCAGCAACAGCTCACAGAAAGTGCCAAAATAGAGCAGCAAATGGCTTAGCCAACCCAGAATCCATTGTACTGTGAACTGGCCATGCTGTCATCACTTGCTGGCAATTCGCCTGATCTGGGCAGAATGACTAAACCAACTACATCTGGTTGTGCCCTTGGCTGACACATGCTCAGCATCAGTCTGAAGAGAGCCATGTCTACATACCACAGGTCATTCTCCATACCCTCCGCACCACCAAGAGCATAAAGAAAGGATTGTTGAGAAATTCAAGATACTCTCATTCCTGATAAGCTGAAAGCAGACCAGTCCCAGATTTACAGAAGCCATCCTGGTTTCTGATTTGATCCCAGAATGTCCCACTTTTCCTTAGGACATCCCTATTTTCCATCAGAAAAATGTTGGAAGCTATGGAGTTATGTGACCCCCCCCCCCCCGAGCCAAGGGGATAAATAACTATGAAACCTTTAGAATACATCTGAAGGCAATGCTGTATAGGGAAGGTTTTTTTATGCTTAATGTTTTATAATGTTTTTATATATGTTGGAAGCCACCCAGAGTGACTGGGGCAACCAGTGGCAGGGTACAACAACAACAACAACAACAACAACAACAACAACAACGGAATAGGATGTCCCTATTTTCATTAGAGAAACGTTGGAAGGTAGGGACTTAGCAGGGCTCTCCTATGTTCATATGGGGCATTGCCCAGTCGGATGGGCAGGGTATAAATAATAAAGTTGTTGTTGTTGTTGTTGTTGAATAGGACGTCCCTATTTTCACCTGAGAAATATTAGAGGTTATGTAAAAGCATGCAAACTGAAAAATCTGATCAATTTTCATCTGTTTTTATATTTCTGGTTTATATACATCATAAACTGAAGCTTTAAAAAACTTTAGAAAACAACGGCAATAATGTATATTGAAGGAAAAGGCCACCTTTTTCAGCCTGCTTGCCTCTCTTTGAAACTTTCACCTCCGTTAAAAGAAATCCATTCATTCATGTCTGTCTCCTCACCCTACTTGATTTTTAAAAAGAAATATTTTAAGACGAAGAAAAGAGATGTTCTCTCCCTCTGCAGCTGCTTTTTGAAAAATTCATGCCATGATTTTTAAGCCCCTCACAGGCCTGTTTGTTCTCACCTTGCACATTTAGAGCATCTGATACATGGAGCATGCTAAACCTCTGCTCATTCTGTTTCTACTTTTGCAGCAGGTGCCGAGGCCTCCAAATAGAAAACAAAGCCGTGTGGATTTAGCCTTGAGCCTAAGAAAGCATTGCTCAGTTCTCGCTTCCCAGGTGGAAGAAAGTCCATTCAAACTCACGCTGTGATTGAAATTATTCAGAGTGCATTTGCTTAAGTATTAACTGGAGGAGCTCGCCATACAGGAAGTAGTGGACGGGAAAATATGAGTGACTCACAGTACTTCCCCCTTTTGCACTTCTGCCGTAATGTGCAAAATAGAACTTGCACATCTCCCCATGATGAGAGATACATATCAGGAGTGCATGCATTAGAGAACATGCACATGTTTCCCCCTTCACACTGTGGGAATGTTGGGGGGGCAGGAGAGGATATATTTATTATTAATATCCTTCCTAACTTGTGCTCCCGTTGCTCAGTCCCTGCTCCTGCCAACCTAGCAGTTCGAAAGCACATCAAAGTGCAAGTAGATAAACAGGTACCGTTCCAGCGGGAAGGTAAACGACGTTTCCGTGCGTTGCTCTGGTTCGCCAGAAGCAGCTTAGTCATGCTGGCCACATGACCTGGAAGCTGTACGCCGGCTCCCTCAGCCAATAAAGCGAGATGAGCACCGCAACCCCAGAGTCAGCCATGACTGGACCTAATGGTCAGGGGTCCCTTTACCTTTAACCTGTGCTGGCAAGTTCCTTTACTTAGCAGATTGCATTCTAGAAAACTATTGTTGCAAACTCGTGTGAGTTTCTTAAGACAATATGCAATTCAATCTGGCTTGTGCAGATTGAAACGTGTTCTAATATTTTCCTGGTAAAACCCCTTGCATCCCTCCTAAAAGAATAAAGACGCCACAGTCTTATTCATAGGCAATAAAAAGAAAGTTTACTCACGATCAGGCAGAGCACAGTGTGATCCCTGAAGGCAGGCTTTAGGCTTAAAGTTACAAACATATGCAAACAGTTTTACCCCATAAGGGAGATTTATCTAGTGACTGCAGGCTAGCTGTCCAGCAGTTCGCAGGACGAAAGGAAGATGGAAAAGAGAGACAGAGGCAGCATGCCTTGGCCTTTTACCAGGTCTGGAAAGGTCACACCTGCCCACTAGTCACATGCAAGGAAGGATGCTCCAGGCCAGGAGGAACAGGAAGTTTTGACTGGCTGGACCAAACATTCCCTTGCATGTCCACTCTAGCAAAACAAGGAATGTTGTATTTGACTGCTCTCAGTGGATTACATCCCCCACACAACATACAGTAGAAGCAAAGGCCTTCGCAGAGAAAGCACGAGACAGAGCAAATTGTTCTGCAGCCCAGAGGATAAGAGTAAGAGATATAGCAAATATCCACAAATACTAAAAAACTGACAATTTCCTAAGTATATGTGCTCTGCATTTCAGTCTGGCAGATGGAATTTCCTTATTTTGTCATTCCTACTTTGAAGAAAGGTTAAATGAGAAATTCCATTTTGCAGCATTTTTCACCACAAAATTCAGATTCCCAGTGCAAACTTGTTGGTTGGTAAATCACTTGATTGATTTGATTTTGACAGGGTTCAGATATGGAATCTCATAAGCTGTCAGCTATCCAATACTACATACTTTTACATGGTATCTATCAAATGCAATAAGATAATAACAACAACAACAAAAACCCCATTACAAGCCGACCATCAAATATATATGAACAATTATTAAATATATTGTATGTCAATGCCATCATATACTGCCAAACATGATTAATTGTGTGCTTTTAAAACTGTTTTCAAGGGAACTGAAGGTTCTTTGAAAGCTTATCACAGTGCTTTCTCTAGTGGGAAAACTGGTTCCATTGGAGGGCAAACTTTCCCAGATTTTATTCAACTTGTCCACTGCTGCTAATCTTCCTCTGCAAAGTGTGGCCACAGGAGAATGTTGGGTGCACTATGAGATATTTGGCTGCATTAGGACAGCATTTTATTCTCTTTCCCCAGTGTTTCCTAACGCGGAAATATCTGTGTTTTATGTGCTCTTTCATGTAAAATAAAAGCCACCTATGACAACCTAGTGAAAGTTTAGCGCTCCTTTCTGTGTTTCCAGTAAATTCAGAATTACGAACACTTAGAACAGAGTGCAGTCACAATCAGATTACAGCTGCAACTTTGTTAACCCAGAAAATTGAGTGTGGGGTGCTGTAATTTCCTCACCATTTTCATGTATCACAACATGTGATGATATTTAGGGTAATACTGCAGCATGAAGTTCTTTTCTGCCATTTTCATGGGTGAATTGAGCCCATGAAGTGTGCATGCACGTAAAGGATGGAAACATGTTCAATGACATCCAGTCCAATGACATCCAGGGATAACACAGAGATGCTGGAGGGGGGCACATTTGTCCACCAGACCTAGCTTTCCCACCCCGGCCCTAGAAAACAGTACAGTGGTACCTCAGGTTAAGAACTTAATTCGTTCTGGAGGTCCGTTCTTAACCTGAAGCACCACTTTAGCTAATGGGACCTCCCGCTGCTGCCGCATGATTTCTGTTCTCATCCTGAAGCAAAGTTCTTAACCCGAGGTACTATTTCTGGGTTAGCAGAGTCTGTAACCTGAAGCGTCTGTAACCTGAAGCGTCTGTAACCCGAGGTACCACTGTACAAAGTTTCCATGGCAGATCTTATGGAAAGCAACTGCTGAAGGCTAAGAGTTTAAAGACCGTTGATATGCCACTGCATGACAGCAGTCAACATTTCATTTATTTACAGAAATATTTCTATCTTGCCTTTCCATCCCAAATGAGATCCTCACAATGCAAAATCTGAAGCACTTCTGGTTAAGTGAAAACTTGCTCCTTAAAAGTGCTAAATTGCAACCTCAACCAGAACTAGCTAAACGCTTATTCCCATATTAGCCAAATTTTACCTAGTCTGGATTGAGCCTGCCTGCTTAGTGCATTGTTAAATAGTTTGTAGGTCACAGGTCCAAGACTACCTCATTTCAGCTATCAGATAAATATTGGTTCACTGGGCATAAAACCAGATACCAAATGTTGAGATACCATTCGGCAAAAATTCAAGCGTCGAGAGTATCTGGAGATAGGATATACAGCAACTCAAATTTGTGGAGGAGAATTTTGAGCAGGCTGTTGGTCTCAGCTCTAGTCTGGGGGTTGTTGATGTAAACAAGGATTGATCAGAAAGCCTGCTCAGTGAACACCAGCAAAACTCCTTGCAGACCCAGCAAACATTTCGGATTTCAGAAGAAAGGAAAGATGCACACGCTGAGCAAAAGGGCAGTGGAGATAAGAAACCAAGCCAGGAAGCAGTTTATAAATCATGGTCTCCTTTAAAAAAAAAGATTAAAAAATATAAAAATGGCATTTTAAACTTCCCAGCGTTGCTTTTGAATTTATTAGTGGTTTCATTTCCTACGGTAATAATTCATTATCTCATCCTAGGCTGCAGGAGCCTGAGCTGGAAGGAACCAAATGCCTCCCCACACTCTTTAAGCCGTGCTGTTTTAGCTGTGTCATCTCCCAATCATTCACTTCCCTCCCCTGGTATCCCAGGTGCTGGGTGACAGATGTTCCCTGACAGCCATCCCTCTTGCCAGCTCTCTCTCTCTCTCTCTATTTTAGACACCATTTGAGCCAGCCTGGTGTGGGATGATGTATTGTGGAAGTTCAGGCCGCTCCAGCCTGTGACTGAGACCCTCGGTTTCAGCTGAGGCAGCAGATGCTGAGGGAAGGAGTAAAATACTGGGCAATTTGGTGGGGCTGATGGGTCAGCAGGATTTGGGGCAGAGAATAAAAAGTCTTGTTTATAGGTTTTTTCCCTCATGCTCAGTGGAGGCTGGTGTAAAAAAATATATATTGGAATGTGCACCAACTTCTCTTCTTCCACAAGGCTTCTTTCCCACATAACCGCCTCACGACAGGAGTGGGGAAGCTCTGGTTTGCCACATGTTGTTGGACTCCAACTCCCATTAGCTCCAACCAGCATGGCAAACAGTGAGGGATGATGGGAGTTGGAGTCTTAACAACAATGGGGGAGCCTTTCCCCTGCTTTCCCAGAGGCCGTAATCAGACCACACATTACCTGCTACAAACATATTCCTCTTATGTTACCGTAAGGATCTAAACCCTCGCACAGCTTGTTACCCAAGATTCTCCACACATTTTATTTTAATTGTCATCCTTTCTCCATCCCAGCCTTGACATTTCAGCAAACGTTCCTGACATACGCCGGTCACCAGCATGCCAGCTTTGCTTCTCCTCATCCACAGGTAACTTAAAAGTGGGACCTGTGTCCGAAAAGGTTGACGATACCTGCTGTAATGTTTATAGCACAATTCTCTTATGGAACCTCCTTGACCCTCATGGCGTTCGCAAAGAGTGGGGGGAGGGAAATGCAAACTATAATGTGCCATATTTTCAAAGATTGGCTAATCAGAATAAAAGTCAGTGGGCATGTTCAGGACACAATTCCACAGTTCACTTTCATACACAACCTCCACTGCCATGCAGACTTTCAAGTCTTGCCTCATTTTCTTACTTGCCCAGGTGTCTCCTCCCTAAGGATGTGTGGATGGGTTGTATGCCACTTTAGCATCTAAGTGCTGTATAAGTAACGAATGGTCTGTAATTATTATTATTATTATTATTATTATTATTATTATTATTATTATTATATTTATACCCCACCCACCTGGCTGGGTTTCTGTGTCAATTTCACAAGTATTTATTTATAAGCCCATTCCATTTCTTTATTCATCTGTGGGGGATTTTTAAAGTCCATACAAAATACATGTACCATGAAATATATTTGTAACATGTGTGTCTTACCTAAATGTATTTTATCCTTAAATATGCAATTTTGACACATCCTCTTGAGCCAAGATTCTGTATTGCAAAATTTGGAGGAGTGTGAAATCTGAAGTCTAATTGCATTCCAATCTGTGTATTAATCCTGGAGGTGCAAGTTAGGTGGGTTTGTTTAAAAATGAAGATCAAACACAATTCTATTTCTATCCGTGTTCCACTACAGTACAACAATTGGCCATATTCTTACCCAGCTTTAAACCCTGACACTTCCATGGCCACCCATTCAAAAACAGACACAGCAGGAGATGCATCCTCAAGATCACATAACATGAATATGTTGCCCTTTAAACAACCTGTTGTTATGTGCAATCAGAATTTTGCATTTTCTACTCATTCAGGGCACAGTTAGAGCTGACATGGAGAGTCTAAATGTGAGTACCGAAGTATCAGTTCTCTGTCCTGACTGAGTCATCCCACGTACGAAGGTGTGATCTTATATGTGCAGAATGGAAATCGATTCAGGCCCCTGCCTCCCAATTAATTAATCATCATCTGTGTTTTGCAAAACAGGATCCCTTTTGCCACGTTGATTCTCACATGGCATCATGACCGAAAGGCTATGTCGCCGAAGTGACTCAAGGTGAGCATACGCTCAGCCAGCGATAGTGTTTGTGTCGTTCTGTTCTTTGCGTGCAGGAGACATTCGGCAGGTGCAGCCCCTGACACTTTCTGCTTCAGCTGCATTGCATTCATCAAAATCAGAGCTAAGCGTCAGGCTCCTAATGGCTTGGCACTTCCACAGCATTAGCAATTCCATGCTCATTAATGGGCAACACCTGTTTGATTGCCTCCCAAGAGCACTGTAAGAAACATTTCACTTGCGTGCCAGCAAGCAGGGGAGGAATACTAACTGTGTCACTGAACATACCACACGGCTTTTCCAATTGGGGTTGTTAACCTGACAGTGGCCAGATACGAGAGAGGACCATTTATTTGCCACTTACGGGAATTGGACTGTGTGGCCAAAGCAGTGATGTGGGAACTGATCGCCATGTGAGGAATCAATGCTTCCAGTCCATCATATTTCCCAGAGGTTGCAAGGCTGCAGTAAAGCTTCCTTTGCCACATGGGCAGAGGTAGTACTAACACCCCATGTACCCCAAAGGTTACCTGAGCATACATTACTGTAGCCAAATTATCCCTGTCAAGATAAGAGGGCTAGTAGTCCTCAGAGTGCCTTCTACCAGCATAGGCTGCACTCAGCTCTCACCTGTGGCTCCTTGAAGCTATCAGCATGCGACAGCAGCCACACCCTGGGGAAATTGCTTTGACTGGCCGGCCAAGGCAGCTGAGGGTAGTTGATGGGTCTCAAACCCTTGGGGAGTTAGGGATTTGCCCTGAATGCAAAGACAGGCTCTGGCAGATTGAGTGGACAAGACCAATAGTGGGGTCCAATGGTCAAGAAGGCTGTAGAGCAGCGGTTCTCAACCTGTGGGTCCCCAGATGTTGGACTACAACTCCCATCATCCCTGACCACTGGTCATGGTGGCTAGGAATGATGGGAGTTGTAGTCCAACAACATCTGGGGACCCACATGTTGAGAACCGCTGCTGTAGAGGGAAGTGAAGAGAAGATGGAGCTTGTCAATCTGGGAAGGTAGCCCATCTAAGAGAAGGAAAACTGTGAACCTAAATGTCAGGGAACTGCCATCAGCTCAGAGGTGAGAGATGGAAGGACAGTTGTATTATAGGTAGCCTCCGAAAATCTTGCAAAGCATTTCCTCTTCCGGCTAGGAGGGAAGGCCCACCTCCAGTGGAGAAGAAGTGCAGGGGCTGGAGGATGCTAGGGAGAGCCTTAACACTGAGCCTGAGCAAGCCAGAGAGGAGGGGAAGCACGCCCTTGCCAGCGCCCATTCTGCGCAGTAGTCTTTGGCGCAGGGAGGGGCGGAAAAGGCTGGGGGTGACGCGACTTTTATGCTGGGGGAGGTACAAAAACCGACCACTCCCGGATTCTGCTAGTGATTGAGCCAGACATGAACTTGCAACGCTCTTCACTGTAAATAGTTTGCACCAAGAATAAAGCCTGTAAAAGACAGGTCGGAGTCCTGCCTGGTTACTCTCGAGCAACCGCCACACCCTTTGACACTAAACCTGTGTGATATCTTTGGGAGAAGAAAAGGCTAAGAAGCAGACTGTACACAAATTCAGAGTGGAGTCCCTAAGACAGTTGGATAGCACCATGTATACCTCCTTCCAGAAACTCCTGCAGTCAAGCTGATACCAAACATATTGCTCTGCTTCTTCTCTCTTTTTTTGGACCACATCAGCAGGGCCGAGATGGGGGTCTTGCCATCTGGGCAGCCCAGGATCTCCATACATACTGCCTAGGCTTGCACCCCGGGAGGTCAACCAGCTCCCTGCATAGCTGCAGCTATCCTTGTGATCAGTCACCTGTGGTCATCATGTGAGCGAGCATGGCCAACAGCCAGGGATGATGAGAGTTGTAGTACAGCAACTTCTGGGTGGGGGCAAATATTCACCACACCTGTCCTAAAGGATAAGAAGTGTAGTTTGCCCATTGCAGAGCTACAATGCCCAGCACCCTTAACAAATAGATGTTCCCAGGATTCCTGTTGGGCATGTTTTAAATTTGCTTAACTGTATGGTGTTTACGTGGCCGATGTTGTGCCTTGAAAGCCTTGTGTAAACTTATTTGTGATCACACTAGAGGTTTATAGCAGCAGATGGAAGCCAGATTCTTCTTAAGAAAAGCAAGGCCCTCTTTCGTCTGAGTGGTTGAAGAAACTCATTCACAAAGAGGTTTCTCATCAAAGCTTTGTCTCCTGTATGGGAGCCACTGCTGCTAATTCTGCACAAGAGAAAAGACAGAAGCGACAGGAGAGGAGGGGGTAAAAATAAAACCAGAAGCTTATTTCCCTTTCAGACTGGGATTAGAAAATCCATCGCTAAGATTCTTCTTAATCGCCTTAGCTCAGACCTAATTATGGTGGAACAAACCAGCCCGGGGAGAAATACAAGCCATCCAGTTCTATGCTAGTATTTAATGGACTGTTTTAGTACAGTGCAAGGAAAAATGAAGCAGGAAAGGCCCATTGCCATTTAAAGCAGATATATTTCCCCGGAACCAGGAAAGTCAGCTAAGGAAGGCCATGCCTCATGCCCATCACAAGCCATAATGTTAGCTACAGTGGGAATCCCAAAGGGGGTTTGCTGCATACACTCCAGCTGACCCTGTTTTCGAGGGGTCAGTCCTGATTTTCTGGTCAGGTGAAAAAGAGGCCACAGCTCCACGACTTTTACTAGTTGTGTGGAAGAAGGAATTTGACCAGGTTCATGCAAGCTACACCTGCATAACATCTTCCTTTCATGCCCCTATTAAAGGTGCAGGGGTCTTGGCCACCCTATTCCCAATACCCCTGCCCCTCATTTTGTCCCTCTGTTTTCATTTTGGGAATAACTTTCTCTTTAGTGTCATTGTGATTTGCTACAGTTGCCATTCTGTGGGGTTTTGCTCCCTTTCCGGGATCGTTGAGTGAGAGGGAGTGTGTCTGTTAGTCTCCAGTGTGGGGCTCTGGCTACCAGATGCTATTGGACTCTAGTTCCCATCGACTTGGACCACTGGCCATGCTGGCCTGGCTGATGGGAGTTGGAGTCCAAGAACACATGGAAGGTCTGAGGTTTCTCATCTCCATTCTAGAGTGACCGTATGGAAATCCACACTCATGCTGAAGCTCCATGCAGTGCGACTTCACACACTGCAGTTTCTGGGGGCAGATTTGAACTGTTGACCAGTGGCGTAGCGTGGGTTGTCAGCACCTGGGGCAAGGCAAGTAATTTGCACCCCCTAACCCGTGGATTTGTGCCCCCTAACCCTAACCCCCAGATGTTGCGCCCGGTGCGGCCGGCCCCCCCTGCACCCCCCACGCTACACCACTGCTGTTGACACTCTCCTACAGTCTGGTATGTTAAGGAGTAAACATTCTCCTGCCTTTTAAATCAGTGGAGGGGAAGCTATTGCAGAATAAAGCTAATTTGGTGGGAATGAAGGCTTGTGTCCTCTGCAATATGTAGGAAGGACGAGAAGGAGAAGGAGAAGGAGAAGAAGGAGAAGGAGAAGGAGAAGGAGAAGGAGAAGGAGAAGGAGAAGGAGAAGGAGAAGGAGAAGGAGAAGGAGGAGAAGAATTAAACTAATGAGCAGGTCTGTGCAAGGACTTGCACTAGTGCAATGGGGCTTTACCCCCTTCTTCTCCCCCATGCCCCCATTTGACTGGAGAACCCCCAGAACAGCAGGGGAGAGAGGGCAGGTCATTCCATCAGAACTGCTTGCACTGACAGAGTGGTATGCTTAGCACTACACTAAATTCCTCTCAGTAATAATAATAGGGGTGCTCTGGCAGCAATCTTTGTTCAGAATAAAAGGGATGCTACAAGCACGACTCTGTTTTCCTCTGTGAAATGCTGAAAGGGTATTTTACCGCTGAGCCCACTTTACCACAAGTGGACTTGAGGAGGTCACAAGGGTAGTCTGTGTGTTGGTGGCTACAAGATTACACTGGAAAAGGCTGCTTTAAGAATGATCTAAATGAAAACAGAGAACAGACAATACAAGGGATCCTGAATCCTCCAGATAGGAATTCACAAGACTGGATTAGGAGAGGCAAAGCAGTGCTGCCAAGACTCTAGGCCAAGAGCAGGAGCAATGGGTTACACAAGCAACTTTTTGCTCAGCACCAGTTGTTTTCCTCCTTCCCAGAAGAAATAGATGTGCCAGTCCTGTGGCTGTACACCACCTTTGGTATTTAAACCAGTCAATATGTTTAAAACAATCCAAATAATCTTCCGGTTCCTTTCTCACTCCCTATCTCTGTTGAGCTTCAGGTGTTCTTTCTAAGGTGCTTGTTTTCAGAAGGCATGCTTGAACCATTCTCACCATATGTAGAATTTCTGTCGGTCTCCATCTTTAAAGAGATAGCGATCACGAGGGGAAGTACCAGCCCTTCTGCAATTAATCTTGGTCTTTGCCATTCATGTATGTGTGTGTTGATCCTGGTGAGCTTGTCTCCTGAGAGTCTGACAAATATCTGTGGGAAGGAAGAGGGCTTTCAGCAATTCTGTATTTGGCTTTTGCTTGTAAAACTGCCTTTAACCTTGGGGATGCCCACCAACAAGGACAGGGGAGGGCCCAAGCAAGAGAAGGCTGGGTGGATACCACTGATCTTAGAGTTCCAGGCAGGCAGAAAAGCAAGGCACGACTGCCTCAGCACCTTGGAGAGGGACCAATGTATAGGTTTCAGGAGCACAGTTAGTGATGACTGCAGCTGAGGCAGAACATTCAAGTTGTCTCAGGTATGTCCTGAAACAATTCGCAGATCTGACTTACTAACTTACTAGCTTACTAACTCACTAAATTACTAACTCACTAACTTACTCACTTACTGACCTACTGTCTATAAAAACACAAAAATACATAACAAAAACACACATACACCCCACATACACAGCTTAAATGACCATAGATTGTTTGATTAGTCAGAAGCATGGGAAAAGAGGAAAGTTTTTGCCTGGCACCAAAAAGTGTTTTACGTTTGGGGGTGCCAGACCAGTTTAAGGGGGAGGGGAGAGCAATGAGAAAATAGGTTGTAGGTGAGACCTTTCTAATTCCTGGATTCAGTACAGATTCAATTGCTGGAATAACCAGACCAGCCTGGGTGAGGGGACATTAAGGGCAATACAGACAACCAGAGTGGTTCCATAACCATTTGCAAAGTGGTAACTTGACATATTGTGCATCTGTATCCATTTATGCTTCTTTTTCAACAGAGAGAGAGAGAGAGAGAGAGAGAGAGAGAGAGAGAGAGAACTTGTTTTTCCATTTCAAACTCCCTGACTCAGTTCAATATACCATTTCAACTGGGGATTGTATTCTTCATCTGCTAAAACCAATTATATTTTTTCTTCTTTCAGAAGTCCTTCTGAATAGTGTGTGTGTTAATAAACATCCTAACATCTGTAACTCAGTATAAGGTAGGTTATTATTTCCACCACCTTTCTCCTCTGATAAGAAGGTAAGAAAAACTCTGCTGGATCATAACAAAGGGAGAACTAGCCCATCATTCTGTTCTCACAGTGGCTCAGCCATAAGCAGAATGTGAGTACAGTCATCTTTCAGCAAATTAGCTTACCAGTTGCTACTGTGATGTGCGACGTACAGGTAATGGTTTAGGAGAACAGAGGTGGGCAACCTGTGGCTATCATGGTGTTGTTGGACATCAGCTCCACAAATCCTTAGCAAGCATGGTCAACAGGAGAGGGTGATGAGAATTATAGTCTATCAAAACCAGAAGGGTCACAGGTTCCCCACCTTTAGCCTGCAAAAAGATTATGAAGGGGGGAAATGGCAGTGAGAAGCTTTTAAAAGACCAGCAGGTCATATGGTCTATTTTCTGGAGAACCTGAGCAGAAACAGCACTTTTTATTCCATTGAAAATGATTATATACCTCACCTCTAAAGATACATCAATACGTTTGTGTTTTGTCATCTGCCAGATCTTCCAACCACAGTTCAGGTGCCTTTATTCTCTATTTTCCAATAATATATCATTAAAAGATATACCTTAAAAAAGATAGAAGGGTGCTTATTTAATAGTATTATAGCCATAGATATTTTCCTGGTGTTGAGAGAAATCATCCCTTTCACACATGCAATTATTCATGTGGTTAGGTGCATAGTGCATGCACAAAACTGCATACTTTGGTGCACAAAATAAATGCACAAATTTGCCTTAAGCGGTGGGCTGTGAAAATGGATGTTTGTGAAATCCTAGGAATCCATGATGCCATTTTGAATCTTATTGTCCATCTCCAAGTGCTCTGTGGTTGAATGCATGTTTGTTTTATTAAATGTATCTTGAGAGTCTGGAAAGAGGGGTTGAGGGGGAAATACTTGGCAAAATGCTGTCAGAAAGCAATGGTTCTCTCTCTTTCTTTTTTTTTTTAAATATTTTTATTAAACAGTTTTTATAATCACACAAACAATACATAACAACAACAAATACATAGACAAACAATAACAATAACAAAAACAAAACAAAGAAAAAAGACAAGTACCATTTCATAACCTAATTTCTTAAACCTTTTTTCCTCGACTTCCTCATGCCTCCCTTTTCTGTATTCCAAATTCTAATCAAATACTCAGCAAATCTTCCCTTATTTTACTTTGAATTTAAGCTAATCTTCCTTATTCTCCTTGTCTTAACCATCGCTAATAGTAACCATTTACTTTCCAGTCCAACATCATTCTAACTTTCATTAATTTTGTAGTATTTCTTTAAATAGTCCTTAAACTTTTTCCAATCTTCTTCCGCCGCTTCTCTTCCCTGGTTTCGGATTCTGCTCGTCATTTCTGCCAGGCCCATGTAGTCCATCACCTTCATCTGCCATTCTTCCAGTGTGGGTAGATCCTGTGTCTTCCAGTACTTTGCAATGAGTATTCTAGCTGCTGTTGTAGCATACATAAAGAAAGTTGTATCCGTCTTTAACACCCCTTGGCCGACAATGCCCAAGAGGAGATGGAGGAGATTCATGGGGACCAAGCGGGCTTTCTCCCGAAAAGGCATTTGTCGAACAATGTAAGGAATATAATTGACATTTTGGAGAAGCTGGAAGTGAACATAAATACCAAGGCTGTTTTGATATTTGTGGACGCTGAGAAAGCTTTTGACAATATATCTTGGAGTTTCATGTTGAAGAACCTCCGGGGGATGGGGGTAGGCCAAGGGTTTGAAAATGGTATAGGTGCAATATACTCTGAACAGAAAGCAAAATTAATTGTAAACAATGTGGTTACAGAAGAGTTCAAGATTGAAAAAGGGACACGTCAGGGGTGTCCTATCTCCCCACTACTTTTTATATCGGTCCTGGAGGTTTTGCTTAATATGATTAGGAGGGACCAGTTGGTTAAAGGGATTCAGGTCGGAGCTAAACAATACAAACTGAGAGCATTTGCAGATGACCTAGTACTTACATTACAAGAGCCAGAAGCTAGTACGAAAAGAGTTTTGGAAATAATTCAAGAGTTTGGTCAAATGGCAGGATTTAAATTGAATAAATTAAAGACTAAGGTATTGGAGAAAAATTTAACACAGGTTGAAAAAGAAAGGTTTCAGAATGAGACGGGGTTGACTGTGGTTAAAAAAGTGAAATACTTGGGTATAAATATGACAGCTAAGAATGTGAACTTATTTAAAGACAATTATGAAAAAACTTGGACAGAAGTGAAAAAAGATTTGGAGATTTGGTCAAATTTGAAGCTTTCCTTGTTAGGTCGAATCGCAGTTATAAAAATGAATGTATTGCCAAGAATGTTGTTTTTGTTTCAAGCACTACAAATAATGGATAAAATGGACTGCTTCAAGAAGTGGCAGAAAGACATATCTAAATTTGTCTGGCAGGGCAAGAAGCCCAGAATTAAGTTTAAGATATTAACGGATTCAAAGGAAAGAGGGGGGTTTGCCCTGCCAGACTTTAAACTGTACTATGAAGCGGCAGCTTTCTGCTGGCTAAAAGATTGGCTACTTCTTGAAAACACAGACATTTTGGACTTGGAAGGTTTTAACAATATTTTTGGGTGGCATGCATATTTGTGGTATGACAAGGTCAAAGCACATAAAAGTTTTAAAAACCATATTGTCAGAAAAGCACTACTAAATGTCTGGGTCAGATATAAAGATCTGCTGGAAAATAAAACCCCAAGGTGGTTGTCGCCAATGGAAGCTAAGGCAGTTAAAAAGTTAAATATGGAGTCAAAGTGGCCAAGATATTGGGAAATTCTAGAAAAAGAAGGGGACAAACTGAGATTGCAGAGTTTTGATAAATTAAAAGAGAAGGTGAGAGATTGGTTGCATTATCACCAAATAAATGAAGTGTTTAAATTGGACAGTAAAGTTGGCTTCCAGGTGGAAAAATCAAAATTAGAGACTGAATTGTTAGAATCCAGTACTAAGAATTTGTCAAAAATGTATAACTTGCTGCTGAAATGGAATACACAAGATGAAACGGTCAAGTCAACTATGATTAAATGGGCTCAGGACATTGGTCATAATATTTTGTTTGCTGACTGGGAAAAGTTGTGGACTACCGGGATGAAATTTACGGCATGTAATGCCTTAAGAGAAAACATTATGAAAATGATTTATAGGTGGTACATAACCCCAGTCAAGCTTGCAAAGATTTACCATTTGCCTGATAATAAATGTTGGAAATGTAAAGAAAAGGAAGGTACATTTTTTCACCTTTGGTGGACGTGCCCGAAGATTAAGGCATTCTGGGAAATGATCTATAATGAACTTAAAAAGGTATTTAAATATACCTTTCCTAAGAAACCAGAGGCCTTTCTCCAGAAAGCAATGGTTCTCAACCCTTGTAGGATGGTGATGTTTTGAGAACTCAAGTAATGAGCCAGGCTCTTGGGTGCAATGACAACACAGTGACTGAAGTAATTAAGTCAATGCCCTGCTGATTGGCACCATAATCCATAAATCACTTACAGCAAGAATACATGTACATAAGCCACCTTCATCCCATAGACTGCAAAGGAAAGTCAATGGGGCTAAAATAGCTTAGGCATAAGCACTATGTTTAGAGATGCTGCTGAGAATCATAATTGGCTCGAAGAAGAAGAAGAAGAAGCAGACGAAGAAGAAGAAGAAGAAGAAGAAGAAGAAGAAGAAGAAGAAGAGGAGGAGTTTGGATTTGATATCCCGCCTTTCACTCCCTTTAAGGAGTCTTAAAGCGGCTAACATTCTCCCTGCCTCCCCCACAACAAACACCCTGTGAGGTGAGTGAGGCTGAGAGACTTCAGAGAAGTGTGACTGGCCCAAGGTCACCCAGCAGCTGCATGTGGAGGAGCAGAGACTTGAACCCGGTTCCCCAGATTACAAGACTACCGCTCTTAACCACTACACCACACTGGCTTCAGTGGCTCGCAGTGTGCTCACCACATCAATGAAGTAAGCAGTGGAACCAGTGAGTTCTCCTCCATCCTGTCAGTGTTTGTAAAAAAACAACAACAAAGGTTCTGACCTCCCTTTATCACCTCAGCCCGGTCCTCAGATCCTTGTCGGCATAAAAGAGTCCACGAGAAGAGTATCCTTGCAGAGTACTTTCCGCTTTTATTCTTAAAAAGTCTTCCTGCAAAAGTGACTGACCAACTGTACACACATCAACACTACCAGCTTTCACTAACCAATCAACCCAACAGCAAACTAACATTCCTCATTCTATATATACGGTGCAGGCTGCTGACTCATGCTGACCCAGCTTTTTAAAGAAACAGCAGCCAATTTTCAGCCGTGACACATCCCATATTTTCATTTCCTTGAGATGCCAACACCAAGTTTCCCATGTCTGAGGAAGACTGGACAGAGCTGTTGGTAGCCTGCTGTAACTTGGTTTGTGCAGTGCAATTCCATACATGGCTACTCCGAAGCCCGACTGAGTTCAGTGGGACATATGCCCTGGAAATTGTGTGTAGAATTACAGACAAGCATCGTCTTCATCTTGATCTCCAAGTTAAATACAGTCCAGGAGCAGGACACTCCCAAGGCATCTTACTTCAGTCACTTGGATCAGTGGTTACAGCAGTCTGAGGGTGCTGGCATGATGCTTGAATAGTTCAGCACCCAACCCTTCCCTGTGTGGCTTTTATAAAAATGTCTAGTCAATATGAAGTAGCCTTTTGGGTGTAAAAAGAACCTACCCAGCAGCTTAGGCTATTGCCAGAGGTCCAACTCCAAGTGGCTCTGACTTTGTAGATTAGGTGGTTAGTTACTAGGGAGAGGGTCTTCTTAGTAGGTTGACCAGTACCTTTAATACTTGCATAGATGGTTAATCCCTGTATAGGAAACATATTTTCAGATGTTGTAGTTTGTCATGCAAATTCTCTCCCCTCCACAACTATTAAATGTGTAGGAACCTTGTTCTCTTCTGCATTTCCCCCCTACATCTCAGTGGTTGTGCCCAAACATTGACCTGGCACTGGTTGCCATTTTTCAAAAAGTGAAAATCCATACACAATACAGTGGTACCTCAGGTTACATACACTTCAGGTTACATACGCTTCAGGTTACAGACTCTGCTAACCCAGAAATAGTGCTTCAGGTTAAGAACTTTGCTTCAGGATGAGAACAGAAATCATGCTCCAGTAGTGCGGCGGCAGCAGGAGACCCCATTAGCTAAAGTGGTGCTTCAGGTTAAGAACAGTTTCAGGTTAAGAACGGACCTCCGGAACGAATTAAGTACTTAACCTGAAGTACCACTGTAGTTGTTTTTTGGCAAAGTTGTTGTTTGCCAGGCAAAGGATGTCCTGCTTACCTGAGCTTTTTTGTTAGGAATTATACTGTATCTGGATGCTTCCAGATGAGAGTTTCATGTCACAAATTGATGGTTCAGATCAATTTTTCTGTGTGCATGTGAGCATCCATGCACACAATTTTTAAGCCTTAGTTTTTCATAGGTATTTTGCTGTTTCCCATGCACACTAGCAGGCAGCCCTTGTTGGAAAGGATCTCTGCTATGTCCGCTTGTCCCTCGCCTCAACAAAAAAGTGCTTAGAGTCACTTTTTGTTAAAAAGTGGGGAGGGAAAGCAACTAATAAGTTCAATGAATAATAATAATAAGACTGATATGTGTATAAACCAACATTCTGATGAAGAAGCCTCAGACAAGATCACTGTATTACGTGTGTGTGTGTGTGTGTGTGTGTGTGTGTGTGTGTAATATCTCCCAAAATAATCCCTGACATGTGCTGAGAATTTGAGAGAAGAGTTCTTCTGAACTGGCTTTTTGAAATTTTAACATGACTCCATCACGTGGCAGTCAATGGAAATAGGCACATGCACACACACACACACACACACACACACACAGTGGTTCCTCGGGTTACATACACTTCAGGTTACACACGCTTCAGGTTACAGACTCCACTAACCCAGAAATAGTACCTTGGGCTAAGAAATTTGCTTCAGGATGAGAACAGAAATTGTGCTCCGGTGGCGTGGCAGCAGCAGGAGGCCCCATAAGCTAAAGTGGTGCTTCAGGTTAAGAACGGACCTCCGGAACGAATTAAGTACTTAACCTGAGGTACCACACACACACATACATATATATAGCCACTGGAAATAAAATAGTGAGGTTGTGCTCAGGCAAGAAGCAAACAGAATTAGAGATGTGGCAAAAGAGACCACTCACTGAAGCAACACCACACAGACAACAATCTGCCCATCAATAACGAACAACCATTCTTACAAACTTCCACACCAGTGGTGACTGCAATTGTATAATGGATTATTTAACAAATTTCCCATGGTAGAGGGTAGTCTTGATTACTAGTAAAAAGGGGGGGGGAAGGGTACAGGCTGGTGTTTTGTTGACATTGTCATCATGTAGGCGGTGCAAAACATGTCTGCATGAGCAGGCCAATTCTGCTACAAACCTCCATTAAGACGCAACCTTCAAAAGTAGTCATAGCTATTAGCGGAGTCTGTTCATTTGTCTGTGGCTGTAGTCTGCTATGGTCTGTGGAAGCTGAAACTGCTTTGATTTGTTTTATATTGATTTATTTTATCTGCGGCTGTTTGGTTTTTATTGTTATTATATTTTTGTTTTAATGCTTTTGGGGTTTTTTGCAAGCTGCTTTGAATGCCACTGAGTGGTGGAAGGATGGCATAAAAATATTTCGAATAAATAAGGCAAAGCAATGGGATAAGCTGTCTCCTAAATCCTTTGGTTGTTGCAATAGCTCTTTTTGTCTGACTTCTACACACACACACACACACACACACACACACACAGCCAATAGGGAGAAACCATGAAAATTCACATGCAAGAAATATGATTTAAATATTAATGCTGAAGTCTTATTCACTAGTGATAGGATCATAGAACTGTAGAGTTAGAAGGGACCAAGAGGATCATCTAGTCCAAGCCCCCTGCAATGCAGGGATCTTTTCCCAACATGGGGCTCAAACCCATGACCCAGAGACTGGGAGTCTCATGCTCTACTGACTGAACTATCATTTATCTGGTGATGATAGGCTGTATAGCAGAGATGGGCCACCAGCATGGACAATGATCAGATATGATGGGAGTTGCAGTCCAGTAACATCTGGAGGTCTAAAGATTCCCCATCCCTGCCTAATAATAATAATAATAATTTATTATTTATACCCCACCCATCTGGCTGGGCTTCCCCAGCCACTCTGGGCGGCTTCCAACAAAATATTAAAATACAGTAATGCATCAAACATTAAAAGCTTCCCTAAACAGGGCTGCCTTCAGATGTCTTCTAAAAGGCTGGTAGTTGTTCTTCTCTTTGACATCTGGTGGGAGGGCGTTCCACAGGGTGGGTGCCACTACCAAGAAGGCCCTCTGCCTCGTTCCCTGTAACTTGACTTCTTGCAGTGAGGGAACCGCCAGAAGGCCCTCGGCGCTGGACCTCAGTGTCTGGGACCCCAGTGTCTGGGTGGAGACGTTCCTTCAGGTATACAGGACCGAGGCCATTTAGGGCTTTAAAGGTCAGCACCAACACTTTGAATTGTGCCCCAATTATATATAGTACCCCAGTAGTAGCCTCTATTATTTACCCTTGTGCTGCAAGGCCCATGACAAGAAGTACAACGGTTGTGTGTATATGTCATCAAGAGATTCACACATTCTCATTTGATGGGACCTGTCATATCGGTAGACAAATTACTGAAACACATGCTCAACATGCCCATAATTTTCCGAGACTATTGGAAGCTTGCTTTTTACAGCAGGCAATGAATTATCCCATAATTAACAGACACATCACTTTAGAACCATCCACCGCCGTTCACATTTTGGGACAGAATGCTGGATTGCAGTTGGACCATTTGTGTGATCCAACACAGTAGCTCTCTTCCAGTTCTGTTCTAATTATATATGGGTGTTCATATATGTATGTCTATATAGCCAATAATTGTAGAGCATATTTCAGTCAGCCCGTCGAGCACACTGGAAGAAAGGAATTGATCCCTGCTGTTTCATTTATTAGATGGTGTAATACCACAGAAATCGTTTCCACAATATCCCAAACTAAATCATTTATTCTTGACAAAAATCCAATAAAGAACTCAATCCTTCTCCATAGGCAGATAAAGCCCAGATTAATGGCACTGCCTAGATCAGGGGGGGAGAAATTGCTGGGAAAATGAAAGTGAGATAGAGAGTCTGCTCCTTTCGTTTCTTTTCGCTTTCCCAAGGCTGCCACAGCTTCAGTTTTTATTACAAAAAGCCGCCTAAGTATTACAGGCTAATCCGTAAATCCCAGCCTAGTAAAATATGTGACGGATTTTGTAAATTATGCCCTTTACAAATCTGATTGAACTCTTCCTCCCCCCCCCCCAGTTAGCTTTCCATTCTTCTTTGGCATCTCTCCCCACAACCTCCTCCTCCTCCTCCTCTCACAACTGGAGTTCACATTCTTTTCCTGCACCAGATCACAAGTGCTAATATCTGGTTCTGTTATAACCTGGCTGACTTTATCTGTGGCCCTTTCATGAACCTTGCAATGGACAGCCAAAATCCTTCAGTTGCCAACTGCTTCCTAGGACGAGCCTTTTCTTCCTGAGCATGCAAGCCAAGGTATTCTCTTGACCGATGGGGTCTCCAGCATTTTGCTCGGCAACAGTGATGCTCCTTCTACGGGCTTGTCACTGCAAAAGAAATATTGTTGCTGCCAGTGCCCCACAAATTATAAGGGGTGGGTGGCTATTAAAGCATGAGAAGTGTCACATTTGGTAGGACAAATGGTCCATCTAGATAACAAAGTGAACACAAATAGACGGTGACATGGAAGGCCAGTGCCGTTTTAGGAATCATTAACAGAAACATGTGCCTTGATGTGGCGAGGAAGATTCATGCACAGAAGAGAAGCTGCCATCTACACTTACAGCTGATGCAGGCACACACCTGGATATACACCTCGCAACTGCACCGCCATACTTATCCAGAGCCCACTGAGCTAGCTGGATGCTGCTTTTGATATATACATGAGGGTGAGCAACTCAATCTAGCGCTATAGTTGTTATGCATTTCTAGTTGCTCACAACTGGGCCCAGATTGATCTAGTGTGCTGCTGTATGCGGCACGGGGGAGAACTCCGTTGGAACACTGATGAGTGGGTTTAGTAGGAACAAAGGGCTTTGTGAAGCATGCTGTCAAACAGCAAAGGGTTCAGAGGGGAGTCATGGGAACAGCAAAAAGTCAAGGACAAAGGTTTTCAAATTATATTCCTATGAACCCTGGGATGAACATAAAATGGTGGTTCAGAGCATGAACTCCAAAAGATATTACAGTGGTACCTCGGGTTAAGTACTTAATTCGTTCCGGAGGTCCGTTCTTAACCTGAAACTGTTCTTAACCTGAAGCACCACTTTAGCTAATGGGGCCTCCCGCTGCCACCGCACCGCTGGAGCACGATTTCTGTTCTCATCCTGAAGCAAAGTTCTTAACCCGAGGTACTATTTCTGGGTTAGCGGAGTCTGTAACCTGAAGTGTATGTAACCCGAGGTCCCACTGTAGACCTCTTTTAAGGGAACTGCTTTGGATTCTCATAGACAGCAAGGCAGGCTTCTGTTTCCCTTTTAAGACACAATTCCAGAGCTGCCAGTTTGATATCCTCTTACACCAGGGGTGAGGAACTTCCAGCCCATGGGCCTAATGAGCCTGTGTGGCCATTTCCCCAAAAGCACACTCACCTGCCACCACACCTGACATCATATGTGACATCAGGTGTTGGACAGGTAGAGCCACAGCTGCCAAATGAGCCATCAAGTATTGCAGCCTCTTCTCACATGGGCCAGCCAGTTGTCTATGGGAAGCCAGCAAGCAGGACATGAGAACAGCAACACTCTCCCCACTTGTGATCCTCACAGAGCCTTCAAGTGCCCCTATTTTCCAGGGACAGTCCCAGATGTACAGAAGTCATCCCAGTTTCTGATTTGACCCCATAATGTCCCACTTTTCCATAGGATATCCCTATTTTCAAATCAGAGAAATGTTGGCGGGTATGGTATGACGTCACTATTTTCATCGGAGGGTATGGAATTATGCAACTCCCGAGCTAGGGAGCTAAGTAACCTTTAGAAGATATCTGAAGACAGCTGTCAGGCTTTGGGGAATCAGATCCCTCCCACAGTGGCAGCCCAGAATCAGAGAAACTATAAAAGTTCTTACCAAGCAATTTATTCCATAATTCACAGAGAATGATGAAAGGACGCAGTCTTCCCTATTAATGGCGTTGCTCCAAGTAAAGTCCCACCCCCCTACGTCTCCCCTATTCAACGTCACTCCTGCATTGGGTAATCTGAGCTTTCTGCCTCTGAGCTCTCTGTTCTAATACCCTCAATGCCTGCCTGGTCCTGCGAGGCGGGGGGGTCAAGAATGCTTTCCAAGGACACCGAGTCTGTCAGCTGTCACTCCCCTGGTGCTTCCCCTTCTTCCTGCTGTTCCTCTCCCAATATTTCCCAGCTGCTGCCCTCTGCAGCCTCTGAACTATGCCCTTCTGCAAAGCACTGTCCTAAATGGTACTGTCCTCCTGTTCTCAGGAAGGTTCAGAAGGTTTACTTTACCTGACAGCAGCCCTCTACAGGGACTTTTAAAAAAGGTTTAACTATGCTTCTATATATGTTGGAAGACACCTAGATGGCTGGGGCAACCTAGTCAAATGGGTGAGGTATAAATAATAAAATTATTATTGCAGTGGTATCTCGGGTTAAGAACTTAATTCATTCTGGAGGTCCATTCTTAACCTGAAACCGTTCTTAACCAGAGGTACCACTTTAGCTAATGGGGCCTCTCACTGCTGCCGCGCTGCCGGAGCACAATTTCTGTTCTCATCCTGAAGCAAAGTTCTTAACCTGAGGTACAATTTCTGGGTTAGCGGAGTCTGTAACCTGAAGCGTCTGTAACCTGAGGTACCACTGTATTACAATGGAACAGGGCATCCCTGTTTTCATTGGAGAAACGTTGGAGGGTATTCCTCAGCAAATAGTATTTAGAGGCATACTCTCTCTCCAACAATGGAGATAATGCACAACCCTGATGGCGGACAGGTGCTGCTAGCCAAATCCTCCATCCACGTTGCTATCCATCGCTGCATTTTGTAGAAGCAAACTCCCTTGTTTAGCTATGCAATGTGTAAAGAAGTAGCTCCTTTTGCTGGCCCGAATCTTTCAGCATTCAGCTTCTTTGCCAGCTTTGGTAAACTAGCTGTATCCTGGAGTGCACAGCGCAGCACCGGAGTCCTCTGCAACAAAATGGAAGACAAGTCAGCATGAAAAGGATTCGTTGAGGATAAGCAAAAGCCACAGGCCTAGTAGGGAGATTAAGTAAGAACAGGCTGGAAGAGATGGATGTTTCAGGGAAGGGAAGGATTGTTTACCATATTCACGGAGGATATATGTCAGGAAGTAATAAAGAAGGGGCAGAAGACAATTGCTTCTGGGGATACATACCCAAGATCAGCATGTGGGCCAATATGGGCCTGTTTAATCAGGATTTTAAACTCTAGCTAAATATGTGGCCAGCAACAAAGAGAGTGGTGGAAGGAGACACAGGCAGAGACTGTCGCCTATCCTTCTTCCCCTCTCTCCTCACCACTGAATGCATGTTTAAGTGGGGTTTAAAGGGGAGGTGGGAGAAGGGGCTTCA
This sequence comes from Podarcis raffonei, assembly GCF_027172205.1. Classification (NCBI taxonomy): domain Eukaryota; kingdom Metazoa; phylum Chordata; class Lepidosauria; order Squamata; family Lacertidae; genus Podarcis; species Podarcis raffonei. The sequence goes on along the minus strand of NC_070603.1, from coordinate 28,123,839 downwards.
AGTGAGAGTCTGCCTTCATCTCTGTCAGGGACTGGGCAGAGGAGGAATGGTGGAGACCACCTCTCCAGCCTGACCCTTCCAGAGGAGAAGACAGTTCAGAATTACAACGGGGGTTTAAGGGAGATCACAGCTCAGAGGAAGATGAGGGGGAAAGCTGGGAAATAATTGGAGAGGAAGAGGAAGAAGAAGCACCAGATAGGGGACAGCTGATGGACACAGTGTCTTTAGAAAGCATTCCAGACCCCCCTTCTCCCAGAACCTGGCAGGCAGTAAAAGTAGGAAAGCAGAGAGCTCAGAGGCAGAGGTCACATCTCAGCACCCGTAGTGGTGACGCATAATGGGAGAGAGGGAGGAGTGGAGACTGACTCGGAGCAACGCCATTACTCTAAGAGGCTTCATTTCTAAGCCTCTCTGTGTGAATATTGAATAAAAAGCATTGGTAAGAACTTTCCTTCTCTTATCCATTCCTGGCAATCTACCATGGGGTTGGATCCTCTGACGCCTGACAATCTCCTTCTTCATTCCTTCTTTTTGCACCAACCAGTGGTGTGCAGTCGGTGGACTAAGGGGACTAGGCTAGACCCCAAAATGTTCCCCTGACACCTGGGTCCATGATCCTTCCCACCACTTTTCCAAAGCCTGCCCAAGCATCATGTCAGAGACCTGGCACCTCCTTCCCAAAGCCTGGGAAGCTTGTGCCCGGCTTAGGGAGGGATGTGTGATGCTCATGCGCAGGATATCACAATGTCACGTGCGCAACACACACACACCCATTTCCCCTTGCAAGCTGGTGCCTCTCGCCCTAACTGTTCTCCTATGAAAAATTTCACCGCACAACACTGGCACGAACTGCATGTTTAATCCATATGTTTAAAACCCTAATTCTTTTAAGTCCCCCAAATTGGATCAAGCAGACTGTGACATCGCTAGGAGGGATGTCAGAGAATTCCATCAGAAGCGGAATTTGCCACTTTTTGTGTTTTCATCCCAGGTCCAGAACAGAAATCAATCCAGTGAATACAATCAGTATCAATGCAAGGAACATTATAGGCATTCACTCACAATATTATTGTTTGTGTGTGTGTTTTTAATAGGCCTCCAGCCAATATGGAATTAACTACTTTTTTAAAACATAGATTTGCTGTTCCATTTACAATGAAACAATGATGTGGAAATAATTAAAACCATTAATTACATTGAATTTGTAACTTTCATGAATTACATGGAAAATTGTGGAAATTACATCAAATAGCAGGCAGCAGGATGAATAACATAGTATTTGGTAGAAACTGAATTGCGGCAGAACAGAAACAGTGCTGGTTTTGATGAAGGCAAGTCAGAATGGAAATTGCTGTTTTCTTACATGCCTAGAGGCAGACAGTTATTACTCTCACTTGAGTATCTATGGCTCGATGGTAGCTGGTTGTCCAAGATCACCTAGCTGAGACCATGAGTGATTAACAACAAAGGCAGTATACAATAGCTGTGTCTGCTAAGTCTTGCTATTCTGTCATTGTGAACAGAGGAGGAGTAGCCAGAGGAGAAGGAAATAGCATGATGTCTCTGTCTACCCTTCAAAATACAAGCATCCTTCTCCACTTGAAGTTCAGATTGCTGCCAGTTACCGACTTTCCCATTGCCCTGTAGAGAAGATTTTTCCCCTCCACATTTCCTTGTTCTGTGGAGACCCTGTAGCCTGATCTTGATTTCCTGCTGACTTTCTCTGACAGCAACAACTGGCAAGGCTCAGCGAGGACATCTGCAGTGTCTTCTTCCAGACCATCTCCAGAAACAGCCCCTTTTGGCCTCTGTTCCCTTGCCACTCAGTGATGTCATGTGCTTTTATTTCCTCTTGCCCTCCCAGCTTGAGACACGAAGCACTTGTTAGCCACAATCTTTTCCTCCACAGGTTTTATTGGCTGCAAGTCATTCCGGCTCTGACACTGACTCTCACCTATATCCCTTTAATCACTGTGCCTTATGCAGGAACATGTTAGCTGAAAATGGGTTGGCTTTTTTTTTTACAGTGGCAGCCTACCTTGTTTCCCTTCTTCAGAGAGGTAAACAGCTTCCAAAGAGGTAATCCATGGTCTTCTTCCCAATCTTCCCCCCGCCCTGCTCAAACACACAATTTCTGAAGGGGAGGAAGTCCAACTGCTATCACAGCTCCAAGAATGTTGACTGCAGAGATTGTTTTCACCCAGAAAAAAACTTTTCTCAGCCTTGACCATTGGCCATGCTGTTGGGGACGATGGAGTCCAAACTATCCAGAGGGCACTAGGTTGAAGAATGCTGTTTTACTCAACGCAACTCTTGTCTCACACGCCCCACATGCCTCCCCCAAATCTGAAGGGTTGGGAGAAACCCCAGAACAGCACATGGAGAGAGAAGAGGAGAGGTTGTTCTTTCTGAAAAGCAGAAGGTGGAACTATTATAATAGTGTGATACTTTGTCTTCACTGCCACCATCAATGAGAATTAAAATATCCATTCCACAGCAAATAGGGTGAGGAGAACAGGGCAGGGGTGGTTTTTTTTCATTATCAGTTACAATGCAGATTAGTTACCTTTTAAGATACACTAACAACTTCTTTTTCATATAATCTGGGTGATTAGTGTATTGTGGGGAATTACATTTTCTTTCTTCCATAACTTCTTTCCTCACATGTCTCCGTGGACATTAATCCTTTCCTTATTAATCAGGCCACTTGCTCAAAAATCCTGTATTTCACAAAATCACAACCTTGTGCTCCACAGTAATCTGTTCAGAACAACTACCCACTCCAGAAACACCCAAGTGTTGAAACAAATATTGGAGCCCTCCAGTTCGTAACCATAAACATACACTGGAAAGGTGGGCTTAAGTGCTATTAGACTCTTTTATTTATCAGGGATTCAGCTGTGGGGCTTATTCCTCGGCTGACATTGTGAATACTGCTGCTTATTAGGTATTGCTAATTATGTATCATATTGTATTGTTTGTTATTATGAATTGTATTTAGATAACTTTTTTTTCTATTTTATGCATAGTATGTTACATATGCACATTATGTAGCAGCAGTAATGTTTATTGTAGTAGTTACTCTTAAGTTACTACCACTACTAAGTTACTATTACTAAGTAGCAATTTCCGACAAAGGGCAATATATAAATTTCTGTGGCCTTTTGATGAAGGGAAGTATATACATTTCCAAAAGGAAAAGAAACTTTTGCAGGTGCCCAAGGTGACACCACACAGCTAGAGTTGTGTCAGCTTTATATACTGTATTTTTTCGTATGTATAAGACGACCCCTATTTTTGGGAACTCCAGTTTAAGAAAATGGGGGGAGATGGCCCAAATCACCAAGCATCTGCCCACTCGCCGCCAGCAGCCAGAAATAACACACCCAATTGCCTCAGCGGCAGCCAATCCACACCAACCCTTGCCACACCCACCAATCACCCACAAAATTGCCTCAGCAACAGCCAATCCAAAGCAGCCATTGCCACAACCACCAATCACCCACCCAATTGCCATGTAGCCATGTATAAGACGACACCCAATTTTAAACATTATTTTACAGTACAAAAACCTCGTCTTGTACACGGAAAAGTACAGTATATCACAGTCCTTGCCTGTAAAGGTATAGATATGGAAAACAACACCAAAGCTTCTTCTCCAAGTTGGAGAAGTTATTTCTCCCCTGGAAAAAAAAATCCAACCCTGAAACTGAAGCAGGGCTAAAGTAGTCAGCAGCTTTTTCTTCAGCTTCATTCCTCGCCTCCTTTCAAGCATGCATACAACGCTCCTCTCGCCTCTTTTGACAGCTGTAGGAAGCACAAAATTAGGGTTATAAACTTCACAGCCCCTCCTGAGCCAGCCTCCCTCCATGCACAGACACAAACACCCTCCCACGTCTGTGGCACCTTCTCCTCCAATAATTACTTAATTATGGGCCAATTATTGAAATTACACAAGCGGGAGCCTAGTGGCAGCTCTACAAGCAACTCAGCTATGGCTGCTTATGATTCCCTTTACAAGCGAAGAGACCCCTCTTCTGTTTTTTTTCCTTCTTCTAACACCCACTCAGTTCCTTCCCCCACCTCTTCTTTCTTCTTTCCTTCTCTGCGGCTGCATAGAATGATGCCTCTCATGCAAGAAAGAGACAAGCGCCTCTAAGGCATCCATCTGTATGGACAAAAGGCAAACACACTCCTTCTCCCACAGAGACAAAAAACAACCCTATTCAGGACAAACCGTCACAGAGTCAACAAGAGCTTAATGGGCACATGGCACCACAATCAGCAGTAACACTAATATAGCAATGGTCTAGTGCTATGTGAACAAGCCCTAGGTTTGTGTGTTCCCAGCTCCCCACAGCTCCCCTCTGGTAAAACTGTGTGTAGGGCTGATTGGAACCATTTGCATGTTTCCAACTAACTGCTTTGTCCTTATGCCTCAATTAGGACAAGCCTTGGTTACTTTTATCCACAGTTTCTCCTAAGAAAGCCAGCTGCAAACCATGGTTTATGATGCTGGCTTGCTCCAATAAACCATAATGAAAACTGAGCAAAGTTCCCAGTTCAGTGCTAAGGGCAATCCATGGTTATTTGAAAAAGGAACAAATGCTTCCAATCTCCTCCTTGCATCTTCAGCAGAGGAGAGAAAGGGAAGCAGGCTTCTGCATGTAACACTAAACTATGGTTTCTCCTTTTGTCCAAGCACAGTGAATAACACACACACACATATCTTTTATGATACAGACACTGGTATCACACAAAATAGCAAGGACTGAATGCATAGCCACAATTTTAAAGGGTGGGGGGGTAGTCTCTCTTTCTTACACTTTATACAACTGGTGTGGAGTAAAGCTTAGTGCTGGATATAGTCTAGACCAGGATTTCCTAACCTTGGGCTTCCAGCTACAATTCCAGACTAAAATTCCCATCATCCCTGACCACTGGTCCTGCTAGCTATGGATGATGGGAGTTGTAGTCCAAAAACATCTGGAGACCCAAGGTTGGGAAACACTGATCTAGACCTAGGGATGGGGCACGTGATCTGGGTTCATATCCCTACTCAACCAAGAAACTCATTGAATAACCCTTCAACTAGGGATGGATAGTTTGCATTGGAATGTGAACCAACCAGCTCACGTTTTCCCAACCAATGCTACTGAGTACATGAACTGAAACGAAGCCATCCCTTGAAATTCGCGTTACAACGAATTTTGCATTGCAGTTCTCCAGTCCAAAAAAAAGTGTACAAAAAGCATATACCATGGCGCAGTGTGCACAAATGTGTATTTTTGGGGGGGAGGGTTGCTTTCCAAAATATGTATGTTAGTCAAAATTATGTACATAGGGGAAAAGGTACATGGGATGGCTCAGTCAGTATGAGCCATGAACATGCGACGTGAGCGATCTCATAGTTTCAGGTTCGAGCCCCACGTTGGGCAAAAGATTCCTGCATTGCAGGGGGTTGGACTACATGACCCTCGTGGTCCCCTCCAACTCTACAATTATATATATATTTCTTTAAAAAATAACGAACCAACATGGAAACGAGGCAAACAGAACTTAAGATTGAAACAATGAGGAACGGGGATAAACCAAAATTGTCACATTTGTCCATCCATGTCTATTGCCAGTTAATCTATCCCATGATCCTGTTGTGAGAGTGAGATTGGGATACCCTCTTCCATACTCCTCTGAGTAGCTTCCTTAGAAATATGATTATTAACAGTAAAGAAGAAGGTGCCAGACTCCAACAAAATTCATATAATGTATCCCCCCAGAAGGTGATCTAATGACTAGCACTCCAATTATGTACAAGTGAGAGCTTGTACACATACTTTATTTCCAGGTCTACAGCATTAATTCTTTTCAGCTCAGAATCGTCTTGTCACAGGCAAGGAGATGCGAGATCCTTCATCTAAATCTCATTATAGTGATTGCCCTCAAATATATGCTATTGTACTGCATTACACAGGCTAATTGCATTCTGCATGGAAAACACAGACCCATTTTTAACTTGTCACTCCTTCAGCTCCATTGAAAGATGCCTCACTTTTGCGCTGGTGGGGTCGGGAATAAAGGAGATGGCCAACCCAAGGACAAAGCCCCAAGGAGTAGAAATACACAGATAATTATCCCCTCAGTTTTAACTTCCATAGTATCAAAGGGCCACCCTGTCACACCCTCCAACATTTCTCCAGTGAAAATAGGAATGTCCTGTTCTATCATCATCATCATCATCATCATACGCCGTCCATCTGAATGGGTTTCCTCAGCCACTCTGGGCGGCTTCCAACATATATAAACACCTAATAAAACATTAAACATTTTTAAAAACTTCCCAATACAGTGCTGCCTTCAGGTGTCTTCTAAAGGCTGTATAGTTACTTATCTCCATGGGTCAGAGGTGACATAACTCCATACCCTCCAACATTTCTCTGATGAAAATAAGGACGTCCTAAGGAAAAGCTGGACATTCAGGGATCAAATCAGGACGGCTTTTATAAATCCGGGACTGTCCCTGGAAAATAGGAACACTTGGGGGGGTCTGTCCTATTTTGTGCACGAATCACAAGTAGGGAGAGGACTGTCACATTCACATCCTGCTTGTTGGCATGCCATAAGCACCTAGTGAGAAGGTGATGCTGGATCAGTTGGGCCTGTGGCTTGATGCAGCAATGATCAGCTTAGGTCCTAATGTGCTCCCATCTTTGGAGGAAACAATGCAGTTAGTCTTCTTCTTGTTGTTGTTTAGTTGTTTAGTCGTGTCCGACTCTTCGTGACCCCATGGACCAGAGCATGCCAGGCACTTCTGTCTTCCACTGCCTCCCGCAGTTTGGTCAAACTCATGCTGGTAGCTTCGAGAACACTGTCCAACCATCTTGTCCTCTGTCGTCCCCTTCTCCTTGTGCCCTCCATCTTTCCCAACATCAGGGTCTTTTCCAGGGAGTCTTCTCTTCTCATGAGGTGGCCAAAGTATTGGAGCCTCAGCTTCATGATCTGTCCTTCCAGTGAGCACTCAGGACTGATTTCCTTCAGAATGGAGAGGTTTGATCTTCTTGCAGTCCAGGGGACTCTCAAGAGTCTCCTCCAGCACCATAATTCAAAAGCATCAATTCTTCGGCGATCAGCCTTCTTTATGGTCCAGCTCTCACTTCTATACATCACTACTGGGAAAACCAGTAGTCTTAGATTAAACCAGTTAGTCTTAGATTAAGCCTATTACATGGACCAAAGTTTCAGTCACAAATTAGGAAAGTTCTCCTTGAAATCCCACCCCTCAAAAAGTTTAGCCTTCCCTGTAGCATTGCAGTTCTCACCCCAGCCACCTATTACTATGAACCTGTGCAACTGTGACAGCCCAATTCCAAACACCAGCCAGAAAGGATCCATCCCCACTTGCTCTCCCATTGCTTAGCAACGCTCAACAGATGCTTGCTGGACCAAACTCGGCTCCATCTGCAGCTTGTTACTATATCTTTGCAAGACACATCCAAGGAGTTTTGTTGCTTAAAGTTGACATGTGCCTGCGAAGCCTCTTAAAGTGTGATTTCCGATTCCCTGGGCCGTTTCTGCGGTATAATCTGTGACATTTAACATAAATAGTTTTCTATTCCCTGCTGACCTTTAATGGCTTTTATCGTCAGCTGTGGTTTCTGGCAGGCGTACAAGAACGGCAGTCTGTTTGGCTCGGCGTAGTCTGCCCCGAATTCTCAAGGAGACCATTGGCTTTCGCAGTGCTTGCCAGTCCCAGGGAGATGCTGGTGTTGACGAGAGACTGCCACTCAAGCTCGGAAATATCATTATATGTTTCAATTAGAATTAGCGAGGAAGCCAGTTATTAAGTGGCTAGTTATTATGGTAATGGATATACTCCACATTAACTGGGAAGACTTCGGCTAACGTCCAATTTTTTATCCTTAATTCCTCCCTTGTGTTTTCTTCTGTGAGCAGCATGGAAGATGCAGAAGTTACAGATAGTGTGAAGATTCTCCAGCAGCAACGTTGAGCTCCCCCGATCTCTTTGCATCTCTGTCAAAAGACAGGGCGAGACCAGAGTCTTGCCACCTGTCAATGTCGATTTGAGGCCTCTATGAAGTGTTATATCAATCCTGCCACAATCACACGGTGAACATTTCAATATTACGAACTTAAACCCATTTTTAAAACGGCATTAAATGGTCACAGCTCCCCTCTGAGGCACCCTGGAAGATACGGCTGTGGTGTGATCTCTGAGCTTTTCAGGAGTATGCAAGAGGGACTGCGCCACTCAATACTGAATTGTTTTTACCTATCCAGACAATGTTTACCTGCAACGCATCAGTTCTGGAAGGGGTGGAGGGGCTGTGTCCTTCCTGTGCTCAGTATTGAGTTGCTAGGGAAATGAGAGATTTCCTCACCTGCAAACATAGCTATGAGAAGACAGGATAGCTTCAAATCTTGACAGCATGATCCTGAGCCAGCAATAGGTTTAGAGTGGAATTAACCAGGATCAATTCCCGGGTTTGAAGACCCCTTAGGCAAGTCCCTGTCTGTCAGCCCCTCCCCATTTCTTACTCACTCTCTGCCTTACCCTGGGACCAATTCCCACTGGCTCCTCTTCTTCCCTGTTTCCATCATTCATTCATACTCTCTGCCTAGGGAAAGGGCTGTACTTCAGTGGTGGAGCACATGATTTGCATTCAAAATGTCCCAGGTCCAATCCCTGGCCTCTCCAGCTAGGATTGAGAACCCCACTCATGTCTGAAACCACAGGGAGTCACTGCCAGGCAGTGTGTACAATACTGAGCTAAAGGTAAAGGTACCCCTGCCCGTACGGGCCAGTTGTGACCGACTCTAGGGTTGCGCGCTCATCTCGCTCAAGAGGCCGGGAGCCGGCGCCATCCGAAGACACTTTTGGGTCACGTGGCCAACGTGACAAAGCTGCAACTGGCGAGCCAGCACCAGTGCCGCACACGGAAACGCCGTTTACCTTCCCGCTATAAAGCGGTACCTATTTATCTACTTGCACTTAGGGGTGCTTTCGAACTGCTAGGTGGGCAGGAGCTGGGACCGAACGACGGGAGCTCACCCCGCCGCGGGGATTTGAACCGCCGACCTTACGATCAGCAAGTCCTAGGCACTGAGGTTTTACCCACAGCGCCACCCGCGTCCCCACAATACTGAGCTAGATAGACCAATAATCTGACTTGGTATAAAGTAAAAGGGCTGTCACGCGAAAGATGGAGATAGCTTGTTTTTGGCCTGCTCTGGAGGGTAAGACCTGAACCAATGGGTTCAAGTTACAAGAAAGGAGATTCCAACTAAGCATCAGGAAGAACTTTCTGGTGGTAAGAGTGTCGACATGCAGAGGGCCGGGAGGCCAGCTGATAAGCCCCAGCTGTGCCATCTCCTTCCATCGGCCCGTGCTCCGATGTAAATCAGTGGCCCGGACTTCAAAAGCCAGGGCACTTTATTAGCAGAGTGTACTGTGCGAGAAAAGCAATGACAAACCTAGACAGCATCCTAAAAAGCAGAGACATCACCTTGCCAACAAAGATCCATATAGTTAAAGCTATGGTTTTCCCAGTAGTGATGTATGGAAGTGAGAGCTGAACCATAAAGAAGGCTGATTGCCAAAGAATTGATGCTTTTGAATTATGGTGCTGGAGGAGACTCTTGAGAGTCCCATGGACTGCAAGAAGATCAAACCATTCTTAAGGAAATCAGACCTGAGTGCTCACTGGAAGGACAGATCGTGAAGCTGAGGCTCCAATACTTTGGCCACCTCATGAGAAGAGAAGACTCCCTGGAAAAGACCCTGATGTTGGGAAAGATTGAGGGCACAAAGAGAAGGGGACGACAGAGAACGAGATGGTTGGACAGTGTTCTCGAAGCTACCAGCATGAGTTTGACCAAACTGCAAGAGGCAGTGGAAGACAGGAGTGCCTGGCATGCTCTGGTCCATGGGGTCACAAAGAGTCAGACACGACTAAACGACTAAACAACAACAACAACAACACCATGCACACAGAATAGGCATGAGGCTTGTGAAGTCATACTATTAGTACAGATTTATTAAACATAAATCAGAACGAAGAAACATGTCGTTTCTACACAAATGGAAGTTCCCAGCATACTGTGCTGGAATGTAAACAGGCATCTGACATGCAACAGTTCCACATGCCTGTTTCTTAAGGTGGAATGGAAATGTCAACAAAGAGGTGTTCAGCAGTGGAATGGACTCCCTCAGGAGGCTTTAAGCAGAGGTTGGATGGCCACCTGTATGATCTAGTTGAGATTCCTGCACAGGAACCAACTTGAGAAGCCTTTCTTTCTTCCTTCCTTCCTTCCTTCCTTCCTTTCTTTCTTTCTTTCAAAAAATGTATTGCTGTCACTTCAAGCGCAGCAATTGACTGCCCACAACAGCCTAGTCACATACCTGGGGAAAGAATGATGCTATATCATGACAGCATTTCCAAGGCAAAAAGATGCTTGCTCCAAAAGCTCAGGATCCCAAATGGCAACACCAGTGGGTTGCTGCAGGCAGCCAGGGCTCTATCAAACCTATAGGAAAGCCGTTGAGACTGAGGAGAGAAGGAAAACAAAGTACCTTGTCCCTGGGTCTCAGAGTCCCTGATTAGTCTCAAGTAGAGAGGATTCAGCATCACTGTTTCCATGCTGTGGAGCAGATTTCCAGCAGAGATCCAACAGGCACCCTCACTGCCATCCTTCAGACCTCTCTTGCATACTTTTCTTTGCTGACAGGCCTTCAGCAAAGGCCTTCAGCTGACAGGCCTACAGTTGTTCAATTGTCTTCTTGTAGTTTTAGCCCGTTATTCTTTGAGTTACTTTGTACTTATATGACGTTTCACGTTATATATCTTGATAGCTTTATGTGGGTGGGCGGTTTATAAACACCTTTAGAGATATATAATTGAAAGTGACACCATCGCCACCCTGGAAAATTCTTCCCCACTGTTTCAATATTTAGGAGATATTTCCACCTCACACACCCACACCTCCAAAATAATGAAATGCTGAGGAGAGTGGAATGAAATACTTTGACCCAGGTTTGGTATAAGGCACCACCTCCCTATATTTCTAGGTCAGGGAGACAAGCACAGAGCAACGACTACAGAAGTGGTGGCAGCTCCCAGGTGATTCTTGTGGTTAGATGTAGACCCTCCGTGCTGAACTGCGATGACCCCTTATGCCAGCCCTGGAATTAACCTTCCAGAGAGCACAGCCTTGCTTAGCAATGAATTGTAAAATATCATTTAATACAAGAAAGACTCTGCAGGCAGTTCAAAGCTGGGGGGGGGGGGGAATTAATAAGGAAGCTTAAAAGAAAATCATTGCAAACCTCTTACGCCAGGGATCAGCAAACTTTTTCAGCAGGGGGCCGGTCCGCTGTCCCTCAGACCTTGTGGGGGGCCAGACTATATTTTGAAAAAGAAAGAAAGGAAGGAAGGAAGGATTCCTATGCCCCACAAATAACCCAGAGATGCATTTTAAATAAAAAGGGCACATTCTACTAATGTAAAAACACACTGATTCCCGGACCGTCTGTGGGCTGGATTTAGAAGGCAATTGGGCTGGATCCGGACCCCGGACCTTAGTTTGCCTACCCATGTATTACGTATTTAACTTAAGGTGGATCTAGCGAAACAGATACCCAAATTTTCACTTGCAGGAAAATATTGTTGCACTCACCCAATTCTCTGAGTGTGCAAGAGATTCTGGTACTCGCCCGGGGTAGAGTTTCCTTGGACTGAAAGTCAATGAAGATGGCAGTATCGTTTGGCTATAGGGTTTGATTTACACATATATACTACTAGAGCATCAAAGGGAAGGGCTGATTACATCAAAACTCCAACAAATCTTTCTTTCATGCTAGCCTCCACCCCAAAGTCATAGCTTTGTGTTTCAGCCCACAGAGAAAAAAGCTTCTCCATGTCTCCATTCAGTTCCCAGCATCAGCCAAAAACTCATAGCCCCCTATGGCCATTAGGATGACATGGTATCCAGGCAGATTTGGGGGGGGGGGCGGAATACCTTCTCCCTTCCTGGAGAACACCACCACTTAGTTGTCGCTATGGCAACATGGCCAACTTTTTAAAAAGGTTCTTAAATTTTATTTTACAATTTAATCAGCATAATCTATAAACATAAATCACATAAGAAAGTAAGCATACATCCCCTTTCTCCCCACCCCTCCCCCCACCCATAGACTTCCCTCAACTTCCCTTTCCGGTTCTTTCTAATATTTTCTCATTCTGCATATTCTCATCTAATCTTAATACCATTCCTCTTTACCTAAAAACTCTATTTTCTTCCAAAATCTTTTATATCAAACTGTTTAAATCCCATATTCTACTTGTTTATTTCCACATCATTTTTCAACATCTACCACATCCTTTTTTGTTAATTGTAAGTGTTTACTCAAAACCTGCTAGTGAGTCTAGTTCTTTACAATATTTCTGTATATATAAAATAAATACATTCCAATCTTTTTAAAAGTCTTTGTTGTCCTTCTCTTTTAATCTTGCTGTAAGTTTTGCCACCTCTGCATATTCCATCAATTTGAGTTGCCAGTCTTCTTTCATTGGCATCTTGTCATCCTTCCATCTTTGGGCTAGCAGCCGTTGTAGCATACGTAAATAAATTCTTGAGTTCTTTTGGAGTTTCTTGTCCTGTAATGCCTAATAAAAAAGCTTCTGGTTTTTTTGTTAAATGTTAACTTAAACATTTTTTTCATCTCATTATAAATCTCCTCCCAGTACCTTTGATTATTTTACAATTCACAACATGGCCCTCTTTTTTAAGTCGAGCAAAATCCAGTGCTTAGCTGAGTGGCTAAGGCCATTCACCTAAGAAAGAAACTAGTCTGACCAGTTTTGTGACTTCTTGTACTGTATTCTGACCTCACAGATGCAGAAACAGAGGCGTGGAGGCAACCCATGGATATAATTCAGAATAACCCCCAATTCTTATAGCAATATAGTTTAAAATTCGGGGGGGGGGGGCAAAGAAGGTGAAATCCATATGATGTGCACACAAACATGTCTGCCTCTACCTTGACCTATGAAGACAGAGCAGAGTTTCAAAATGTGTGCTCCTTCCACCTCTCTTTCTAAAATGAATAGATTTCCTATTTCAGACCAGACAGAAACCTCCTGTCTCCATTGGTTGGGCAGAAAAGGCTTATCAGCAATGGGGAAAGACTGATAAACTGGACCAATAGGAACAAAAGACTAACCTTCTCCAATCATTGACAAGGAAATTACCGCCTTCTGTGTTAGATCTATTGCCTCATTTTGTGTGCCTTTTCCAGACTTTTGGCAGGAAGCCTCTGATATTATAGCAAGAGTAACTCAGCAGGTCAGTGTGGAATCGGGACTTGGTTTGCTGTCCTTATTTCAGGAGCAGAGTAAATCACTGGTGCACAGGGATCTAATAACTCATCTCATAATGGCGGCTCGCATGGAAATTGCACATTACTGGGAAAGTGAGGAGGGTTTTGTATTGAAGAGATGGTATGATAGAGTACAGCAGTTAGCCTGGCCAATAAACTCACACAGCAATGCAGGCTTGCTAAGGGGAGATAGGGAGGGATATTTTCCTTGAAAACTGGGCTGCCTTTTCTTTCATTTATTAACGCTCCCCCTGGGGAGCCAAAGCTCCCTGCTTCTCAGAAATCATTTTGGAGAGATTAACTAACCAGAGCTTGGATCTACGCAGCTTATGGAAGGCATATGTATATATGCAGACAATGTGATATTGTAAGAACAGTTCAAGGAATGTACACACTCCGCGGCACAGATTACTGCATATCCATTTGAACAATTATTATTTTTTATGTTGCTATTAAAAACTAATGATGATTCTCTTCAAAAGCAGAAGGAAGACCTCCTGTTAAGTAGTGCATCACACTTGTTGATGCAACAGAATGAAAGGACAAAAAATGACAGACAACCACTTATACAGGGGGATTACATTTCTGAAACATGCACAGAGTCCTAAGGTAGTGGCTTCTTTAGAATGGGGCATCTGAGACCTTCCAAAATGGAAGGCAGTTAACCAAGCTCTTAAAAACACATTATATGAGGTATAATGTCCAGTACCTACCTTATGGAATCTTTCGCCTCCTTTCAATGTCCAATTAGAACAATAATTTGGACAGTGTTATTTCCCCCTCTAATGATGGGCTTTCAGGTGGTTTTACACGGGTTCTGAGCACTGCTTGTATGATACTTCTTGTGCTATTTAGAGTTTGATTTGGTTTTATTCTGTAATTACCATATGTTTTAATCATGGTTTTGTTTTAACATAACTTAGTATAATTCCCACCCCACCCCCTCTAAAAATTGCCTGTAAGTACACATTTTTCCTGGTGTCCTCATTTGCTGAGAGGATGGGACAAAATGTAGTGATTGACCAAAATAGAATAAAGAAATATGTGGTTTATAGCAAAAATAGGATGATCAATTGTGATTACTACAATAGCGTTCAGCTTCTGCCAGCAATCTGGGGGTTAATTCTGTAGGTGCCCATAGCATTAGCAAAAACCATGATCCATACATTATACCTTATTGATCTTTGCCCAGGTTCTATATACCTCTGCTTCATTCCCCTTCCACCAAACAAAGTAGAAATTTGAGAGTGGAGGCGCTTAGAGTGACATTTGAAATGGCAGCAAAGCTGACCTCTTCATAACAAATACAAATACAAGCAGAGAGTTTGAAAGGCATGTGATGGAGGCCAGCTATGGAAGTAGCAGCACTTTACCAGTGTGGTTTGGGCTTTCCTGAGGCCAAAATGTCTCACGAGACATTTCCATGCAATTGAATGCTAACAGTTCTGGCTAAGCCAAGGAACCAAGCCAATGATGGTGCGTAACAGGGCATCATGCACAGGGGCCAAAGCTCATAGCAGCCATGTCATTACAGGCCTGTGAGCTTTTTGCAAGCAATAAGACTCAGACGGACTTTCACATGGCCATTTCCAAGCTGGGCAGGTACAGTTCTGAGTGCAGTTTGGGAGAATGCTATCTTGCCCAAGGCAAGTTGGTTCTTTCAAAATGAGACCCAGAAGCAATACAAAATACACATGTGAGTAAGAAGCTTAAAGATTTAATTTCAAAAGAGCAAGCAATGTATACATACCAAGCAAGCACTTCAATCTGCCAGGTGGAAGCCCTCAAGAAGCGGCGAAGCGACTCCCCCAAGTAGCCTCAGTTTCCATGGCCCTGCGGTCAATCAGTCCATGCACAAGCATCAAAGAAACTCTGCCCAAACTGCCCAATTTTATAGATAGCCTGTGTGGCTTCCAAGACTGGCTATGTGCAGATCATCCATTAGACACCCCCCCCCCAATTCCTCACTTTCTCAAAACAATGTCCAACATCAAAGAAAGTACCCAGCACTATCCTCCACAACTGATTAAGGCAGCTGCAAGTGGGACTTCACCTCCTCCCAACATTCCCAGGACATTAAAGACTGTTCTCACCATCCAAAAACTTAAGAAGAGTGAGGGAGGGTCAAGGAACAGAGGCAGGAAAGGTAACAGTGTCAGATCACTAACTCCTTGATACACTTGGTCTTCCAGAAGCATTTCCCATATAAATGTGCAAGCAAAGTAGCAACAGAGATGAGAATATGTTTCAGATTGGTAAAATGAGAGATGTCAGTGTTTGTGATTTTAAAGGTAAAAGTCCTAATTGATATTAGAGAATACTGGATGGATCAAGAAGGTGAAATGAAACCTAGCAGAAAAGGTATCTCTCTAATTCCAGAACAGTGGAGCCAGCTGAAGGAACAGATTACTGATATTGATGAAGCAGTAAGAAAACTGTAAAGGTGAACCATGCAGAAACTCCACTGTTATAGGTTTAAGTAGTCTTTTTACACTGGCATTCATTTTCAAAACTATTTGTTTTCCAAGCTATTGTATATTTGGATTGCAAAACAATTTGTAAGATGAGCGCTTTTTAAAATGTGCATTAAAAGTGTATTCTGGGTGAAGTTACAAATGTGTATACTTTTATTAAACAGGCGTTATGTTCTCACATCAAGGGACGCGGGTGGCGCTGTGGGTAAAAGCCTCAGCGCCTAGGACTTGCCGATCGTCAGGTCGGCAGTTCGAATCCCCGCGGTGGGGTGCGCTCCCGTTGCTCGGTCCCAGCGCCTGCCAACCTAGCAGTTCGAAAGCACCCCTGGGTGCAAGTAGATACATAGGGACCGCTTACTAGCGGGAAGGTAAACGGCATTTCCATGTGCTGCGCTGGCTCGCCAGATGCAGCTTGTCACACTGGCCACGTGACCCAGAAGTGTCTGCGGACAGCACTGGCCCCCGGCCTCTTAAGTGAGATGGGCGCACAACCCTAAAGTTGGACACGACTGGCCCATACGGGCAGGGGTACCTTCACCTTTTTATGTTCTCACATCATGGTGTAAAATAAAACACATTCAATTAAAATAAAAAAGAAAGTGCACCCCTCATCCCGAAAGCCAGCAAAAGGGCTAAAGAGATGCTTAAAGTTGTAGGCTAAGGGATGGGACATGGGTGGCGCCACTGAGCCTCTTGGGGTTGCCGATCGGAAGATGGTGGTTCGAAACCCTGTGATGGGGTGAGCTCCTGCTGCTCAGTCCCAGCTCCTGTCAACTTAGTTTGAAAGCACGCCAAAAAGTGCAAGTAGATAAATAGGTGCCACTCCAGTGGGAAGGTAAATGGCGTTTCCATGCACTGCTCTGGTTTCGGTGTTCCATTGCGCCAGAAGCGGCTTAGTCATGCTGGCCACATGACCCAGAATAACTGTTTGTGGACAAACGCCGGCTCCCTCGGCCTGTAAAGCGAAATGAGCGCCGCAACCCCAGAGTCGTCTTCAACTGGACTTAACTGTCAGGGGTCCTTTACCTTTACCTTTAAGGGACAGGAGCTGGATGACCAGAGAGAGATGGGAGACTGCGAAGCAAGAAACGGCAGCGGCCACCCACTCCTTATTTTTATTTATTTGTTTTTCATCAGTTTAGTGGGAGCCAAACAATCAAAGCAGCAAAGAAGGGAACACGCAGCAGCCCCAACACAGGCCTTGCAGGGAGGGAGGGAGGGCACCCGCTAAACAAAGCTGGGGAGATGCATTTCCTATTTCCTTGGTGCGCTAATCGCTTTTGTTCAGCTTGGTGCGTTTGTGCTGTGGGAGGGAGAGGCGTGGAGTAATGTCGCTTGAGTCTTTAATCTTTTGACAATGGCTGTCACAAAGGAATGTGTAATTAGGACATGCTGTACCTTCCTAGGCTGCCTGGTCCCCCTCCGCCCACCTCCCCCTCAGTTTTTGAGGCGCGCGGTGCCTGCGTCTTGGAGAAACGCAGGGCTGGGCTCATCTGATGTTTCCCTATAATTGGTTTATTTGCTTTCCTTTGTAGCTTGTCTTGTCAGAACAAGGATTGCTTTACTACCAGGCATGGTGTATAATATCTTGGCACCATTTGCATTTGGTATTGATGGGGGAGTGGAACAAAACGGCAGTGGATATCTGAAGGCAATGAATGGAGGGTGGCGCCTTTGGGTCGCCACAAGCGAAGAGATCTTTACTTATTGGGATGGACGGTGCCTCATGCTCCCGGTCCAGGATATTTTGGAGGAAACAATGTTCAATCTTCCATACTTCCAAATCGAGTGGGGAACCTTTGTTCTCTGAATACTGCTAAATTACAACTCCCATCAGCCTTGGCAAGCATGGCCAATGGCTAGGAATAATGGGAGAACAGCAACAATGGGAGGGACAGAAGTTCCCCGTCCGTATTTTAAATAAATAGTTTGTGCACTTTATATATGGGCCAGATGCTGCCCCAACCCGCATATGCACACATACTCCATGGTGCTTCCAAAAGAATGGCTGTAGAATAAGCTTTGGAGGTGAGGGCCATTTCTGAATGTCAGGTGACTCATACTCAGGCACTTGAAGAAATGCACAGGCTCATTCACAAAATAAAACTACTACGTGCAGAATTTGTGCACAGAGAACACCCATGTTGAAGCTGCCTGGCTGGAGAGGTTGCAAAACAGGCACACTCTCAACCATGCTACCACCTAGTTGTGTTGGTAATGGTGTTTGTGTGGAAGACGCTGTAGTGGTCTTGTACAATGTGGGTAGGATGGGGTGAGTGGGAACCCTATGCACACGCATTAGAACATTTGTAAGGAGCCCACAGATTTGTGCATGTGGAGCCCCTGTCTTTATGGACATTCTAATGAACATGCATTTGTCAGGGGGCAGAGCCTGTGCACACACATCTCATGTGTTCCGTGCACCCATATTAAAAGTCTGAAAGGGTTGGTGTCGTGTTTGGGGAGAGCAAGTACAGTGGTACCTCGGGTTAAGTACTTAATTCGTTCCGGAGGTCCGTTCTTAACCTGAAACTGTTCTTAACCTGAAGCACCACTTTAGCTAATGGGGCCTCCTGCTGCTGCCACTCCGATGGAGCACGATTTCTGTTCTCGTCCTGAAGCAAAGTTCTTAACCTGAGGTAATATTTCTGGGTTAGCGGAGTCTGTAACCTGAAGCGTATGTAACCTGAAACATATGTAACCCGAGGTACCACTGTAAAGGCAAGCACATTTCCTCTGCTCTGATAGATGCAAGGTCACAAACCAGAGATCATTAATCAATTTGCAAAATATACATTAGCAGGGTTTTAAAATTACTTGTATTTTGTTATGAATGGATCATAGATAATACAAATAGGTTTTAAACTTAGCAATGGACATGTGGTACATTGATAAATAATGGAACCAAGGAAGGGAGTCAATCTGTTCTGTTTTGTTTTGTTTTTGTATAGTTGTTGTTTTTATTTTTGTTATTTTTGGAAAATTAATAACATTATTTTTTTAAAAAAACAATTTGCAAAATATGGTGCTTGTTTGGTACTTGAGGCAAACATTGCCCAGCCCCACCAGCTTTCATGCAACATATCTATGGCAGTGTGAACTAAGCTTCTCTAGTTACAAATGATAGTCAGAGGAGAAGAAGCTGGAGAACAGAAGGAAGATGGAGGATTGTGGGGAAGCAGAACCTGAACCTCTAAACAACATGTCAGAAGTGGGTGCGACTGGAAGAGATGGGAGTCTAGGGAGAATAAGAGGAAAGAAAGAGTGCTGTGTGGCTGTGGTCTTTTGGCTACTATGTGGGTGGGGGCGGTGAATAAGTATTTCCCTTCTTTGGGAAGTACTGGAGAGGGGTTTGCTTTCCATACTGTGGCCAAAGCAAAGTGACCCTGCTTAGCAGGTGATGGACAACTTCCAAGTCCCCACTGCTCTCCCTTCTTGGGGTTCTTTTGTCTTTAAGACCTTCAGAATAGGAGACTACCGTAAAGTGAGGTCTGTCCTCTGAGAAGTTGGCTACATGGCCACCAAAGAACTCAGGTATCAAATTGCCCCTGTATTGGATTGTGTGGCCCACCCCCAGAGCTCACCAATGCAAAGCAACAGTCAATCTCATAAATAAATGAAGCAAAAGCAAACTGGCAGTTAATGGAATAATGACAAATGTGTAGAGAAACCGAAGGGAAAATGCAAGCAATTTAAGAAGCTTAATTATTTAGCGGGAGAAGCCTGTTCTTGTGTTTGTGCATGTAAAAGTGGGGAGGGGGTTGAACGCTGTCACACTGGATTACAGTGCCTGTCTCCAGAGAGAATGCCAGCTCTTCCTTCCATACCCAAGCAGGGTTTAAGGAGAGAATATGAAACCTGTTACTGAGAGAGGCACATAGTGGAGTTTAAGAGGATATCATGAGCTTGAGATCTATAAAGAGAGTCATTTTGAATTAAGAGAGATGTGCACGTCTAAAGCAATGATGGGAGCAATTTGGATCTAATGTTTGGTTCTGATGGAGGGAGGCAAAGGCACAGGACAGAGAACAGCCCTCTCCCCTGACTCAAAGACCAAATGCCCAGCTCCAACAGAGGGATGGTTTATACCTTGTGTCTGTTGACTATGGAGTTCAGGCACCGTCAGCTCTTTCCATCTATGTAGTTCCATTATCTGTAATGAATCTAGTTTTGTTGTTGTTGCTGCTGCTGTTGCTATTGCTGCTGCTGCTGTTTTATTGTTTATACCCCGCCCATGTGGCTGGATTTCCCCAGCCACTCTGGGTGGCTTCCAGCAAAATATAAAAAATAATAAAATGTCAGACATTAAAAACTTCCCTGAACAGGGCTGCCTTCAGATGTTTTCTAAAAGTTGTCTACAGTGGTACCTCGGGTTACAGATGCTTCAGGTTACAGACTCCGCTAACGCAGAAATAGTACCTCGGGTTAAGAACTTTGCTTCGGGATAAGAACAGAAAACTTGCGGCGGCAGCACAGCAGCAGGAGGAGGCCCCATTAGCTAAAGTGGTACCTCAGCTTAAGAACACCTCCAGAACGAATTAAGTTCTTAACCCGAGGTACCACTGTAATTCTTTATCTCCATGACATCTGATGGGAGGGCATTCCACAGGGAGGGCACCATAGCCAAGAAGGTCCTCTGCCTCGGAAGTGGACCTCAGTATCTGGGCTGAAGGATGGAGGTGGAGACTCCTTCAGGTATTCTGGGCCAAGGCCATTTAGCACTTTAAAGGTCAGCACCAACACTTTGACTTGTGCTCAGAAACATACTGGGAGCCAGTGAAGATCCTTTAGAACTGGTGTTATATGGTCTCGGCGGCCACTCCCAGTCCAGCTACCATATTCTGGATTAGTTGTAGTTTCTGAGTCACCTTCAAAGGTAGCCCTCTTTGCCGTCGCTATTGCAACTTGGTAGGCTCGACGTTGAGCTTTAACCCATGTTCAGTCCAATTCAGAATGAGTTTTCCACCACTGGCAATCTAGCCATTTCAGCAATTGTTTCATCACCCTCAGCTCCAGGGAGAACCATGGGGCAGTCCAGGCTCCATGCAATCAGAGAGGGTGCTTCGGAGCCACAGTCAATAGCCCTGGGTTTCTAGAAGGGTTCATTCATAGTGCCTGAACAGAACACATTCTCTATGTGTTTCAGGAATGCAAAAATCCCTTACATCAGAGGGGGGGGGGACTTTTCAGCTTGAGAGCTGCATTCCCTCACAGGCTACCATCCAGAGGCTAGATGTGGCCAGAGACACACTTTGTGGGAGGCAAAAAGTGGGTGGAGCAATTAATGTGACCCAGCACATTCCAGCTACAATAATGTCAGAGGTTTCTGCATACTACCATCTCTCCATTCTCCACGCAGACAAGTCAGAAGCATTCTCACAGTCAAGGACACATTCCACCCAGGCAAAAGTGTTCAAGGGAGCAAGGCAGCTAGGGAAGAGGGTTGTGGCGGGGCCAGGGTCCGAAGGGCCAGATGGAGATACATGGAGGACTACATTCTGACCCTAGGCCTACGATTCTCTATCCTTACTTTGCTTCTGATTTTTCTCTCCTGCATTTCTTCTTGCTGTGGGTGCCACAACAGAGAAGACCCTTTCTCTCATTCCCTAGAAGACACCTAGAAGGCATCTTCTACTGACCACAGTAGGTAGGAAAGATCATACTGGAAGAGATTGTCCTTTGGATATCCTGGTATTAAGTCAGATGGCCGGGGTAAAATAATCAATGGTGATGTTGTGGAATGAAGGACATAGCCTTAGAAATGAGATGTCACATTCAGAATAATATCCATCTGACTACCCTATGTTGTTTTTAGTCAGCTATTCTTAAGAGTCAAGATTAGGTCTACTTCCCTGCAGGCTCATAAAAGTTCATCTAGGCTACATCGCATATGGGAAGGCAAACAAACATCAGTCAGTTACATGTTACAGGCCTTTGGAAAGATGCTAAGATGCAGTTCCTGGCTGGGAAGGCAACAAACAGCTTCTTCCAGTGTCTGAATTTGTGAAATATTTTAGGTAGTGATGAAGCGCATCAGATGGGCCTCCATGTGATGGACAGGCCAGAAGGAATTCATTTACACCTCCACTAGCATGCCAGCATGAAAGCAGCTTTGCGAGCAAGGTGCAAATGGCCTTGTCAAAAGTTTCACTGCCCTTTTGGAAATTTCCACTTCTTGCTAGGCTGATAGTTCAGAGTCTTATCCTGCACATGGCTGCCTGGGATGCAAATGCGTTTTCAGGCTGAATGCACAGTAACTGAGGACCAAGTCCTCAGGATCTTGCAGGATAGGGTCATTACCAGGGAGCAGAGAACAACCTTTTCCACTTGCAGTTGCAATCTCTGCCAGACAGGCTCTCTCAGCAGTGGGCTACAGAAGGCAAATCAAATGTTTCCAGTTGTGCACCTCTGAAAGCCGGGGAAGTCGTGATGGTTAAGTATGGCAGGTGTTCACCTACTCTAAATTCAGTGTTGACCAGTGTTAAAATGCAAAGTGATTTGGATTGCTTAAGCCATCTTCAGCCCCACCCCAACCCACAACATTGTTTTGAGATAGTGCCTGAGTTATTTGTTTTTGTGACCTTCTTCTGGCTTCTGTATGCAATCTTCCTAAAATGTGGTGACTGGCTCAACTGCATGAGTGTTGACTCTTGGTTTTGCAGGGTCTTTGGACAATACACCTTCCATGGACTCATCTCCATCAATGAGATGACCTCCTCACTGCAGCAAGTCCAGGAGGCTGGGACCCCTCCTGGGGTGTGTGCCCATAGCAGATTCCTGATCATGTTGACAACTGGCATTGACTCTGATAACAAAAGAAAGACAACCTCATCAGGATGTCCCTGAATTTGGCCACCCTGTGGCATAAAGCCCACCCTAATTTGCAAAGTGTAATGCATCTTACCCTGTATCTTGATGTCATTAAGAGCATCCCAATGTGGTGTAGTGGTTAAGAGTGGTAGACTCATAATCTGGTGAACCGGGTTCGCGTCCCCGCTCCTCCACATGCAGCTGCTGGGTGACCTTGGGCCAGTCACACTTCTCTGAAGTCTCTCAGCCCCACTCACCTCACAGAGTGTTTGTTGTGGGGGAGGAAGGGAAAGGAGAATGTTAGCCGCTTTGGGACTCCTTCGGGTAGTGATAAAGCGGGATATCAAATCCAAACTCTTCTTCTTGGGAAAGAGGGTGGGCAGATGCTGGCCATAATGATCTCAGTCCCCCTTTCTAGAGAGGGAGGTGAGAGCCTAACATGGGTGTGCCATTTTCAACAGCAGCACTGCATTTTTAAAAATATATAATTTGATCCACAGCGAGAAAAATCCGAACGTCAAAATAAATTGCCAACATCTTTAGGGGCTTTAAGAAACCTACTGAGAAGAAAATGGCAGAAGAGAAAATTAAAACAGGCTCTGGCAGAACAGGCTTCTGCTAATGTACACACCACAGGTCTGTAACACACACTTAGAAAGCCACTCCAGGGCAACAAGTCATGGGGAAGTGTGCTATCAAGGCACAGTTTATAATCTTTTGCTGGAAACAGAACTGTTGCATTAGTTCTGTCCTAATACAGAATTGTTTCTCTAACAACTGCCTGTCTTGCAGGCTCAGCCCTCATAGCAATTTCTGGGGAAACAGTTGCCTAAATTGACCAGAACAAATCTTGACCTATGCCAAGCTAGGACAGTGGCCTAAATAGTAGGTAACGGTAAAAGTAAAGGTAAAGGACCTCTGGATGGTTAGGTCCAGTCGAATTTGACTATGGGGTGTGGTCTCATCTCTGCTTTCAGGCCAAGGGAGCTGGCATTTGTCCACAAACAGCTTCGCTAGGTCATGTGGCCAGCATGACTAAACTGCTTCTGGTGCACAGAACACCGTGATGAATGTCAGAGCACACGGAAAACCATTTACCTTCCCGCTGCAGCAGTACTTATTTATCTACTTGCACTGGCGTGCTTTCAAACTGCTAGGTTGGCAGGAGCTGGGACAGAGCAACGGGAGTTCACTCCATTGCGGGGATTCAAACCACCTTCTGATCGGCAAAACCAAGAGGATCCGTGGTACCACCCATGTCCCTTATATAGTGGATGCCTAGAAGAAAAAGAATGTGTATAATCTCTGTGCTTCAGATTCTGAGAATCATGTTGAATTCAGAATCTCGGTGTTCGTTATAAAACAAATTCCTAGCCCTTGTGGTGGCAAGAGACAGGGAATACGCAGAGGCCTGATGATGCACAGCTCTTAAGAAATGTTATCAATAGCTCTCCTCCACATTAGACACGTTCCATTTCTACCATCCTCAAAGGTTCAGGAAGTTTGCATCCTTCCCATGTAAGGCTATGCCTTTGCATCAATTGGAAGTGGGAGCAATGGCCATACCGCAAATGGTTCCTCCTTAAACCAGAAGCGGTGTAGCGCTTGGCTCTCCCCTGTCAACACACAGCTCTGCTCTCTGCTTCACCAAGTGCAGTGAAGTGCAGCTCCCAGTGTTCTGATATGCTCTAAGGCACAATGGAAATGGTACCAACCTTCATGCCATAAAGGAAACGTTTAGCGGAGTCACGGTGCAGGAATTGTCAGTGCAGTGATCCTGTCATCTTTGTATTATCTTATCACTTGTTACAGCACCGTCCAAGACAGCTGCTCTGAAAGGTAGTGTTGCACATTCCTTTTGGAAGGTTGCAATCAGTCTAGCCACTTCGGTTTTCTTGATGTTTTGCTCCCAGCCATAACTTCTGATTGTGCTCGTGGGCACTTGTGGAAGCCAGCTGCTTGGACACTGAATTGTGGAAGCCAGTGAAGGCACAGCGTGAGTTGTTAGGAGTTCAGCCTACTCTCGAGTAGGACCCTGGCAGAGACACATGCCCGACTGGCATGTTCTCTCCCTCCTGGTCGATCGTTCGGGAGCTTCAAAAGCTTTCTTCTGCCCGAACATCACAGCGACTGATGCCAGCTGACACCGGCACACTTAGGGATCCGCAGAGTCTGCACAACTTGTGTGACAGACAACTCAGCATTTTGGCTAATCTACTTTATTTACATATAAACACACATGGAGCACTGCAACATGACTCCCTCTCTCTCTAGCATCAGACAGCAAAGAGAAAGAACAAAGGACAATAGTCCCACTTCATGGAACACAGTAACACAAACATCCTGTCTTCGTCACTTCACACTCTGTGGAGTCAAAACATACGCCATCATGTGAAAGACAAAAATCCCATGACTGCAGTCATGGAGCAGGAATTTTAACATAAGTGTCTTGCCCAAGGCAAGGTGGTTCTTTTAAAATGAGTGAAACAAAATACACAAGTGAGTGAGAAGATTAAGGGTTTTATTCCAAAACAGCAAGCAAGGTATACATACCAAGCAAGCACTTCAATCTGCCACTTGGAAGCCCTCAAGAAGCGGCAAAGCGACTCCCCTAGGTAGCCTCAGTTTCCACGGCCCTGCGGCCAATCAGTCCATGCATGAGCTTCAAAGAAACTCTGCACAAACTTTCCGATTTTATAGATAGCCTGTGTGGCTTCCAAGACTGGCTATGTGCAAATCATCCATTAGACACCCCCTCCCAGTGCCTCACTTTCTCAAAACAATATCCAACATCAAAGAAGGTACCCAGCACTATCCTCCACAACTGATTAAGGCAGCTGCGCGTGGGACTTCACCTCCTCCCAAGGTTCTCAGGGCATTAAAGACTGTTCTCACACCATCAAAAAACTTAACAAGAGCAAGGGAGGGGAAAGGAACAGAGGCAAGAAGGGTAACCATGTCAGATCACTAAGTCCTCGATACATTTTTGTCTTCCAGATGCATTTCCCATACAGTAAGTCAGCCAGGGCTCCCTGGCATGGTGACTCTTTTCTGGCTTAAGAATTGTACATTAAATAGCGTAGCCATACGTCCGGAATTTCCCAGACATATCTCCAGAATACTGCAGTCGGAAGCAGTGTCTGGGCAGAAATCAGTAAAAAAAATGTCTGGGAAAATCTGGATGTATGGCAACCCATGTCGGCAGTGCCGTCTTTTGGTGATTCTTCATTAAAAAATCTAAAAAGCTTTTGTGAATTTGCCAAAAATGGCTCAGCAACTTTTCTGTCCAGATTTCCACTGTTTTAAATTTGGCAACCCTATTTAAAATATATCCATTTCTTCAGCAGCCAGTCTGCCCCAAGCTCCAAGTTCTTTTTCCCCAGAAAGTGGGGTGGAGATCATTGCCGCCATGCTGCCATTGTTTGATTCACAACAAAACTGAACTATATAAGGACTTAATGCTACCCTATATGGTCACTTCTCCCCTATCATCTAGATCAGAGCTTTCCAAACTGTGTGTCATGACACATTAATGTGTCGGCTGCAGTGTGTAGGTATGTCAAACGAACTCTCCCCGTGCTAGTAAAATTGAATTACTGTGTCACGAAATGATGTGTGTCTCAAAAGCATGTCACCAACATGAAAAGTTTGGAAAGCTCTGATCTAGATGCTTGGGCAAGCTGAGCTGAAGCAGGAGAAGAAATACGCAGCACATTCCTTACCATTAACAAGATGATCACATCACTGCCATAACTCCTATTAGCCCCAGGCAACAAGAGGCTGATGAGAACTGTAGCCCAAAACACCTGGAAAGCACTAGGTTGGCAAAAGCTGGTACACGTACGCTTAACATGTACCATTCTCCATAGAATTTATTAGCCTTGCATTAGCATTCACAGTCAGGAGGAAAAAGACATCAATGTCTCTTTAAAAGTGAGGATTTCCAGTTAGGATAAGCAAGGATTCAGAGAGCTCCTGTGCAGGAATTCAAAGGCCACATGCGCACTGTATATTTAATGCTCTCTGACACCACTTTCAACATTTGGGGAGCTGTACTTTCTTAAAGGGTGGTGCTGTGGGTTAAACCACAGAGCCCAGGACTTGCCAATCAGAAGGTCAGCGGTTCGAATCCCCGTGACGGGGTGAGCTCCCGTTGCTCGGTCCATGCTCCTGCCAACCTAGCAGTTTGAAAGCGCATCAAAGTACAAGTAGACAAATAGGTACCGCTCGGGCGGGAAGATAAACGGTGTTTCCGTGCGCTGCTCTGGTTCGCCAGAAGCAGCTTAGTCATGCTGGCCACATGACCCGGAAGCTGTACGCCGGCTCCCTTGGCCAGTAAAGCAAGATGAGCGCCGCAACCCCAGAGTCAGCCACGACTGGGCCTAATGGTCAGGGGTCCCTTTACCTTTACCTTACTTTCTTAAAAGTTCTGAGAGCTGTTAGGAGACCCCCATTCCCCACACAGAGCTACAGAGAGATTGAGGGTTAAACCACTCTGGGAAATGTAATGGCTCTAATGGAATAGGGTTTCTCTTCACAACCCTCAGCACCCTTAACAAACAACAGCTCCCAGAATTCTTTGGGGGACTGTTCTATGACTGTTTAAAGTGGTATCAAAGTGCTTTAAATGCATGGTGTGAATGTGGCTGAAGTGAATGCCTGACAAGGGCAGTATAGTCACAAGCCTCATCCACAACTGATGGAGGAATTTAGAGGGGTCACAAGGTAGGGGTCAGCTGTGGGCCCTGTCAGGGTACTTGAACATAGACAACTTTTAAAGAATGCCAGTTATTGATGTCCTCCCCCCCCCCATACTTTTTTCTCCACTATGTCACTAGGGGTGGATCTACATGCAGTGGGGGAAAACACCATAAATAAGTCCTAAATTAAATTGTTATAACCAAAGAAGAAAAAACGCTATGTAAAATCACATAGAAAAGTTTTGTGCTCTACAGCACCATCTGGTGTTACGTGTTTATAACGCATTCAAAACGCTGCTTTTTGACTAATGTAGCTGAGTCCTGAGACACAGCTGAAATGTGTTTATGCATGGAAGTGGATATAGGCTGTAGGGTTAGAAGTAGAAGATAATGTATTTTAAAATTGTATTATTTGTAAGGGATAAAATATGAAGATTTTTATGGTAAAAGTAAGTGTGATAAAAAAATGATTAAAAATTATGATATATGTAATCTGCTAAAGATGAGTTAAAATGAAAATCAGATAGAGGGGACTTGGGGAAGCTCACCCAACAATGTTTAGAAAAAATAAGGATAAGAAAAGAATTGGTTTGTATTGTTTGTTTTTCTGCTTTTGTTGTTCATTTGTTTTACAAAATGAATAAAAAATTGGGGGGGAATGAAATGTGTTTATGCATCTTATGCACACACTCTCTCACACATACATGCTCACGCACATGAAGACAAGCATGAACACACACACACACACACACACAAGCCATAGCTCTTCATGGTACACACATTACATTTCCATTCCCATCCAGGCAATGGCAGCCTCTCATCTCACTGCCTATAATTCAGATGGGTTTGACCTAGCTAGACTACATTATAAAGGAAGGAGCAGGCAGTGAGGAAGAAATCTGCCAAGCGCACAGAGTGCACACGGGGCACAGAAGCCACTGATATGTAGTCCCTGAGCCAAGTCAGCAAGACGAAAGCGTGGCAAAATCCCACATTTGCCAGCATGCCAACCTGAGACTCGAATTATCGGTGCCTCCGTGTGCTAGGCTTTCACTGGGCACGGATGGCTTCTCCTCGATGCCAGCTCAGTGCTCTTGGGGAATGTCAGTGAGGCTTAATGTGCCATTGTGTAACAATGAGGAATGAGCTGTTGCATAAATTAATTGTTACATTGTTTCAGGCAGATGAAGATCCACCGGGAAGGAGGTTTCTGTGCCAAGATTCTGTGATCTACGCCGTTGCTGGCTCAAAAGAAGATCTGGCAATTTGGCGGTCTCTCATCTTAGAGTGGTATTGATCAATGCAACATGGCTGCAGGAAAGGCTGGTGGGTGATCCCTGGACCCAAACACACTTCTGGCCTTTTACTGCAGTCACAAGATCTCAGGCTAGTTCCATTCCCACAGCATCTTTCCAGCGGTTCCTTCTCCCAGCCTCTCAAGAACAGATGGGGAGCAGAACATTCCTCGGTTCCCACAATACAGGATGCTGTATTATGAGCTGGTCAGTGTGTGCTTGGTCTTTAGATGAGTCTCAAACTTAGACAGATTAGCGGAAAGGATGTAGCTCAGTGGTATAGCATACGCTTTGCATGTAGAAGGTCGCAGAATTCCTGGTATCCTCCAGGTACAACAATGAGAGACCCACGCCTGAAACCAGTCAGTGTAGACAGTCCTGGGCTAGATGAGTATAAGGCAGCTTCCTGTGTTCCTATGGGATGGTGGTCCCTAATGGGTAGGGCATAGGACAGAAGTGGAAAATCTGTGGCCCTCCAGATGTTGCTAGACTACAGCTCCTGTCATCCTCTACCATTGCCCATGCTGGCCAAGGCAGATGGGAGCCACAACACCGGAATGGTACCCCGGAATAAGACTTCTCCAGACACACAATTCATGTGCTGTTCATTCCTCTGAAAAGCAGGCAGGTAGGAAGTGGGAGATGCTTTTTTAAAAAATGCCTTCATCTAGTGGATTTAAGTTGCAACTGAAAAGCAGATTACATAGAGGATAAACAGTCATTCTTATGAGTAATTCAAAGAGGCCTCAGAGGCTGCCATTATTATGTCTCGGTTTGCCTGCGTCTTTCAGAGCACTGAGTATGGAGATGTAGGATGTAAATCGCAACCCTAATAAATATCCCCAGTCCCTATATATCTAAATAGTCCTGTTATCCCCAACACAATCACCAGATATGTTCCAAAAAAGGAAAAGAAAAGTACTTCTCTTTGTGTGCTTATTGGTCTGATCTAGGAGCAGCTGATTGAAGAAAGTGTCATTTAATTTCCATCAACTCCGCATCCTTTATCCTTTGTTTCAGGAACACATTGTCTACACTGAAATCCACATCTTGTCTACATTGAAATCTAAAGATAGATAGATGATAGATGATAACTAGATAGATAGAGATAGATAGATGATAGATGATAGATAGATAGATAGATAGATAGATAGATAGATAGATGATAGATAGATAGACAGACAGACATGCTTGACAACATTAGACAAAGGGAATAATAGATACCATAAATAAGTGTAGGTCCATGTCACTAAGGCAAAGAAATAACAAAGAAATGACACTTTGTGTCAAGAGGTCATCAGAGATCACTTCCCTTGATCTCCCGGAGATGTAACACAGATCCAGATTGCGAGATAACCAACCTCTTGGTCTGGGATTAACTTTATAGCCTCTTCAAACCCTTTTGGCTGGAGACAAGAAAGAGAAAAGTAGAATCAAGAAGCTGCATATCTAGGACAGGGCTTGTGTTTGGTCTTAAGTCACAGCTGCATAGGAAGATAAAAGAACATTGGGACCAGCACCCAAATATACTGTACTTTCACAGTCAACATATTTTGCAGGAGTTGACACAGAAAGGAATTACAATTAGCTTCTGCTTACTTATGTGATCCTTCTTATCTGAGCACACCCCCAAAGCGTCCAGGGTCTTGGATAGCTTTAAAACAGGATCACGCAAATTCATGGAGAAGAATAAGGCTATCAATAGCTACTAGTCATAATGGCTAAGCTCTGCTTCCATGGCTGAAGGCAGCAATGCTTCTGAACACCAGGTGCTAGAAACTGTAGGAAGGTGAAGTGTTCTTGTTTTCAGGTCATACAGGCATCTGTGAGAATAGGATGTTGGACTAGATGGATCTGTTAGAATTCCTGCTCCATGACTGCAGTCATGGGATTTTTGTCTTTCACGTGATGGCATATGTTTTGACTCCACAGAGTGGGAAGTGATGGAAACAGGATGTTTGTGTTACTGTGTTCCTTGAAGTGGGACTATTGTCCTTTGTTTTTTCTCTTTGCTGTCTGATCCTAGAGAGAGAGGGAGCCATGTTGGAGTGCTCCATGTGTGTTTATATGTAAATAAAGTAGATTAGCCAAAACACTGAGTTGCTGAGGTCTGTCATGCAAGTTGCGAAGACTCTGCAGATCCCTAAGTGTGCCGGTGTCAGTTGGCATCGGTCATTGTGATGTTCAGGCTGAAGAAAGCTTTTGAAGCTCCCAAACGATTAACCAGGAGGGAGGGAATATGCCAGTTGGGCATGTGGCTCTACCAGGGTCCTACTCATGTGTAGGCTCAGCTCCTGACAGGATCATGGGGCTGATCCAGCAGGCTCTTTTTATGTTCTTATGTGATCACTGTAAGAATGCACAAGATCTAAAACCTACGGATATGGAATGCCCATGCAAATGAGCCTAGCATCTTATGATTCACCCTTACTTTGTACTCTCCTCTGATATTTTCCCAACTATCAGAGTTAGTCTCTGGAAGGCTACTTTATTCCACCCCTAACCCCAGCATGCAAAGTGCAATGGTACTGATTTGTTATGGTAGACCCACCCATTAATCTTAGGAAAGCCGAGCTTTGTTCCTCATTGTTGCCTTGCTTGTGTGGGCTGGGTCCTCTTTTGGAGGGACAAAAGAAAGAAAGAACCTATAAGGCTACGCTGTCATGGCTCCAATCACAGTTGTTTAGCGCAAGCCGCCATCAGTATAATCGCTTCACAAGCAGGCACAGCTTCCCCTGAATGGTGCTTATCTGTGAGAAAATGCAAGCCAGCCACTGCCTAGGTAGGTAGAACCAGAACAATGTTTCTCTGAATCCTCCTGGCAGCTAAGCAGGACCAATGTGTGGGCCAATGATAGCAGTGAGGATGCCTCAGCACCTGGCTGTCAGAACAAAAGGTTTCTGCTTCTGTGTGCAAAGGCTTGGCTCTTCTGACAGAGACCGTATGTTGCAATTCTTGGTCGATAGGAACGTAGGAAGCTGCCTTATACAGTGTCAGATCATTGGCGTACCTAGCCCAGTATTGTCTTTGCTGATTGGCAGGAGCTCTCCAGAGTTCCAGATGCTCTAGCACTGAGCTATGGGGCTTCCCTAGTTAAAAGGTGGAGAACAAAGAGAAAAAGAGGATGACAGAGACGGAGGAAGGCTGGTGATGTTGAAGTCGGGATAGTTACAAAGGCAGCATGAAAACAGCAGCCAAGCTGTCAGCAAAGTTGAACCAAGTCTGAGCTGGGGTTTCTAGGATAACTGAGCAAAACTAAATGGAGACGAAACGTATTAAAAAAATTGTCCAGTGGCACCTTAGAGACCAACTAAGTTTGTTCTTGGTATAAGCTTTTGTGTGTATGCACACTTCTTCAGATACACTGAAACCCTTATATATAGTGGGAGGGTGGGGTGGAATAAAAGCAAGGGATAATATGCAGATGATTAGCATATGTAATGAGACAGGAATCCTTCTTAATAGAGATATTGGATTCCTGTATCATTACTTATGCTAATCATCTGCATACTATCCCTTGCTTTTTCCTGTAGGACTACCGTATTTTTCGCCCTATAGGCCACACCGGCCCATAGGACGCACCTAATTTTTTTTGGGGGGGGGAATAAAGGGGAAAAAAATTATTCCCCCCCCCAGCCGCGGGGGAAGCCCATTCTTTTAAAAATGCACCTAGCGTAGTTTTTAGAGGAGAAAAGGATATCTGCCCAAAGCGCAGGGCGCTCTGCTTCAGCGCGCCCAACGTGCCCAGCGCTCCGGGTGGCAGGCTGCTATCCGCAGCTTAGGGAGGCCTGCAGGAACTCCCGCAGGGCTCCCTAGGCTGCAGATATCTGCCTCAAGCACGGGGCGCTCTGCTTCAGAGCGCCCAGCGCTCTGGGCAGCAGGCTGCTATCCGCAGCCTAGGGAGCCTTGCGGGAACTCCCACAGGGCTCCCTAGGCTGCGGATATCTGCCCGAAGTGTGGGGCGCTCTGCTTCAGCGCGCACTGCGCTCCAGGCGGCAGGCTGCTATCTGCAGCCTAGGGAGCCCTGCGGGAACTCCCGCAGGCTCCCCAGGCTTGCTGATAGCTTCCTGAAGCCTGAAGAGTGAGAGGGATCAGTGTGCACCGACCCCACTCGCTCTCCAAGCTTCAGCGAAAGCCTGCATTTGCCCCATAGGACGCACACAGATTTCCCCTTCAATTTTGGAGGGGGGAAAGTGCGTCCTATAAGGTGAAAAATACGGTAATTGCAGTCGTTAACAGTTGTCAACAGGTTTACCATACCATTGAGTCAATCACCCATCTCCTGCTACCCTCCTGAGAAAATCCCCACCCCACTCTCCCACTATATATAAGGGTCTGGTGACTTCTGTTTCAGTGAATCTAAAGAAGTGTGCATGCACACAAAGGCTTATACCAAGAACTTGCTGATCAGAAGGTCAGCTGTTCGACTCCCCGTGACGGGGTGAGCTCCCGTTGCTCAGTTCCTGCTCCTGCCAACCTAGCAGTTTGAAAGTACGTCAAAGTGCAAGTAGATAAATAGATACCGCTCCGGCGGGAAGGTAAACGGCGTTTCCGGGCACTGCTCTGGTTCACCATAGGCGGCTTAGTCATGCTGGCCACATGACCCGGAAACTGTACACCGGCTCCCTTGGCCAATAAAGCGAGATGAGTGCCACAACCTCGGAGTCATCCACGACTGGACCTAGTGGTCAGGGGTCCCTTTACCTTTACCTTAAGGTACTACTGAACAATTTTTTATATTTTTATATATATATTGACTGCGTCAGACCAACACGGCTACCTACCTGAATGGAGACAGAAATGGCGAGGCAGGCTGTGCATGTGTTGCAGACTCATGCTTGTGTAGTCTGCAGTACACATAGCCAATGATCAGCATACGCGGGAAATACGTACTGTCTCAGACCCTCCAAGTGTCCCTATTTTCCAGGGATGCTCCTGATTTCGAGAAGCTGTCCCAGTTTCTAATTTGACTTAGAAATGCCCGACTTTTCCTTAGGATGTCCCTATTTTCATTGGAGAAATGTTGGAGAACATGCTGTCTACAATCCTGCGTGTGCTCACTTGGATCATCACAGAGGGGCTTGCTCACCCGTGAGTGGCATAGGATTGCCGCTTGAAAGTTGTAACAAAGAAGGTTATGGGTGTTACCAAAAGGCAAGAGGCAGGCTCCAGACCTAAAATGAAAATTCTTTGTCAAGCAGATCTGGAAATTACCCTGAACAATAATTTTCCTTTCCATTAATGTAGGGTTGGAGAACGTGTGGACCTTCAGAGGTATTCATGAGCATAAGGACTTTCCGCTAATGCAAAGCATGTTGGATAAAAACCCTTTTATTGTTTGGTCCCAATCCCGCCTCCCATTTCAGTGCCCGTGGGTTCTGCCTCATTTGGAATTTTTTGAAAGAACTTCCAGAAATAGGAAGGGCAAGCAGGGAATGAAAGGGACATTTTGTGGATGGGAGTGGAAGAAAATGGAGTTGGGGCAGGGAATTCTGAGCCACTTAAAACCTCACTGTGTTGACTATAGGAAGGTCCCTCCATTCTTATCCTATTGCAGAAATGCCCATCAGATTCCCCCCCCCCCGCGCGCGCTAAGAAACACCAGGTGGGTGAGGAGGGAAGAACTACCTCACTAGATACAACATTATAATCAGAGGTTTTCCAGATTCCACATTCTGCCTGTGTTCTGCTACAGTCCGCATTCAGGTGCACCAAACACGCACAACCATCAAGCTAAATGGCAGAGCACTTTGACAAGCTGCAGACTAACCTGCTGAGACAGATTTGGGCAATGTTTTAAAATATTCATTTTATGCACACTGTGAAACTAAAACATTGGTGATGGAGTGCCGGTGTTTTGCCAAAATATAAAATAAAATCTGGCAGCTGGCACCGCCGTGCACTTCCCAGTTGGCCATGGCGCAGGTTGTTCCAGTTAATGCCACCCATGATGTTTATGGTAATCAGCATTTGTTTAGGAAGGGGCACACCTGAGTGTGATCCCCCCTCACCTCACCTTCCCACCCCCTCCTCCCTTGAGTGGCTGTGCCTGCGTCAGAACTGCAGGTGAAATACACAAACCGCTTTTGCTGCACAGCCGGGGCAGCTTTCCCTGCTCCACTTTTGCTGCACTTCAATCTTATTTAGTTCTCATTTGTAAATGGGCTGCAACCCAACACAAAGAATCAGGGAGAATATAAAGCTGCTCTCCCATCAGCTTTAATTGGTGCTGGGTTCTTCATTACCTGCACACCTGTTTCCCATGCACCATATGGTCAGAGGTAAATAGACTGTAATTGTTTATCCAGAGCTGAATTTCCTCCCTTCAGTTCAGTGCATCTTGCCACTTGGAGAGAGAGTCACCTTTCTGAAAAGATTCTGGTCTGAAGATCTCAAGGTCAGAGGCAAGGGGAGACTTGTTTGTGGCCTCCCCTGTTTCCCTCCAGCTCTAATCTCTTTGCTTTACCCCATTTCTGAAGCTCCCCTTAGTACCGTGAGCAACACACTCTTTGCCAAACCTTTACTTCTCTGCTTGGCGTACAGCAGCAAGTTTAACACGACAGCTTTCTGTTTTTAAGTCTTTTTTATTTTCTGGCGTTGGCAATGAGAGATGAGGGGCATGGCTCATTTTCCTTACCTGCAGCTGGAGGGAGAAGAGAGCGAACGCAAGTGGGGGACTTTTCTAATTAGAGAACCGCAGGAACAGGAGGCGTCTCAGAAAGCAATCTAGTCCATCACTGTGCCACGGTGACAGGAGTCTATATTGGTTTTAAAAAATAATCATAGTACTGAAGTGCAAAAAAAGGGACTTGAAGGTCATTGCCTGCGTCTCTGCATTGGGATAAGAATCCTCAGCCCTAGCATTCTCCTCTGGGTTATAATGTGCTATTTTTCAACCAGCCACTGTTGCTTTGTCTTGAGCTGCAGGTCCATATGCAGATCTGAACGTGTGATATCTTCATGCTTCACCTGCTAATTTGTGTGCACTGAGCTCCTGTCAAAGAAGCAGAGCAGCCCAATCTTTGCATTGACTGGCTATGAACAAACTTGAGCCTGAGACAGCTTGCTGGTTGAGGGGTAGGTCAAGATGACACCTCCCTCCATCCCATGCATTGAAGGTGGCCAGTCTGGCAGCTGAACCGTATTTTAAAACTGGCGGGGTTTTGTTTCTTATGCTCCAAATTTCAGTAGCCAACGTTTACTGTACACTCCAGCTGGGGAACTCTGCTTGTATGACTTGATATTGGTGTGTTGTCATCTGGAGGGTAGGACTCGAACCAATGGCTTCAAGTTACAAAGGAAGGAGATTCCAACTAAACATCAGGAAGAACTTTCTGACAGTAAGAGCTGTTTGATGGTGGAACAGTCTCCCTCAGGAGGTTGTGGACTCGCCTTTCTTGGCGGTATTTAGCAGAGGTTGGGTGGCCTTCTGTCGTGGATGCTTTAGCTGAGATTCCTGCACTGCAGAAAGTTGAACTAGATGATCCGTGGGCTCCCTCCCTTCCAACTCTACAATTCTGTGATTCTATTTGTACCCCGCCCATCTGGCTGGGTTTCCCCAGCCACTCTGGGCGGCTTCCAACAAAGATGAAAAATACACTATGACTTCTTCTACTTTTTATTCCTTCTTTGATTGCTTTGTATATGGTACATTGCAAGACCCTACTACTGCATTTTTGGGTTATTAATAATGCATGTTGAGTTAAAATAAAAATTCAAAAAAACTGGGGGAAGAACAGTGCCCTCTACTGCTCTGGAAGACCGTAAACTAGGGGGCATAGGCAGACTCGGCAGCATACATAGTTCAGTCCACTATCTGCCACTCAGCAGCTGCCACCTGAGGCAGCAGCGTAAGTCTGCCTAATGGCAGAGCTGGCTGCATTTTATTTAGATATTAATATAATATAATATCTATTATATTTAAAATATTTTTAGGCTGCTTTTCAGCTGAACTATCAGGGTGTTGTATAATGAGGATGATAAAATGCCGGAGTAAATATAAAATCGCATATAAACAGAGCAGAGCAAAAGCATAAAAATTCAGCATAAAGCATCCACACAGTGGATGAAAACATTGCACACTGAATTGATATTACCTCTGAAAAGCCTGCAAATAAAAATGTCTACCAGTGGTACAGGAATGACATTAAAGTTGGCTCCAGGCGAGCCTCCTGGGGCAGCAGGTATTCCATAGCCAATGGTCCTCTTTACAGTCGCCACTCATCTCCATTCTGATCTGGAGGACAGATGGCAAATGCAGGCTCCTGCGGTAAGAATCAACTCTTTAGGTACTTGGTACACACAGCTTAGCAGCCCTGAATTGTGCTTGGAAATGGACAATGAGATCACACAAGAAATGTCGGGATTTGATATCTGTCCTGAGTTGTTTGGTACCTTTTGTTAGTAAACACTTGAAGAAGCTAACTAGATGTCGGAACCCGCCTGGGGGCACACGCAGCCCCCAGAATGAGACAAACCTCTCCAGGTGTCTTCCTGATGTCTAGGACATCCGTAAATATTAAGTCCTGGCACGCACCTGCGACACATATCAGAAGACTATGTGCACGCTCACTCAGCAGAGTATAGCAGAAACGAAGTGCAGCTTTGGTTTGTGCATTCTAAGTATTTATTGAGCAATACATACAGGACAAAGCAATCATGGCATCCTCTCCCTTCTCCTCCAAGAGGGAAAGAGAAATAAATAAAATACAAAATTACAGTAGAGCAGAAGAGATAAGACTGGCTTCCATTCTCACACTTTCCAAGCCTGGTAAGTAAACACAGACATGTGATGTAACAATCACATATCCAGCAACGGAGGAGTGAAATGCTAACATTAGTCCCATCTTCTAGTCGCCAATGTGTGTAATGGGCACCACCACCATCCTGGCCAACACACATTTGGCATCAGTCTGAAGGGCCCCTATGCACTGCAGAAAGTTGGACTACATGACCCCTATGACCCTTCCGATTATACAATTGTATGATGCTGTGTTCTTATCTCCATGCATAGGCTTCAGCGAGAAGCTTTTCAATAGTCAAACAATGGTAAGTTCTTTATTATTTATTTCATTTCTATACTGCTTTATATTTTAAAGAAATGTGTTGAGTCCTGTTGCTGGTTGCCCATTGGGCTAAGAATGTGGATGGCACATGCATTAGCAGCATCTAGGACATGGGTAGGCATACTAAGGCCTAGGGGCCGGATCCAGCCCAATCTCCTTCTCAATCTGGCCCGCGGACAGTCCGGGAATCAGATTGTTTTCACATGAGAAGAATGTGTCCTTTTATTTAAAATGCACCTCTGGGTTATTTCTGGGGCATAGGAATTAATTCATTCTTATTTTTTTTCCAAAATATAGTCCGGCCCCCCACAAAGTCTGAGGGTCAGTGGACCAGCCCCCTGCTGAAAAAGTTTGCTGACACCTGATCTAGGAGATGAGGCTAGCCAGCATGTTCTCAGAATCCCCTCCACACATTCATTCCTGAACACTCATAGTAGAGTATTAACTCCACAGAATCAAGGCAAGGGAATCAAAGTAGCCCATTCACTTAATTCCATGTGGGGCCATACAGGCTGTACACATACACCCCATAAAACCTGGTTCGTCCGAGCTCCACCCCTGCCCCCTTTGTCTCTCCCTGTCCTACGACAGCCAGAACTCTGCTTTCTACAGTAGATCTGGCCTCATGTCAGCAGGAAAGGCTAAAAACAACCCCATTGCTTGTTGCAAAGCATCTCGCTTGATGTCACTAAACTCTTCGGGCCCTTCAGTGAAAAGGAGCTGGACTGTTGTTAATTCACTCACCATTCAGATTCTTGGGTAGTTCAAACAAGCTATTGTTTTCTTTCTTTCTTTCTTTCTTTCTTTCTTCTGTGTTGCTTTTGTAGCTGACTGGTGAGACGGTGGGTGGGTGGAAACTTCAGTTCCTTTTTTTGCACTTCTCAGGCTGTGGAGTGATTGAGCCAAATCCTGACAGGAGGAAACATTTCCTGTCACCTTAATCTGCAAGCAATTGGTCTTTAGTGTGACAGAAAGTCTCTGTTACTTTCAGAGATGATTAATCATCGGCCAAATAAAGGCATTAATTTTAGCCCAGAGTGTAGTGGGAAAAGATGAGAGCAACATGTAATACAATATGTATGATGTCTCCATGCTGTCATCATCATCTCTGTCTCTCTCACACACACTGCCCTGTGTTTCATACCTCTTCGCAGACATCCTCCGCATATGTCAATTTCTTTGTTGTTACTTTTTCTGTTAAAGTGCACTAATCCCTCCACCAGCACCAGAGCCCCCTTCTCTGCCTCATCTATCCCCAGAGCCCTGGCACTTAGGTACCCAGGCGATCAGTGATTTACGGGAAGATGATATACGACCTGCTTGCTCATCGATGTTTGCAACTAATATTGGAGCTGAAATTTCTCTGCAGGAAAAATAAAACAGGGGGGACTTTTCCTCACCACAATGCTGTCCTTTGATTGTCTGCTCTTCAAAAGGAAAGATGCAGTAATGATAAACTCTGGCTAGAAAGCCGGAGCGAGGCTTATATATATAAAAGAGGGGTTTTTACACAGGCTGGGAAACTGATCCCCAGCGGCCCAGCTTCCAGCTTCAGCCTCAGGTTAGCAGCAAACAAAAAGATTCCCTCATCTACCGTCAGACCCAAGGTTCTTCCCTTGGGCTGAAGTTAGAAGCTTGGGTAGAGAGGGCCCATGTTCCTGTTCCTGCATGCTGTCTGCTTATGGACCTCAGAGAGCTCACAGCAGCCTGCAGGGAGGCCCAAGACGCAGGCTCCAGCCGCCCCACCATCTGCTCCACCAACTCCCATGCCGTACTCAGTGTCCTTGAAGAAGTCAGGTCATCACATGTTTGGAGATATATGGTTGGTAGCATTATGTGCTGTTATTTCATATACCATCTGGGGAAGCAGCAATAACAAGCATGGGAGCACTGAGGATAAACAGCACCGAAGCACTGAGAGAAATAGCAAATGTTACAAGAACCTGCCTGTCAGTAAACTGGAGAGAATTGGCTCCTCTGCTTGGGTGAATGTCTAACAAGGCAGAACTCAGGGACACACAAAATACAATTGACATCACTTCCACTGACCTGTGTCTTCTCCTCCCAGGCCCAGCCCAGTGTTCTTTATTGCCTGAAGTGAAGAACAAGATGGTGCCCACACTGTTCAATGTACAGAAGCCAACAGGACTGCCAGTTGAATCTGATTTTAGTGTTGGCAAGAAGACAGTGTCTCACCACCACACCTAATAGCAGCAGGATAGTTATGGAGCTACAAGAAAAGTCACATGGCACACACTGCTCTGTCCTCCAATGGAAAGGTACAGTTGTCGTGCCTAATGATAGGGCCTGGCCTGCCTCCTTTTGCTACCTATAGTAAAGGTAAAGGGACCCCTGACCATTAGGTCCAGTCGTGGCCAACTCTGAGGTTGCGGCGCTCATCTCGCTTTATTGGCCGAGGGAGCCGGCGTACAGCTTCCGGGTCATGTGGCCAACATGACTAAGCTGCTTCTGGTGAACCAGAGCAGTGCATGGAAACGCTGTTTACCTTCCCGCTGGAGCGGTACCTATTTATCTACTTGCACTTTGACGTGCTTTCGAACTGCTAGGTTGGCAGGAGCAGGGACCGAGCAACGGGAGCTCACACCATCGTGGGGATTCAAACTGCCTAGGCTCTGTGGTTTAACCCACAGCGCCACCCGTGTCCCTATATGCATATATTATTATTATCATTGCTACTTTCTAGAAAAAGTGATGCCGGAACTCACCATGAACACCTACCTTGTTCTCTTATGGTGCCCACCTGAGAGGTGCCGGAACTGAGTTCTGGTGAGTTCCAGTTGATAAAAGTCATGATGGTGATGATGATGATGATGATGATGCATTTCTATCCTACCTTTTTCTCCAATGAGCTCAAGGTAGTGTACATGATTTTCCTCACCCAGCTAATCCAAACAACAATGCTATGAGGTAAGTTAGACTGAGAGCTGGTGATTGGCCCAAGGTCACCCAGTGAGCTTCATGACTGAGTGGGCAATTGAACCTTGGCTTCCCCAAGTCCTGGTCCAACACTCTGACCACTACACCAGGCTTGCTCTTTGATTTTTATCAACGTTTCTTGGATAAAGGAAACACAGGATGGTTCCCCCCTATCCTGTTCCAGTTCATTGTCTGATGCTTGCAGGGGGAAGGGAGATGCTAAGCATGATCCCGTCTCATCAGACGCATTTCTTTTGCCAGGATGATGTATGAGGGAGTTGCATGTTGGTGGCAGCCACGAATCCCTCTTAATTAGTGAGGCCACCAGTCGAGGCAGCTCAGTGAAATAATGCAATATATGCACAAGAGCAAGAGTTATTGACTTTGGAAGAGTTCAGCCAACAGCCTAGGAAGTTAACAATGTTGCCGTTAGGAAGTGTGTACGCACATGCAGCATTCATGTTTATAAATCAGTCAAATTTTGGGCTGTTGTAGAAAAAAAATGTAGTAAAAGTGATAGATGCTTATGCTTGTAAGTGCTGCAGGTAGGCATAGTCTGGACAGATATATATACAACCCTGGTTTGTAAATCGCCTTTCAGCTATGCTGAAAGGATAGTATATAAATCTTCTAAATAAGTAAACCACAGTGCCTAGAGAAAGTTAGTTCTACTTAAATCTCATTGAAATTAATGGGACTTTGTGTCAAGCAATTATTTGTCCCATTGATTTCAGTGGGGTTTGAGCATTACTTTTTCAAGATCAGGGCCCATGTTTACAAGTGTAATCACCGAAACAGTTCTTTATGCCTCCTTGGGCCTGTGAAATACTGGACACCAGGTGCAGATACAAGGACTAATGTGCACCAATAGACTGTTTATCTTTATGTTTGATTGATATGCGCATCTGATATCCTTCCTGTGTATGTGTGCATGTGTATGTATGGAACAACTCAAATAAAGAAGGCAATTGCATGTCAAACTGTATTTGAGTAAAGCATTTATACCCACCAGCTTTTATAGACTCCCCACTGATGGATTCCAAGCCCCATACAATTTTCCCCCAGCTGTGTGCATATCTTCCCACCCTTCTCCCTGTCTCCCAGGATGAACGCTCTATTGAATGTGAACTTGATTGACTCTTCGGTCTATAATGGAATTTTATCTGGGATTCCTGTTATGAGTAGCTT
The DNA here is from genome assembly GCF_027172205.1 of Podarcis raffonei. Lineage (NCBI taxonomy): Eukaryota > Metazoa > Chordata > Lepidosauria > Squamata > Lacertidae > Podarcis > Podarcis raffonei. Next base: position 28,081,977 of record NC_070603.1, on the reverse strand, counting down.
ATTTTCGGCTTTCTGTCAGAGGCTCATTCCAGATAAAGAATGCAGAAGATGTGCTGGGGTGTCGGAAAATATATGCCGATCCCATCTATCATGCTGTCAAAGTATCAATCAGGACAGATGCTGCATAAAACAGACTCTGGTTGTTGGTATTCTGTGTTGTTTTTTCTCCCCTACCTGCAAGGTGATAGTATAAAGGCAAAACTTTTGGTCTGGAATCTTTCTTTCTTTGACCTGATTTGCCTCTGTCTGCAGATGAGAACATTGGATTCAGAGAACATAGGTACAAATCAAAGCCAGATACGTAAGCTCCTGCATCTCTTGACTGTTCAAGGTGTCTTAGGGTTTATTAGTAATATGTTGGGTACCACACTCCATCATACTGAAGCCACAGACTGTTGTACAATTTGGAAAGTCTGGTAATAAGAACACTCAGGGGAGTTTTGACATTACCAGACACCTCTCTGTTTAATATTACAAACTTTTGCTAGTCACACTTTGGGCTCATCCACACTTTTGCTTGATTGCATTGTGTACCAATTAATTCTCCCAGGTCTGAGAGCTTTTCTCCTTGTTCCATGGCTATGCCTAGTGAAATTCCAATCTTTCCCACTGAATTGAAGCTCAGTTAAGCAAAATCCCACTTTGGGTTTTCCGCACATCTGATAAAATCCAATCCAGCAGGTAAGATCAGATTTTCACAAGACACAGCCCCGGAACAATGAGAATAGCTCTCAGATATGTAGGAATTAATTGGTAAATGATGTGGTCAAAATACAAGTCAGGTGAAAGTATGGATGAGCCTTTTATTTTAGAATAAAATAACTTAGTGGCAATTGTTGCAATGCTTTTTAAATCCTACCCCGTCCCCCCAATAATTTACTGGTGTGCCCAGCTTGTCTGCAAACCTATGAGAATACTGAGCAATGCTTGAGCTATGCTTGGCTGGAGTAGGGTTCTCCAACATCAATCCACTGGTTTCATGTTTCAGAGATCAGGACCCAGATAGAAGAGAGGTCACATTTTCAGGACCTGGGACACTTCCCAGTAAGAGCCACCAAGTGAGAGAGAAGTGGCTTCTGTATGGTTTATTTTTTTTGTTTGATGTGTGCGGCATTGTAAAATTAAAAATGATAAATAAAACAGAGAGAGAGAAAGAGAAGTGGCTTCAATGGTAAATTGAACTATAAAGAGCCAAGCGTCACGATTCAGGACCTGCATTGGAAAAGGGGTCATGGGTTATCAAGCAGCTCAATAGCAAGGGATGTACTCTCCCTCAGCAATCTCAGGAAGAAGTCACTAAGGCAGCTCCTTCTTGCAGAGATTAAACCTCACCAAAAAGGAAGAAGAATCCACAAGGGCTGGACTTTCTCTGTCCCCTGCTTCCAAGAGCATATTATTGCCAGCATCCTCATATGTCAATCTTCTCCCAGGAAACTCCTGAGCTCTGGGTCAGAAAGCATGGGTCAAAGAGGTTTTTCATTTGCCCCACATTTTCTAGGCATGGGTCCGAGTGGTTTTGCCTTTGCCCCACTGCTTTCATCCAGAAAACCTGCTCTTTAGCACTAAATTGGAACAAACGGCGATCTGCAGAAAACCCGATTGCTGTATGTTCCGATTGACTCAGCACTAAAGATTGGGTTTCCGCAGGGGGAAGCAGCGGGACGAAGAGAGGTGTGGATAAGTCTTCAGTTGCAACCTCGTTAGAGCGCACGCCTAATCAACAGAGCACTGCCCCTTTAACTAAGGCTTCGTCTCCCTGGGGGAGGAGGGACCTAGAATACACACAACCCTGCAGGAGCATTTCAGTCCTCCATAGGCTTTCACCATATCTGCTCCTGCCAATTAGCCATGGTGCATTTGTCCTACTCTATATGACATAAACTAACTGGGAAGCCCAGTCTGGAAATGCTTCAGTGACAAAGACTAATATGGAACAGTAGCTAGATGAGACATGCACGACTTTTGACTCAAGGCCAACACAGTCCACCTACCATGTATGGCGATATAACCTCCAGCTTTTCCTACTTATCTAGAACTGGCATGTGTGTTGCAAAGCTATTAACAGACTATGATAAGAAGCTGGACTATATTCAGCTTGGGAGAACTTGAGTTGCACAGTCCTGAGATGAGGGTGTGATGATGTGGGAAATTCCAGGCCCAAATTCCTGCTAAAGTATGCAGCTCATTTGGTGGTCAGTGGCCATAGGCAACTCGATGCCCCTTTATCTAACCTACCTCACAGGATGGCTGCTCAACTAAAATAATGAGCTTCTTAGAGGAAGGACAGGATATAAGTACCATTCAGTAAATAGGAATCTCTCTCTCTCCTTCCTCTCTCTCTCTCTCTCTCTCTCTCTCTCTCTCTCTCTCTCTCCCTCCCCCCCCCTCCCCCCCAATCATCCTACCATCAAGGCCAACAAGAAGGAGGCCAGTGAAGCTATCACTGTGCAGTTTCGGCAACATGTCAGCCCTGATCACCTCAACTGTCACCCTCCAAAAGCTGTTTGGGAAAGGCATTAAATCTGCTCTTCAATGTGATTAATCATTGTCACTGGAGTTTGAGGCCGCCTCAAGTGAAGAATGGGTGCCACCTCCCATTGGAACAAAGGAAATGCATGCGTGCCTTCACCACCATTTAATGTGAGGCATCTCTACAATTATTACCTGGGCCATCTCCACTGACCGGAAGGTAGCTATGGTTAGGGGCGGAGCCCTAGTATGGAGAATTCCCATACACAGCACAGAAAACTTCAGTGTGTTGCTATAGCCAGGTTGGTAAGGAGCAAGGCAATGCAACATTGGGACCACAAATTTTGGACATCCCACAAATGGGTCTATGTATGTGGTTGCAGGTGCACTGTTAGGTCATGACTGTGGGCATCTGTATGCAAACCTAGATCTGAAGTGTATATATTTCAATCCTGCAAAGGTGACGTGAGTGGCAAAAGTCAGAGCCTGAAGGGCAGAACCTCCCAGCACTGGGCCTGGCCAACCCCAAGTTTCCATTTGGTAAGTCAATCACAGAGGCTGATTTTGTCTACCCCTATTCCCCACTGTGCTTGAAGAGGGCTCCGAGGTAACAGCAGCAGTTAGATCCCAACCTCAGGCTATGAACAGACATGCTAGCAAAGTTTCCATAAGCCTTTCAAAAGACTGCGCTTGCATCAAAATGACAGTCCAGTTTGCCAAGGCCTCAAATTCTTCTCTGGCTTAGATTAACATCTGAGTCGGGGAAGAATTGCTCCACGCCAACTCCACCCTGCTCCACCACCCTTCCCATCCCAACACCTATCCCTGCCCCCCCAAAAAACCCAACACGTTCCCCCCACTTTCCTAAAATCATTGGCAGTGGCAGTAGCTACAATGAAGCTGTCTGGGGAGAACATAGGAAGGTGGACTTCTCTCTCTCTCTCTCTCTCTCTCTCTCTCTCTCTCTCTCTCTCTCTCTTTTTTCTCTGTTGCCCGGTTGTGCAGCATAAAGGACTATGAGAGATGTAGTTCTTTCAAAAGCTTTGGTTGAGATACTGGAGCCACTGACTCAGTTGGCAGGAAGCTGAAGGAGTTGGCTCAAGAAGGCCAGTGCGGGGAGACAGGTTCTGAATTCCACATTTGATTAGAAATAACCAGCCAAGCCTTGGGCTGCTTATCTCCCATCTTTGCATTAGCAAGGAAATAAATCCATATTGAGAAAGTACTATTCAGATTAGTGTGGTTGTTGACAGCTGATGTGATATGGACAACATAGGTAATGACAGAGGGTCTCTCTCTCTCCCTCCACCTTCATTATTTAGCAAGTTAATTTTTCCCTACATCCAAAGGGTTCTGCGCTCATTTTTGCCTGTTCCGACTCCTTTCTGCTCCATACAAACAACCCTATCACTCTTCTTGACTGTCAGCACCTCTGCTGAGAATGCAGGGAGAGGAAGTGATTCTTCTTCTTGTAAGGCTTATGCTCTCCCCCCACCCCCACCCCGCCTTGCCACCCACAGTTCCTATCTCCTGTGCAGCCCTGTTTCTCCCTCCTGCATCTGGCAGGATTAATATTTATAACTCAAGGTACCAACTGTAGCACAGACTCAGACACAATCAGGCCACTTAAATTATTACACAGGGACTAATAGTGGTGGGCCCTGCACACCGTGCCTGTCTCTCGATTGCGATGGCAAAGACAGAGCTGCTCAGTCAATCTAGAGCAGTCATAGGCAAACTCGGCCCTCCAGCTGTTTGGGGACTACAACTCCCATCATCCCTAGCTAACAGGACCAGGGGTCAGGGATGATGGGAATTGTAGTCTCAAAGCATCTGGAGGGCCGAGTTTGCCTATGCCTGATCTAGAGGAACTGATGGAGTGGGAGGTGGGAGGCTGAGCCAGTAATGAAGGTATGGGGAATCAAATATTGTTGGGTTCCAGCTCCCACCATCCCCAGTCAGCATGGACAATGGTTGGAAATTATGGAAGTTGTAGCCTAGCAGCATTCAGAAGGCCCTAGGCTCCCCATCCCTGCAATAACAGATAACACTGGCATCCGTGCAGCTTGGTCACTCATGCCCTCTGCTTGTGGAACTCGGTTGGTTGGTTCACAAGGAAATCTGTTGGTGCTGCTTGGGTCCCACCACCGACAAGATCTGGTAAGAAACCAGGAACTGAGAAGAAGCAGAGAATAGGACTATCAAAGGGGGAAAGGTGAGGCTAGACTGGTCCACTGAAGGCTTTGCTAAAGATGTTGGTTACAATGATGAAGATGAAAGCCAGTGAGGTGTAATCGTTAGAAGGTTGGACTAGGAAGACCTAGATTCAAATCCTTACTTAGATATAGGAAGCTGCCTTAGCAGTTGAGACCATTGGTTCACCTACCTCACCATTGTCTTTCTCAACTTCCAGACATTTTGGACTGCAACTCCCATCAGTCCTGTCTGTTGGCCATGTTGGCAGAGGTTGCTGGGAGCTGTAGTCCAACAATGTTTGGAAGGCATCAGGTTGAAGAAGACTGGTCGGCTTTGATTGGGAGTGGCTGACTCACAAGAGCTCACAAGATGATCTTGGGCCAGGCATCATCTCTTACCCGAACCTAACGTGCAGGTTTTGCTGTGAGGATAAAATTGGAGGTGAGTAACCCTGAGACGGGGTGAGCTCCCATTGCTCGGTCCCTGCTTCTGCCAACCTAGCAGTTCGAAAGCACGTCAAAGTGCAAGTAGATAAATAGGTACCGCTCCGGTGGGAAGATAAACAGCATTTCCGTGTGCTGCTCTGGTTCGCCAGAAGCAGCTTAATCATGCTGGCCACATGACCTGGAAGCTGTATGCCGGCTCCCTCGGCCAATAAAGCGAGATGAGCGCTGCAACCCCAGAGTCGGTCACGACTGGACCTAATGGTCAGGGGTCCCTTTACCTAACCCTGTATACTTCCCTGACCTCTTTGGAGGAATGGTGGACTATACATGCACTAGATGTAAGAGAAAAGAGAGGTGAGATCTGGCAAATATAAACATTGCCCCCATAGTACCAGTGTGGTGTAGTGGTTAGAATGTCAGACTAGGACCTGGGAGACCAGGGTTTGAATCCCCACTTGGTCATGAAGCTCATTGGGTGACCTTAGGCCAGTCACTGCCTCTCAGCCTAATCTACCCCACAGGATTAAATGAGGAATGGGAGAACCATGCAAACCACCTTGAGCTCCTTGAGGCAAATGATGGGATTTAAATGCACAACCGGACGCCTACATCTGACCCAGCTGTAACAAAATTTGTCTCTCCCTGATCGGTCTCCACAGCCACAGCAGACGCTGCAGCCTTCCAATAGCTTGACCTTACCCACAAAGGCACACTTCTCCATTGTCTCCTGGTGTAGACGAATGCCAACCAACTTCAGTAAATGACTACTTATTTATATCTATTTTCTGGGCCTGGCAGGAAAGGTGGATCAGAGGGAGGAAGGTGGCTGAGGGTAGCCTAAGTAAACAGCAGCTGAGGACCACTTGTAGAGCTGGCATATAGAACCAGGATGAGAGCAAGCCAATACTGAAAGCATCTTCAGAACATGGCAGCTCTCAACTTGTGCAAGATTCAAATGTACCCTAGGACATCTGTCTAGAGGCTTTGCATGTGTGCTCAGACCTCCGGGTATAGGATGGTATCAGTGACAGATTTACGTATAAGCTAAACAAGCTATAGCTTAGCGCCCCACTCTCTTGGGCCCCCCCAAAAAAAATTAAAGGGGGAAAAAAAACCTGGATGTACATTTCCAAAATATAAGATAAAAAAATAAAATAAAACCTACGTACAGCAACAGTGTTTTGTGTTGTGTAGGCTCCTATGATGTAAGTAATGGGCCACGCCTGCTAGCCTGCTCCCTAAAATATCTCTGGTTTGCTCATTTCTATATATATGGTGCCTACATTCTGCATGTGCAAATGGCTTTAGATACCTATTAGGTCCATAAATTACCATATAGCATATATTCAACACAAAAAACAGTGACAATTTGTTGTTGACAAAGGACTACTGGACATATAAAGGCCCCCATTACCTTCAGTAGCTTAGGGCCTCATCAAACCTAAATCCGGCCCTGGGCAGTATATAAATTCAATCATAATCATAATCTATGTGGGCAGTGGTGGCTCAGCATCTCTGGGAGCCTTTCTCAATCTTCAGGCCCAGTGAAATCATTTCAGATGTATCCCTATGGCTATGGTATATTGTTTCATACCACACCTACCTTGCAGCTCAATCCACACACATCACATTTCAGCGCAAACTCAACAGCTTTGTGATGAAGACGGTGCACACGCACATTAAGTAGCAAGGTGGCATATGGTGAAGCAATCATCTTCACCACATGCTGAACACCACATGGATCCACTCAGCCCACAATCTCAGCAAATCAGCTCTTCTCTAGAGTAAGTAGTCAGGATGGGGGGCAGGAGTCTCATTCTGAGATGAGGAAAAATCCTGGACACTTTCCTATCGTCTCGACCCATCTTGTCTGCTTTTTCTGCATGAAACATACAGAAAACCAGACCCAGGAGCCCAGATTGGTCCTTTCTGCAATCGATTTTGCACTGTGTGAAATTGCTCAGAATCTCTGTGGAGTGAGAATGGGGTGCATACAGCTTCACCACAAGCCATCACCACCCTGAGAGCAAATCGCCATTTCTTCCACAGGGAACTCCAATTTGAAGGGGGTTTAAAGGGGCAACATAAAGACAGGCAAAAGTGTTGTCATTTCAGGCACTTACTCACCATCATCTGTGGTGCCAGAGGAGCAACTTGCAAGAAATGGAACAGTGTCATTACACACAGCTTGGTGCCTGCCATTCATCCCCTGTCAGCAAAAGAATACCACCCATACAGTCATTTCAGTGCACACACACGCACACACCATGGAGGAGGAAAATTAAAAAGATATTGGGCATGACCTGGCCTCTCCCACGGAAAACAATGGGACTTAAATGCATGCTTCACTTTGGCAGGATGGTACCATCTAAATAAGTCATGGCTTGAAAGCAGGATAGTTATTCCCAGTTAATGCTTATGTAATTTATCTTTTGAAATTCCCCACCACGAAAATTCCAAATCTCTTCTTACAAGACATTTCCTTTCAGTAGTTAATTATAGTTTGTCTCTGATGATGTTAGCCCATCTCTCCCCCCACTGCCTTTCCTAGTCCCTAGCGCTCCTAGCTGAAGCTCTTCACACAATGCTTTCAAACCATCGATGGAATAGGCCTGTTTTATGCTGAGGGTTGAGTCATCGGTCTGGATGAGAGCAAAGGGTGCTTTCTTCAAACCATGCACAGCTCTAATTAGAGAGGGTGCAAAATTTCTCAGGTGTTGAGTATTGAGGCTGATTCATTTCTCACACAGAAATTAATCATTCTTGCTTTTGAGGGCAGCCAAAGATTATATGATGACAATGATGATGATGGTGATGATGATGATGAAAACCAGCATCAACAGAAAACAAAGATATGTTCAGTGTAAATGTATGCTAACGGCATTGTTATTTAAGCAACAACAACCACTCACACTTTTAATGCAATATCAGTGGTGTAGCATGGAGGGAGGCCCACGGGGTGGTCGCCCCAGGTGCAAAATTGTTAGGCGCACAAAATGCCTGGTGCTTCCTCAATACAGCTGCGTACTTCCATACCTGCACTCCACTGAAAACAGCTTCTCCATGCGAACCAGGAAGTGACCTCTCCAGACCACAGAACTACTGTTCTTTTCTTATCTCTGCAGCTGCAATCTCCTGGGTGATGTGGATGCCATTAGGAAATAGGATGTGCATGTGTACTCCGTCCATTTCCCTCCCACCCCCCGCCACACGGCCCTGGGTGCCGGCAACCCACGGTATGCCACTGTGTTCTACTGCTGGAGAGCTCAGGAAGACAAGTTGCTACTACATTTGAAATATGGGCACATGAGGTGGGAAGCACATCAGCAGCCGGACTCCCTTTGAAAATTTCAGCCGGGCAACTCTCGCTGCCAAAGAGGCAAGCTGCTCTTCGGTTCTTAAATGGAGACTTGTCTCTTCAGCAGTTCTGATGCTAGAGCAAAGATGTCAGTGGAACTTTGGGCTGTTTGGTTGACTCCTTCCCACAAATGTGCATCGCATCTCCAGGTTGTAACCAAATACTAGTTTTTATAGCATCACTATCCCTTGTCGTCATAAAATCACTATTCTTCCCCTATTCTCCACTCTATATTTATGCATGTGGTGCTTGCAGTGTAGTTCACATTTATTTATTTTACCTTTATCATATATGTTTTATCCCAAAAGACCTCCAAAGGGTTTAGATTTGTATATGGCATGGACCAACCTCAGGCCCAGGGACCAAAAGCAACCCTCCAGCTCTCCCCAGGCCACACTCTTTACCAGCCCTGCTTTGGTGCTCTGCTTGCATCCCCACCCCCAATCTGGCTGGGATGAGCCCTTGAACTCTGGCAATCCGTCTTGCTAGGATGGATGGAGGATAGGGAGAGGTGTGTGACATACCCTCCAACATTTCTCTGATGAACATAGGGACGTCATATTCAATAGTAATAGTAATAATGATAAAAATAATTTTATTATTTTTACCCCGCCATCTCACCGGGTTGCCCTAGCCACTCTGGGTGGCTTCCAACATATATAAAAATATTAAACATTAAACATTTAAAAAAAACTTCCCTATACAGGGCTGCCTTCAGATGTCTTCTAAAAGTTGTAGAGTTACTTATCTCCTTGGCCCGGGAGTCTCCTGACTCCATGCCCTCCAACATTTCTCCAATGAAAACAGGGACATCCTAAGGAAAAGCGGGACATTCCAGAATCAAATCCAAAACCAGGACGGCTTCTGTAAATCCTTTCAACTGAAAGTGCTTCAGAAGGGCTGATCGACAGGTGATTAAGAAGAGTGCATTCTCGGGTCCATTTGGCAATGAAGGAGCTGCTTGTGGAGCCATTGTCACAAAGGTGGGTGTCTCTTCCACATTTGCTAATCTTGCCAAAGATTTGGAAATTGAAAAACATACCGTAATTTTCCGTGTATAAGACTAGGTTTTTTTACTTTAAAATAAGGTTAAACATCTGGGGGCGTCTTATACACGGATAGTGCATATGCCCATTTTCTAAATTTGGGGTCCCCAAAAGTAGGGGGCATCTTATACAGGGGAGGCGTCTTATACATGGAAAAATATGATATATTAGTTTTTTTGCAAACCCACTGCTTCCTGTGTCAACTTTGAACTATATCAGACATGTTAATTGACTCAGGAACCATCAATGTGGAAAAATCTGTGGGGAAATTATAATTTCTAAAAAGGATTGTTTCGTAAAAAATAGCCATAACTTAATGAATGGATGCAATACCAGTCAAGCTTGACCATCTCAAGGGTATAATTAACTATTTCTATTCATAGGAATAGTGTTCTGTCACACACACACACACACACAAACACACAAACACACACACACATACACAGAAAGCACAGCCTGTTTATTTGTAAATATGGGTGGGTGGTGTGAGAGAAGGACCAGTCTATTTCCAATCCATATTAGATTCACATATGTTCAGTTGTAAGTCTGCTCTTTTTAGATTATTATTTCTTTAAGTGCAGAAAAGGTTACATTTTCCGCATCTTTCATGGACACATTTTCCACAAAAGTTCACGTTTTTAAGAAGCTGAGGACTTACATCGTAAAACTCAGCTGTTGTATTAAGGAAATGCCTGTATATATTAAAAGAATCCTGGTGAAGATTCGCTAACAGAGCAATCCATAGGAAGGCAGCACAACTTTTGCTGGGTGTTACTTACCCCTATTCCAAACTCTATTCAGGAGTGCAGCTACTGCTACCTGAGGGCCTGACAGAGGGGAAACAATCCTTTAAACTCCCCCAGAATGCCCATTGTGAGTGTAATTTACCACGAATTTTGGCTGAGCTGGCTGAGTCAGGACATAGGAATTTTGCAGGCATCTCATAGTCCTAACCGAGTCCAAGCTGAGCCAGCTCAGCCAAAATTCAGCCAATTCCAAACTCCCCTCATCCCAGGGAATCTTAGTTTGAATTGCTCCCTGAACTTGCAATTCTATAGCCACTTACTTGGGAGTAAGCCCCATTGAACTGGGCTGCCTTCTGGGTATAGAATTGCAGAGGTGCATTTTCTTTCATGCAGGTAATTTTGAGCTATTTTTGTGGTTCTGACTGAACATCCGTCAACTTTTTATGCAGCTGAATAAATAAACTGAGATTGTGAGAGGGTGGTGTTTGATAAGTAGGTGGAGATAAGTGATTGAGGGAAAGAGACCTTCTGAGGGCAAATTTTGTCTCTCGTTTTTAACGCTTTTAATTGTAAATGTCTTTATGGGTTTTTTCCTCTGCTACTTTTATTGGTATAGTTTATGTATTTGGTTAATTTGTAAATGATTTACAGATTGAATAGGAGGAGAGCTATAATTGCTTTTTATTATCTATCTTTGGTGACTTCTTTATGCTGAACATTCAGTCTTGTATAGTAGTAACATTTGTAGGGGGAGGGGAATATGTGTGTGTGTGTGTGTGTGTGTGTGTGTGTGTGTGTATATATATATATATATATATATATATATATATATATATCTCCCTGGCTATGACATGTCATTAAATTCATTAAAACTTATCTGAAGATCCAGGAGATATTAATTAAGGAAGATAAATTATTGCTAACGTAACACAGAAATGTTAAATGAAAGTCATCAAAGGAATCAGAATTTCCAGACAACTGAATATTTGTTATGGAAGATGGGATAACGGGTATGTATATGATGGCATTCCTATATTAAAGGCAATAAATGAGGGAGGTCTTGCTGTAATGGTTTCAGGGAGCTTACCCCCCTTTTATTCTTCTTTTTTAAATACAAATTCATATCTGCTCTAAAAAAATAATAACAATCCCCAGACAGCTCATTAACAAGGCTTGAGCACAAGGAAGTCAGAGAAATCTGGCCTATTTCTTACAGAGGTAGGTGGTAAATATGTGTCTGGCTTTAGACCAGTGGCGCAGCGTGGGTTGTCAGCACCCGGGGCAAGGCAAGTAATTTGCGCCCCCTAACCCGTGGATTTGCGCCCCCTAACCCTAACCCCCAGATGTTGCGCCCGGTGCGACCGGCCCCCCCTGTACCCCCCACGCTACGCCACTGCTTTAGACTGCATGTGGAAACAGGGGATGTGCGCTGGCCGCAAGATTCAGTTCAGATTCAGCATTTCAGAAAACAGCTCAAGTTTTAATTGATCCAATTCTGCTCAGGGTCCAATTCCAAACCCTTGGTTCCCATTCATTATTACAGAGAAACCAAAATAAAAATGGTGATAGCTCCTGCACCCCCTTTTGACAGATATAGATGAAATTTGTAGGCATGGTAGATTATTTTGAGACTACAGATTATGCCAAATATCAGACAAGTAGGACCAGGGGGTGTTGCTTGCTTGGTTGTTTTTTGCTGGGTATAATGTTTGAAGAAGAAGAAGAAGAAGAAGAAGAAGAAGAAGAAGAAGAAGAAGAAGAAGAAGAAGAAGAAACCATCTATAACTTTTGTATTGTTTGACAGAATTGGATGGAATTTTCAGGTATAGTACCCTGAGGGGATGAAGCATGTTAAGTTTTAGAAATTTTAGAATTAATTTAGAAAATTAGAATGCTGTGGCTCCCCCCCCCCATAAGGACAGTATTTACAGTTTTAGGGTGGTTAGAAAAGGGATTGACTTAGTCCTTCCTATTGCTTTGTGGGCAGTTTGTATGAAAACAGTGTGCATGAGAGATATACTCTGAGGTAATAAGCCTGCCAAATTTCACAATGACAGGTGCAGGGGGGGGGTTGCAATAGACACCTTTATATTTGTGTTTTGGGGGAGGGGATTAGAGGGCATTCACTCCCCTCTCAGAGGTTTTGTGGCAATGTTTTTAATGTGAAAATGGCATGCACCAAGAGCTGCCACTAGGAAAAATGCCCTGCAGAAATTCAGAAGGATGGGGACAGTAGCTAAGGTGTTATGATTAATGGGGGTAGGACAGCTTCAGGCTTGTTTTCTGCTCAATTGACCCCCGAGGTCCCAAAAACTAAATGCAAAGCTAGTTTGGCAGGAGGCGGTGTGTAAGTATGTGGTACAGAGATAGAAGCACTTGAGTGTCCAGTATTTTCAAGCACCACTAGCAGAACAAGACCAAAGTGCTACATTACTTCAGAATTCCTTCTCCTAAGCATTATGAGTAGAGATCCCTGGTGCAATCATTTCTTCTTATTAGAAGTTTGACCTGTCAGTCAGAAAAGAGTTCTCCCTCCCCTTCATATTTTCCTTATGTGCCAAATCTGAGGAGTAATCTTTCCTTCCTTCCTTCCTTCCTTCCTTCCTTCCTTCCTTCCTTCCTTCCTTTCTGCAGTCACACTGTCAACACTGTTTTTCCCTATGTGCAGATCTCTGAAATACTCCAAATTGTTCTAGAAGTTCCTGCTTCAGTTCAAGATGCTTCAAAGAGATCCTACTTCTGTTTGCACAAGCCTCAAATCTTTCCTAACTGGCCCATTTCATCCAACGATTTAGGATTTATCTGAATATGATGCACACCACAAAAGGAAATGCACATTATCAAATACTTCATATATAGCACTTCTTAAAAAAAACTAGGTGTTAAGGAGAAAGTTAGGCAAAACCCCTTCTCCCTGACATGTACTGTTCTGTGTAGGGAGATCTTCTTCTTCTTCTTCTTCTTCTTCTTCTTCTTCTTCTTGCTATATTATTATTATTATTATTATTATTATTATTATTATTATTATTATTTTGAATGGGGAAATTTTTAATAATGTGAGGTGCCACTTACAGTGTAAAGCAAGGCAGGGCAGACATCAGGCTTGCAGGAAATATTTTTGTTTGTTTGTTTGTTTGTTTGTCTGTTTCCTGAAACCCTGAGATCTTCCAAACACCAACAAAGGCAAAAGACATACATTTAGAATTAAAGAATTCCAAGCCCAGGAACTGGTTTTGAAAACCAGAACCAAACTGAGCCCATTGTCCATTCCTGGTGACCACTTTCTAGCTTTCTTCATTTTGACAGTATACATTTGTAGAGGAGGGGGGTCATTTTGTTATTGCCTGTCTTAAGCAATTGGAAGTCAGAAAGCTTTGTGCATCTACTTTAAATCATTTAGAGGTATTTCAGTAGATCCTGATGTACCTTCTAAACACGTGTGATCTAAAGCTCAGACACTGGTTTATTATCTCAGCAAAACTCAATGTATATGCACTTTTTCTCCAGGGTAATATTTTTGCCCCCAACAAAAAAAATATATGCACCATCATGTAAAGGTAAAGGACCCCTGGATGGTTAAGTTCAGTCAAAGGCGACTATGGGGTTGTGGCGCTCATCTCACTTTCAGGCTGAGGGAGCCGGCGTTTGTCCTCAGACAGCTTTCGGGGTCACGTGGCCAGCATGACTAAACCGCTTCTGGTGCAACGGGACACTGTGGCAGAAACCAGAATGCACAGAAACGCCGTTTACCTCCCCGCCACAGCGGTACCTATTTATCTACTTGCACTGGCGTGCTTTCGAACTGCTAGATTGGCACTAGCATGTACATCCACAGGGAAAAATATGAGCCATATTTTCCTCCTGTTGGGGGGATAAACATTGTAAGGCATGCTTTTTAGCAGAACAACAACAACTAGTCTTTGTTTGCATTTTGTGAAAAAAAGAAAACTCTTGACCATCATGTGAAGTTCTGGCCTCAGAATTAGGCCAAAGCAAGGGGAGCCAAGGGGAGCCCCTAGTTGCTGCTGAACTGCAACTCCCATTGTCCTCCATCATCAACCATGCTGGCTGGGGCTGATGGGTTTTGTAGTTGCACAACATCCAGAGGATACCAGGTTGGCAACCCCTGCACTCGAGCTTTCCCTAAAACTTACTGAGCTGAAGAATTAACTTCATCAGCTAGTTCTATGCATCTTTAGCAGACACCTAACATCTATGCAAAAAAATTGGCAGAGACATGTGTCAGCTAGCATCTTGCACTGAAATATTTAATTTGGTGAATGAAACGCTACATTTTAAACCATTAAAATGTCTACAGTCTAAGGCCTTTCACTAGAACTATATATATAGTTAAGTTCCTATACTCAAGAGTTTTGTGGTTGTTGTGGCCTTGAATCTATTAGATCTCCACTCAGGCCTGTCTCCTTTTGCTTGTGCCACCATTTATTTCTTTTTAGATTTATATCTCATTTTTCAGTTAAAAAAAAAAATTAAGCCTGAAGGACAGCGCACAATTACAGCAATAAACTTCTACAGATCAAAATCAATCAAAAGGAAAAACTGCAGACACATGAGGCAATGTGTACAGGCACATGGAGTCACTGTGTGGCCTTGGGCAAGTTGCTATCTGTCAGCCTCAATTCTTCATCTGTAAAAGGGGAATAATAGTTCTTAAAAGATAATCCCTTCTTAGAAAAGTTGAGAGACAGCCTTGAGCCAGATAGTGTGCACCCTGCTGTTCCTCAAGGAAAGGCTGCAGTTTCTGTCCCTTTTCTGTCCTCTCCCATCTTCCCTATGAGGAAGAAGAAAACCTTTGGGTTCCCTTCCTCAAAACCTTTGGCTTCCCCTCCCCTCAAAAATGCCCAGTGCATTAGTCTGCCTCTTGGGGCCCTCAGCTTCCAGCTGTTATTGTCATTAGATTTTCTCCCTCCCTGGGGGTAGACTGATAATTCTCATGCTTCCTGTCCTTCTAGAGTTTTCAGCTACCAGGTTTCACACTCCTACATAAAGGATTCATGGGTGCAATCACAAGAGCAAGTAGAAGTTGGTAGGGCAGCAACACTTACCTGACCTCTGGCAGCTAACAGATTGGGGTTGAATCCTGACAAGACAGAAGTACTGTTTTGGGGGGACAGGAGGCGGGCAGGTGTGGAGCACTCTCTGGTCCTGAATGGGGTAACTGTGCTCCTGAAGGACCAGGTGCGCAGCCTGGGAGTCATTTTGGGCTCACTGCTGTCCATGAAGGTGCAGGTCAATTCTGTGTCCAGGGCAGTTGTTTACCAGCTCCATCTGGTACGCAGGCTGAGACCCTACCTGCCCTCGGACTGTCTCTCCAGAGTGGTACATGCTCTAGTTATCTCCCGCTTGGACTACTGCAATGCGCTCTATGTGGGGCTACCTTTGAAGGTGACCCGGAAACTACAACTAATCCAGAATGCGGCAGCTAGACTGGTGACTGGGAGCGGCCATTGAGACCACAACACGGGTCCTAAAAGACCTACACTGGCTCCCAGTACGATTCCGAGCAAAATTCAAAGTGTTGGTGCTGACCTTTAAAGCCCTAAATGGCCTCGGTCCAGTATACCTGAAGGAGCATCTCCACCCCCATCGTTCTGCCCAGACACTGAGGTCCAGTGCCGAGGGCCTTCTGGTGGTTCCCTAACTGCAAGAAGCCAAGTTACAGGGAACCAGGCAGAGGGCCTTCTCGGTAGTGGCACCCGCCCTGTGGAACGCCCTCCCACCAGATGTCAAAGAGAAAAACAACTACCAGACTTTTTAGAAGACATCTGAAGGCAGCCCTGTTTAGGGAAGCTTTTAATGTTTAATAGATTATTGTATTTTAATATTCTGTTGAAAGCCGCCTAGAGTGGCTGAGGAAACACAGACAGATGGGCAGGGTATAAATAAATTATTATTATTATTATTATTATTATTATTATTATCATCATCATCATCATCATCATCATCAGCGTCACTGAAGACTACCAGGAGTGGAGGTTGCTGAGGCAAAAACCTGTACCTTGCTCCCAATGGTGTTACACTGCAGCCACCTCATACCCGCTTCATCCTCTCAGTGCACCACAGTGATGATGGTGTTGGGAGTTCAGGTGAGCAACGCTGTCCCACCCAGCCTCCTTACAACAGTGATCTTCCTCAGGACAAACATTCTGTTATAGATCTCAGCCAAAAAAATTCAGATAATAAAATACAACATTAAAATGTGATGATTCAAAGCTGTGGTTTTGAGCCAGTGTGCCATGGCACCCTGGGGTGCTGTGAAGGATAGTCCATGGTGCCACAGGCAACACTGGCCTCTTTCCCTCTTTCCTTCCCTCCCTTCCCCTAAGCCCTCTCGCATCTCTGCCTCTCAAAGGCTTGCGCAGCTGTTTGTTGCAGTAGCCCTGGCTACAAACTCTTCAGGCGAATGGTGCCTCTAGGGCTGGCCAGGGGTGCTTCCCTGTAGGGCAGTGTGAGGAGGCATCTCTCTTTGGGGCAGAGGGGGCAGCTCAGAGATCAGCTACAGCTGCCCAGAGGGTTCCCAAGGAGAGGGGAGAAGAGAGGAGGCTGCGGGAACACTACACAAGGGAGGGTGTTCAAAAAGCAGTGAGTAGTTGCTTTGACCTTCAATGCATGTCAGATGTGTCTTCCAGCCAGCATGGTGAAGTGGTTAAGAGAGGTGGACTTGTAATCTGGTGAACCAGGTTCGCTCCCTGCTCCTCTACATGCAGCTGCTGGGTGACCTTGGGCTGGTCACACTTCTCTGAAGTCTCTCAGCCTCACTCACCTCACAGAGTGTTTGTTGTGGGGGAGGAAGGGAAAGGAGATTGTTAGCCGCTTTGAGACTCCTTGGAGTAGTGATAAAGTGGGATATCAAATCCAAACTCCTCCTCCTCCTCTTCTTCTTCTTCTTCCTGTTGTGACACTAGCTGTTGTGACACTAGTTGCCCATGTTTCACATCTCTTTTGAAGGATAAAGCAGGTTGCTGGTGGAAAAGTGTGTGTGTGTAAGAGTGTGTGTGTGTGTGTGTGTGTGTGTGAGAGAGAGAGAGAGAGAGAGAGAGAGAGAGAGGCAGCTATGGAATCTGTTGCTAAAACTTAATTGTATGCACTTTTTTTGTTCCAGGCGGAACTTCTTCCAGGATCTGCCAGATTTCCGTATCCTGGTTTGCAGTGGTGATGACACAGTCAGATGGATCTTGGATGCCATTGGTAGGTCTTTGAGACATTTTAAAGGTTGCTGGCTACACAGAGAAGGGTGACATAACTGGGCTCCTCACAGGGGTGTCGCAGAAAGAAGGTAATTGGTCAAGGGGACCCCAGAAGAGTGAAAACCTCTGATTTAAAGAATCTACAGAAATAGTGAAATGCAGGATAAAACTTCTCTCTCTCCCTCTGTCTCTCTCTCTTTCTGTGTGTGTGTGTGTGTGTGTGTGTGTGTGTGTGTGTGTGGTGGAGGGGAGAAACAAAATAAAACTCAGGTTACACAATGACAGCTCAGGTTTTGTTTTTAAGGTCTTGGGTGTTGTTGTTTTTAGAAAGTCTGGGTAAATTAACAAATTTCTTCACCTGACACTTGGGAAGCTATTGAGCAAGAGCACCCTAGCCAGGAATCCCTACTGTATACTAGGGAATGGGAATGTGTGGGGCTATATCTCACATCATCCCAGTCCATTGGCCAAGCTGGTCATACAGAAGTCAAACACCATCTGGAGGGCAACAGGTTATCCACTCTTGCTGTATGTATACAATAACAGCCACTTGCAGGGTACATACTTGGCCCACTCAAAAAGGAAGATGAAGTTTGAATTTGATGAGTCCAGCATCTTAGGCAGTGGAAGACAATTGCCTCATAACCTTATTTTAAAGCAAGGATGTGGAAAAGAGGAGTTGCTTGAGTGTGACCCACACAGGCTGTAGAAGTCATGAACATTTTGGCTTCAGTGACAGAGGTAACCGATCACCTTGTTACTGTATTCTACACACACACACACACACACACACACACACTTTTGTCCTTATATTGGTAGGGCATGGTGTTTTTTCCTCCAACAGCTTGTTTTTCCTTTTTTATTTCTGCTCTTGACAATGTCAAGAAAGAGGGCAGCATGGTATTGATTTAACATCCAGGGGGTTTTTTTGGTAGGTGTCCCAGACATCAGATCAATATGGCAGCTCCGCCTTCATTACAAGCCAACGCAAGCGCTAGGAATAATCCTAGCCTAGCACCCACAGGTCTGGAGGTCACTCTTCCAAAAAATGAACACAGCTATTACGCTGGGGTGGCGGTGGCAGAGGAGGAGGGTGTGTTGTCTTTTAAAGGTAGGAGGCTGTCAGGAAACGACAGAGTCAACAACCTCTTTCAAACCTCCAAGAAGATTGCAGCTTACCTCCAGAATGTGCAAAATCAGCTTTTCTTACCGAATGTGATTCCAATGGTAGAAGGAGCAGGGAGGTTGAACTGGCAACTCCCACTAGCCCCCTTCATTTCAGATTCTCCACTGAACCATGCCAAAATGTGCAGGGCTCCAGTGGAGCATGCTCCACTCCTTGACTTTCAATTTCGACAAAAAAAATGGGGAAATGGGCAAGCGAGGCATGACACTTCAGGAATAAATGATGTGCCAGAAGGAGGTGTTGAGAACCGTGAACTGACCCAGCCCTGTGGCTGCAGAGATTAAAACCACAGTTCTGGAACAGCAGAGGTGCAAAGCATGTGCTCAGTTTTACCTGCTCAGTGGCCAGACCAACAGGGTTCATTTCACACAGAAGTAGAGCCACGAAAGGTTTCTAAATATATGCAGATAGCAGCACTGGGCATGTGACAGAAAATGTGATGCTATATCTACTTACACAGGGCAAAAGGGCATTCCAGGTAAAGAAATAATCGTAATTGTAATCTCTGGAACAGCTGACAGAATAGAAAGGGGAGTGGAATATATTAGGAGGAGTGTCGCTGAGCTAAATCCATGAAAGCTTCTGGGCACTGGTAAATACAGAAGTGGGATAGAGAATTCTTTATTCTTTGAGTCTCCACTAATTCTAAATTTATGCAAATACTTCTGGGGAGCTGGAGCTGCAGTTAGGCAGTATTTGTGCTAAGCATTCTGCCACCATATGGAAAGAATGTGGAATCGCACATGTTGACATCACCATCATCATCTGTTTATTTATATGCCACTTTCCCACAATTGTGCCCAAAGCGGCTCACACAAGAAGAAGAAGAAGAGTTTGGATTTGATATCCCGCTTTATCACTACCCAAATGAGTCTCAAAGCAGCTAACGTTTTCCTTTCCCTTCCTCCCCCACAACAAACACTCTGTGAGGTGAGTGGGGCTGAGAGACTTCAGAGAAGTGTGACTAGCCCAAGGTCACCCAGCAGCTGCATGTGGAGGAGCGGAGACGCGAACCCAGTTCACCAGATTACAAGTCCACCACTCTTAACCACTACACCACAACACAAGTAAATGATAACGAAAACAACAATAACCAAACATATTAAGACCAATTGAAAATAATCACAATGTCAATAAATACAGAAAACAAATTCATATATCATTATATAAAACAATGCAAATAAATTAACAGTTTAAAGCCGTTAAAACCCTAAACGGCCTCGGCCCAGTATACCTGAAGGAGCGTCTCCACCCCCATCATTTTACCTGGACACTGAGGTCCAGCGCCGAGGACCTTCTGGCGGTTCCCTCACTGCAAGAAGTGAGGTTACAGGGAACCAGGCAGAGGGCCTTCTCGGTAGTGGCGCCCTCCTGTGGAACACCCTTCCATCAAATGCCAAAGTAATAAACAACTATCTGACGTTTAGAAGACATCTGAAGGCAGACCTGTTTAGGGAAGTTTTTAATGACTGATGTTTTAATGTATTTTTAATCTTTTGTTGGAAGCCGCCCAGAGTGGCTTGGGAAACCCAGCCAGATGGGTGGGGTATAAATAATAAATTATTATTATTATTATTATTATTATTATTATTATTATTATTATTATTATCACTGTTTAACAGTGAGCAGGAGAGAGAATGATGTGCAACATAGGAATAAAATGGCATACTCTCAACTGGGACATTCTGCTCTGGGGAGCCATGCTCTCACATGAGTGCATGAAGCTCAAAAACACACATCTCATATGAGATTGCAGCACCCAAAAACCTGGAACCCTGATTGGGTATGTGTGCAGTAGTGGAGTTGGAGCCAGTATGTAGGGCCCTGCTGTCTGAAGCTGATTAGGACTCTGTTCTGTAACATGGGGATAGCTGTTCTGTTGGTTCTCATTGAAAAACTTTCTGACTAAAACGCTCAACCCTTAATGTTATGAAGCCCCCTTACATGTTTGTGCTCTTTTGAATCTTCAAATGAATTCAGTCTTTGAAAACTAATGCCTTGCATCTTGAAGTGCTTTATATTACATTGGGGAGAAGAAGAGAGTTTTGAGCAGTGTTTCCGGGATGGCAGACTAGGTAACAATCATCACTAGCAATTTGCCTGCTGCAGTATAAAACTAGACATGCCTGGTCAGGAATAAGCGCCACTGAATTCAGCGCAGCTTACTCATCCCAAGTGTGTGTGTGTGTGTGTGTGTGTGTGAGAGAGAGTGAGTAGGTTTGCAGCCTTCAACTGCTATCTTGGAACATACAGGTTTGTGCATTATACTGTGTGACAATCAGTTTGCAAAAAGCACCAACTGGGCTTGGGTTCCATACAATAACAGGACAAACCAAATCAGCTTCTAGTCACATAGATCTCCCAAGCTTATTGGCACTCCAGCAAGTTTTCTACCCTAGAAACAGTTGTACTCAAAGGCAACAAAGTCTTCTGGGGGAAGATTGAACCTCTCCAAGAAGGTAGTGGCTACTCAAAACTAATTGTTTTGTTCCTGTGAAATGTGTTCAGTGGATTTGGTTGCATCTCCTGTGCTTTCTTTTTTAGAAGAGAACGTGTTTCAACAGAAAGCAAAGAGATTTGATATGATTAATTGCTCAGTTCTGATAGCCTTGGTCTGGCCAGCAAAAAAAGAAAATTATTATTTTCTTATTTATAGGACATCTCTATTTTCACTGGAGAAATGTTGGAGGGTGTGCCATCTTAAAGTCTGAAGCAACAGCCACTCAAAATGGAGGGAAAGAAATGGTTTCTAAGTGAGCTGCCTTCGAAAAAAAGTTGAACATTGTGAAAACCACCTGGGTAGAGAAGATATAGGCAACTATGCCACCTCGGGGATTGTCAGCCATTTTGTTTTCCTGTATGTGTTCGCCAGGCTGTGCTCAGGCTGCAGCTACCCAAAAATTTTAACAAGTTGTTGCTCTGTGCTGTGTCAAAGTCAGTCAGCTCACAAACTAATTTCCAGCATGCCCCAATTGCTTTTCCTATCCAGGAATCCAAGCTTTTTTGCCCTGTCCGGTCCTTTCTTCCTATCCCCCATTGTCCAAATACTGTCTGTTCTTTCCCAAATACCTATTGCGGTGATTTACCACGTGTGGGACGTTGTTTCTTCCTAGCATACCTTCCAACAATTAGACACCCGCACAGCCCACCAGAAATATGGGTAAGGGTACACTTCACCTTACCCCATGTACGGATTGAAGATATACATTGCTTATCAAGCGGTTTTAGGCCAATGCTTTTATTTATTTATTTTGACATTTTATATTCCACTTAATTACAATGATCTCTAAATGATGTGCAGGAAGCTCAATGTATACAATAAAGACCGAAATCAATTCAAAAGGATAAAATCTCATATATATATATATATATATATATATATATATATATATACATACACACACACACACACACACACACACACACAGTGGTACCTCAGGTTACAGACACTTCAGGTTACAGACTCTGCTAACCCAGAAATAGTATCTTGGGTTAAGAACTTTACCTCAGGATGAGAACAGAAATTGAGCGGCGGCAGCGGGAGGCCCCATTAGCTAAAGTGGTACCTCAGGTTAAGAACAGTTTCAGGTTAAGAACGGACCTCCAGAACAAATTAAGTTCTTAACCAGAGGTACCACTGTATTTATTTATACAGTGGTACCTCAGTTTTTTAACGTCATGGAAGCCGAAGGTTTCAATTTTCAAACGCTGAAAACCCAGAAGTAAATGCTTCCATTTTCGAATGTGCCTCGGAAGTTAAATGACTTCCACTGAGTCCCCCCCCCCATTTTTTTCCATTTAATTTGCAGACTGCCCTTTGCGCCTCGGTTTTCAACGTTTCGGAAGTCGAACCGTCTTCTAGAATGGATTAGATTCGGAAACCGAGGTGCAGCTGTGTTTGTTTGTTTTGTATACTGCTCTTCATCCACAGATCTCAGGGTGGTCGACAACATATAAATATATAAACAATATAAAAATATTGTTATTTATATTTATATATTATATAAATATATAAACAATATAAAAAACCACAAGAGTTCCAGCACCTCTCAGGTGGACGCCATTGCCATTAGAAGAGAACAAGGGAGGCGTTTGTGGTGAGTTCTGGCCCGTCTTTTTCTAGAAAAATAGCTTTGGGTAGATGGTTGTCCAAGCCAAAGCCTTAGACTAGAATACCCAGCAAATCCTAAGCAGTGCTGCACAAAAGAAAATAAAGATGGTATACAAATTCCATTAGTAAAGGGTTTTGGAAACCACTGGCTGAAGTGACTGAAGTAAGATCGTGTTTTTATGACCTTCTTCCCAGATTCCTTTTAACAAAGATGTTTTTGCCACCCACCCCCCTCTCTCTCTCACGTATTTATATAGTATATGGAAGCAACTTTCTGGTAATAAAGGATTTAATAACCCACTGTTCCATGTAGAAAGAAAGCT
The DNA here is from genome assembly GCF_027172205.1 of Podarcis raffonei. Taxonomy (NCBI): domain Eukaryota; kingdom Metazoa; phylum Chordata; class Lepidosauria; order Squamata; family Lacertidae; genus Podarcis; species Podarcis raffonei. Next base: position 28,058,888 of record NC_070603.1, on the reverse strand, counting down.
CATTTGTTTAATAGGCTGCTGTTTGGCTTTGTCATGTTCATTTAGTTTTTTAATGACGCGCAGTTGTGCCAATATTGATTTTAGCTTATAGGGAATTTACTATCTGGGATTATCTGAAATTTAACCATTTTATCTTCCGGGCAGGAAGATGGATTGCCTCCTGCTCATACTCTTGAGTTACAGGCTGTGCGCCATGCTTTATGATGGAGTCCAAATCACCCCCCTCCTCTGCTCGCCTAATTCGTTAAATATCACCCCATCAGGTACTGCTGAGGCTGCTGGAGGGGTGGGGAGGGGTGGTAGTTGATGTGTTTTTCATCTGGCAAAGAATAATGGAATTCTGTCAAGAACAGAAGAAAGGAAAGTGAATTTCCTCTGTTCTCTCTCCTCCGCTGCGTGCGCTGTTTTAATCTCTCTCCCTATATATAATTCTCTTCACTTCTGTCTCTCGACGGGATGCTTCTTTCCCTTTATTGCTTTCTTGGTGTGTACACAGAACTCAGCTGCACCTGATGTTTTGGCTCTGAAGCCCCTAGCAACCCTCCGGCATGACTCAAAATCTCCATTCCATGTTAGGAGATACTCCTTTGAGTGGAGGATCTGAAATATACATAGGAACCGGGAATCACCCTCAGGGCTATGCTGGCCTCTGATTCAGGCAGCGTAGCCAATATATATATATATATCTGCTAATAACAATAACCTTCACCCATCTTTCCCCCCCCTTTCTTTCTTTTTGTTAATAACAATAACCTTCACCCATCTTTTTCCCCCTCCTTTCTTTCTTTTGTGTCAAAGTCCCACTGATCGAAAAGAAGCCCGGTTCTGTTGGGTGTCAGAAGACACGGAATCACTTTTCCTGTTTTGTGTCAAGCTGCAGATAAGGTTGGTTGGAAATAGCTGGACAAAACGGAGGCAAAACACGCACGTACACTGTGGAGCATCCTGATTCATAGCTGCAATCCAATTCTTGCACATGTTTGGTGCTAAAACAAGAGAGACTTCTTCAGAAGCTGGAAAGAGATGCCCTTTTTATTGTGCATCCTTGATGGTTTATGTTCATGACGGTATTGGGGCAGTGATACCTGTTCTTACTTTCAATACTATTTACGCCTGTGGACATACTGCATCATTTCCACTTGGTGCATGTCCTATAGCTTCCTGCTGAAATCCTAAAACTTTTCATACTGCAAAAGTTCCTGTATAGGGAGCAGTGAGTGAGCGATCATCCTGCTTTTGTTATGTTTGGGGCGTTATTTTGGTTTTGTGCCTGTACTCACAATGAAGTTGTTACAGTAAGTGCCACACTCTTAACAGGTGTCCATGTGGTGCTGTGGTCTAAACCACTGAGCCTCTATGGCAGATGAAGGTGATTGACTACATGGGTCTAGCAGAAATGACGAGCAGAATCCGAAACCAGGGAAGAGAAGCAGCGGAAGAAGAATGGAAAAAATTTAAGGACTATTTAAAGAAATATTACAAAATTAATGAAAGTTAGAATGATGTTGGATTAGAAAATAAATGGTTACTATTAGTAATGGATAAGATAAGGAGAATAAGGAAGATTAAATTAAATTAAAATAAGGGAAGATTTGCTGAATAATTGATTAGAAATTGGAATACAGAAAAGGGAGGCATGAGGAAGTCGGAGAAGAAAGGTATAAGAAATTAAGATCTGAAATTATACTTGTTTTTTTGTTTTTGTTTGTTTGTTTGTTGTGTTTATTGTGGTGTATTGTTATGTTTTTGTGGTTATAAAAAAATTCTTTAATAAAAATTATATATAAAAAAAAAATAAACCACTGAGCCTCTGAGGCTTGCTGATCAGAAGGTCGATGGTTCGAATCCCCGTAATGGAGTGAGCTCCCGTCGCTCTGTCCCAGCTCCTGCCAACCTAGCAGTTTGAAAGTATACCAGTGCGAGAAGATAAATAGGTATCAGCTCATCTTCCTCCTTGAGCTCAGTGGTGGTAGAAGCCGGGATGGCTTTTGTGATTCCAAGACTGTTCCTGGAAAATCGGGACCCTTGGAGGGTATGAGAGTGCAGAACTTGGCAACCGACTACAGATTCCTGGAACTCTATAAGGGCTCGGTCTCTTGTATAAACATACGAAGCAACTTTATGCTGAGTCATGGTAGTCCATATACCTTACCATTTCCTGCTTAAAATAGCTTGGTCTTCCCAGGCCTGCTACTACCCAAATCCCTTTCAAACAGGAGATGTGACTTTCTTATATATAAAGCATACACGGAGTCTTGGCCTCCCCTCTCTTTTACTCTGCAAGCTTTTCTTATTTTGCCCTTATAGCTTGCAAGCACATGCTGAAATGTTGCATGTTGAACTGCAGACTGAAACCTCGGAATCCAGAGGCGTGATTTCCACTGGGGAGGAGGGAATTTGGTGCCCCATAGATCTCCCCATGCCCTAGCAAAACACAAATAAATTATGCACAATAGTAAAAATTGCAGAATAACCTTTCAATCAATTTGCATAATTTATATAGGTCACAAAATCCAGCTTTCTTCTCTTCTCCAGCTTTCCCCACTCTTAACGCAGTGTGCACACACAACCAAGATTTACTGTGCGATCTGGCTGAATCTCACTGAGGTCTGTGCAATGCCTGACCAAATTGGTTCCAAATATTTCCGGTGCATTTGAGAGATGCACCAAAGAAAGCCCAATTCCTCCTCTAAGAAAGGAAATAAAGTCTGATTCAACAGTCACAGCCCACAGGTGCTTAGCAGTCCTGACTGAATATTGCTGTCTGTTCTGAAATCTGAAAGGGGATCATATTAAAATTCTCCTCATCTGAATTTCCGCTCGGTTTTTAGACTTCCAAATTACAATCCTAATCTGAGATAGGGTGCAGAACTGCCATTGACTAACACATCCCAGCCTTTTCGCTCATTCCATCGAAGTCAGAAGGTGTGTGTGTGGTGGGGGGTGTTGGTGATATTTGCAGAAACAGTTCCAGGCTGACCCAGCTGAAGGGTCCATCCTGGGACACTTACGAGGGGGACACAGCAGATCTGGCTCCAGAAAATCTGCAGCTGACTCCTCTTTTCTCTGCTCCACCCCCATAGCAGCGTGTTTTTGGACTTGCAACCTCTGATGGAAGCAGCTGCAGAAGTAGCTTCTCAACCACCCCAACTTTCAGCAAGCACAATGGGGCCTTTGCAGCTGCAGAGCCTCTCCCTATGCTAGCAGAACCCGGTGGAATTTGGTCTATAGACAACCTCTACCATAACTTTAGGCCATCCAGCAGTACAGTTCAGGTGCTTAGGATTACTCTGTTTGCCTTGTTCCTGAAAATGAGTCAATGCATTTGGGATTTCCTATTGTTCTGTTTTTTCAAATGTCTAAATTATAGCGCAAAAGCCTGTGTATTCACTGCTTATTGCACCTTTCTGTTCCTTCACTACCTTTGCGCCTGTCTCTATACCATCCCATACATCACCAGTGTGTATGTTTGCACACACTGATATCACACTGCAGAAAGCAATCTCCATTGACAATAAAGGTGTCATGATGGCTATATCCTAATGAACCTCTTAGGCTTGCCGATCGGAAGGTCGGAGGTTCAAATCTGCAAGACGGGGTGAGCTCCTGTTGCTCTGTTCCAGCTTCTGCCAAACCAGCAGTTTGAAAGCACTCTGGTGCAAGCAGATAAATAGGTACCGCTTCAGCGGGAAGGTAAACGGCATTTCTGTGTGCTCTGGCTTCCGTCACGGTGTTCCGTTGTGCTAGAAGTGGTTTAGTCATGCTGGCCACATGACCCAGAAAGCTCTCTGTGGACAAACACCAGCTCCCTCAGCCTGAAGCAATATGAGCACCGCACCCTATAGTCGCCTTTGTCTGGACTTAACCATCCAGGGATCCTTTACCTTTACCTTACCTATCAGAGGCAGTTGCTAGGGATCCTGAGTGGGGAAGTGTTGATGTTCCCATATCCTGCTTGTGGGCTTCCCAAAGCAATCTAGTTGCCCACTGTGAGAATAGAACACTTAGTGGAAGAAACCTGGCAGGAATGGTAAGGTTTTACCTGTTGCTGGACAGATGTCAGCAGAGATGCCAGGCAGACCTCACTGGGGAGAGGCTTTCCACAAGTGGGGAGCCAGAAACTGAAAAAGGCCCTCTCCCTTGTCGTTGTCCTCCTGGTGACAATAGCTTTGCTTCTTACTGAAGAGAGTTGACCAATGCTGAGTGGTCCCCGTTTCCTACCGCCCTGCTGGGTATTCCAGAGAATTAAACTAGAAGAAACAAAAGAGGCATTCAGCAAAATCATCAGGATGACAGGCTTGTTTGCAAACAGAGTCTGTGATTCATACAAAGTGAGGTGGGCTCAGTGCAAGAGACAATAGGGCTAGGATGATAGACACTGTACCTGTTTCCCTGTTGAGGCGTTCAGAACATCCACAGCTTTGAAGGAGTTTAAGGATAAAGACTGACAAAACATGCTAAGAGTGGGGGAAGTGGCTTGATAGCATAATCACTGCTCACAATACAATCATAAAATGTTCAATTTGGTTGTGCAATTTCTCCATGTACTTCATTCTGTACAGGAGAAAAACCTACCCAACTCCACATCTCAGAAGGTGGATTCAGCAGTTTTACATCTGCTTCCTGCAGACACCTCTTGGCTACATCCATTTTAATGGTTAGATAGATGATAAATAGAGATAGATAGATGATAGATAGATAGATGATAGATAGATAGATAGATAGATAGATAGATAGATAGATAGATGATAGATAGATAGATGATAGATAGATAGATAGATAGATAGATAGATAGATAGATGATAGATGATAGATAGATAGATAGATAGATAGATAGATAATGATGATGATAGATAGATAGATGATAGATAGATAGATAGATAGATAGATGATAGATAGATAGATGATAGATAGATAGATAGATAGATAGATAGATAGATAGATAGATGATATAGATAGATAGATAGATAGATAGATAGATAGATGATAGATAGATAGATAGATAGATAGATAGATAGATAGATGATAGATAGATAGATAGATGACAGATATAGATAGATAGATGATGATGATAGATAGATAGATAGATAGATAGATAGATAGATAGATAGATGATAGATGATAGATAGATAGATAGATAGATAGATAGATAGATAGATAATAGATAATAGATAGATAGATGATAGATAGATAGATAGATGATAGATAGATAGATAGATAGATAGATAGATAGATAGATAGATGATAGATAGATAGATAGATGATAGATAGATGATAGAAAGAAAGCCAACAAGGAGGTGAATGATATCCAGCATTTCACACAATATGAATGACTTATTTGCCTTTGGGGCAGAAGTTGTAGGTGTGTGTTTGATGCAATGAGCTTCTGGATTTTAGGAGACAAACAATATTCCTTCACTCCAAGGCGGATTATCTGGATGAACTGAGAAAAGAATAGAGTGAGAACAAGAGAAAGATGTAGATTGGTAAGAGCTTCAGGCAGTGAGGTCCCACTTGCATTCGGATGGTTCCTCAACTATTATTGCGAGAAAGAGCCTAAAATCTTGGGCTCTTATTCTTCAAGAAGGATGGTTTTATAATGAGGAATGGAAAATGATCCATTGAAAGGGCCCATTTGCCCTGTTCCCATCCAGCATATGCAGACCCTTACTTGTAAGGAAGAAGGTGATATTTATTCAGGCAAGTAATGGTACTGACTCAGCAGCAGACATAGATTGAGGCAAGAAGTTCAGCACTGGACAAAAATGATAAAGATGTCCCAATAAGTTTCCATACCCTACCCACCAAGGTTTTGAAGATGAGCTGTTTCATACTCACTCCTGAGGCTTGCTTGCCTTTCTGGGATTGCAAATGTGTGTCCTGTTGAGGTGGCTGGGTCTGCTCTCATCTGTGAAGGTGGTGCCTGGTTCTAGGCAGCAAGACTATGCCCTCCTGTTCAGGCTCCTGTTCAGTCACTGCTGCCTCCTGGTCTGCCTTCCTCCTTGGCTGCTCACAGCCCCATTACTACAAATGAAATGTCAGAACAAACAAAAGAGGACACTTCTTCCATGGATAATTAACTTTTTCAATTCACTGCCATAATAAGATGTGATGGTGAATGCTGACTTAGATGATAGTAAAAGGACATATTTATGGAGGAATCATCCATCAATGGTTGATTGTCATGAAATTTATACAATATCTTCATGTTCAGAGCCATTATACCTCTGAATAATCATTGTTGTTTGGGGGTGGGAGGGGGGTGAAAAACGGTTTGCCTTCATACTTGTGGGCATCATTGAAGAATCTGGCCAGCCACTATTGTAAACAGGATACTGACCTAGTTGGGCCCTTGGCATAATCCAGCAAGTTCTTCTTGTGTTCTTCTCTTGTGATCTCATGAGAACCAAGTTCCTTTCCCATCACTGATGTAGCTTTGCAACTTTCAAAACACTTAAACATATTTTTAGTAAGGTGAAATATTAATATGTGGGCACATAAGAACATATGTAGTATTCAAATAATGCACAACAAGCTCTGCATGGTTATCTACACAGCTATAATCAATACAATTTTCTTTCCTTAAATAACTAAAGTTGTGAATTTTCATTTCCCAGCATTAATGCTCACTTCTAATATTTACCTAAATGAACTTTAAAAAGAGCCAAACAGGTGTTTTCCTTCTTCTGCAGAAACTCTACAACCTCCGTTCTCACCTCCTCAAATCTAGACTCACTCTCCTATATTCCATTTATGGGTTATTCATCTTTTAAAGCCAGACTGAAGCTATGATAACAGTGAAGGAGAAATCACTCTAAATTGTTTTCCTTTGTACCCACCATAAGTCACAGAAGGTCTGTTACCCTATTCCTAACACAGCTGCACATGTTTTCTTAGGTCAAGTGGTACCTATAGTCAAATGTCTGGGGCTCCACTTGCCTCTTAAAGATCATTTAAAGACTGGCTTCTTTCTAACACAGAGGAGGACCCAGTGCTGCTGTAGCACAGTAGCCTTCAGCCTTTTCAATCAAGGGTCCACCTTTAACTCAAATATCAATTTCTTACATAGTTCTACGGTGGTAGCACTGCTGCTGCTGCTGCTGCTGCTGCTGCTGCTGCTGCTAACTCACCTTAGATCAGGTTGCAACCCAGTAGTGACTCCTCCTGACCCACCACCTGAAGACCAATGCTGTAGCTGTTGGTGGCATCAGTGTTGGTGCATCCCCATTGTCTATCACTCTATTCCTTTTTTTATATAAAATTTTTATTAAGGTTTTCAAAGTATTACAAAAAGAAAAAAGAAAATGAAAAAATACAAAATAAAAACAGTTAAAAACAGTTCGGACTTTTCATATCTTATTTTTCATTTGCCTATTCCCCGGACCTCCTCACACCTCCCTTTTTTGTATCCAGTTCAATTAGTTGATTCAGCAAATTCTTTCCCTCTTTGTTCTTATCCTAATCTTTAATCTTAATATATTATAACTTTAGATTATCCCCTGTTAACAATCCATTTTTGCGCATCTTTATAACATTACTGCTGAAAACCACTTTACTTCAATCCAACATCATTCTAACATTCATTAATTTTGCAGTATTTCTGTAAATAGTCTTTAAATTTCTTCCAATCTTCTTCCACCGACTCTTCTCCCTGGTCTCGGATTCTGCCGGTCATTTCCGCCAGTTCCATATAGTCCATCATCTTCATCTGCCATTCTTCCAGAGTGGGTAGATCTTGTGTCTTCCAATACTTTGCGATAAGTATTCTTGCTGCTGTTGTGGCATACATAAAGAAATTTCTATCCTTCTTTGGCACCAATTGGCCGACCATGGCCAGGAGAAAGGCCTCTGGTTTCTTCAGGAAGGTATACTTAAATACCTTTTTCATTTCATTATATATCATCTCCCAAAAAGCCTTAATCCTTGGGCACGTCCACCAAAGGTGAAAGAATGTACCTTCAGTTTCTTTACATTTCCAACACTTATTATCGGGCAAGTAATAGATTTTTGCAAGCTTGACTGGTGTCATGTACCACCTGTATATCATTTTCATAATATTCTCTCTTAAGACATTACATGCCGTAAACTTCATACCTGTGGTCCATAACTGTTCCCAGTCAGCCATCATAATGTTATGTCCAACATCTTGTGCCCACTTAATCATAGCAGATTTCACCGTTTCATCCTGAGTATTCCATTTCAACAGCAAGTTATACATCCTAGACAAAGTCTTAGTTTTGGGATCTAACAGTTCTATTTCCAATTTTGATTTTTCCACCTGGAATCCAATTTTCTTGTCCAAATTGTATGCCTCCATTATTTGATAACAATGAAGCCAATCTCGCACTTTGTTTTTTAGTTTCTCAAAACTCTGCAATTTCAGTTTATCTCCCTCTTGTTCCAAAATTTCCCAATATTTTGGCCATTTGGCCTCCATATTGAGTTTTTTCTGAGCCTTCGCTTCCATTGGTGTCTATCACTCTATTCCTATCCGCTAAATTCCTCATGTGCCCTTTTACTCCATCTCTCCATCTCCTGCTGCATCAAAGAGGGTGATGCAAATGACTTAGAAAATGACCATGGTTAGGAAAGTTGTAGTAGGCTCTCCATCACTGAACATCTTTAAGAAGAGTCAAAGCAGAACCCTGAGGGACAGGGAAGGCTTTTCGGTGTAGGATGTCTGGCCTCAAGGCAGACAACAGATTACATGTTTTGTTCAACTCTCTTTGTTATGGTGTTTGTTATCTACACTGGATACAGTTTGGAAGATTACCTTTCCCCTTCTTTCCAGCTTTATAATATTCTATAATGTTACTGAAGTTATCTATTATTCTTAGGAGTTTCTGCCTCTGTGGGCACATCAAGAATGAAGCTGGGTTACATCTTTTTCACAATTCCACAGAATAAACTTTTCAGCAATGAACATGACAGAATGTTTTGTGGGCCCTCCAGTGTTTTGCTTGCGACTTTGAACACTGGGACACATTCAAGTAGGGGTTATAAAACAAGGTGTAACTGCTCCTGCACACACACTCAGATGCTTATACCCAGTGCTTTTTTCCCCCTCAAAAAAAATGTTTAGGGGTACTCTCATTTTGACTCACAAAAAACCACTATTTTATAGTTCAAATTGGGAAAAATAAATACAGTAAATGGACAAAAGTACAAAGATTCACAAAATGTGTGGGGTATGTGTACCCCTCCATCCCCCCAGAGAAAAGCACTGCTTATACCATGATACTCTTCTGCTTGTCCTGGGCAGTCAGCATCACCCCCACAGAAACATGCCCGATTACTAATAGCTATTAAGTCTTACATAACTGCAGGGCTGCAGTGGACCCCCAAATGGTGCCCTGCTCCCCATCAGGGAAGAAGAGGTAAGGGAAGACCTACATCAGGAACAAGGGGGGGGTTGACGTTGAGATCTGCCGCCCCAGTGAATCCTTCTACCTGTGTGGTATAGTGGTTAAGAGTGATAGACTCGTAATCTGGTGAACCGGGTTCGCATCTCCGCTCCTCCACATGTAGCTGCTGGGTGACCTTGAGCTAGTCACACTTCTCTCAAGTCTCTCAGCCCCACTCACCTCATAGAGTGTTTGTTGTGGGGAAGGAAGGGGAAGGAGAATGTTAGCTGCTTTGAGACTCCTTTGGGTAGTGATAAAGCGGGATATCAAGTCCAAACTCTTCTTCTTCTTCTACGTGTGGAGGTTGCCTCACCTTGTAGGCCAAGGCACCGTGCTCCTCTGTCCCCAACCATCCCCAACCCCCCAAGAGAATGAAGGACGACACAGACTGATTTTGGATTGAAATAGGCCACAACTTTATTGAATACAGATGAAAGAGGTTTGGCTTGGGCGTGGGGCAATCAGTTACTTCTGGCCTGTCTGCTGGAAGTGGCAACATAGGTCGATCTGGCAGTGGGGATTCCTAGGACTTATGTGCATAAAATAGGGTGACCCCTGTAGCGATCGCCCTCTGGGGGAGTGCCATCGGCCCTGGCCCCCAACTGGGCTTAAGGACATAGGCAACCCCCCCCCCGGAACCCATTAATGGGATATCTCAGCATTGGAGGGACAGGCAGAGACTATAACCTCCCCTCCATCCAAGACGAAGATTCACCTTGCCTTATGCATACGCTGGCCCTGCGTGACTGGCTCCAGAGAGTCCATGCAGGAAGCGTTGTGTCCAGTGCTTTCCCCCCCAAAAAACATGTTTAAGGGTACACTCATTTTCCTACTCATATTGAAATACTGCCCCTCAATGCAGCCAAACTTAGATTCAGAAAATGTTTAGGCATATGCATACCACTGTGCCCCCCCCCCCCGAAAAAAAGCACTGGTTGTGTCTATATGTTTTAATGTGCTTGCTTTGTCAAGGGAATGCTTCCTGCACTTTTCCCTTACGGATGTAAAGATAGGAGAACTGCCCTTCTGAAATGGAATGTAGATCGATATAGTCAGCATTTTGTTTTCAACAGTAGCCAATCAGATCCCCCCTGGGGTAGCCTACAAGCAGGGTGTGAAGCTAATAGCTGTCATAAGAATATCAGAAGAGCCCTGCTGAATCAGACCAAAGGCCTATCTAGTCTGGCATCTTGCTTCCCAGAGTGGCCAATCAGATGCCTGTGGGAAGCCCAAAAACAGGACATGAGTGCAATAACCTTCTCTGGCTGTTGTTCTTCAGTAGCTGGTATACTGATACTGGAGACAGTGCACAGCAGGGATGGAGGGGAATTTCATTCCCTTTGTGTTTTTAAATGAACTGACCTCATTCACAGCTCTTGGACTAACACACAGATTAGAATGTAACAATCCTTTGGATTTTACACTCTTCTGAATGTTGCAGTTCTTGACCAAAATGTACCAAAGTGCCCCAAAGTCCATATTTTGAGGTAAAATATATGAATAAATGTCAATTGAGATACAATGTCCATATAAATACATGTTTCTGGGCACCGCAATTTAAGAAGGACATTGACAAGCTGGAACTTGTGCAGAGGAGGGCAACCAAGGTGATCAAGGGTCTGGAAACAAAGCCTTATGAAGAACGGTTGAAGGAGCGGGTATGTTTAGCCTGGAAAGAGGTAGCCTGAGAGGAGATATGATAGCCATCTTCAAATATCTCAAGGGCTGTCACGTGAAAGAGGGAACAAGCTTGTTTTCTCCTGCTCTGGAGGGTAGGACTTGAACCAACGGCTTCATGTTACAAGAAAGGAGATTTTGACTAAACGTACAGAAAAACTTTCTGACCGTAAGAGCTGTTTGACAGTAGAACCGTCTCCCTCAGGAGGTCGTGGATTCTCCTTGGAGGCTTTTAAGAAGAGGTTGGGTGACCTTCAGTCATGGATAATGTTAATAATAATATTAAGAATCACTATGTTGCTTCTTTGAGATCCTAGTATGGACTTTGTTTGAAATGTTGCCAACAGAAGCTTTTCTTTGCTTAGATGCCTGCATTTAGGGATTCTGGAGAAATTCAGTTTTGCAAGTTTGGAGACAAGCTGACCTGATCCACACCATCTAGACTAACGTGCAGATTCCAGTTTCCAGAGCAATTTGAACCGACAACTGAATCCACCTTTGCATCTTTGGTGTTGACCTTTAAAGCCCTAAACGGCCTTGGCCCAGTATGCCTGAAGGAGCGTCTCCACCCCCATCGTTCTGCCCAGACGCTGAGGTCCAGCACTGAGGGCCTTCTGGCGGTTCCCTCATTGCAAGAAGCAAAGTTACAGGGAACCAGGCAGAGGGCGTTCTCGGTAGTGGCACCCACCCTGTGGAACACCCTTCCATCAGATGTCACAGAGATAAACAACTACCTGACATTTAGAAGACATATGAAGGCTTCAGGGAAGTTTTTAATTTGTGACATTTTAATGTATTTTTAATCTTTGTTGGAAGCTGCCCAACAGAGTGGCTGGGGAAACCCTGCCAGATGGGTGGGGTATATATAATAAATTATTATTATTATTACTACTACTACTACTACTACTACTACTACTACTATTATTTGCATCTGAAGCCCTGCCAGCTCATGGCAGCCAGGGTGGAAATTGGTGTGTGTTGCTTTTTGCTCTTTGGGGGATCCATGGGGCTTTGGATCCAGCAAGTTGGATCCACAGTGGGGACTTTCTGCTCTACCAGTGGAGAACTGCCAGCAAGTACTTACCTCCTCTCTTGGCAAAGCTCGGCAGCTCCACCAGAGTGGCGCCCCCTCACCACCAATGATGGGCTTCTCCACCAGTGGAGGCCAGCAGACAAGAATCTACACACCATTCTATTCCCCCCAGCCACCATTGACATGGGGAGAGGAAGCATTGTGCTCACTCCAAGTTAACCACCATTGTCTACACTTTTTCAATGTTATTCTGCCATTCGCCACTTAAAAAACATATACAGTGGTACCTCGGGTTAAGAACTTAATTCATTCTGGAGGTCTGTTCTTAACCTGAAACTGTTCTTAAACTGAGTTACCACTTTAGCTAATGGGGCCTCCCGCTGCCACTGCACCGCCGGAGCACAATTTCTGTTCTCATCCTGAAGCAAAGTTCTTAAGCCGAGGTACTATTTCTGGGTTAGCGGAGTCTGTACCCTGAAGCGTCGGTAACCTGAAGCGTCGGTAACCCGAGGTACCACTGTATAGTGGTACCTCTGTTTTCGAACATAATCTGTTCCGGAAGACCGTGCGAGTTCTGAAATGTTCAAAAACCAAAGCATTTACTTCTGGAAGCATTTACTCATGGAAAACTCAATATGGAAGCTGCTTGGTTAGTTAACCACCATTGTCTACACTTTTTCAGTGTTATTTTTGCCATTCATCACTTAAAAACATATACAGTGGTACCTCGGTTTTCGAACATAATCTGATCTAGAAGACCATCCACGTTCTGAAACATTCGAAAACTGAAGCATTTACTTACGTAAGCATTTGCTTACAGAAAACTGAATATGGAAGCCACATGGCATGTTCAACTTGCAAAAAGTTTTGGAAACCGATGCATTTACTTCTGGGTTTATGACGTTCGGAAACCAAAACATTTGTTAACGGAGACGTTCGGAAACCGAGGTACCACTGTATTGAAATACATTTTGAAAAGCATTTTTGAGACAGAAAATCTATTTAGAAATGCATCTTTAAATACATATACAAATGTGATTTGTGTGTGTGTGTGTGCACAGAGGTTGATTTATCTTTAAATGCAGATTAATGAGAATATATATGAGTGAACACAGGACAAAGCAACAAGGGACTGGAAAGAGACTGATTCATCCATCACCAGCTGTAATTCTCTATGCACTGACTTGGGCGTAAGCCCTGTGGACACCAGTAAAATCAACTTCTGCGCATACATGAATAGGATTGGGCTATTAATGAAATGCTGGCTGTGCTACTGGAATATATCAAGAAATACTATGTGTGGAATTAACTACCGTGTTTTACAGATTGTAATATTTATCTTTTTGCACTTTTCCCTAATTAGCTGTATCCCTCTTCTGCATTATTGTTCCATTTGTAATCTGCACAGGTTTGTTGTGTAAAGGAATAACAGTATAAAAGGTAAGCAGGATTCAAAGGATACAAGATTCTAAGTTACACTTAATGGGAGAAGCCATAACTCTTTGGCACAGTGAATGTGTTGCCTGCATAAAGTTAAAAATTCAGTCCCTGCCATCTCCACTGAGCATGAATCATAGGTAAGGTAAAAAGGTAACTGTAAAGGACCCCTGGACGGTTAAGTCCAGTCAAAGGTGACTATGGGGTTGCAGCACTCATCTCACTTTCCTGCCGAGGGAACCGACGTTTGTCCACAGACAGCTTTTCAGGTCACGTGGCCAGTATGACTAAACCCCTTCTGGTGCAACGGGACACTGTGACGGAAACCAGAGCGCATGGAAACGCTGTTTACATTCCTGCCGCAGTGGTACCTATTTATCTACTTGCATTGGCATGCTTTTGAACTGCTAGGTTGGCAGGAGCTGGGACAGAGCAACAGGAGCTCACTCCATCTCAGGGATTCGAACCACCAACCTTCCGATCGGCAAGCCCAAGAGGCTCAGTGGTTTAGACCACAGCGCCACCCGTGTGAATCATAGGTACAGTTCTAGAGTCAGGTGGAGTATACACAGTGCTATTTTTCTAGAAAAAGAGGTTCTGGAACTCACAATGAATGCCTCCTTTGATCTCTTATAACGGCAATGGAACCCACCCAAGAAATACCAGAAATGAGTCCCTGCGAGTTCCGGCTGAAAAAAAAGAAATGATGCATACAGCTCTGGGATAGATGAACTAACAGTCTCACTTGGGAACACGCTAAAGAAATTGAAGGAGTACTATTTTATCTTAGGATAAGTTGACCTATGAAATGAGGTTTTTGTGCTCAGTTGAATATAGAATGCTACTTAAGGTAAACAGAATTTCTCCTGTGATCTGTGTATCCAACCCACTGATGCTGAGTCCCAGTCAGCATGCTCTCAGTCCCAGAGATTTGACAACTTCCCCAACTTGCGCCTTCATTATACACCATCATTCATTCATTCAATTTATATACAACCCTTTATCAGACGATCCCAGGGTGGTGTGAAACAATAAAAATGCATTACAGAACATCAATGATAAAAACATAATGAAATAAAAATACTGACAAACAGCCAATAAATAAAATAGCAGTCCTGTCCCCCACACTTTCACAAAGCGTAAGTTCTTTAACAGTCATAGGCCTGGGTAAAGAGGAATGTTTTTGCCTGGGGAGCCTCTCTGGGAGAGCATTCCATAATTGGGGAGCCACCACAGAAAAGGCCCTTAAGGCACCAGTTGAAAACATTCCTTTTCAACCAGGCCTTGGGCTAACTAACATCCTATATCCTTTTAACTGTGTTTGAGGGCGGGGTGGAGGAGTGGGGGGTTGTTGTTGATGCTGCTGCTGTTATTAATTAAATTTGTATACAGCTCTGCTCTGTTGTTGTTTTTAATTTTGTGTTTTTATCTGGTATTTTTATGCTGTAAACTACCTAAAGTCTAGGGACGAAGGGTGGCATACTTATCTAATAAACAACCAAATTCACTGTGTTGGGAATCCTGCCCCTTCATTTTATAATACAAATGGATCTTAAACAGCAAAGATCGAAGCCTTCCACATGATTAAATGGCTTTAGGACAGTGTCCAAGTCTGCAATCCTAAACACCCTTGCCTGAGAGTAGTCCCTATGAAATGCAATTGGGATTACTTGTGAGTACACATGCCTGGGATTGTACTTTAAGTCTTATGGTCATCAGTAGGTAACAGAAAGTTAGCAGCTCTCCATTCTGGTTTCAGACCTTGTTGGGGAGTCAAGTTATACTGATGACTTTATATACCACAGAACTCAGTTTTCAACTGAGAGAATCTAAGTGCATTGGCAGTTCATTTTTAAAAAATTAATATATTTATTGTGTTTTTAAAGAAAATGTGAAGAAAAACAATTTGTGCTGTTGCATGGCTATTTTAGGTTTGGGTTTTTTCGTGGTTTTTTTGTTTTGGAACCCGCTGTGTAACATTCAATTAAATTATGTTAAGCAGAACTTCCCAAAATCAAACTGGGTGATAAACAATTCTTGTGGTTCATTCTTTATCCTGCCCTTTCTTTCTTTGTATTTTTTTAAAAAATAATAAATCAGCAGTTTCCACATCAATCCATTCCCCACACCTGAACCTATTAGAGTTGATATTGTACAAAGTGACAGTTGACAGCAAATTCTATTGACAGAGTCTCATTGAACATAATTACTCAACAAGGACCATCCTGAATCCATTAGCCACAGTGTAAGTCAGCAGTAATTTTGTGACACCTTTGGCGCTCAGACAATGAGCATAGGGTCATGGAACTGCAAACGCAGCCCCAACCCAAAAGGGCACTGGGTAAAAGTCACCTCAGTCCAATGGAATGGCCTATTTTGTGTGTCAGTTCATTGCCATTTAGGCCAAATTAATTTCACAAAGATGCATACACAGACACAGACACACTGTGTTAATCGTTGTTTTCCCCCTCTTGCCTTTGATACTGCCACGTGCTGCTATGATGGACGTGAAGAAAAAGAGGTTTAAAGCCCAAAATCACCTCGGCCCAGTATACCTGAAGGAGCATCTCCACCCTTGGCATTCAGTATAGATACTGAGGTCCAGTACTGAGGGCCTGCCCCTGCCCAATATCTCAGAAGATATTGGAGAATCTATGGAAGTCCACAAAGAGAACAATAGCACTTTCCCAGAACTGATATTCAGAGACATACTATCCTTTTTTAAAAAAAATAATTTTTTATTAGATTTTCCACAGTGATAACACAAACCACAAAGCAAAATGATACGCAAAAACAGAAAAAGAAAAAAGAAAAAAGAGGGGGGAAAGGGGGGAACAATAAACAGATAAACAATAACAACAAACTTAATTCTTCACAAATCCAACCTTTTAAACATCTTGGTTGACTTCCTCAAATCCCTCCCTTCTGAGTTTCCTTGTAATTAAAAGTAACAGCTTTCCAATATCATTATTAAACTAAAACAATTTCCAATTATAGTCCATCTTATTCACTTTTCTTAACATTCTAAATCCCATTTATTTAATTATAACTTAATTTAATCCTAGGCCTATTTGTTTCTTTCAAGTAATTTCTAATTTTTTATGTTACAATATTTATTCAAATAGTCCGTGAATTTCCTCCAGTCCTCTTGAAACTCCTCTTCCTTCTGGTTGCGGATTCTTCCAGTCAGGTCAGCTAGCTCTGAAAAGTCCATCATCTTGGTAGTTGGTAGTTCTTGTGTTTTCCAATTTTTAGCAAGTAATATTTGGGCGGCTGTTGTGGCATACTATCCTGAAGTAGCACACAGCCATCAAGACTAGTACCATTGGCGGTCTTGCTCGCCATGCATTTGTCTAATCCATTTTTAAAGCCAGATGAGTTGGTCTCTATCACTGCATCCTTGGTGAACTACTGGCAAATGAGATTGCGCATCTCCAAATGGACTCCATGGCAGCTGTCAAACAGCCGTTGGGTTCCAAGCAATGAAATTACTACTGATAACATATGGCCTGGATTGAAAAGGGCATCTGGAGGGAAGGTTCTCCATTGCTGACAGTTATCCATCCTCATATAATATATTGTTTCACTTCACTTTGGACTATGTAGCTGTCACTTTTCAGAAGATGTTGGGAAACTGAATAAAGTTTTGATAAGTGTTATGCAAGGAGAGGAGTTTCTGCAAATGAAGTGAGCATATTAATTCTGTTGAAGAAAGGACATTACGTTGCATGTAATCATTTTCAAATATTGAAGTGGTTCTAATAAAAAACCACCAGAGAACAGTTCGTCTCCCTTGCCAGTGACAGAACATAATGGGGTTCAATTTGTGGAAATTTAATTTCAGTTGCAGGACCAACTCACTGGCAGGGGAATGAATTTTCCAGGGACACTAACTTGATCATTTTGAAACTAGTTTGAATGTTTTAACAGTTTGAATAAATGTCTCACAAATAATCAGTGTTTGAACAAATGATATATCCACTTTGAGGGACAGGCTGACTGAACTTTAGTCTGACCTGATGAGATGGTTCTTCTATGGGTAGATTTGAATGCTGTTAATTCTCCTCTTTCAGTAAGTATATTATTCTAGTAAATGTTGGACTGGCAAAGGAAATTTAGCATTTGGAACAAAAAGAGGGGTGTGTGTGTGTATGGGTGTGTGTGTGTGTGTGTGTGTGTGTAGGTGTGTAGGTGTGTGTGTGTGTGTGTGTGTGTGTGTGTGTGTGAGAGAGAGAGAGAGAGAGAGAGAGAGAGAGAGAGAGAGAGAGAGTGTGTCCTGATGGGTGTCACACTGAATCAGTAAAATAGGTCTTGCTGATTACCTTCCTTCATTTCCTGGACAAATAACCATTTGAGACTGCTGAGAGCTGTTGGATAGAATAGCCGTCAGTGGTCATATCAGGGATTACTTAGAGCTCCTTCAGACAACCTGTTTCTTCTGCATTCATCCTAATTTGCTTGCTCAAAACTTAACAGTGGTTAAACGACGCCCTGTTTTTATTGAGCATTCATTCTAATTTGCTGACAGGGTGTTTACACATCTTCACATTAGCCATTCGCTCGTCCCACACTTTTCAATGACCTATCACTTTCCAAATTTCAAAATGTTTGGATTTTTTAAAAAAAGAATGGATTTGTTGCACTAGGACAATAGAGCCCTTTCATCCACTTTAACAGTGAAATCTAAAGTTCCAGCATGTAATTGAGTCCCTTCCAGAAAATAGTGACTATCTGGAGGTTGCCCTGTGATGCTGCTGTTTGGTGAAATGGACATCAGTGGTCATATCAGGGATCACTCAAATTGTGGGAAATAAAACACGGCCTGGTCTTATGATGCCATCAACCACAGAAACAGGCTACCCAATGTAAACGTGAAGCACTGATGAACATACATCCACTCCTTGGAAGGTAACACCTATAGGCCCCAACCTTTACTTTATCATTCCATCCTTGGGGTCCTTGATCTTCACTCTTCCCAGTAGACAGCACCTGCTATCCCATCTCCACTCATCAGTTACCCTATGCCAGGGATCTGAAAGAGGTAGACCTTTAAAATTCTGCCTACATCCTCCCAGTGGCTATTAAATATTGTTGGAGGACAGAGCACTGGAGATATATAGCACCTTTATAATATTTTTTAATCTACTAATGTACAAATTGAGCAGATATTATATGGTGCAGAATGAAGCACACATGCAGCAGTAAATTTACAGCAACATTATTTATTTCTGTTTATTTATTTTTTTAAGATTTATATCCCATTTCTTGATGGCCAAATAGTTTTCCCAGTGAAGCTTTAATCCAGTTCCCTAAAATCTAAAATCCATCCTGTTGATTTCTAGCTCTCTTCACAAAATACATCAGGTAACAGCGGTTACCTGCCACAGGCACATCAAGGTGACTCAAGGTGCATTTCAATATTAAAGAGCAGCCCAACTGCCCTTTAATCAAGCTATTATGATTCTCCATCAACTCCATACCCTCCAACATTTCTCCGATGAAAATAGGGACGTCCTAAGGAAAAGCGGGACATTCTAGGATCAAATCAGAAACCAGGATGGCTTCTGTAAATCTAGGACTGTCCCTGGAAAATAGAGACATTTGGAGGGTCTGCAACTATCAAACTAAATAGCAGAACAGCACAATTGTAGCAGAATTCAAGATCTGAGCTTCAGGTTCAAGGACTTTGGGGGAGAGAAAATCAGTTCTACCTTTCTAATATAATTTTTAACTTTACTTTTTACATTTGCTATGATGCTTCTATGTCTGAAGAGATATGTAAGCATAATATGACTGAACTAATTAGAAAAGCAATGACAAACCTAGACAGCATCTTAAAAAGCAGAGACATCACCTTGCCAACAAAGGTCCATATAGTTAAAGCTATGGTTTTCCCAGTAGTGATGTATGGAAGTGAGAGCCGGACCATAAAGAAGGTCCAAACTGCGAGAGGCAGTGGAAGACAGGAGTGCCTGGTGTGCTCTGGTCCATGGGGTTACGAAGAGTCGGACATGACTAAACGACTAAACAACAACAACACAAAGGTGTTGTTAACTCTGGAAAGAGCTCTAGATCTTTCCAGACTATTCATTTTTTAGTTCAGTAACTCGTGCACAATTCTTACACATTTGTTGCTCACAATCTAGACATCATCTGCTGCTGATTCACTTCTGTTGCCGGTATAGTTCATTTCCCCAGCACTGGGTGTGATTTATTTCGCACTTTGCAAAATGGGATTCTTCTCCCAGATAGTGCAGTCATGGCTATTATTACCATGTTATGGGATGTGAAGCTGCCCAAAATTTACAGCAGACTATGGACGTTGCTATAAGAAATGCAAGTGGCTCTGAGTCAAGCCCCACACAACTCAATCCCAGTGCTGTTTCTTTATGGAGAGTTTCTGCTCAAAAAAAACCCCCTGGTTCTTGGAAGGTTGTACATTGGTCCACTCCAGTTCTTTATCTCCGGTCCAGTATTTGTTTTGTGTTTAACAGAACAGCCATTCTCCCTCTTATGTGAGATCCAGCTCCAAGGGCCTTCTGGTGGTTCCCTCACTGCAAGAAGTGAGGTTACGGGGAACCAGGCAGAGGGCCTTCTCAGTAGTGGTGCCCGCCCTGTGGAACGCCCTCCCATCAGATGTCAAGGAAATAAACAACTATCTGACTTTTAGAAGACATCTGAAGGAAGTCCTGCACTGGGAATTTTTTTATGTCTGATGGTTTACAGTGTTTTATATATGCTGTAAGCCACCCAGAGTGGCTGGGGAAACCCAGCCAGATGGGCAGGGTATAAATAATATCTATTATTATTATTATTATTATTATTATTATTATTATTATTATTTATGTGTGGCTTGGGTATTGTGCTACTGCCTTTGAGATTATGTAGTATTACTATCAAAAACTGGCTAAAACTAGAATCTATTTGGGGCATGTCTCCGCAGATAATCAAATAAGCCACTGGAGCTCATAGCTGGGCATGCTACAATTTTCACATGACGTGTGAAATATAGATATGTGTGCAATTCAAAAGCACGCCACCCCTTTTAAAAGGGGAAGATGAAAAGCACCAAAAAGAAGTGATCATAGACATTTTGCCATCCTTCCTAGGAAACGCCGACATTTTCGGCTCTTATAGGCCCTTCCTAGGGTCCATTCAGGCCTAAAAACAGATTAGGTACATCACAGTTTTGCAATGATAATTGTAATTCAGTTTGAATTGAATTGCCTGAACGCATGAAAGGTCTGCTCTCTTTTTATTAAGTCATGGCCACAGAAGACAAAGTAGGAAGCGCTAAGAGAGAAAGTGTGCAGCCGATGACTTTTAACATGAGTTTCCCTTTTTCGGACAAATACTATCTTGAGGTACAGAATGCTCCTGCTGCCACCACCCCATCTAGACTGCCAACTTTTCATTGCCCTCCATTACTGTGCATTAAGCAAGAGATTCTTCTGGTGGAAATGCCTATCCACAAGCCAAGAAAAGCTTCTGGTTTTTTAATATATATATTAAAATATTGTGTGTGTGTGTGTGTCACACTATGTCAGCTTGACACGACCCCTTTGTGCTGTCAAATGAAGACTGCAATGAGCATGTCCAAAATGCTAAGGACAGCATGAACATCCTGGGCAAGACAAGAAGTGCTGGGATATGGTGTGGCTTTCTTAGGATGCTGGAGAATGGCTGTGTGTTTAATGACTTAGTTGGCGTGAATAAATCTGGGAGATGGCATGGCTGTTCTGGGAGAGACATGGTGTTCCCGCCAAAACATGAGGATCCAAATGTCTCCAAGAACATTATTTCAAGGAAGACAGTGCTCACACTATTCTCTGAATTAACCTCCTCTTTCATGCCATCCTCTAGGTACAGGAATTTGATAGGGCATGAGCTGAGCTCACCAGCTAAAATCCAGGAAAGGGTGTGAGGGATTTTCCCTTTGCAACACTGGAAAATATTGCTTTATGTCCAGTTCCCTGAGAGTGTGCTAGTCCGTGTTCCACACCTGCGTGTGCCAACTCCTTGGCTGCCTCTCAGTCCCTTTCCTGCCTTACTCACTTAGCTAATGCCTACTGGAGGGGGCTGTTGCTAGAACAACCAAGTTATTATAAACAGCCAAGTCACTCCTGGAAAGAAAGTCTTTCCACTTCTGGCCCTGTGGGTTACTAAGTAGTCCATAGGAGTTGACTAGCCCTTGAAGGGTTTCACAGAAGTGAACCACCGAGGTTCCAAACTCTGCTTCTCATATCAGGGTTTCCCATGGCTATGGCCACACACTCCTCCACCACTAACTATGGAGCATGAGACTCCAATTCTCCACACCACAGACGTCTCAAAATGCTTTTCAGCTTCAGGTAACCTCTCGGCTTCTCTCTAAGCTGTTTTGTTTTGTTTTGTTTTGTTTTAAAGTTCAGTGGTACCTCAGGTTACATACGCTTCAGGTAACATACGCTTCAGGTTACAGACACCGCTAACCCAGAAATAGTACCTCAGGTTAAGAACTTTGCTTCAGGATGAGAACAGAAATCGTGCTCCGGCGGTGCGGCAGCAGCGGGAGGCCCCATTAGCTAAAGTGGTGCTTCAGGTTAAGAACAGTTTCAGGTTAAGAACGGACCTCCGGAACGAATTAAGTACTTAACCTGAGGTACCACTGTAGTTTCTTTTACACACGGACCTAAGTCCCCTCTCCTTAGTTGGGCGTACATGTGAAGAAATGTGTCTTGTTCCCCAAGCTCTGATGGTTCTCTTCATTAAGAACATTCTAGAAATCTCCTCCTGCTTCTGAATCTCAGCTCCCACTGTAGGCCAAGAAGATTGTTTTTTCAAGTCCCAAGTTCTGACCAGGCATTGCCTTCAGGCAAAATCATCACGATTGTCTCACCCACAATAATTCGACAGTAGTCCCTAACTTTGTACTGGGAGTGAGGTATCTTGCTCTTACTCACACAAAAAGTAAATGTCTTTTGGAGATATAATAACTCTCACCACAAGAGAGAAGCTTTGCTTTCTTATGAAGCCTGGGTTCTGACCTTATTAGAGTCAATAAATTGCATTCCTAGCCCTATTCCCTAGCGAACAATCTTGGGCTACTTTCCCCTCTGCCCTCTGACTTCCATCAGGGCTCGCTCATTTTTTGTTCTCCATCTTAGGGTCAGTTTCCATTTTTCAAAGCACACCTATAACAGGAAAACACACACACGTTTTTTTAAAAAAAGGTTCTCTTATGGATATGGCAACAGGAGTTTGACCTTTGTGTGTGTGGTTTCATGCTTTGCTCACCTACCTGGAAACAATTCATACCCTGAAATAAGCATCCGTCTTCCACTGTCTCCCATGCTGCTGAACAGAAATTGTTGAAGGATCGCCCTGCTCAACATTCACAGAAACCAGTCAAATTCATGTAATATTCACAAAAATATTCACTCAACATTTTTGCTCAATATTCACAAAAGCCAGACAAATCTATGCAAAAAGGGTATAACCAACTCAGAAAACGCTTCCACCCATTGGAAACCCACAACAAAAACAATTAAGTCTCATTGCCTGCCAAAAGTCTGTCCGTATCTCTTGCCTATTTCTTGAGGCCTTTGTGGGTACTAAGGTCACATCACCGCCATACATTTTAAGCGCATGACTTTCCCCAAAGAATCCTTGGAACTGTTGCTTGAAAAGAATTCTCAAAATTGTAGCTCTTTAAGGGGTGAACTACAGTTCCTAGTGCAGGAAATACTGTAGCTTGAACCACACAGTCAACTTAATTGAAGTGTTTAGGTATCACCCGAGTGAGAAAGGATGGGAATGGCTGTTATTTTTACACACATTTCATTTATTCAGTGTGTGAGCAGGGGAAGGAAGTAGGGCTCCTTCCAGTAAGGAATTCTGGACTATCACCCACAAGGTTAATTTGTCCTTCCTGGACTGCAGTTGCCATCATCCCTCACCAGTGTCTATGCTGGCAGAGTCTGATAGGAACTGGGGTTCAACAACATCTGCAGTGCAGGTTCCCCCCATGTTTTAGAGCAGGATTTTCCAGTTGTTTTTGGACCACAAGTCCCATCATCCCTAGCTATCCAGGAGCAGTGGTCAGAGATGATGGGAATTGTAGTCCAAAACCGTCTGGAGACCCAAATTTGGGGAACGCTGCTTTAGAGGAAGAGAAAGGATACAAATTTCAGTAGAGTGGGGCAACTATTTGGGGCTAAAGAAGACCAAACTGCCATGCAAGAAGACGGTGTTTGAAAACTCCAGAGGCAACGCTGCATTTCCACAAAGCAAAAATTCCTTCTGTTTATAAATCTCCATGTCAGAACAAAATTCTATTTATCCTGTGTAATTGAGAAGGTGTTGAATTGGAGGCTCCCAGCTCTCAGGCTGGCATGGCAACTTTATGAGCAGTTGAAATAATTCGTCATTTTATTTATCTGGGTATGTGTTTTTAAGACTAATAAGAACTTGGCGTCAGATCTACAAAAGCACTTTCCTCCCCCTTAACTTTGCCGTGCTCTTTTAATCTTGCACAATTGTGGCTTTGGGCTTGTTTTTTTTAATGATGACAACCCTTTTCTTCTCCCTCTATTTTGCAGGTGAACCTCTTTAACGAGACGATAACAGCAGTTTGAAAGAAGGAGCTCTGAGAAAGGATTTCTGATGGGTAGAGCTTCCCCTAATTGTGGCGGGAGAATGACTGCACCAGCTGAAGGAAGTAATAGAATTTCATTTGAACGAATAATGCTTGCCTTGTCTCCAACACCTTTCATCCACAGTTCTCAAAGTGCCTCAAATGTGCTAATTCCCTGCATTGATGTACTGCTGTCATGCTAACTGTGGGTTGCTGCAATGGTTCCCCACCTCCAATCTTCGCAGCCTGTAATAACATCTTGTGTGTACTTTTTTGAAATCTTCATGGGAGAGGCAAGCAAGCCCAGCCATTGACAAGAGGGATATTTCTGAGACAGGAGACAAAACACTTTTAGCCACCTTTTTGCAGTCCAGATCTCCACTCACTCCAACTTTGCATGGCTAGACTCCATTCATAATAATGCCACTTCCAACCTTAGCTTGTCTTGACCATACTTGGTGTGAATGTGAATTTTTGTAGTGAATTTAAAGCACAGGGCGGAAGCCATTTGCTGAAGTGTGTGTGTATAACAGCAGCTTGGGGAGGAACACATTTCATAAGACCTGGGTGTGGCTGCAGTACCAGTGCTGAATATCCCACCACCACCTACAACTAGGACTGGGCAATTTCTGCCTTTCAACATTGCAATATATCACCAACTAAACATCGTGATATACCAATATATCACAATGTCTGAAATAAGGATGGAGCTATACAGAGGCGTTGGCTGGCTTCACAGTTTTTCCCACATTGTGATTTTTGCATAGCGCACACACACCATGATTCTTGATATTTTGTCAAAATTATGAAATCCATGATATGGACTTCAAACCAGTTTTAAATAATACATCACCCAGGGGCCCTACTTACAAACCATCTACCCCCAATAAACAGCTGCCTTTAAAAAATAAGGTAGAACCAATCAAAAAATAAAATAAAAATACATTAATGTGTTGCCTAGGCTGGTGCTAAGTTTCTATATTGGGGCAGTGGGTACAACTGATGAATCAGCTGAAACTGGCCAAAGTACAGCATGCCGTGGCAGCTGTTGAGGACCCCAGAAGCAAAGCTGGGTCTAAGAGTGCCCCCCAACAGCAAACTGTCTCTTTCCGGGAAAATGTAATCCTAACCCAAAAGGTTGGGATTCAATCAGTTTGCTGAGTCTGCCACCATTAGCTTATCCAACTTGTCTGAATTTTGATTAAAATTATTCAGTTAGTTAGTTAATAAGAGAAAAATATGCTAATGCCGGGTAGTTAACGTTTAGTGCAGTGTTTCCCAAACTTGGGTCTCCAGCTGTTTTGGACTATATTTCCCATCATCCCTGGCCACTGGTCCTGCTAATAGGGATGATGGGAGTTGTAGTCCAAAAAAAGCTGGAGACCCAAGTTTGGGAAACCCTGCTCTAGTAGAATCGCATAGGCTGGAATGTAGCCTACTATACGAAGGAAGGCTACATCTATTGCTCTGGCCAGGTTATTATTATGATTAAAGAACAAAGTAAACAAGTAAAAATATCACAGAACACATACATCATATAAAAATCCTTCCCAAGATACTTATACTGTCCTCAGCAGTATATATGGTTGAATGTATTCCTGCTTCCTTTTTCACAAATAAATACCAAATAAACCCCATTTTTCACTATACAGCTTATTAAGTTGCCTCGTTCTCAATATATCAGCGAACTTGACCATGCATGCCAACTTCCCGGCCCTTAAAATGAAATCCTCTGAGGTACAGAGGCTCATTCCCACACACCCCTTGAGTTGTAGCCAATATTGGCTGTTTTCCCCCCTCGGCTCTGTCCGCTTCGTTATTTATTTATTTGTTTGATTTCATCTTACTATGAAGACCTATAAGAATCCACCCTTCACTATACAGCCCCAGGGTGGGGTTCATACCAAATAATAATAATAATCAGTAGAGTGGTACCTCAGGTTACATACGCTTCAGGTTACATACGCTTCAGGTTACAGACTCCGCTAACACAGAAATAGTGCTTCAGGTTAAGAACTTTGCTTCAGGATAAGAATAGAAATCGTGCTCCGGCGGCGCGGCGGCAGCAGGAGGCCCCATTAAATAAAGTGGTGCTTCAGGTTAAGAACAGTTTCAGGTTAAGAACAGACCTCCGGAACAAATTAAGTACTTAACCTGAGGTACCACTGTATAATAAATTAAAGCAGCATATAGCAATAACACTTCAATTAACTGTAAAACGGTAATGTAATATCTTAACGTATTTGAAGCTCACTGGGTGACCTTGGGCCAGTCACTGCCTCTCAGCTTAACCTACCTCACAGGGCTGTTGTGGGAATTAGAGGAGGGTGGGGAGAACCACATGCACAACCTTGAACTCCTCGGAGGAAAAGGTGGGGTATAAATGCAGCAAATGAATAAGTAAATAAATAAAATAAGAAATTTTCAGGCTCACTTTATGAAATAAATGGATTTTGTTGTGTTGAATCTTGGAACAACATACTGTACTTTCAAGATGCAACACTGCCATTTGTGTGTTATTTTCTTTATCATGAAATAGTGTGCGAATTTGTTTGTTTTTAACCTAATTTGGAGAAATTGTTTTTTTCATATTTGGGCAGGGTGGGTGCCTTGTTACTGCTGGATCGTTTAGCACTCTCAGTGTTTTGTAGAAATTATCTTGTTTTTTACATTTTCTAATTGCTGTTGTATGTTGTTGTTTTTTACCCTCAGAAAGGCAGCCTATATTTAAAATTAAAATTAATTAAGTTAAATTTAACTTTAAAAAAAACAGCACTACATTAGGGGAGGTGAGACAATAATTTAATCTTTAACTTTCCACCCCCATAGTTTACATTTAAAATATTATAGGGGTGCAACTAAACATGTAATGGGAGAAGTTCTGTGACCCTTAAATTGCCTGACCTGTGAGAAATCCTTCTAAATCTGATTATTCTTTGTGCCTGGGATGATTCTTCTCACTGACTGCTAGCACACAGTCCTCAGTGTGTGTGTCTGTGTGTGTCTGTGCATGCGCATGCGCATGCAACTCTCTGTCTCTGGGGACTGAGTGCTGAATGCGACACAGGGAGTGTTTGTTGTGCTGCTAATACCCTTATTGTCTCCTGAATCCCCAGGGAAGAGATCACCATGGGACTTAATGCGTCTTCGCTCTCTCTTTCAATCAGCCGCTGCCTGAGCAATTTGCAGCCTGTTCTCCAGGAGTCTGGAACGCCATTTGCCTGTGTGTGGTCTGATTAAAGGTATTTCGCTTCTGGTGCATGGAGAATATCACCCATGTGAGGCATGATGTATATGCAGAGAGGATTAATTCCTGTCAAAACATTGGAATACATCCTAACATGGTAGTTCCCAGCACAGAATCTCCATCTCCTTTCTCCTCTAAGGCCTTGGCAAGAGAACACAGCCAGGCTATCCTGCCAGGAAGATTCCACTCAGGCAGACAGGATACCATTTTAGGGTCAAACTAGAAAAGGCACCAGGGATGCTAATGTTTTTATTATTATTCATTAGATATATAGACCGCCCTTCATCAGAAGATCTCAGGGTGGTTCACAAGATAAAAATACAAAAGAAAAACACAAATAAGTACAGTGGTACCTCGGGTTACATACGCTTCAGGTTACATACTCCGCTAACCCAGAAATAGTGCTTCAGGATAAGAACAGAAATTGGGCTCCGGCGGCGCGGCAGCAGCGGGAGGCCCCATTAGCTAAAGTGGTGCTTCAGGTTAAGAACAGTTTCAGGTTAAGAATGGACCTCCGGAACAAATTAAGTACTTAACCCGAGGTACGACTTGTAGTTAAAACAACAAAACAATACCAATCTATATCATATACAGTGGTACCTCAGGTTACATACGTTTCAGGTTACAGACTCCGCTAACCCAGAAATAGTGCTTCAGGTTAAGAACTTTGCTTCAGGATGAGAACAGAAATCGTGCTCCAGTGACGCAGCAGCAGCGGGAGGCCCCATTAGCTAAAGTGGTGCTTCAGGTTAAGAACAGTTTCAGGTTAAGAACGGACCTCCGGAACGAATTAAGTACTTAACCTGAGGTACCACTGTATATCTATATCTATATCTATCTATCTATATCTATCTATATCTATATCTATATATCTATATCTATCTATAACTATATCTATATCATCTATATCTATATCTATATCTATATCTATATCTATATCTATCTTGGTTCTCCATTTTTTTCTGTGCCAAAGGCAGCTGTATTTAAGAGCAGGGGTAGATCAGGACCTCAACACAGCGGAGTGAGACTTAACTCTTTCCCCCACGCTGCTTCTCTGATACAAATCCCACCAAGCTACTGTTTCAGCAGAAGGGAAAACAGACAATCACCCATAATGTCACTGTATGTTTCCGCCTTCACAGCTGATAGCAGCCTGAGGGGGGAAAATGATTGGGGTCACAGCATGACAGAATGGTTGCACCACCCCTTCTGGAATTGTGGCCCTAATTGAAGTTGCCTCTGCCAACCGCCATTAGTATACATATAAAAAAAGTCAAGAGACCTTTAAAGAAAGGTTGAAGGAGCTGAGTAGGCTGGAGAAGAGAGGATTAAGCCTCAATACGAGAAATGTCTTTAAATATCTGAAGGGCTGTCACATAGATGACGGAGCATATTTGGGTCCTGTTGCTGAGGAGAAGGACCCAGACCTGTGTGCTGAAATGAGAAGGGATTTTAGGCTAAACTCTAGTTTCATTTTTAATGGAACAACATCCTGTTGGTGCAACCTGTCTAGCAAAGCTGTATGACACGTCTGAAATATGTGTTGGCTAAGTCTGGCTGGAGAATATGCACTATACACAGGGCTTTTTCATGCGGAACTCACCGGAATTCAGTTCCGTCACCTCTCAGGTAGGCGCCATCGCCATTATAAGAGAACAAAGGAGGTGTTCGTAGTGAGTTCCAGCACCTCTTTTTCTAGAAAAATAGCGCTGCTCTAAAGCATTAAATCAATTAGCATTTTGAAACTTAAGTAATACAACTATGAGGTGAGAGAACCAAGAGCTTTATCATCTACACTGGGGGCGAATATCCAAAAAGGCAGCTATTACTCTTGCAAAGACATGCCCAGGGATTGCAAGAAAAGCAGCAGTGATCTCTGAGGTATGAGGATTGCAGGTGCAAAAACGTATTGCACCATGAGCTAGGCAAATGCCATCTCCTACAACAGAGGCACAACCCTGAGGGAAAACATCTATGGCAGAACACAACAAACAGGTTGCAACTGAGGGGTTGTGGCGCAGAGAAACAAATAGTCTAGAAAGGCCCTAACTTCAAGCAAGAGGTCATTTTTTCCCTCCGCTCCCCAATTCTTTCTAAATATACGCCACCCTGTTTTTGGCTCATCCCCTGGCTATTTTTGGAGGAGGAAGCAGCAGTGAGGTCAGTAAGACATGCATTCCTGCAAATACGCTTGTCCTCTGAGAAGCCAATCAGGTTTCAGCAACAACACAGCCATCGATTTCCATTTTCAGCTCTTATCGAGATTTATTTATCATTCCCACAGGTAAAAATAGTGACCTTGGGCTGGCTTCATTTGATATTCACAGTGCGGGTCAGTGCATCTTCATACAGACCTCGGTGTTTGTCGATAACCAGCTTATTGTTGATCTCTCAAAGTCAATATGAGATCCTTCTGTGGTGGGGGAGGGGCCGGGGATGGAGAGAGATTGGAGGACGGAGGCCTATTTAGCGACACTAGATCTCCTTCTGCTGTGGAAAGAAAAGGCAATCCTTAACTCAAACAAAGCTTTAGCCTGAAAAATCACAGTTTAAAACCAACTAAGCTCCTAGCAAACAGAGAAAGATAACTGTATAACACAGCAAATTACACATAAAATGTAGCAGTTGGTTATTAAAGGGGGGGATTGTAATGGAAGTTGTTCACACACATTCCTATGCTGAGCCAGTCTTTTAGAATATGTACTCTACAGCAGGTTGGCTTAGGTGCCTTTTTCAGAACTCGCCTAGTAGGACAGACATTTTGACATTTTTGTTATATACTGTGAGAGCTGGGTGTGTCTACTCCACCGCAGGCCCATACCCTCCAACACTTTTCTGATGAAAATAAGGACATCCTCTTCCATACCTTCCAACATTTCTCCAATAAAAACAGGAATGTCCTAAGGAGAAGCAGGACGTTCCAGGAGCAAATCAGAAACCAGGACAGCTTCTGTAAATTCGGGACTGTCCCTGGAAGATAGGGACACTTGGAGGGTCTGTGGGCTTTGCCTGTGCCACTCTAAGTGGAATTGGGTGCCTAGTTAGTCAGGGTCCTAAAAAGTGTTGCTGGGCAGCAAGTGTTATGGGAAAAGGCAGAGAAAATTGGGGTTATCAACAGAGACTAGCAGAGAGAAAATTACACCAGGAAAGGCACTACGGTATGATGTAGGAGCCCACAACCATGAAAGACTCTGGACCTGCCTGTTACCCCAACCTGAAACATGGGGGCCCGCAATATTAATTCTTAACGCAAATGTCTGCCTATTCCTCCTCTATTTGTCTCAGTTCAATTTGTATAGAACCAGGATTAAGTTGTAGCATAGATGGACCCCGATACTCTTCCCTTGCCCTTCTCCCGCCATCTTTCTTACTCTATTTTTACTCTATGCAGTGCTACTGGGGATTGACATCAACTTGGATGGCTGCAAAATAGGATTCGACCCATTCATGGAGGGAAAGGCTTGCAATGTCTACTAGCCACAGTGGCTATGTGTTATCTTGAGTCCCGAAGACAGTATGCATGTCTGAATGCCAATTGCTGGGACCCACAAGTGGGTAGAGTGTCGTTTCACTTGCATCCTGCTTTTGGGCTTTCCATAGGCATCTGGTTGGCAACTGTGAAAGCAGCATTCTGGATGAGATGGACCATTGGCGTGATCCACCAGGGCTCAACGCTCTTATGTCCGTATCTTAAAATCATAGGCGAATGCTTTCAGATAGGAATGTTTGCACCAAACCTATGGGATATTTGGCTAGAAACATGGTGGTGCTTTGTCTCACCCAGGACCCTTTCCTTGCATACGTTGTTGCTTTGCGAGAGGAATGTTTGCACCAAATCTGTGGAATATTTGGCTAGAAATGTTGGTGGCACCTTTCCTTGTATACGTTGTGGAGGCTAGAAGCTTTCCACTCCAAGCCAGCAGTTACTCCTTGTTGTGATAAACGCATAGCCAGACAAAAATTGGCCAAGCAGCAAAAATCCCCACAAAAAGATGTCTGAAATGGAGACTGGCTTGATTGCTGCTTTACACTTGCTTTTCAACCATGACCAGAATGTTTTCTGGTCAAAAGGGTGGTGGTCTTTTGAAGCAGTCTGTCTCAGCTACGACTTTGTTTCTTTATTCCAAAGAATCCTATGACATGGTGGATTTAACAACAGCGAGAGAGGCAAAGAAGCATAAAGGGAGAATTAAGAATGCCAATAACTCTCCATATAAACTGTTCAGAAGAAGTCATTATCTATAATGGCACAGCCAACCAAATTGGAAAAGGACCCATTCACATCCACAGATGAGCAAAAATCCTAGACATCCCTACATCCAGGAAAAAAAGCACAAAGGAGATGGAGATTACCTTGATGGCCATTTATTTATTTATTTTAAGCTTCTGTATACTGTGCTCTTCAGCTGACAGAGGCACTTACGGAAGATCAATAAAAACAATAAGAATTCATTAAAGGGGCAAAAAAGTATGTGTGGTGTTTTGAACAGCCTGTTCAAAAGGGGTAGAGACAATGACATTTCACTCCATGGGTGGTGGCTATTTCTCTACTTCACAAGGCCTAATCATCTCTGATTCTTCTAGCTTTTAGTGGGAATGGCTCATTCATCTATTTCATATTAGAACTTACTCATGAGCCAACAGCAGTTTCACTGGGGCAAGGATTGAGGTGGGGTGCGGGGAGAGAAGATTCATCATCCATTTCCCAAGTGTAACTTTAATCACACATTGTATGGTAAAATTTTATAGTGATGATTTGCAGGTCACCAAGCTGTTACAATAAAATACCAAAAGCATACCAAAAGCTATTTTAAAAATAAATAGCAGTATGCAATGATGATAGGACTGTGTATAAACATCCTTGCTAATGTCACCCAAATTTTGAATGGCTGGGTGCTGCTCCTTGTGTTAAGTTATGCAAATTGTACAAGATGGCGTGCTTTCTCTTTCTTCCCTTATTCTCTTCTGATTCTGCAACTCAAGGAAAGAGGTGAAGCTGTACAAGGAACCTTCTAATCCCCCCAAAATCTTATTTGGCAATTGCTCTCTGTCTTCCAAGGTTCCCTCAGCCGCTCTTCACAGCCGTAAAGGTAGAAACCTTGCTATTTAAAATGGGAGCTGAGATTCAGGAGGCAGCAAATTCCGTGGACAGTGCCACAAAACTGTGTCCTACACCCCGATGCAGCCTTGTTATAACAGGGTGGCAAGATGCGACAGAGGACTAGACTTCTGACCAGATGTTTTCCCCACCCCTCATGTACAAGAAACTGTTTATACAGTGGTACCTCAGGTTACAAACGCTTCAGGTTACATAAGCTTCAGGTTACGTATGCTTCAGGTTACAGATTCCGCTAACCCAGAAATATTACCTCGGGTTAAGAACTTTGCTTCAGGATGAGAACATAAATCATGCTCCGGCAGCGAGGTGGCAGCGGGAGGCCCCATTAGCTAAAGTGGTGCTTCTGGTTAAGAACAGTTTCAGGTTAAGAACAGACCTCCAGAACGAATTAAGTTCTTAACCCAAGGTACCACTGTATGTACAAATTTCACTTTCGGAAACCCAGTCTTCTTCTGCAAAATCACTGGAGGTCTAGGACCCTCCCCTGTCCTCTTTGTCAAAGGCAGAATTGATGTCCGGGGGGGGGGGAGTCAACCGAAAAATCCTGGTTTTTACTTTTTGAAATACGGCAACCCTACGCATGCTCCAAGATCCTACACTTCTTTAAAGCGACGGCAGCCACTGTTGCTTTCATCACATTTCCCCCACACTGTTAGGTGAGACATATTAAACAGCCATCTGCCAAGTGCAGTAGGTTGCAGACTGGCCTTATTTCAGGGTTGAAGAGTAAAGCTTAATTGGCATAGAAGCTAGCAGGGATGAAGAGCTCTGATCTGGGTGGCAAAGAAAAAAGGCAGCTTCCAAGTGCTCCTGTTTATTTCACATGTCTTTTCAAACATGCTGCTGCCGCTGCCTTTTTTGCCTTCCCCAACTCTCTCCACCCAACCCCCGCCTCCACCCCCACGGTCATATATTATTTTTTAAACGCCTTCAATTATTTAGCATAAGCGTCGGTTTTTGAAACAATTAGTTCAGCGGCTTGCCTTCAGGTGGAGTAAGGCTGCAGTCAAAGGCATTTCCTCATCTGATACAGCCATTTTCCCAGCTGGTTTTTATTCTCAATATCACACAACCGCAACTGCACTCTGTCTCATTAGTTACATTATCTCATGAGGATTCTCATATCCTGGGTATGTGTCAGGCACTGGCTGGATGAAGAGGAGTTGTGCGAGGCCCCAGGTGGGGGACCCCCAAGCGAACCCCCGGGGGAAGAAGGCTCAGAGCCAGGGGATGGGTGGTGGACGACGATGAGTGGTCAGAGGAAGAAGAGGGAACAGACTGGGAGTTGTCAGAAGCTGAAGAGGCAACAGGGTTTAGTGAGCAGGAAGAGGCTGTGGCAGAGAGCAATCCAGGCTCAGAGACAGGAGTGGAGAGAGGACAGAAGACAGAGATGAGGCAGGCTGCTGAAGAATCCTGGGAGCCTCCCCCTCTTTCTGCAAACCAGCTCCCCTCTCTGCTGGTCTCCCCGGAACATGCAGAGAAATGAAGACAGTGGAGCAACGAGAGACAAGATGATGGAGTCTTAGGCTGCTGGGGGAGGAGCCGGGGGAGGAGCCAAAGAGAGCAGTGGGAAGGTAGGTACCTTCATTCTTTGCAACTGCTTCATTGAGGCATGACCTATGGAGAAGGGTTGCTGTGACCACTAGCACTGAGCCATTTTGTTTCTTTGAATAAAGACTTAGCTTCACAGACACCAGGTGCTTTATTGTTTAATTGCTGGCATAGGCCTTGACCCCAGCTCCTGATGTGGTGAGAAGCCACACAAGATACAAATGTGAAGCAAAACAATGAAAGAGGCCTCCGTGAAGTGGCCTCAATGTGTTTATAAACTCTTCATTTTCCACAAGCTTATGAGGAGACTGACCATAGCTCAGTGGTCAGCTTTAAGCCCCAGCATTTCCAGGGGGAGGTGGGAGAGTCCTCTGGAGAGCTGCTGCCAGTCAATGTCAACAACAATAGGTTAGAATCAGGGGTCAGCAAAGTTTTTCAGTAGGGGGCCGGTCCACTGTCCCTCAGACCTTGTGGGGGGCCGGACTATATTTTTCTTTTGGGGGGGAATGAATTCCTATGCCCCACAAATAACCCAAGATGCATTTTAAATAAAAGCACACATTCTACTCATGTAAAAACATGCTGATTCCCAGACCGTCTGTGGGCCAGATTTAGAAGGCGATTGGGCCGGATCCAGCCCCCGGGCCTTAGTTTGTCTACCCATGGGTTAGATCTGTGTTTCTCAACCTGTGGGTCCCCAGATGTTGTTGGATTACAGCTCCCATCATTCCTAGCCAGCATGACCAGTGGTCAGGGATGATGGGAGTTGTAGTCCAACAACATCTGGGGACCCACAGGTTGAGAACCGCTGGTTTAGATAAAGCAGCTTCCGGTGTTTCTATGACTTACTTCCAGTGAAGTGTTGGGGTGGAGAGCCTGTGGTCCTCCAGAAGTTGCCAGGCACCAACTCTCACCATCTCTGGCCACTGGCCAGGCTGGCTGGGGCTGTTGGGAACTAGAGTCCAAACACCTCTTGGGGGCTGCCAATTCCCTATGCCTGTGGCCATCATCTAAGATCTCATCTGTACCACTGTACCAGGTAGAGAGGCAGTGGTTCTTTATGATCTTGAGTCTCCTTTGGGAGCCATAAGTCATGCTGCGATCCACATGGCTTTGCTCCCAGCCTTGTTCGTTGGTGTGCCTTATTCTGTGCTCCAAATACAGAGAGAGGGCTGCCAGCTAAGCCATTTGCCTTTATTGCCAGGAAGGCCCTGATTTTGTTTTGTTTGATTTTACCTGGGAGTCTGGCTGGGAAGAAGCCTAAGCATCAACATCTCAAAGCATTTAATTTATTAGAAGAGTAACTAAAAGAAGAGAAGACTTTATAACCTCCAATAATGTGGGTAATAATGCCTAATTATAGAAAGGAATTATTAACTTTGAGTTAGAAATAACTCAAAGTAATGTGAAGTGAAGTGAAATTCTTTACAAAGAGAGAGTGGTGATGAACATCAACTTTTAAAGCAATATTTGAGTGGTATATTAATGGGATTAATACTCTCAAGACTAAATGTCCTCCTCCTTATGTCAGTTGTCTCAGATTGGCTTAGGTTTGAGAAGGAGTGATTGTGTGTATGTGCATGCGTGCGCGCCCATGTCCAAGGTGGGTCTAGAATCCTGGAGATGTTATTATGCTTTTCTGAACCACGTATTGGTCCTCTGCAGTGATATTTTTCTAGAAAAAGAGGTGCCGGAACTCACCATGAATCCTTCCCTTGTTGTCTTATAATGGCAATGGCACTCACCTGAGAGGTTCCAGAACTCAGTTCCAGTGAGTTGCGGCTGAAAAAAAGCCCTGGTCCTCTCCAACTGCATGGACTACCTTGCCCTGAATCTGAGGAACCAAACATCTCCTACATTGCGTCACCAGTCCATGGAGCTATCCATGGTCCTGCAACTCCAGACCAGCCTTGCCACATGGGGTCCATCATCAGACCAGAACAGGACAGGGTGTTGCTTTTCCTCTTCCTCAAGCAGCAGCTTGTCTTGGGCTTGGTCCTGCTTCCTCAGCACAGCAAGAAGATGAGGATCACTTTGCCTCTAAGGCCCAAACACCAATATCAGGGACTAAAACCAGCTTGCTAAAGTCGTGGCCAATGAAAGAAGAGGGAAGCACCAAACAGAGTAGAGCGAAAAGGGTGAGGGGTGAACCTCAAAACGATGCTCAAATACATCATGTAAGAAAAAATGTTGCCTGAAGCATTTCAGTAGGCAACTTCCTCGGGGACAGAAGAATATAATTCCTTAGAATACTCTAGCAAGACAACATATCTAAAGACATTCTGCCCAATTAAGTCAGACACAGTCCACAGCCATGCCATGTGGCTTTTCAAGTGCTTGGCAGCCCTCTGGTTTCTTCAGCAAGGACAAAACCTTCGCCAAGTCCCCAGTAGCTTGCATCCATTCCTATCTGGTGGCACTGTGTTTGACTGAGCGAGTTGCGCAGATCCCTGGAAGAAAGTGAGGTCACCAGAGGTCCTAGTTATCGGCTTCCTTCTGCTACAGTTATAGATGGTGTTTGTTCTCACTAAAATCTAGATATCACCCAAAGTAAGACAAGGGCACTGGTGGCATATGCTTGATTTATTCCATTGCTGCTTTTATTCTGATGTTGTGTTAACAGCTTTTGATTTTCGTATTCTATATTTATGCTTTGTGCCACAAACAAACAAATAAATAAAATCTGAGGGTTTTTTGAGACACTGGAATGTGTTAGTTGTCACCTTCTTTATATGGCCAGGGCTGCAATCCCCACACCGCAAAAACTCTTACACACACACACTGTTATTTTCTTGAACATACAGGAAGAGTTTTGTGAGCATCAAAGCTTGCATCCTGCATTTTAAAGATCAGTTGTTCTAAATAAAAGGTGTTCTCCCACTTGCTTTGTTTTGTTTTGTTACATTTTGCTCTGTTCTGTGGGACTTTGATGAGCTGTGTGAAGGCCAGTAGAATTCTGAGAGTGTTGACTTTCATATATAAAACAAGCTTCCATCTGTCATGACTACAAAGAAAAGCTTAAGATGTGAAGACGTTGGTTGTAAATAACAGAAGCCGGTGAAGATCTGAGTGAGGTTTACAATGTCCATGATAAGCCTTTTTCATTGTCAGGTTATTTGTCCATCCCTATGAATTTTAGCCACTACTCCAGGGTCATTTGCCCAGGAATACTCCACGAGCATCATTCTTCCTGTACTTTTCCTTATTTTCCTCTTGAGAACTTTCTTGAAATTCCGAAGAACATGCTTAAAGTTTGTAACTCGACTAAAGTATTTAGAAAATGCATTTAAAGTGTGGGCTTCATGGCTGTAGAATGTGTAGATTTTGTAGGACAGAAATCTAGAGCCCTTGGGTTGATACAAGACAAATGAATGCCTATCAGCTATGTGAGTGTTGACTGTGACCATTGCCCCTTTTTGCCTGGGGGTAGGTCATTGTAGTGACCTGCTATACAAGCACAACAGTTGCTACCACGGTTAATAACTACTGTGGTAGCTGGTCATGTAAACATTCCTGGCAGAAGTTAAGACCACAACTA
This sequence comes from Podarcis raffonei, assembly GCF_027172205.1. Lineage (NCBI taxonomy): Eukaryota > Metazoa > Chordata > Lepidosauria > Squamata > Lacertidae > Podarcis > Podarcis raffonei. Next base: position 28,021,267 of record NC_070603.1, on the reverse strand, counting down.
TTCTGGAAAAATGGATGTGTACAGGGTGGGGAATGACTTTTGGCCAGAGGACCAGATCCAAAACAGGCCAATGCCCGCACAGGCCACATTTGACAAGGTCGTCTGCCTGTCAGTCATCTGAAAATGTATAATGTCAGATATGTCATATGATATCAGGCATTTCCCATCAGACATGGAAGAAGAAGAAGAAGAAGAGTTTGGATTTGATATCCTGCCTTTCAGTCCCCTTCAGGAGTCTCAAAGCGGCTAACATTCTCCTTTCCCTTCCTCCCCCACAACAAACACTCTGTGAGGTGAGTGGGGCTGAGAGACTTCAAAGAAGTGTGACTGGCCCAAGGTCACCCAGCAGCTGCATGTGGAGGAGCGGAGATGCGAACCCGGTTCCCCAGATTACGAGACTACCGCTCTTAACCACTACACCACACTGGCTCCAACTTCAATACATGGATGCACTGCAAAGTAAGACTTGGGAGCACATTCTATGCTATAGTATAGCTGTGGGAACCCTTGGCACTCCAGATGTTGCGGAACTACAATTCCTACCATCCTTAGCAATTGGCCAGGGTTGCAGGAGCTGATGGGAGTTGAAGTTCAGCAACATCTAGAGAGTCAAAGGTTCCCCACATCTGCTGTTCCATATACAAGGTCTCACACCTTCTTGTGAATATACTGTAAATAATCAGATTTCTCTGTGTGGCCAATTTCCCCCATACCAATCCTAGTTCAGCTTAGCATCCTCTCCTACTACACGCTATACCTCTTGGAGCTAGGAAAATGTCAATCTTCCTCACATCTAGAAGTGTGAGGAGGTCATTGAGGGCACCTGAACTACTTCCTTTTCTCTAAGTTGGGCTGGCTGGCATCTAAAAATTTGATGCTCCTAAAAAATTGATCCCTCAGAAAAAAATAAATATTTTTTTCCTCATTCCTGGCTCCAGCCTACCTATTTCAGGCTACTTATACCAGCCCCTTTAGTGTTAAAAAAAACAAAACAAAAAGGAAATGTAAAATGTCTTAGAACAAAGCCCAGACTTGTTACTGCAGAACCGTAGTCCCTGCTTTTGTCCCCTCATGATGCCAATATTAAGAGAGTGAATCAAAAAGTCTCCAAAGTAACACAAATTCTCTCTCCCAAAGCAGTACTAACTGCACTGTGGCATGCTTACCTCTCTCTCTCTCTCTCTCTCTCTCTCTGTGTGTGTGTGTGTGTGAGAGAGAGAGAGAGACAAAGCCTCATTATTCCCCCACATCTCCCCAGCCATTTAATTTCATGCTGACTGCAAGAGAAGATTGAGCTCTGGAATGTTTTCTTTAAAAACAGAAAGAAAAAGTTGCACATGAGGGGGAAAAACAAAGTGAGGGGAGATGGGAGGGTTGTTTGTGGGTTGATACAGTGGTGCCCCGCAAGACGAATGCCTCGCAAGACGGAAAACCCGCTAGACGAAAGGGTTTTCCGTTTTGGAGGTGCTTCGCAAAACGAATTTCCTATGGGCTTGCTTCGCAAGACGAAAATGTCTTGCGAGTTCCTGCGGGGTTTTTTCCCTTCCCCCCTTTTTCCCAAGCCGCTAAGCCGCTTATCAGCTGATCCGCTAAGCCGCTAAACAGCTGATCCGCTAAGCCGCTAAACAGCTGATTGCTAAGCCGCTTATCAGCTGATCCGCTAAGCCGCTTAACAGCTGATCCGCTAAGCTGCTTATCAGCTGATCCGCTAAGCCGCCTAACAGCTGATCCGCTAAGCCGCTAAGCCGCTTATCAGCTGATCCGCTAAGCCCACTAAGCTGCTAATAGCGCTAATCCGCTAATGGGCTTGCTTCGCAAGACGAAAAAACCGCAAGACGAAGAGACTCACGGAACGGATTCTTTTCGTCTTGTGAGGCACCACTGTATACCCAAGTCCCCTGCCAAACTCATTTTCACCCTGATTTAACAAGTTGGAGATGTATCAAGTGGAGCTGTACCACTTGCTATCTGTACCACACAGCTAGACAGGCTTGCCAATTTTTATTTACAATTTCCTGGTGACTAGGTGGAGCCAAGGACAGGTCAAGGGCTGGGCTGCACAAGGATATGACTGTGAGAGCAATTTTCACAGCAGCCACAGCCACTATACCATGTTGCTCAGTTGTCACTCAACCACAAAGTTCAGTAGATGACATTGGGACAGGCACCCCCTCATCCTTAAGTAGGGATGGGGGAGAAATTTGATTCAATTCGTATTTAAAGGCAAACCAACTAATCTTCACTTTGCAAAGCAATGCCCAAACAAGAACACAGCAATGCTTCAAAATTCGCACTACTCTGAATTTTGCAGTGCAGTTCTCCAGCCGAGCAGAAAAGTGTACATACTAGGTTAAAGTGTGCGTATAAATGTGTATATTAGTAAAGTACAAAATTTGCATCATATTAAGGGAAATTGCTCTGCAAAATCTGTACATTAAACAAAACTGCATATTAAAATGTTTTGTCATACGAAACTGCTGACGAATTTTCACGAGGACTTTAAAATAAATAAATTGCACGCTTATGTAGAAAGGCAGAGGGCTGGATTTAAGATTGGAGCAATGAGAAACTGGGGGAAACCAAAATGGACATTGCCCCCTAACTTTAAATTATGACAACAACCAGACAGAATTCCTGACTTCTGAACAAATAAAAAAACTGGTAATTGCAGGCCCGGGGGGGGGGGAATAGCTAGGCCACATCCCTCCACCCTCATATTTGTTGGGAACCCAGACTTTCAAAAGCCAGATTTTTATATAACCAGGATTTACAGCCAGTATTCCTAATTTTTTTTACCCTGAAATAGCATTCCTTGTATGTGAGAACAGCATATCTCAGTGAGTTTTAGCCATACCTTCTCACCAAGGCCCCTCAGGTTGCAAGCTTTGAGGGCCTGCTGTGTTGCGCATGTTGTAAATAAAGGAATGACACCAAGGACTGGATTTAAAGTGACTAAAAAAAATTGCACTTGGCAAATTGCTTTAGGTGGCTTAGGTTTTTTTTTTAAAAAAAATAGTATTTTAATTTTTTTTATATGTTGGAAGCTGCTCATAGTGGCTAGGGCAACCCAGTCAGATGGGTGGGGTATTTTTTTTTTAAAAAAAATTATTATTATCGGATAGGTCATTCCTATTTTAATCGGAGAAAAGTTGGGGGGGATGCAGAATGGTATACATATACTAAATTTGTGTAAAATCTCTTGTACCAAATGAAAATCAATCATTATTGGCTGAAAATAGAACAGGGACGAAAATAGGTTCGAACAATAGAATAATGACAGATCTGGGTAAATTCCAGTTTTATAGGGCTATACAAGCAGTTCTGAAAAAGTCAGTGCTGCTTTGATGGACTGAAAGAGTGTAGCTATGCCTTCTTTTCTATCCGTATGAACAGCAACTTCTATGGATGAAATCAGCAAAGTCGGGCCAGAGAACTTTGTACTACCAAGTTTGAGACTGTTTGTCATAGTTTTTCATACTACTCATGGTCTCGCTGTTTCGTCTTCTTTAAAATATCTAATTTAGGCTCCAAATTCCCACCTGTTAGATGTCCATGCATGTGTCACTTTGCATTTAAAATAATTCTCAGCAAAAATCTGTAGAGTTGAATTAGATCAGTGAGACTTCTTTCCGAGTACATATGTTTAGGATTAGAAGGTTGCAATCTGTAAAGCAGAGTGTTAGTTTATCAGGCGCTAGAGATCAAGAAAGAAAAAAAGAACAGTGTGCATTTTGTCCTATTACAATGTTTAAAATATTCTCACCTATTCTCAAGACTCTAGGGATAAAATGGGTTAATAACCTAAATAAATGCCTTTATTACAAAGGTGGTAAGATTTATGGGATAAGAAATTCAGGCTCACTCTTCCATTCCTTTATTTTAAAATGTGGATTGTTGGCTAAAGTAAATTGCTTGATAATTGCTGGATCTTACTCACTTCAATCCTTCACACTTATCTACAAGTCCCATTGTATTCTAAGGGATTTGATTTCTATGCATATTTTCTTGAAATGGGCTGCAGAAGTACATTTTGTCTTTAATGCTGTGGATGGTGGCCATGACACATGTCTTGGGAGTTGTCCAGTTGCTAAAGGGTGAGGGTGTGTCAGGAGTCTAGTCCCCAGCTTGATAACACAGTGAGTGCATTTAATTAAAAAGGATGATTTGTTGTTAAAACAAACAGATAACTCCAGACGGCTTTAACACAGCCTCCGCCATCATCAATCAAGATGATCTTTCTGAAGCCTGCTTCCGGCGAGACCAGAAGCAACTGAACTTTCGCTTCATATGTCTTTTGTTTTGCTTCCTCTCTTGCAGCCCTCCCATTCGTCGAGACCTTGGAGTGAGTGGGTCAGCTCCCTCCTCTTCCCCATTCTCTGAGAGGCTGTCTCTTAACTCTTTCCCACCAGTGGGTGCTTATGGTGAGTTTTGACTATGTTCTCGCTTGCTCTCCGCCATTCCCTTATCAGCCGGCATTCCAAGGGGTGGGGGAGTTGGCACTAGCCGATGTTCATCCTGCATAGCAGTTAACCCTCTCTGTTCCTGACTGCTTTCTTCATTTGGCAGCAACCCTTCCCTGGGAGCCGGCTGCAAACTTTCCCTGGGCACTGGCTCATTCATGACAGGGTGCAACTACTCTGGCTCCATCTATGGTTAGCTGCCTTGCCATGCTCCACCAGTTCCAATGGGCAACAGTCACCCATGGCGAACGGCCTCTCCCTCCCTAGTGAACCCTATCACTAACCTTGGCAGCCCCAACTGCAGGGGGTTATGACCCCAGACCAGAAGTCCAGTGATGATGGCACCCCTGAAAACGAGGTGGATCTGCTCCCTGGTACACTCCACCTGGAGCTGCAAGCACCAGAGCTTGAATCTCCTCCACTGAACCCCAAGGAGATACTTCTGTCACTCCACTCCACAGATTCCTTGGAGAATTGGAGGAGCCACGGGGAGATATCGCCACAGCTTGAAAAACCGGGGCCTACAATGTGCCAAGATCTGCAGAAGAAGCACTGGCCTTTTGATTGGCCAGATGCAGCAACCAAAAGTTGGGACCTATAACAACTAACCTGGGCTACAAAGATCTGATCCAGGACACTACTGAAACAACTTCTGTGCTCTGTCTCAGCTGCAGGATCACTAACCATGGCCATGAAATCCAGACCTCAATCCCTCTGCAAGGCACTGATCTTCCCTCACCTTCCTGTCTTCCAGAAGCTGGATTTCCTCCTTGCTTGGGCCATCACCTCTCTAATGAAGCAATGATGCTGAACTGGACTCGAAGTTTCTCTTGGGTGTCTGTGGAGAGATGCATTTAAGGTTTCTGAGCAGACAAGAGTTAATCATCCACCTTACTATCTTTTCTGTTCTCCTTGGCTATTTCTAGTATGTGTGAAGTGCTCCCTTTGTTCAAAGTGTCCTTGAGCCAAACTCCCCACTTGCATGTTCCTAGTTCTTTAGAAATGGAAGCAAAGTGACATTGCCCCTTGCTCTGCATCTTCATATACGGTAGTTGATTTATATCCCTCCCTCCTCAGCCAAAGCCGGGCTCAGAGCAGCTAACAACAGTAAAAATAGCACAGTTTACCGGTACATAAAATCACAGTCAATTAATTGAAATACATTCTAAAATCAGTTCAAAATCAAATTAATGGCAACCATTGGGCTAGAGTTCTATGAGGTTTACAGAAGGAGGGGGTCAGACTGCGCCTTGGCCAAAGGCCTCGTGGAACAGCTTTGTCTTGCAGGCCCTGTGGAAAGATGTCAAGTCCTGCAGGGCCCTAGTCTCTTGTGACAGAGCATTCCACCAGATCGGGGCCATGGCCAAACAGATATTGCTGGTGTTATGACAGGGTTGATCCCTTAATTGATATTTTATTCTCCCATGGGGACTGAGGTGGGGTGGAAGCAGATAACCTCTCCTTTAATCCAACTGAAGTGTATTTACTTACAACTGTTTTGTTGTTGCAGATGGGCCTTCTGGCAGTTCCCTCATTGTGAGAAGCAAAGCTACAGGGAACCAGGCAGAGGGCCTTCTCGGTAGTGGCGCCCGCCCTGTGGAACGCCCTCCCATCAGATGGCAAAGAGATAAACAACTACCTGACATTTAGAAGACATATGAAGGCAGCCCTGTTCAGGGAAGTTTTTAATGTGTGACATTTTAACGTATTTTTAATCTTTGTTGGAAGCCGCCCAGATGGGCGGGGTACAAATAAATTATTATTATTATTATTATTATTATTATTATTATTATTATTAATCTGGTGGGAGATGTACCCCAGAGGAAGGGAAGATGTGCTAGCTCCTTCCCTGTTGCTCTCTCCAGTTCCAGCTCTCCCCTTCACAACTTTGTGCTTATGACAGCATAGTACTTACGCCAGGCGTGCGAAGCCTTTGATTCTTCCGTTGCTGTTGGGTCTCTAACACCCACCAGCCCCACCAGCATGACAAGTAGTCAGGGGTGATGGGAGTTGTAGCTCAACATGTTAAGAACCTACGCTAACTAGGTTCCAATGACAACAGTGTAACTTCATTGCACTGTCATAACTTGGGAGTTATGCTGGCATAGAAAATTGAGTCACAGTCTTGTCCTTGTCCAGCCAGTGTAAATAGAGGATAGGTTAGCTTTGCGCAACTCATAATGACAATATAGCATGTTTGGGCTTTTTAAAAGAATATTTTGTTGCTGGGTTTTATTTATTTTTTGTTTGTTTTTCAAATTTTGCTGCTCCCCACTGCTTTTCCCTTTTCTTTTGGTCAAGAACTCAAATCTGATTTCTTTTTCTAATTGCTTGGTGGTTTTTCCCCCCATTTGTGCGTGTGTGTGTTTTAAGGCCTATGGTGAGAAGGAGCAAAGAAGTAAATTGTGATCTCCTTTGGTATTTGCTGCTTTGATCCACGAATGCTTTGTTGGAGTTGATAGTGAGTTTTCACAGAAACCTGACCATCGTTGGCTTTCTGGATTCTTATAGCTCTTGATCAGTGGAATGGGAGGCGGAGGTGGGAAGCAGTGGCTTCTGTTGCTATTAGGCAGCTGAAATACACATAGGATGTATAAAGGAATGAGGCTGGTAGTTGGCTGTGAAGATCACTAAACTGAAGGAATCTTTGCAAAATTCAGAAACAGGTGACAGTCTTGGATATTAGAGAAGGGCTGCATTTGGGAGGTAAGAGTCATGGCACTAGTGAACATTCAAAGCCAGTGATTGTGCTGTAAAATATCCACTCTCTTTAGGTTTCTAGGAAACATTATGTTCTACTAAGTGAATTTCCAAAATTGACTTCAAACATTATAAATATAATGTTATATTATGTCTGCATTTTCACACTCACTAAACACCATTAATATTGCAGGACTTGAAACAGAAGCTATTTTTATCACAGTAAAGTTGATAATGCCTGCAGAGGTCTCCACTCTTATTTTAGACTTGAGGCTCCAAAAATAATAATAAAAGATGTCACTGTATTATCCAACTTAGTGTCTTCCAGAATTGCTGGACTAGAGTTCCCATCATTATTTCATTTTTCATTTAGCAGTTCGAAAGCATGTCAAAGTGCAAGTAGATAAATAGGTACCGCTCTGGTGGGAAGGTAAACAGCGTTTCCGTGTGCTGCTCTGGTTCGCCAGAAGCGGCTTAGTCATGCTGGCCACATGACCCGGAAGCTGTATGCCGGTTCCCTCGGCCAATAAAGCGAGATGAGCGCCGCAACCCCAGAGTCAGTCACAACTGGACCTAATGGTCAGGGGTCCCTTTACCTTTATCTTTAACCTTGTTATTGATTGCGAGTGATGGTGGTGAAGTTCTCCTGAGCCAGGCTCAGAATCAAAACGTGGAGGTTTGTGAAGCCTAATTAAAGGAAAGGTATTAGAAGCCCCCAGATTTTATTCTGTATTGGTTAAAAATCAGAACAGGTATTATATAGTTCTCCTGCAACCTGCTGCCATTTTAGGTGGGGCACTGAAGAAAGCCCCTCTACACACCACTTTTGCTCCTGCTGCTTGCAAGGGAAGAGTTTGGGAAAATGTCTGGGCTAGTGGGGATTGAGAGTAGGGTTGTTTCTTGAACCTCCATTTTGAAGTTCTTCTTGGTGGGTGGTTTTTTTTTAAAAAAATCCCTTTTCTGAAGCTCTTCGGTCAAGTCCAAATAAAAATTGGAAGTGCTCTGCAGAACTCATCCATGCCTACTTAATGCATGGGAGGCTTCTTGCATAGCCACAGGATTAGTGCAGGAGACCTTCCTTTACCACTTGTACATACAATGGTGCTTTTGCTCATCTGGGGTTGCCATGTGTCTTCTTTTTCTAGGATGTGTCCTCTTTTCCAGAGGTAAAACTCGAGACAAATCGCATTTATTTGCTTTGAATGACCGTTATAGCGTCCTCTATTTTTGCTCTTCCAAATATGGCAACCCTAGCCTGAGACTCTGTTCTCCTGTCTTTCCCCTCATCAACTTAACAACTCTCTCTCTGCTTCTGCATGGATTAATCTTCCATCATAAGTTGCTTCCATGAATAGAACCTTTGGGGGACTGGCTTGGCTGTGCTTCTGACAATGACAGCTTTGCTCCTGTTTTCGATACAAAGCTACAATTACTCCTGTTGAGCCTTCCTGGTTATTTTTGCCTGTTTCTTTCCCACTGTGCTTTCTATAAAAAAACTTTCAGTGAGTTGAAAAAGGAGGAGAGGAGTAAACACACACATATATTTATATAAAGATATAACAAGACCGGACTCACATTTTGGCATTCTATCTCTAGTACCCTTGGAGGGTCCAAAATAAAAGGGCACAGCATCTACTACAACAATAGAAAGTTCTTAATAACACTGCATTACACCACACTGCACCATCCCCGAAAAAAGGCTCTATAAACACGCATATAATTCATATACTTTATTAATAATGAGGTATCAATAAAATCCGTCTACAAACATTAAATCATTCCTGTATAGCTGGATGCATTTCAACTGTGCTGTCTTCCTCAGCAGTTTCTGCTTGCAAATAAATAATATGCCTGTATAACAACATTAAGAGTTTCATGGATCCTCTAGACACTTTGATTAATCTTCAAACTGTGACCATTAAGGTCAAAACAGAAAATGGAGGATGATGATGATGGTGATGATGATGATATATTTATTTATACCCCAGCCACTCTGGGCGGCTCCCAACAGAATATTAAAAACATGATAAAACATCAAACATTAAAAACTTCCCTAAACAGGGCTGCCTTCAGATGTCTTCTAAAAGTCAGGTAGTTGTTTATTTCCTTGACATCTGATGGAAGGGCATTCCACAGGGCAGATGCCACTACCGAGAAGGCCCGCTGTCTGGTTCTTTGTAGCTTCACTTCTCGCAGTGAGGGAACTGCCAGAAGGCCCTTGGCACTGGACCTCAGTGTCCGGGCTGAACGATGCAGGTGGAGATGTTCCTTTGGGGCTTTAAAGGTCAGCACCAACACTTTGAATTGTGCTCAGAAACATACTGGGAGCCAATGTAGGTCTTTCAGGACCGGTGTTATATGGTCTTGGCGGCCGCTCCCAGTCACCAGTCTAGCTGCCACATTCAGGATTAGTTGTAGCTTCAGGGTCACCTTCAAAGCCCCATGTAGAGGTCTGGGGACAGAGCTCCAGAATCCCCTGCCGCAGAGGGAAAGTGCTGCATGTCTGGGGCTGGTGGTTCCACCTACAATAAGACACTAGAGCAGAAGTTCATGCCCCCCCCCCGAGCAACAAGGCCACCAAACACAGTGCAGCTGGCTATTTATATTTTGAAATAAGTGAAGGAATATACATCACCATCTGCTGGAGTGCCAGACTGTAAATTTAAGTCAAGTTTAAAATTATCTAACTGCACCACATATCCTCCAACATTTCTATAAAAAATAATAATAGGGACATCCTATTCAATTATTATTATTATTATTATTATTATTATTATTATTATTATTCCGCCCTATACCACACGGTTGCTTACAGAATAAAATCAAAATATAAAACCACAAAATCCATCATCAAAATAAAAACAACAACCCAATAACACCCCCCCAAAAAACCCCACTTTTTTGCTATTTATACCCCACTCATCTGACTGCACTCTGGGCAGCTTCCAACACATATAGAAACATAATAAAAATTAAACATTAAGAAACTTCCCTATACAGGGCTGCCTTCAGATGGCTTGGGGGTTGGATAACCCCATACCCTTCAGCATTTCTCTGATGGAAATAGGGACGTCCTGAGGAAAAGCTGGACATTCTGGGATCAAATCAGAATCCGGGACTGTCCCTGGAAAATAGGGACACTTGGAGGGTCTTGCGCCATGGCCTAAGGCAGGAACAGAAGATAATTGCCTCCCTGCACAATTAGGCCCAATTCCAGTATGATGCAACAGGTTAAATTAGATGGGTTGGGGTTTTTTTTAAGAGCAAAGCAAAGATTCTCATTTTAAGCAGAGGTTCCTGTACCTTCAGAGCATAGGGAGTCAGATGGGAAAGAGAAATGTTTGGACTGGAAAAGTCATAAAGTGGACACAGTGGATGCTAGCCAGCAATGCTAGCACTACTTAATATCCAGCACTACTTAAACAAGGGAAAGGAACCTCTAACTCCTTAAGTCCAGGAAGGGACTTGACCAGCTTCCATGGCCAAATAATGGTTATTGGAAATCTGCATTTTCACAGTTCTTGCGTTATTTCTTGCAAGAAAAATAGGCGATCTGAGGGGAAAGAGAGGGGAGGATATTTATTTATTTATTCATTTCAACTCTGACTTTCCTTATTGCTAAGAGAAACAAATTATTAACAACATCAGAAGCAAAGTACGTCTCTGTCACAAGAGGGCATTACATCGGAGGACACTGATGAGTTTCACCAATAACTATTTCTGATCAGAATGACAGAAGTCGTTTTTCATCCCCACTCTCTCTTTAGCGCTGATTCTCCCAGGGGCTTCTTGGAACCTCCCAGGGTAATTAAATCAGATTCAACATGCAATTATCACTGGGGATGTGGCAGCTCCAGCTGCAATATGGTGGATGCTGGAAGGCGATTGCTAAAGCTGTTTCCTGAGCAAGGAGCTGGGGGGTTAATAGGGCAGCAGGAGGCTAGGGCTGGGAGGAGAAATCCTTGTTTGGAAATTCTCCTGCCTTCAAATACTCTCAAACTGCCAGGAGGACGAGTGTGCGGTTTTTGAGGAGAAGTGTCGCCTTTCCAAGTTAACTCTCTGTTCCCTTTCCTGTTCCTTGTATGTGGATTTTGGGCAGAAATAAATGCAAACCCAAACCGAGTATTTTTGGGAGTAATTTGCAACACACCCTCAGAACAAAGATGCGAAATAACAGGCGAGGACATCTGCAAATAGCTCTGAATCAGCCCGTGCACCACATGAGACAGAAGAGGGCTGTGGGTCAACGAAAAACCGAACTCTCATTATGGGTTTTCATGCTTTTCTCATCTCATCTTTTCAAACAATTCCGCTCGTTAACAGCTGGGTGCTAAAGAGAACTCTAACGAGGATCCAATGGAGCCACGTGTGTATATGTTCTGGAGCTACAGGGAGATCCCTTTTATATCCTGCTAATGTCCATGTCCGAGGATCACTTCAAACGTGAGGCAAAGATGTTCCTGGCATCACAGGGATAAAGGGATCCCTGACCATTAGGTCCAGTCGTGACCGACTCTGGGTCCAGTCGTGACCGCTCATCTCGCTTTATTGGCCGAGGGAGCCGGCGTACAGCTTCTGGGTCATGTGGCCAGCAGGGCTAAGCCGCTTCTGGCGAACCAGAGCAGCGCACGGATACGCCGTTTACCTTCCCGCCCTATTTATCTACTTGCACTTTGACGTGCTTTCAAACTGCTAGGTTGGCAGGAGCAGGGACCGAGCAATGGGAGCTCACCCCGTTGCGGAGATTCGAACCGCCAACCTTCTGATCGGCAAGCTCTAGGCTCTGTGGTTTAACCCACAGCGCCACCTGTGTCCCTCATATCACCTGAAGCTTTTCCTTCTTCTTATCAGAGGGAGAAGAAGGAGGAAAAGCTTCAGGTTGCTTGTAAAGGGAGAGAAGCAAGGCTATTGCAGGGGTGGGGGATAGATCCTGTCTCCTGATGTTTTCAGTTGAGGATTTAAAAGTGAAACTGATTCAGCTTAATTGATATTGAATAATTACTTTGCACCTGATCACTCATTTGCTCCTGCATAATGAGTGGACATACCTCTATTCCACTATTGAACTGGCCTTCGTTGTGACATATCTCCATCTATCATTTGGCCATGTTCTCCTTCCTTTCCAAGGACTGAACCAGCAGGAATTTGCCAAACTTGTGAGTGACAAAATAATAATAATGATCAGGACCTGGAAAATGCACAATTTCAGGCTTACCCTACACACAAAATACCTTTCGGTTTAAATCATCTTTGAAAAGATGATTATCGACCCCCCACCCACCCACCCACCCAGCAAGAAGGTGCATTTGTAGCTGTTCGTCCCATGTATATCCTTTTCCAAGTGATTAAAGCTCAATCTCATCTGCCATTCTTCTTCCTAGTAACCCAGGAGAGATCTTTCTAAAGCTTTCTATGGTATGCTCCAGATATCGTTGCCCTGAATGCTTCAATGCAGCAACGGTCCCTTGACCTGATCTTTTCACATGACATGGGTCCTTTTTAAAAGCTAAGTGCATTTTCTTACGCTGCGGCCACCAGACGGGAAGGCTGCTTGAAAGGCTGTTTCAAATTAAAACTCATTTCCTTTTGCTCTCCTGTGCAGCTGTGCTGAAGGCATGGGATGGGGGAATAGAAATGGCTCCTAGTAGGCAAGTACTGTCGGTTGCTCAGAGACTACAGTGGTACCTCGGGTTACATATGCTTCAGGTTACATACGCTTCAGGTTACAGAATCCACTAACCCAGAAATAGTGCTTCAGGTTAAGAACTTTGCTTCAGGATAAGAACAGAAATTGTGCTCCAGCGGCGCAGCAGCAGGAGGCCCCATTAGCTAAAGTGGTGCTTCAGGTTAAGAACAGTTTCAGGTTAAGAATGGACCTCCGGAACGAATTAAGTACTTAACCCGAGGTACCACTGTATTTATGTTTCCAAGTGACAAATACATTGGAATAATACCAAGAAATAATAATGCCTGTGTCGTTCACGTCACTGAGATATTCACAACTGCAGTGGTACCTCGGTTTACAGACGCTTCAGGTTACAGACGCTTCAAGTTACAGACTCCGCTAACCCAGAAATAGTACCTCGGGTTAAGAACTTTGCTTCAGGATGAGAACAGAAATTGTGTGATGGTGGCGTGGTGGCAGCAGAAGGCCCCATTAGCTAAAGTGGTGCTTCAGGTTAAGAAGTTTCAGATTAAGAACGGACCTCCGGAACGAATTAAGTTCTTAACCCAAGGTACCACTGTACTGAATAAGCTTGATCCAAATGCACTAGGATGCAGAAGGAGCCAAGTCTGAATTCAGCCTTTGAAACCAACTTGTTCTACCAAATGCATCCGTCCTCTTCTAAGGCACCCATTGTTGTCTCATAGCTTGATTCACAGAAGTGTCATGTTCGTTAACTGATTCTCGCAGCATGAAGTGATGAGCTGCAAGCTTGAGTGGATCATCGCAAATACAGAAGTTCCATCTCTGGCGCTTTTCAATAGACAGGTTATCGATTCAGCTGCCTGTTCCCATCGCAAAGGTTCTCACTGTAAGGGTTGTAGGCGGATGTGTGAACGAGCCCTTTGAATAACTGCTATGCAGGCCCAACCCGATGAATATTGATTCAGAAGCCGAGTCCCAGTATGTGCAATGGAGTGGGGACCTTCATCGCAAGCGAGCTCGTATAGGATTGCAATGTACAAAGCCAGTGCTACGCATGTTTACTTGGAAGTTTGTCCCGCCAAGTTCAATGGAACTTACACCCAAGTACAGTAATTGTGTACACAGGGTGCAGCCTCATGTGTCATCCGCATGACTTGGCATTGCCACCAGAAGAAGATACAGTGGTACCTTAATTCGTTCCGGAGGTCCGTTCTTAACCTGAAACTGTTCTTAACCTGAAGCACCACTTTAGCTAATGGGGCCTCCTGCTGCCGCTGCGCTGCCGGAACACGATTTCTGTTCTCATCCTGAAGCAAAGTTCTTAACCTGAGGTACTATTTCTGGGTTAGCGGAGTCTGTAACCTAAAGCGTATGTAACCTGAAGCGTATGTAACCCAAGGTACCACTGCACATTCAAAGACACGCATCTACAACACCTGTTCCTACTCAGATCCCTTTTTAGATCATGCATTACAATGCTGCACTGTGAAAACTGTTCCTTTTGTTCTCCCCCTTTTGTTTCCTACATTTTATCGCATAAAAAACAACAACACCAAACTGTTCTCTTATCCTGCGATTACCGAGCTTATGTAGGGGGCTTTGGATAGTTTTGAACATCCAAAATAAGTTTTGTCCATCAGGTGATTCCTATCCATGCTCTTCTTGCCATCTTCCAGGTTGCTGAGATATGTTTTGCTTTTACTTTTTACAGAAGTCACATGTTAACTTGGGGAGGGGGCATTCTCATTCCCTTGAGACCGGGGGTGCTAACTCCCAGGCTAAAGGACTACAGCCTTATTGTAACCATTCTAGCTTTGGCTGTTGCTCAGAGAGAACCCTACCTGTCATTTCTACTCGCTTGAACACCCTATTATTCTGTTTGAATTGAGAGGAGGCCACTGGATATGAGAACAGCTTCCATCAAGTACAATTCTTCCATCAAGAAGAATTGGAACTGAGGAGGAAGCGCTGTTGCTCAATACTAAAAACACATTATCTGCATGCAGAAGGTCTTGGGTTCAATCCCCGTTTTCCATGCCTGAAACCTGGAGAGTTATTGTCAGTAAATAACAAGAAATAGCCTCACCTATTCTTGTGCCTTCAGTCTTGTGTAAAAAGAAGGAGCTGAAGCTTTTCACAGCAAGGAGGGAAATGTTGTCACCTGATAATCCTTGCACATCATCACTGCTGTTCAAGAAAACCCTTAATAAAATACAAAAACAAACGAGGGCATTTTTTCAGGCAGAACTCGCTGGAACTCAGTTCCAGCATTTCTCAAGAGGGCGCCATTGCCATTATAGGAGAAAAAGGGAGTTCCGGCACCTCTTTTTCTAGGAAAACAGCACTGGTTAAAACCCACAACTACTGTGGTTGGCTTAAAAGTTAGCAACCCTACAGAGGCTGGTTATTGCTTGGTTAATACAGAGATGTAAAGTGTAATGCAAGTCTTATGTGATAGATGGGTAATGCTACCACCCAAAATTTAGGAAGTGAAGTGAACTTGAATGGTATACAGACCCAGTGCCGGATTTACGTATAAGCTAAACAAGCTATAGCTTAGGCCCCCAAGACAGTGGGGCCCAAAATATTTAAAGGGAAAACTAGATATACATTTCCAAAATATAAGATAAAAACAAATAAAACAAAACCTGCATACAGAAACAGTGTTTTGTGTTGTATAGGCTCCTATGATGCAAGTAAGGGGCCCCGCCTGCTCCCTTAAACATCACTGGTTTGCTCATTTCTATATATAGGGTGCCTACATAATGGTTGCACGGCAACAAGTGCAAATGGCTTTAAGTCCCTTTAAGTCCTATTAAGTCCTTAAATTACCATATAGCATATATGCAACACAAAAAACAGCAACAATTTGTTGTTGACACAGGACAGCTGGACATATAAAGGGCCCCATTACCTTCAGTTGGGACATGGGTGGTGCTGTGGTCTAAACCACTGAGCCTAGGGCTTGCCAATCGGAAGGTCGTGGTTCAAATCTCTGCAACGGGGTGAGCTCCCGTTGCTCGGTCCCAGCTCTTGCCAACCTAGCAGTTCGAAAGCACGTCAAAGTGCAAGTAGATAAATAGGTACTGCTCTGGCGGGAAGGTAAACGATGTTTCTGTGTGCTGCTCTGGTTTCAGCAGAAGCAGCTTAGTCATGCTGGCCACATGACCTTGAAAAATTGTCTGCAGACAAACGTCGGCTCCCTCGGCCAGTAAAGCAAGATGAGCGCCGCAACCCCAGAGTCGTTCGCGACTGGACTTAACTGTCAGGGGTCCTTTACCTTTTAATGCTTGAGGAATTACTGTATTTTAATATTTTGTTGGAAGCTGCCCAGAGTGGCTGGGGAAGCCCAGCCAGATGGGCAGGGTAAAAATTATTATTATTACTATTATTATTAACCTTTACCTTTTACCTTCAGTAGCTTAGCGCCTCATCAAACCTAAATCCGGCCCTGCACAGACCTCTAGATTGCATAGGTGGAATAAAGTTTTATATTGGATGCTCTTTTCATGACTTTTTTATGTTCCTTTAAAATGAGTGGGGGACCCATGGCCATCCATGGGCTCCCATGGCCTCCCATAAACATCAGCCCCAGCCAGCATGGCCAATGGTCAAGGGTGATGGGAGCTGCAGAAGGTACCAGGCTGGCTGTCCCAGCTTTAAAACTATATCAAATATGAAACAACAAATACAATGTTGATTTAAAACATCTTAGGCGTGCAAATAACATGGGATAATAATTCCCCGTTTCATTAGTCTTCCAGTGGGTTGGAATTCGCAGTTAGGTTGCATCCCAATTTAGCGTGGGGTAGCACAAACACACTGCTATCTTTTCCTGTCTCTTAGGTAAACAGGAAGAAGAAGAGGAAGAGGAAGAGGAAGAAACAACCACTTGGGGCAGAGAAAGGAAGTGTAACCAGAAGTGTAAAAGAGGCCAGAGCTCTTTTATTTTTGATTATTGCATAATGGAAGAAACTGGTGGATCCATTTCTGCATCACAAAACACACCTGTCCAAACTCTCTCTCTTAGACCCGGCCCACCTAAAAAGAGGAAAGAGTTGGAAACAACTAAAAGCAGGTCCCATATTGCGGTTTTCGGTTAAAGTTGGAGGGTGTTTGAAAAGATTTCTGGGTGTTTAAAAAAAGGAAGAAGAAAAGTGTTCGTAGACCTTACAGTCTTGTGGTATATGAGTAGATATGATTAACTTATAATATATAACTTTGCTGTTTCCTATTTGAGTAAAGAACTTTCAGGGGAATGTGCCATCTGGCCCTGGCGATTTCTTACGATTTAGCTTGCAGATTAGTTCTAAAAATACTTTGTCATTTTTCTTTGACGCTGTTCTGATTTATTGCCTTGGGAAAAAAATAAGTTCAGGTGTAGATATCTCACCCAACATCTCCTGCAGTAAAGACAGATGTAAAGAATTCATTGACATGCCTTAGCAATTTCCCTGTCTTCCCTGAGTGCTCCTGTTACGTCTTTGTCATCTAGGAGCTCACTGCCTGTCTGGCTGGCTTCCTGCTCCTGATGTATTTAAAGAATTTTTGTATGATGAGGTGCAATACATATATATAGCAATTTGTTCTTCAAAAGCCTCCCTGATTGTAGCCTTGCATATCATTTATCCAAGTTTGCGCTATGCTCTTTACCTAGGCAAAACTCTCAGTTTTGAAAGGAATTCACTTTGACTTTATGACTCCCCCCCCCCCATGTTGGCATTTTGGGGGCTACACTTGTAGGGTTTTTGAGCAATGATAGAGACAGGGATATTTTCCCCAGCCAGAACTCACTGGAACTCAGTTCCAGCACCTCTCAGGTGGGCGACATTGCTATTATAAGAGAACAAGGGAGGTGTTCTTGGTGAGTTCTGGCACCTCTTCCCTCTCAAAAAAAATAGAACTGGATAGAGAGATCGTGAAAAAATAGTCTATTTATACCATTATTTTTAATAACCTCCATGCTGCCTTTAACTGTATTTTTCACTCTCAAGTAATTAAAAAAAACCACACATGAGGGATGAGTAGATTTTCCATGTTCCGATTTAAGTAGGTTGCAAATAGCTTTCCTTTGTGCCAGGGAAGGGAAGCCTGTAGCCTTGGGCTATAGCATTTGCTTGCATGCAGAAGGTCCCAGATTGAATCTGCAGTCTCTTCAGATGTCCCTGAAACCTAAGAGAGCTACGGTTGGGATCTTGGTCTGACTTGGCATAAGGCTGCTTCCTATGCCCTTAAGGACAATCTCACTCTCATTCAATCTGAAGGAAAGGCTGTAGCTCAGTGGTCTGACTCACTAGAAGTGCCCCATGCTCCTTTGACTCCAACTACCAGGATGGACAGTGAGCAGGGAAGCCAGTAGCTGGAGTCCAAGATATCTGGAGGACCACAGGTTCCTCTCCCTGCTGTAAAAAGATATGCAGACAATGAGGTTTGCTTTGCCGTTTCTGCTTCTTTTGAGGCCAGGCCAAGGTCAGTTCCCTCAATTTCCCTCCAAGAGCATAGAAGCCAACTTCTAGGGGCTGAGGTCCCTTTAAAAAGGTAAAGGACCCCTGACTGTTAAGTCCAGTCGCAGACGACTTGGGGGTTGCGGCGCTCATCTCACTTTACTGGCCGAGGGAGCCGGTGTTTCTCCGCAGAGAGTTTTTCCATGTCATGTGGCCAGCATGACTAAGCCACTTCTGGCGAAACCAAAGCAGTGCACGGAAATGCCGTTTACCTTCCCGCCAGAGTGGTACCTATTTACCTACTTGCACTTTGACATGTTTTCGAACTGCTAGGTTGGCAGGAGCAGGGACCGAGGAACGGGAGCTCACCCCGTCATGGGGATTTGAACCGCCGACCTTCTGATCGTCAAGCTGAAGAGGCTCAGTGGTTTAGAGCGCCACCCGCGTCCTTCACCCCCCCAATGAAATATTTGATAAGGTTGCCCCCCCTGCCAGGTGATGGGCATTGCCATTCAAATGATGTGTGTGTACCACATCTTACTTGGGCCCCCAATATTTTATTCAAGTTGGCACCCCTGTCTCCAGTTATGAGGGCGAGCGATTCCAGTACTTAACTGCATGCCAAGGTCCATGTTGTAAAAGACGTGTGAAACATTTGCAACAGCGTGTTCCCCTGAAAGAGTTTCTGGATCCATTTTGTGAAACTGGGGGAGGAGGAGGTGTGGCAGAGAGAGGCATAGCTGTCAACTTTCAGATTTGAAAATAAGGGATCAGCAGCTTCACCTGTCCCGGGGACAGTCTACGGGATATCTAACAATCCGGGATAGCAGTGGGAAGCAGCGGGAAACGGCGCTGGAATAAGGGAATTTCCCGCAAAAAAGGGAAGGTTGACAGCTATGAGACAGGGGTGTCTACAAAAGACAGTAAATCGGGATTTTTTTTTATCCGTGTTAAAACAAAATCAAAACAAAACAAAACAACACCTTAACCCACCCCGCACCCCCGGAGGCAGGGATGCCGGCACAGCACATCTTCTGAGCGCATCCCTCTCAGGATCGCGCCCTTCCCGCGCACAGAAGTCGCGCCCGCGCCTGGGTCTTTTCAGAGGGGGCTTCTCAGGAAAGGAAGGCTGTGGCCTCCGGTTCGCGCAGAGCGGAGGCTTTTCGCCGCCCTTCAACGCCCAGCCTTCAACGCCGCCCTGTTGAGCTGCGCTCGGCCAGCCGCCAGCCAGTCCTGCCTGGCGCGCGCCGGGCGCTCTGGGAGCCGGCGTCGATCACCAGGTGGCGCTGCCGGCCTCTCTCTTTCTCCGCCTACCCCGGGCTGAGGCTGCCGCCGCCGCTACTGCTGGCGGCTCTACTGCTGCCAGATCTTTGGCTCACTCCGCTGCTGCCGAGCCGAGGAGCGGGAGGGCGGCAGCAGCAGCAGCAGCAGAGCCGCTGGAGGAGCCGGCGTGCCCCCCGCAAGAGAGGCGCGTCGCGGCTGCCCGTGGAGACCCGTCGCCGCCAGCTCGCCTTCCGCCTTTCAGCCGGCGCTTGGGGTGGGTGGGGGTGCTGTGGGAGGCGGACACGTTCAGGAGAGAGAGACGCGAGCCGCTGCCTCCGGCCATGGAGAAGAAGACCGCTCGCCTGGCGAGCTGAGCGAGGGGGAAATCGGGGAGGAGAGAACCCCGGACCCCCACCCCAGTCCGCACCCTCCCCCTCCGCGAAACTTTTCCCCCCGTTTTGAAGCCCGCCGCAGTGCCTACCGAGAGAAAACTTCGCGCCGTCTGGGATTTGCGTGTCTGAGTCTGAGTCGATCCCTCCCCCTTTCTTCTCGTGACTCCACGAGTCGATCGTTGCCTTTGCAGGGATCGATCTCCGTAGCCTTGAAGTAATGTTTTGAGAAGCCCGGAGCTCGGAGCAGTTCCTGGAAACCTCCCCCCACCCACTCCATCTTTTCTCCTCTGTAAAGGTTTCCTCCTCCCCCCCCCACCCTGTTGAGCTTCCACGAGATCCAGGGAGCCGAGCGCCGTCCGCTCCTTCCGCGCTGCTGCTGCTGCTGCGACCCCGGCGGAGAAGGGCAAGAATTTGCAACAGCTCCGAAGTCCGACGAGGCGCGCCTGTGGGCGCCTTGCCTGCCAAACTCTCTCTGTGCTTCCTCGCCCGACGAACCCCCTGGAGGATGGAGGTGGTGGCTGCGTTGCAGCGGACTTCACAATTCCCCGTTCCCCCGTAGACTTTTTTTTTTTTTTAAGAGTTGATCCTGGGGCGGGATGTTTCAATTGGATATAATTGCTGCCTCCCTGTTTGCTTTTTCAATGCGCCCTGGAGGACGAAGTGGCTTTCTCTAAGGTCTGGCCGAGAAGATCGTTATCAGAACGGAAGAAGAGCGGAGGGAATCCCCTCTCCTCTGCGCGGTTCTTCCTGGGATCCGGCAGCAGGCATAAGGGATATTAGATACAGTACAGAACAAACAAACAAACAAAAACCCGCTCCAGCAGAAGTTCTCTTCCTTGCAAAGCTTCTCTGGTAACCATGGCTGGGATTGGCAAACGCTGGGAGATAATGTGCTGCGTGATCGTCGTGCTTCTGGGCAGCCCTGCAGCCACAGCACAAGGTAAATCGAGGAGGGGGTTGTTTACGAAACCCCCCTCCCCGCCTTCAAGGGCTTGCATGTGTGGTTTGGGGGGGGGCGCTGGACGGTTCAACAGGGGCGCGCGGCAAAATCTGGATATTTAGCTGCTAGTAGCTGCTGGATAGCAAGACCCGCACCTCGCGTTGAGGGTTGTGCACGACTTTTTTCGGCTGATGGAAGTTGAACAACTCAGCCGTAGGCTAAGGAGAGCCTGTTAAATGGGAAGGGGCGGCGGGGGGTAAGAGATTGGCAGAGAGAAAGAGGGGGGAAATCCTCGGCTTTTTTCTTCTTAGTTGGGCGATGGAGACTTTTCTTCAATTCGGTCCGATCTGTGCTTTGGTTAGTCAGGAGGAGGTTGACGGCGGCGGCGGGGGGGGGGAGGTTGTTTTGTTGTGGATGCCGGGAGACACGGCTTTGGAGAAGTTTACGTCTGGTCGGTTTGCGGGACTGAAATGCCTGTTCAAAAGTAATCAAGAGATCAAAGCGGAGTGGGAAGGAGGGAGTCGGAGACGAGGAGAGGCAGGCAGGCGCTGGAGATTTGAGGGAGATAAAAAGAAAGGCTTTAAAGAGGAGGGGGAAAGGAGGAGGGCCTCCTGTTGAAGGGCACTTTCTGTATTCTCTGCTGGGGGCGGCGGCGGCAGAATTCACAGCGCGATCCTAACTCGATCCTGCTCATTTAAGAAGTGGGGCTCGATCCCTAGCAAGTGGGAGAGAAACGAGCTTTCAGCCCCAAGACAAGTCCGGTGGGGCTTGCCTTCGAGCGCAGCCGTTTCTTTTAAAAACGCAAAGGATCGGAATGCGCGCCCGTCTGGGTTGCGCGCCCAGGAAGAAGCCTGCGGGGCGAGGTTTCCCCAAAGCACCGCCGGCCCCTCTCCAAGCGCGGGCTGGCCGCCGGTGAACCCGGCTTCTCCTTCGCGCGGCCAAAAGGCTTGAATGTTCCTTGCAGAGGGCTGCGTGTGTCTCCCTTTCTGCGTGCGTTTTGTGTGTGTGTGTCGTGCACAGCCCAGTGCAAAGCAGGCTGCCTGGGATACCCAGAGAACTTCCGGGGGAGAAGAATGCAACACGTGGGGCAGACCTAAAAGAAAAGAAAGAGAAGGAGAGAGCTCCCTCCTTCTCTCTCTGTCACCACAAAAGAAAATACTGCCTTGGGTGGTTTTTCCCCCCAGAATAAACCTTCCCTCAAGCTGAGGGGGGAAATGAATTGTGCGGCGACTTTGAGGAAATAATAACAATACGGCGACTTCTCCAGGCTCCCTCTCGCGCGCCAGCCTTTTATTTTTTAAAGGCTAGCTGGAGAGGGTGACCTCTTTTCTTGCACAGCCTGTTGTCTCGCGATAAGGGCTTCTCTCTCCAAAGCTGCTTACAGGTGGGCAGGCTTTTCAAAGCGCGCAGAGGCGAAGCGGGGACCGTAGGGCAGCCGTCAAGTGTCGTCGGCGTCGTCCCGGCGCCAAAGCGCCTCATTCTCTCCTCTCAGCTCCCCCCCCCACACCATTTCACGTCCAGCCTCGTTTGATGTGTGTGACTTCATTGGCCAGAGCAGCCCGGCGTAGCGAAATTCCCGCGCGCCTGGCATTCCAACTGAGGCGGGGAGGGGCGCGGGGGGGGGGGGAGAAGCGGGCAGAGTGAGGGACTGATTGAAGACAATGGCCGCCACATACCATTCTTTTCCCATGCCTCCGGAAAGGGTTAATCCTCCTGCAACCCAGGAAAAGCTAGGTTGTCGTAGCAGCCGTTCTTCTCGTTCTGTGTTGTTATAAAAGCACCAATTTGTCCAAAAAACTAAAAAAATCCTTTAAACGCCCTGGTTCACAGATTGGGGGGCGTTGATGAAAGAAAGCAGACGGTTTTTGGACGATTTGCAAAGAAGAAAAAAGCGAATGATGGGAGACCAACAGCAACAAGGAAAAGTTGCTGAGGGGATTAAAAACTAGGGCTGTTTGGGGAGGTGTTTTGTTGTGGTCTGGAGAATTCAATCAGTTGCCCTAGAATAGTGTTCCTACTTGATCTACCTGTTGCCTGTGGCTGTTCGTTTTCTCTGCTTTCCTTCCTCCTCTTTTTTCTTTTTCTTTTACCACAGTCTCAGGACTCTTGAAAAAGTTTCAGAAGCTTCCCAAACCCCCCTTTCCCCTCCTCCATCCATGGGCTGATCCAATATTTGGTTAGTTACCCAAACGGCAAATGACTGGCACAGGTTTTACAGCCCGCCTGTATAATATCTCACCAGGCACCTTCCTCTCGCCTCCTTTTCTATCTCTTGACCTGTCAAGATAACAATACCAGCCAGGAGAGATTTATGGTCAAGAGGCAGGATGCAATGGCCGGCTGAACCCATGGAGGCTGGCGATAGCTCCTTGGGGCTGCCGAGGGAAATGAAGTGGGGGCGAGATGGGCGGCAGTTCCAGGGTCCAACTTGATTTATTTTCTCCCGAGGCTGGCAGTCGGGTGATGGCAAAGCCTTGCTCATAATGGAGAGCATCCGCAGCAAAAGGATGTGTTGTGGAAGCTAATGCAAAGGGCACATAACTGCTACCCTGTGCTTCTGCTCCTGAGCAAAAAAACCCCACACTTGGCTGTGTGGATGGGGGGGGAGTGGCAGGACTCTAAATGTGTATAATGGGCTGGTAGGATTTGCAGCTTGGATGCTGCGTAATCATCTCTGGGTGGAAGAGGCAACCCCCCCACACACACACTGTATTTATTCCCTCAAACAGTACACTTAGATGTTTGCCCTCTTTGGGTTGAACTAGAGTATATCCTTCAGCTAAACACATTTTTATCAGCTTCTGGGGCTTAGTTGGTTTGCTTCAGCCACCAGTTGCTAAAATCTTAACGTTCCCTCGCACCCAGTATTCTCAATTTCCTCCCGTCCAGTTTCCCCTCTCTGCAGAGCTGTTGGGACCTGGCTGTGTTAAACCCACTTAACGTGAATCAAATGAAAAGTTTGCCATTAGAAAAAAGGTCGTTGGCGAGTACCCTTTCATGACAGGCCATGGTCTGCGAGTGCCACAAGCCAGCGCCGGACCATGCGATAAGCTAATTGCCTCCGGGATGCTTATGTGCTGTGCAGACTATTTTCAGCCACTTCTGTTATCTGAACGTGATACATAAATAGACTCCCTCTTTAGGCAGAGAGCATTGATCTGGATGCACCAGCCAATGTAGGCTCTTGGAAACTCTAAACTACCTGAAAGGGCAAGAGGAGGGATGTGTGATGATGCCAAGGAAGAGGGGAAAAGTGCTTTCTTTTTATAGTAGACTTTGGGGATGCAAAAGGGTTTCTTAATACCGCACATTAGGCTTGTGGTATTGGCATCTTCCATGATTACTGTGGGCTGAATGCAATATTTTTAAAAAATTACCCAAATTTATTAAACCACTACTTGATACATTGTGCAAGCACAAGTACGGTGGGCAGCTTCTATATCTTCTGCATTTCTTCACCACCCCATTCCCCAGTGACCCCTAGGGATGAGGTGCATCTGTCAAAATGCATAGTGATGCTCGTCCAATCTTGCCTTTAAAAGTCTGGGGCACTTTGTGCCAAAGCAGGAACTAAAAAAATGTCAGTCTTAACAGCTAACTTCAATAGGTGGATAACGCCACTGAGGCTCTATAGGATGCTGTTATGTGACAATAGGGTTGCCAGCGTGTATACGTATATGTATATGTACTGTATATGTATGTGTGTGTGTGTGTCCTACTCCTATGAGCTGCAGTCATTGGCAGGTTGCAATGCTTATGTCATGGGAAGCTTGACTTGCTGACTCAACAACCAGTTGACCTAAAGAAAAATCACAGGAGCACAACATAAATTTGGCCCGTGTTTTTCTGGTCAGTTGGGAACCCTAAATCTCCAGTTTGTAAAGGACCAGGAAGCAGATGATGGGAGAAGACCCTTTTCTGCCTGAGACCCTTTGGGAGCTGCTATCTGAGTAGACAGCATTGGGAAGATGGGAAATATAGTCTGACCTGGTGTAAGGCAGCTTCTTATGTTCCCTGTTGCAAGGCCTAAACGAAATGCACATGTGGGTGTGGTCATTTGCACTACATTGCTTTCCGTGAAGTGCACACTGGCCTACTGTCAGGACTGGTTGGACGTAGAGGAATGGTAGGAGGAAGGAGTTGGGGAACCACTAAGGGAAGAAGGCTCAGAGCCTGGGGAGTGGTGGCAGGACAACGATGGGTGGTCAAGAGGGGGGAGAAGAAGAGAGAGAAGACTGGGAAGAGGATGTGTCAAAAGCTGAAGGGTTAACAGAGCTTAGTGAGCTGGGAAAGTGTTGTCAAGTGGGAGGAGGCAGAGATGAGTCAGGCTGATGAAGAGTCTTGGGTATCTCTCCCTCTGGCTGCGACAAGCTCCCCTCCCTCCTTTCTCCCAGAATCAAGAGAGGCATGAAGAGAGGTTGGTGATGCACAGACGCAGTCTCCGATTGCTTGGAAAAAGCCCTGGAGGGGAGGGGACTTAGATGGCTGTGGGGAGGGAGGCAGAGACTTCCAATCCCACCAACTGGTTTTTCATGGAGCAAGACCACCAGGAATGAGCTGCTGTGCTCCTTAGGCTTGACTCTCTGCCAAGTATGTGGAGATCGTGCTTTTGCTAATAAAGAGTTAACTCCAAGTTTGAACTGTGTGATGACTGACCAGCAGGCTCTGTGACACCTACAGAGATGGATCGTAGGTTAGCAGTAGAGCATACTGTTTGCTTGCAAAAGGTGCTTGGGGACCAGGGCTGGGGAACTCTTTCTAGGTCTGAGGATGTGGGAGCCATGTGATGATTAGCAAATGTCTAGTCGTGCCATTTCGGCACACGTAGCACCAGTTTGGTAGAAAGCTTAACAAAATCTTCAGGAGGCACACCAAATCTTCAAGAGGAGGAACTGTTCTTTGCCTAGTAGCTGTGTATGCTGCCCCCTCTAGGTTGCAGAGAAAGGAATATCTGTGTTCATAATGACAAGAATTACTGCCACATTTAGTGACGCTGATGTTGAGGTCAAAACCATTTTTGTTGCACATGTTGTTTGCTGCACAGATGCACAGAGTGAAAGGCAGCCTTGCTTTGAAAGGGCTAAATGTGAGAGAGAGACTAGCTAGAGGTGAAAATAAAACTGCATCCACAGTTCAGTGGCAAATGTGGGAATCTAGTCCTGTTCCAGCGACGTAGAATCGTAAAGGATCATCTAGTCAAGAATGCAGGAACATGCAGCTTGTCCCATGTGGGGATCGAACCTGCAACCTTGGCATTATCAGCACCGTGGCCAATGAGTGCCTCATTATCGGTGCCAGAAACCCTCTTAGAACACTGGGGTGCCAGTTGGTCCATTCCAGGATGGGGAGTAAGCCACCCCCCTGGCATGGAGTAATGGTTCACATACAGTGGTACCTCGGGTTAAGAACTTAATTCGTTCTGTTCTTAACCTAAAGCACCACTTTAGCTAATGGGGCCTCCCGTTGCCGCTGCGCCGCCACTGCACGATTTCTGTTCTCATCCTGAAGCAAAGTTCTTAACCCGAGGTAATATTTCTGGGTTAGCGGAGTCTGTAACCTGAAGCGTCTGTAAACTGAGGTACCACTGTATTCCTGCATTCAAGTCAGGAAGCTTTCTAGCCTGACCCTTAACATCTGTCCCTTTGCTCCAGGGGTGGCATTATGTCTTTGGAAACATTGCCCAAGCAGTGAGGCAGCATTTGTGACTGTGGAGGAGCCTGCGACTCTTTCCTTCAGGTACCTAATATCCAAGGTGCATATCACAATGTATTCTCTCTCTCTCTCCTCTGAATTTATAGCCATTGTTTCCAGCAGCTGACGAAGCCAAAGCCTTCTCAGTGCCCCTGGCTCTTAATGCTGCCTCTTCTTTGCACCTAGCCTATAATTTCTCAGTAATTAAGTCCAGAACATAACAGATAAACTCGCAGTATATTATCCAGAAGGGCCCCTGTGTCAGAAACTGTGACGGTCTCTTTGATTGATTCACTTGCGCTCGCCGAGTTCCTCTTCTCCTTGTCTCCGAGTTTCTGTCTCCTGGGCTCCCTTGCATTGTGTTTGCTCTCAGGCATCAGAAGCTATTACGGCCTGCGTTATGAACTTTCCCCAATTTATTTCGTAAACTCCTGCCTCTGTTGTCTTTGTTTAAAAAACTGTAGTGTGTGTTTCACTGAAATACTCTGTGTGTGTGTGTCGGCCAAGGGAAGGAGAATTAGCACAAGGTTATCCACTTGAATTTCTTGTTGACTGTTGAATGAATCGGGTTTCGTAACTGTAATGCAGTACCATTTCATGGTATGTTTCCTGCAATTAAAAAACCCCACACACTTAAAATATGCAGAAGAGATGGGCAAAAAAGGAGGCAGCAGTAAGGATAACCTAGTAAAAAAAAGCTGTGGTCTAAAATATTGTACTTTTACTATTAGATTCTTGAATTATTTGGAGACTTATGGTGCAATCTTATACACCAGCGATAGCCAACTTGGTACTACTTCGCTCATCTCTGATCATCGGATATTACTGTCTGGTGCTGAAGGAAGTTTGATGTCCAGTAATATTTGGAGAGCACCACATTGGCTCACCCTGCTAGACACACTTACCTGGGAGAAAATTTCACTGAACTCATTGTACAGGATTGCAAACTAGACATTATGAGGCACCGCTGTCAACCTATGTCTTTCCCCATGGCCCATGCATTTAGCGAAACAGGTGACATAATATCAAGTCCGGTGTTTATTGGTTGCTGTTTACAAGGATAAAGGAACTACTGAACGCAAAGAGGTCACATTAATCATGCATTTCCTTTCCTGGACCAGGGTTGTAAATAGCCAGTCGCCAGGCTATCAGCCAGGGTAGTTTCTCTGAACCAGAATAGAACTAAATTATCTGCCACTGCCTTGAACTTTAGCATGCCATCAATTGTGGTTCAGAAGGAGCAGTAAAATGCTTTTGGTTGGTAGTCTTTGTGGACTTCCATGCAAGGCTGCACTTGGCTTTCTTACCAGGAAGCAAGAGGGAGATGCGAGCGGGCAGTAGCTAGGCATTTCTCATAATGTACTGTTAGGCCCTTACATTCTCAAAGCAGATGTAAAAATTAGTGCTTTGGAAGCAATATCCACTCCTTGTGTTACTATCAATGTCCACACATCAGCTCTTCTGGATATAAGGACGGCCATGCATTTCTGTAGTGCCCTCACTGGGGAGCTAGGACTGTAGCATCAAAAAAGCCACTC
The DNA here is from genome assembly GCF_027172205.1 of Podarcis raffonei. Taxonomy (NCBI): domain Eukaryota; kingdom Metazoa; phylum Chordata; class Lepidosauria; order Squamata; family Lacertidae; genus Podarcis; species Podarcis raffonei. The sequence goes on along the minus strand of NC_070603.1, from coordinate 27,993,189 downwards.
AAATCCAGCTAGTTAAGTTCTGCGCACTTACCCATTCATGGTTGAGGAGCTATATATGCATGCAGGTGTTTTGTTTGTGATTCCTGACTGAATTCAGCTGTATGGTTAGTCGGAAAACCTGCAACAGTGCTGATCAATTGTTTCAGAGAGACGCTCCCCTCCCCAAACAGCTAATTTGTGCTATGTGTGCACAGCCAGATGGGGGTGATTAAATCTAGGATCATTTTGGAGTAAGTTGCTTGCTTCCCTGTTTCGTCTTCTTCCGGTTGCCACATGGAATTCTGCTAAACATTTTTGGATGGGCTGCAGGCAGAGGTGGTGACGCTGCTAGTCGTTTTATGTTTACATTTTGATTGTAACGAAGGAAGGTCACGTACTTTGTTCCTTGGGCAGAATAATTAAAGTCGATAACTTTTCCCGAAAGCTTGGTTTTGTTTTGTTTTTATACATCCTGTTCTTCAAGAACGCATTTCTCCCTAACTATAATCTCAGGGTTTCACTGTAACAATTCCATTCATTTATGTGAGTTTAGGATCCTAGCCCACTGGTGGCCATGGAGACAGCTGCTCTTTATAATAGCCTTGTATGTAGTTGAGAAATGTTGCTATGCTCCCCATCCATCATCCCAAAGCTGAACGTGATCATTTTGTTCACATCTTGCTCAAGCCTTGCTTTGGACATTTTTATCTCCTCATCTTCTCCATAAACTTGTTAACTCATCCACTTCACCACTGCATTCTTGGCCATGTGTCTGCTAGGTCTGTCAGTTTCCCAGGAAATATAAATTAAGTGCCATGTTACACACTGGTGGGTGGGTGGTGGCAGCTTTTGACACGTGAGATATACATTTTCAAGACCCACACAAATTTTGCACGTGAGAGAGGTACTTAATTAATTAATAATGATAATACATGTGGATGCAACAGACACGTATTTCATGCAGTGACACTTAACAGGGAGCTGCAATTGGCCACAGTTCCTTGTGGAGTGTGCACTTTGTGACAAACCCACATTTGCCTGTGTGTGGTGTAATGTGTAAAATAGCCCTCTGATGAACAGTTGGTAATGCAGACTTAAACTGGCATTGATATTTAATATTGTCCCCCCCTCTTTTTTTTTTAATAACCTGAGAAATAAGGCAAATCTCCTATCTCATGCCTGTAGTTCTGGGAACCTCAAATTATACTTGATAATTTGATTTGAGGGTAGCCGGTTCTTAAAACCATTTGTTTATCTAGCTAATGAAATGCCTAAGTTAAGAAGTTTGCATTTCTGAGTCAAACTGAGGCCACCTTTTAAACTCCCTGCACTTATCTCTTTTGTGTGGTCACCTCTGCAATTGGAAGTCCACAAATACGCTGATTAAGAGCTTGAGGAAAATACAGCCAACGATGTGATCCAACCCATGTCTCTTTTTGATGGTGTGTTTGGGGTGTGGAGGTAAGACGTTGGAAAGAATAGTCCATGGATAGTCCAGTGCTTTATATAACCACTAAAGTCGACTAAATGTAAGCATGTTGTATTACAGTGTTTCCCAAACTTGGGTCTCTAGCTGTTTTTGGACTACAACTCCCATCATCCCTAGCTAGCAGGATCAGTGGTCGGGGATGATGGGAACTGTAGTCCAAAAACAGCTGGAGACCCAAGTTTGGGAAGCTCTGTTGTGTAAGAATGTACAGTGGTACCTTGGGTTAAGAACTTAATTCGTTCTGGAGGTCCATTCTTAACCTGAAAATGTTCTTAACCTGAGGTACCACTTTAGCTAATGGGGCCTCCCGTTGCCGCCACCACACAATTTCTGTTCTCATCCTGAAGCAAAGTTCTTAACCTGAGGTACTATTTCTGGGTTAGTGGAGTCTGTAACCTGAAGCATATGTAACCTGAAGCATCTGTAACCTGAGGTACGACTGTATAAATAGAAGAAGAGGCTGCTGGATCAGTCCTGTCTTGTCCAGCATCCTTGACAAATCAGATGCCTACAAGAAGCTTGCATGTTGGGCATGAATTCAACATCACTTCACTAATATACACTGCTACTAATATATACTACTAATGTTGTAAAAGTATAGCTTTTCCTCATGATAAGAAAAAGTCGCATCAAGTCAATACACCACACTATCCTGTATAGCTAGTTCCGCTGTTTTCCCTTTTTCTGATTTGTATTGGCAGGTTCCAGTTGGGGGAGCTCTTTTCAGAAGCTTATGGGTCTGAGTTTTGGAAGCTGAGCGGGGGTACAATAGCTTGGCATCTTCCTACGAAGATCTGAGCTGACATCCGTCTTTTGTTGCATGATCGATTCAGCTAAAGAAAGGCTGGTCGATAAGAGCTTGAGAAGCAAAGGGGGGAGAAGAAGAATGAAAGAGAAACCAAACCAAAAAAATACTCAAAGCCAGAGAACCATTGCCCTAATGGCTCCGACAGTGTAGAAGTAAAAAGAAAAAAAAAAGTTTGATTACCCGCAGTTGTTATATACATGCCAGAATGCCAATCGGGGAAGGAACACCGAAAGTTTAATTATTGTCGAGGCAAGCCGCACCACGTAATTATTAATTACCTAGGGCAAAAATAACTTATTGATTAAAGCCGATTGCTAATTATCCACAGTGGAATGCAATGTTTATCAGGAGGATAATATGTCACGGAGCTGATGGCATTGCGGCTCAGAGGTGGGTCTCAACTGGAGTGCCCTCAGTGGCTCAACCTCCGGCTGACAGGCAAGCTGAGCGATTAAAGGGCACATTGTGATAGACTCCTCTTTTATTTCCTTCCACCAAATAAGTATTTCAAAGTATGGGATGAGCACAAACAGAATTTCCTGTTTCCTCCTCCCCTGCTTAAAAAAAGTCCTTGCATAGAAATCTGTCAGGAGTGCATGCAGGAGCCAGGCCCTGTGACCGGTAGGGCTTCGCAGGACTGGGGCTTTCCTAAGTTTGCTCTGGAGAGGCAAGGCACGGCCGCACAGGTGAAGCCAATTGGTAACTCACAGCACCTGGTAGCAAGAGCCGGGAAGGGATATAAGGTCAGCATTTCCCTTTGGCTCTTTGACACAGCAACACGCTTCCTGCCTTGCTGCGTTTGGCTTCTTGACTCCTTGCTTCCTGATCCTTGGACCCTTGACTCCTTGTTTCCTGACCCTCGGACCCTTGGCTTCTTGACTCCTGGCTTCCAGACTCTCGTTCCTGCTCCCACCCCGCCATCTTGCCCCCGGTCCCGACATCCTCATCCAGGACCGCCCGTAAACTGGACCATGACAGAAATTGCTCTTACCCCCTCATCTTCCATTTTCCCAACACCAGATCCAGGACCCCAACCAAGGAAGGCCTGACTCACATCTCATTGGGCTTCCTTCCCCAGCCTGGTGCCATCCACATGTTGTTGGACTCCAATACCCATCAGCCTCAGCCACCATGACCAGTGGTCATGGGAGATGGGAGCTGTAGTTCATCTCGATGGCACCAGGTTGGAATAGACTTCCCTTAGGGATGCTAACCTACTTTGAGGACTGTGGCTTCGAGACAACCCTAACGTGGAATAAAGCTTCCTTGTTCAGCAGATGTTTCTTCTCTGGTGAAGCTTGATCGCTAATAATGCCCCACCTTAAAAATATTGTGATAGACAGAACTGGAAAAGGTGCAACGGATTAGAGCCTCTTACCTGTGAGGGAAGTCTCAAGTGTTCTCAGTTTAGAAGGGGGGGAAAGACAACCCAAGTGTGGATATGATAAGAGTTCTATCAATTTATTTGTGATGTTGAGAAAGTAGCTTTCGTCTTACTTTCCACTACATTAGAACTTGGAGTCATGTGATGACATCAGTTGGCAACAGGATGACCAAAAGAAACAAATTCTTCACACAATTCACAGTTAACTTAATGGAATTTACTGTCACACCCTGTATTAGAAACTCATATATATATATATAATCTAATTGCCAAATGGCGCTTTAAGCCTGGCTTACAGCCGCCACAGTGGAATGTCTAGGCGCCATTTTTGTTTGTTTGTTCATGTTTTGCAGTGGACTTTATCATCATCATTATTTATTGTTGTCCATTTCATTTTTGTTGTGGTTTATAGTTTAAAGAACAAATCTCAATGTCGTTTACAACACATTAAAGCATCGAATAAAAAACAACAACAAAACAACTAATCATCATCATCATCTTCATGTGGTCACAGTTGGACCGGTGCCAGTCACGAAACGCACCTGGCTAATTTTGAACGCTGCACATGACATAATGATGATCTCAGGCCAGATCCGTGGAGGAGGACTGGTCTTATCAATGGATCGGTCTGTTGACTATGATAGCTAAATGAAACTTCCCTGTTCAGGGGCAGTGTATCTCTTGAGTTCCAGTTCCAGAGGTTGGGGAGAGAGACACGAACCCAATTAATTGGCCATCATATCCTGTTAGGCATTTCATTCTGTTTGGCAGTATGTGACCTCCGCAACTCCTCTTCTCCTTCCTGCATCTGGAGGTGAGGACTGCTTTGCTTCTTACTTAAGATTAGCCAGTGCATTAGTTACCAGCCTTATGTGAGCAGCTGAGGAAAGAGAGTAGTTTGCGGGTGAGCAGGTTGCTGAGGAGGAGGAGGAGGGAAGAAGGAGATTAAAATTTGATGCTTCTTAGGAAGCCATTAGTGGCCTGGTGCGGCCCTGAAATTTTGATGATACGATAATCGTAAAGGAAGGAAATATTATTTGCCGTAATGCGGGCTGTTAATGACTCTGCCGGGGAGCTGAGGCCTGGCAACGCAGCTGGCCTCGGGGGCCGCTCATGTGTGTGGTAATGTACAACAATTGTCTGTGTAACCTTGAGAAGTAGCTCTGGGACCAGTGGCACTCTGATCTCTTTCGGTGTATTGGTTTGTGTTCTCCCAGCAGTAGCAGACAAAAAAGAAAAAAGAACATTAAACCTTTCCTTGGCTTGGAGCTGCTCTGAGTGGCAGCTCAGAGATTGCACTGGGCAAATAAGCAGACTTTGTTTACCCAAACCTGCTTTTTACATCCAGGTCTTGAGAGGTAGGCAGAAGTCCGCAGGAAACCACCGAGAGCACTTAGCCTCAACACCTAGGTCAGGGATGGGGACGTCTTTCCCAGCTCGAGAGCCACATTGGCTTCCAGGCAACTTCCCAAGGGCCACATACCAGTGCTGGACAGGGCCAGAGGCAAATGGGAAGCAACAATTTTGAACTTTGGCTTTGTACAGTACAGTGGTACCTCAGGTTACATACGCATCAGGTTACAGACTCTGCTAACCCAGAAATAGTGCTTCAGGTTAAGAACTTTGCTTCAGGATGAGAACAGAAACCGTGGTCCGGCGGCAGCAGGAGGCCCCATTAGCTAAAGTGGTGCTTCAGGTTAAGAACAGTTTCAGGTTAAGAACGGACCTCCGGAACGAATTAAGTACTTAACCTGAGGTACCACTGTAGACTAGTTTCTGCACAGGCTCTCACATCTCTCTTTACCCTCTGTCCAGGCAAGCTAGAAACATTGTTCAAGGGCGCATTCCAAAGCAAAAACACTCCTGGAGGATGCAAAGGAAGCAGAGTCTGTCAGGGGTGTGGCCCAGAGGGAGCAGGTGTGACCTGGAGACAGTCCTGAGGGGCCAGACAGAGAGGTCCAGGTCCCCACATTTGGCCCCTGGACCTGGGTGGAACAGCAAGGGATTCAAAATAAAAACAAAAAAAATCAGGTGAATATATCTGTTAAATTCCATTTTCACTGCTGGCAGGGGAGGCTATTCCTAGGTTCAGTGTTTCTTGATGGGGAGGTTGCTTTTAGCTTTGATCTGCGTGGGGTTTTTCGCTCTTCTTTCTTTTTTTTAATGGAAAGATGAAGGTGGCTGACACTGGAAACCCTTTGAAGAACTGAAGTGCCAGCTGAAAAGCGGAAAAAGTGCTTCTCGCTTTGCTTTTATTACTAGGATCCAACAGGAGAATCATGTCCTTTTCCAGAAGTCGTGCCGGCAAGCTGAGGGGTCGCCTGCTTCTTGCCGCCTCGCAAAGCATCACTCATTGCAGGCTCCAACGATCCACTGATGGGTTTTGACCCACCTTGTCAAAATGACTTTCCCCTCCTTGTTTCTTTTTTGTTTTTGTTTTTTTCCTGCCATATGAAATTTCGCTCCCCATTTCCCCCCCTCTCTTGCATAATAAAAACGGAATAGAGAAGAGTGAAGGAGGAATGCCGAAGTGGGGGGAAAGAAGCCAGAGAAATGATGTTTGAAATATTGGGCCCCCTCCTATGGTTGCAATCCTAGCAACAACCTTCTCTTATGATAGATGGACTTTCCATACACTGTTTGTTCAAATGGGGACAACGCTTTGGCTTCCGATGTTGGAAGTGTATGTGCTTCTGTCGAAATCTGCGACAACCTCAGCAAGTGACTGGTAGCAGGGTCAAAGCCAAACACTTCAAAATCTTTCGCTTTGACTCTGCCTGCACTCCATCCCTTGCAGCATGTACAGTGGTACCTCGGGTTAAGAACTTAATTTGTTCCGGAGGTCCGTTCTTAATCTGAAACTGTTCTTAACCTGAGATTAATTGTGTGGCGACAGCGCGGTGGCAGCAGGAGGCCCCATTAGCTAAAGTGGTAACTTTAGCTAACGGGGCCTCCTGCTGCCACCGCGCTGCCGCCACACAATTTCTGTTCTCCTCCTGAAGCAAAGTTCTTAACCCAAGGTACTATTTCTGGGTTAGCGGAGTCTGTAACCTGAAGCGTCTGGAACCTGAGGTACCACTGTATATTGTCAGCTGAATCAAGTGGTAAAGCTTTTTCCTGGGCTGGCTTGTTTCATGTCCTATGATATATCTATCTCTATTCACTGCTAGGGACGCGGGTGGCGCTGTGGGTAAAAGCCTCAGCGCCTAGGGCTTGCCGATCGAAAGGTCGGCGGTTCGAATCCCCGCGGCGGGGTGCGCTCCCGTTGCTCGATCCCAGCGCCTGCCAACCTAGCAGTTTGAAAGCACCCCCGGGTGCAAGTAGATAAATAGGGACCGCTTACTAGCGGGAAGGTAAACGGCGTTTCCGTGTGCGGCTCTGGCTCGCCAGATGCAGCTTTGTCACGCTGGCCACGTGACCCGGAAGTGTCTGCGGACAGCGCTGGCCCTCGGCCTCTTAAGTGAGATGGGCGCACAACCCTAGAGTCTGTCAAGACTGGCCCGTACGGGCAGGGGTACCTTTACCTTTTATTCACTGCTAACCACTAATGATGTCTGGGGCTGGGGACCAATGTGCTATTTCACCATCATTTCTAGCATTGCTCCCACTTTGCAGTGGACTTGTTTGTTTATTATTTAAAAGCTATAACCCACTCTTCCTCTGCAAAGGGAGCCCAGGGAAACTCATAACAATAAGATTACATTAAAAAAATTCATATAAACATGGCAGCACTTGTGTGGCGAGATCCCGCCTCCCACCATAAAGACACAGGACACAGTAATTTAGGTTAATGGGCTAAAATTAGGCCACAACTTTATTGGTTACAGGTGATGAGCGGTATTGCCTTAGGCATTGGTCCTATCGACTATCCGGCTTCAGCCTGATTGCTTGAAGACCGGGAAGGGTTAACACCAGCAGGGGGAGCCCTGCTGATGCACCTCAACTAGGGCCTCCCCCGGGGTCACCGCTCAGGGTGCGCTTTAGGTCCTGACCTCCATAGGCTTCGGACGAGGCAACGCCCCCTGGAATCCTTTACCGGACTACCCTTCAATATATTTGGGGGAGGTGATGGCGCTCCTCCCCCCAATACATCTACATAACAATACCCATACCAATGACTAACCGCCAAAGCCGAGAAAGTTGTGACGGTTTGCTACGAGGTAGGCGAAAAACCAAATGGCTGGTGCCAATTTGCCAAGTGGAAAAAAATCCTACCAGGCCCCTTAACGGCGACCAACCGAGGTCCATAGCAAGGTCAAAAGAGGAACCTTGAAGGGCGGGTGGGTGGGAAACAAACGCAGCTGAGTGGCCAAAGAGGGAGATTCCTGGTCGCGCTTGCCTTAAATGAGGCAAGCCACACCCCCTGGGCCAGCCGATTGGCTGGCCCGGGGATGACGCGGCTGAGGATTTCCCAGATTGCGCGGGGCTGGGAGCCAGCCTCTGTGCACGTGTTGGGGCGTGATGCCCGCACCACACCTCCTCCCAAGGTCGGAAGTGGCTTTGGAACTAGCATAAAACTACCATCCGAAAGTCTGGATTAGACCCACCTCAGCTGGAGAATGTGCAGGAGGCCCAGGTACATGCGGTTCCCTGGGCTCCTTGCTTCTTTGAAGCTGAGCTGGGGAACATGTGGTCTTCTAGAGGCTGGGCAGCAGTTCCCATCAGCCCCAACCAACATGGCAAATGATGTGGGGTGAGGGGAGTTGTAGCCCAATAACATCTGGGGATCACAAGTTCTCCATCCCTGCCCTGAAGGGTTGCCATTTGGAATGTACAGCTCAGCTAGGAAACGAGGCTGGTGAATGGTGTTCAAAATTCGCCAGGCGCATTTTGCACATGGCTATTGCCCACTTGCGACCAAGTGAAGATGCCCGGGCGCCAGGATGGCGCTTGATGTCTCCACCATCTGGAGGTGCACGCCTGGGGATTCTTGGATCTTGACTGTTTTCACACACTGGCAACACATCCGGTAGAATTCTGTCCGCCATTATTTTATCTGCACAATCAGAGTTAATTCCAGGAACCAAAGTCGTATTGAAAAATATGATTTTCAAGCTGTCTGGACCAAAAAATGACAATTAGGTACAGTGGTACCTCAGGTTAAGTACTTAATTCATTCCGTTGGTCTATAGTTAACCTGAAACTGTTCTTAACCTGAAGCACCACTTTAGCTAATGGGGTCTCCTGCTGCTGCTGCGCCGCTGGAGCACAATTTCTGTTCTCATCCTGAAGCAAAGTTCTTAACCTGAAGCACTATTTCTGGGTTAGCGGCGTATGTAACCTGAAGCGTATGTAACCTGAAGCGTATGTAACCCGAGGTACCATTGTATTTTGTTTTGGTGACTGTAACCCTGGTTTAAGAAGCCATTTGGCGCCTAGCTTAGATATCTGAGTTCCTGACACTGTTGGTAAAGTATCTGTCCTAGTGCTTTTCTCCAAGTCGCACTGACATTTGGTCTCACTCTCATGCTCCCAGCCAATTGTGAAGACAGTGGTTGTGAATCTTAAGCAGCTGGAATGGATAGCTCAGGAAGAATGCAGCTGTAGTCAGAAGTGGTTCCTTTCACAGGGTGCCCCGAGACACCATTTTAAAGGGCGAAAAACACCCTAAAAATCAATGCACATTGATTTTACCAAATTAGCTGCTGGGTTGGCTTGGTGGAAAAGAGACTTGTAGAACTTCCACTTGCTGCAGCCCCAGCCATCACTAGCTGCATTGATTGCATTATTAGTTGCCCATTGATCCCCTGGGAGACAAGTTTAATCAGCTGGGTTTCCTGGGCAAACAAAATGGGACTTCATCAATGCCAGCTGTAGCTCTCGTGGGCTCAGCTACCCTGTAATTGATGTCCTGGCTGTGATATGTGCCTGCCTGCTAATGCCATCTGATTTCACTGCCCCAGATCACCCCTGGCAGCAAATGGCTTCTCCCATTGTACACCAAGATTCTGTCTCATCTCAGCACAGCTGGAAAGGGCCTTTTAAAAGGGTCGGATATTTCCCCTTTAATTATAGGGATCAGGATGTTCTGGCAGCCTCTGCACAGCTGGAAGCAAGATGGTGCTGTTGTAGAAACTTGGAGGATTGGATACAGCAGAGGGACTACAAAGGGAAGGGTGCCCTTGCTTAGCAGATAGGCAGGAAAAGAGAGAGGTTTTTCAGTTCCTTTTGATCCTTAGAGGTGGAGAAAACTGAAAACACCCTGTTCAAAATGGTAGAGGGAGTTTGGGAGAGAGGTGAGAACATAGCTCTCATCTGGGTATAAGCTGCAAGGTCTGAACCCAATCTGAGTTTCGGAAGGGATATTGAGAGATCAACCACTCAGCGAAGATGGCAATTTGATCCTATCAGTTGGCCTGGAGTCCCAGTAATTTTTAGGACTCAGTGAGAACAATTGATTTCGCTCGCTGCAGATCTCTCTGACATTTCTAGCTCATGTCCCACTTCGTATATGTCTCACTATGCGTTAGAAATCAACGGTGATTTGTTTTGTAGAAGGAAGTATGAAAAATATTTGCTCATGTTAACTGCTTCTATGAGAAGATACTGAAAGGCAAAAAAGGCATCGAGACCTTTTATGCCCATCCTACCAGAATGCACATTTGTGTCCCATTTTGCATTTTTAACCATTTATTTGATGTGTGTGTATCTTTCATCTGTCCGTCTGTCTGTCTGTCTGTTTGTCCATCCATCTACCGATCATAGTGACGAAAATCATGTCCGTCCGTCCACTTCTTCTTTTGCAATGTCTTACACCATTCTTTGGATATACCGTATTTTTCACTCTATAACACGCACCCGACCATAACACGCACATAGTTTTTAGAGGAGGAAAACAAGAATAAAAATTCTGAATGAAACAGTGGATGTATCATTTTTGTGCTTCATGCTGCGGCCACAGACATGTGATTTGACGGTGAGTTTGGGGTAGCCCAATGCAAAGATCCTGAGGATCCATGTGGATCCATGCTTTGTAACCACGTTTTTGCACCATTGCAGCCCCAGGCAACAGTGGGTGCGTGATTTTTTTGGTGCAGGCTGTAGCCATGGACATGCTATGTGATCTGATGGTGAATTTGGGGTGACCCAATGCAAAGATCCTGAGGATCCATGTGGATCCATGCTTTGTAACCACGTTTTTGTACCATTGCAGCCCCAGGCAACAGTGGGTGCGTGATTTTTTTGGTGCAGGCTGTAGCCATGGACATGCTATGTGATCTGATGGTGAATTTGGGGTGACCCAATGCAAAGATCCTGAGGATCCATGTGGATCCATGCTTTGTAACCACGTTTTTGTACCATTGCAGCCCCAGGCAACAGTGGGTGCGTGATTTTTTTGGTGCAGGCTGTAGCCATGGACATGCTATGTGATCTGATGGTGAATTTGGGGTGACCCAATGCAAAGATCCTGAGGATCCATGTGGATCCGTGCTTTGTAACCACGTTTTTGCACCATTGCAGCCCCAGGCAACAGTGGGTGCGTGATTTTTTTGGTGCAGGGTGTAGCCATGGACATGCTATGTGATCTGATGGTGAATTTGGGGTGACCCAATGCAAAGATCCTGAGGATCCATGTGGATCCATGCTTTGTAACCACGTTTTTGTACCATTGCAGCCCCAGGCAACAGTGGGTGCATGATTTTTTTGGTGCAGGCTGTAGCCATGGACATGCTATGTGATCTGATGGTGAATTTGGGGTGACCCAATGCAAAGATCCTGAGGATCCATGTGGATCCGTGCTTTGTAACCATGTTTTTGCACCATTGCAGCCCTGTTTTTGCATCAGATCATTGCTATGTGATCTGATGGTGAATTTGGGGTGACTCAATGCAAAGATCCTGAGGATCCATGTGGATCCGTGATTGGAACCACGTTTTAAGTAGGGAGGGAAGGAAAAACATAGAAGCGACAAGGAGAGGGGTGTGCAGAGAAGCAGCTGGCTAAGAATGCAGGAGAGGGGTTTTACCGGAGGGAGGAAAGGAAGGCAAAAGTCCCCCCCCCACAAGCCAGCCAGCTCTCTCTCTCTCTCCCCCCCCCCCAACCTGCATGTTGCCTTCGAGTCCCAGACGCACGGAGAGGAATTAGAAGGAAGGAGCTCTGCTTGCCTGGAGGGGAGGGGTTTTCTCTGCTCTTTGTTCCGTTTGAGCAAACACAGTAAGGAAACAGAAGCGGGTGGGCAGTAAGACCCTGAGGCAGAATGCAGGAAAGCAGCAGCTTTCCTCCCTTCTCCGGACGATTTGATATTTGCCTGATTTTTGCCTTCACTCGCGCTTGTCAGCTCCAGGGACCACACATTCGCTCAATAACACGCACAGACATTTCCCCTTACTTTTTAGGAGAAAAAATCTGCGTGTAATAGAGGGAAAAATACGGTATGCTTCTTCAAGTTCTCTGCAGCGCTCTCTGTTGTTTGCTTCCTTCATCTACATAAGATCTGCTACTAGTTTTACATTAGTGGTTGTCCCATTAGTCTTTCGAAATTGTAGGTTCTCGATTTGAACACCGTTTCAATTCCATCAGCCTAAGTCGCCTCTTGCCCTACATACGTCCATTTTCACTTTGTGGCCTTTTCCACAACATCCACAACTTTTCATCTTTGTCGTATAGAATTATTAGGGCTTTCGTTTTTTAAAATCTTTTAATGATATTCCTAGCATTGCACTTTCCATGGTATGTTGTGTTGTTTTTAAGCTGGTCCGACATAAACTCACCCCCCCCCATGTTAGGGCTGAAACATTAGTTACAACCCATAAATACATTGATTGCAGATTGCATGTATGCATCTATCAGGATGCTGTCAGCAGCTCCTGGTTGGTTGCCCAGTAAAGTATAAAGACGAGGAAAAGTTTCTTACAGTCTTTTTTTATTTCAGTCTTTACAGAGAGAGGCTATAGAACCCAGCCTCTTGGGTAACGGCATTGTCCCAAGTGAATCTCCACCCACCGCCTCTCCCACCTCTCGTCATCATCATCTCTTCTACGGGTGCTGCTACGTGCCCTCTGTCTTTGAGCTCTTTGCTCTCCTACTTTTAAGGCTTGCTGGGTTCTAGGAGATGGAGGGTCTGGAATGCTCTCTAATGACAACGTGTCAGCCGGGTGTTGTTCTGGTTCTCCCATGATTTCCCCACTTTCTCCCTCATCTGCCTCTGAGCTTCTACCTCCCTCAACCACCTGTTGTAAATCTACACTGCCTTCCTCTTCCCCATCCCTGGAAGGGTCAGGATGGGGAGGCGGTCTCCACCAGTCCTCCTCTTCGCAGTCCCTGACAGCACCTCTGGGACAGCTTTAGTCACAATCTGATTAAAAGGAAGCATCCTGTTAATGGTCCACAGTAGTTCGAAAGCATGTCAAAGTGCAAGTAGATAAATAGGTACCGCTCCGGCGGGAAGGTAAACGGCGTTTCCGTGCGCTGCTCTGGTTCACCAGAAACGGCTTAGTCATGCTGGCCACATGACCCGGAAGCTGTACGCCGGCTCCCTCGGCCAATAAAGCGAGATGAGCGCCGCAACCCCAGTCAGCCATGACTGGACCTAATGGTCAGGGGTCCCTTTACCTTTATTCATACTTTGGCCGTGGTCCAGAGAGCTGTGTATGCATGTGACCGCACCCCCCTGCTGATGGCTATAGCTGATGGAGCTCTCCAACAGCACTCTTTGCTCTTCCACAGCTAGCAATTGAGAAGCCTTGCTTTTGCAAAGGGGGCTGCATTGCAACCATGGCATTAAGAGAGCTTTCAGACAAATAAAAAGAAGTTGTTTCCCAGTGTTTAGAGAGAAAAGGCACCATTAACTTGGTCAAAGGGTCTTTATATCAACTGGAATTAAATGTTATAGAATCTATTTCCATCTACTAATTAGTTAATTAGACTAATAGATGGCAATTCAATTAGATCAAAGAGGTTACCATTGAGACAGTCACATGACTAAATGGCTTTGGACTGGCTGTATGCCTCAAGTCCTGACATTTTCAGGTATGACTGAAGGCTTATCCACAATTCCTCTTATCCCCCAGGGAAAACTGCTCTTTAGCACTCGGTTGGAGCAAATGTTCTCTGGATCTGTGTTGGCTCTGATGTAGAGCTAAAGCAGGGGTTAGCAAACTTTCAGCAGGGGGCTGGTCCACTGTCCCTCAGACCTTATGGGGGGCCGGACTATATTTTTTTTGGGGGGTGAAAAGAACGAATTCCTATGCCCCACAACGCAGAGATGCATTTTAAATAAAAGGACACATTCTACTCATGGAAAAACACGCTGATACACGGACCGTCCTTGGGCCGGATTTAGAAGGCGATTGGGCCAGATCCGGCCCCTGGGCCTTAGTTTGCCTACCCATGAGCTAAAGGGAGGGTTTTCCTTGGGAAAGGAGCAGGGCAAATGGAAAAACCAAGTGGACCCATGCCCAGGAAGTATGGCTCAAGCAAAATGCAGCTCAGAGCTGTGTTTTCTATGCACGGGAAAAGCCTAAGTGTGGACGAGCCCTGACATAGTAACTTGGAGGAGGAGATTGTATGCCTATGTGCACATTTGTTTTTCTGTTTTTACCGTGCAAGCAGGGCAAAAAAAGAAACCTGGTCTCGTTTTTCCGAGAATGTGTCTCGAAAACCCATTCCAGTTCAAGCAGCGGGGAGTGATGGCAGCACCATCAATGCTGGCGTGACCTCCTGAGTTAACATTTAATAGGGGGTGCTGAGGGTTCTTTGGAGTGGAATTGTGTGGCTTTCAGCCATTTCCGCCGCAGGCAGGGAGCCTTTTCAAGCTAAGTAGGGTCAGGCACAATCATGGCTTTTTGGACAGGGGACTTTTAAGGAAAACTCGGGAGTGCTGGAGGGGAAACAAGCGCCACTGACAGGCTGTGCTGTGTAGCTGGAGGGCAACGTCAGGCTTCAGATAAGAACAGAATCTAAGCCTGGCACTCCTTCTCTGGCCAGTGGTATGCTGGAGGTCAAACGAAATGTACAGTGCGTGTGATGTATTTAAAACTCCTTTGTCTTCCTTTGAAATGGTGCTTGCCATTCCGGCAGCAGGTGGCGGGAGACAGTGACAGAATTCTGGTACATTACGCAGAAGCGGGAAGAATGGCTCGCAGGGCTGATGGGTCTATGTGTTACCAGCTTTCAATTACCCAATTAAAACAAGCGTGGCATTCGGGAGCTTGTTCCTTCAGCCAGCTTTGGATGCTGTCCCTCCCGTATCCCAGCCCCTTTTCATTCTGCGTCATTCGCTGCGCGAGTGTTCTCTTTCTACCCATGTTTTGTGTCATGTTCACTTTTTGTTGGGCGCCGGCAAATGGCTCTCTGGAACTCACGCTAATGGAGAGAGCAAGCTCTCTGTGCGTCTTAGTGCGTGTGAGTACTTACTCCATCTCTAAAAGAAACTCCGTGTAGTTCCGAAAGCGCAAGGCAGCTGAGGTCTCATCTAAGCGGTTTCCGTTTGACAGTAGTTATAAGGCTGGCCATAACTTATAATCAACCTTTTTATACCTACTGCCCACTAATGCATCTTCAAAGGTAAAGGGACCCCTTAGGTCCAGTCGTGGACGACTCTGGGGTTGCGGCGCTCATCTCGCTTTATTGGCCGAGGGAGCCGGCATACAGCTTCCGGGTCATGAGGCCAGCATGACTAAGCCGCTTCTGGCAAACCAGAGCAGTGCACGGAAACGCCGTTTACCTTCCTGCCGGAGCGGTACCTATTTATCTACTTGCACTTTGATGTGCTTTCCAACTGCTAGGTTGGCAGGAGCGGGGACCGAGCAACAGGAGCTCACCCGTCCACCAGTGCTCGATGGAAGTAGGATTAAGCTAGTGCCATAGAACCCCCTACCGCCCACCTAGAATCCTGAAACGCCCTCTAGTGGGGGGTAGCGACTAGGTTGACAACCCCTGGTGTAGCTGGACGCTGCAACAATGACTAACGTCTGCAGAGCACAGGACAGAATAGATGTGGCCAATGTAGGAGAATGCCCCTGACTACCTTTTATTGTGTACAATGGGCAAGGGTTGCATTTCATAGTAACCTTCCATCAGCTTCAGCCGGTGGCTCAACCGGTCCCCTAACATCTGTTGTCTATGCTATGGTAACCTCTAGGATGGATTACAATTATGTGTTATACGTGGGGCTGCCTCTGAGGATGGTTCACAAACTTCCGCTGGTGCAGAATTCAGCGGCCTGGTTGCTCACCGGGGCAAGATGGTTTGAGCGTGTAACACCAATCCTGGCCTGATCGCACTGGCTGCCAGTTGTTTTGTGGCATTCGGAAATGCCACAATGTCTGAAATCTGATTAATGTCCCAGATATAAGACCATGCTGTCTGAGCAAGAGTCAGAATTCCTGGGTCTTTGACAGGACCACCTTGGCTCACCTGCAAGAAGTGCCCACTGGATCTAGAAGTATTTGCTTTATTATTTTATTTATCTACCAAAATTTATATATCACTTGATTGTAAGAGAACCTAAGTGGTTTACATAAAGGAGTAGCCAGGGAAATTAGCCTTTCCTTTAACCACTTCCTCCTTCCCAACTCGTGTTTCCCCCAGATCTGCCGAAATACAGAGTTTGTTTCAGTTTGCAATGGATTTTGCACGGCTAAAAGGGGGAAAAAAAGCTTTAATACAGATTGCTCAGTGGGGGCCTGTTTTTATATATATCCAGTGATGGGTAGGCGGTGACTGTTTATGATAGCACGAGGCACAGCATACACACTCCACAGATTGCAGAGCCAGAAATAATTGCAGAGAGCATGCAGTCTGACCTCCTGAATACTGGAGGCCTACATGCCCTCTCCATTATTGCAACGACAAGACCAATAGCTCGTATATAGCTGGCATTTCGTAAAACAGTTTTTTCCAGTAGTATTCATTGGAAAGAATTCTTTAACCTTTGCAAGTCCATACCCCCCTTTAATTCACACTTCGTTTTCTAAGGCTTTAAAAAGAAAATGCCCCTATTTGATGTTCTTTCCTGCAACCAAAAGCGCAAATCCTACTGCAGCATTATCACATTCCGCAACAAGGCAGTGCAAAACTACATATTCCTTAGATCCCCTGATTTGGGTTGGATAAACCTTCCTTTAACGCAAATGAACCTTGACCTGTGAAGCTCCCTCTACACTATCAAACAAGAGGCTGGTGCAAAACCCTCAGTAGGCGATAGTAAAAGTTTTCCTAGCTTCAGCCCGGAGGGTGTTTTCATCCCACCTGATCCTTTCAATCCGGTGGATACTTGTGTTCTGGTGCCAGCTTCTCATTCAGATAAGTGGCTTTGGGAATGGAAGAAGTAAAACCTGCCATTAAGGTTGAGTGAGCCCAGCCAAGTTTGTTAATCGTCATGTTTGCCCAGATGGAACACAGAAGGAGGGAGGAAATAATCCTTCCTGATCGTTTGCCTCTTTCTCCTTGCATGGCTCCCCCAGCCAGGGAACTGGGGCGCAGAGGCACCGGAATGCGCCGCAAGAATAATGCCTACCAAGTTGCACAATCCTGGGTGAAAAATGGCCAGCGTTCGGCGCAGCCACGAATATGCCGCTGTCAGTCTTGATGTGATTGTGCTAATGACCAGAAACGAACCGCAAAACCCGGGCTGCTGAGCTGGTGCAAGTGTATGCGCACTCTCCTACAGCCTGCCTTCCCCCTGCTCCCCTCAAAAGTCACGTGAAGGGTGTGCAGCAAGAGTTGTGCTGGCGGTGATGGAGCAGGGCAAGAGGGCAGGGAGACAGAAGCCTGCACTTGACCCCCTGTGCTTTGTGCAGCTGATGCAGACCGAGCTGTTGCTGGTACCCTCCCTGCTCTGTCGAGCAAGCTGCTGGAAGTGGCCCTATGGGCAAACACAGCTCAGCGGTGGTGCAGTGAGCCGGGGCTGCGTGCTCTGCCTCAGGCGGTAGGATGTGCTGATCTGAGAAGAGTTGTAGGCCAGGGCAGGAGGGGTCAGCGCTTGCTTTCCTCTCGGATTTCCAATTTTTAACGTGGGTGAGGTGGAGGCAGCAGAGGAAGCTGCAGTTGACTTCAGCATGGGGTGCTCCCCGCCTCACTTCCCCCAGCAAAGAATTCCCCACAAGGATAATTTGTCAGAAAAGTTGGGCTAAGACATTCTCTGCTGACATCCTTTGCCTCTCTGCTTCTGACCAGTGTCTGAAGGTTCACTCTGTGTCCTGAACTGACCTTTTGACCTAAGTGAGTCTTTCTTCATCATTCATTACTACTTATAAGTAGTCCAAGGAGATTTAATTTATTTTTTTTTGCATTTTATTGAAAATGGCAGCAGAGTAGCAACCCTGGAGGTCACAGATTTGGCATATATGTGTGTGTGCACGCACGCGCGCATGCGCGCGTGCACACACACACACACACACACATATATACATACACACACACACACACACACACACACACACAATCTTAATGGTTGAAGCCATTGGCTTCACTTGGCTATCCTCTGTTGAACCAAAATACACCTCCTGAATTATATGTCTTTCTTGCAAGAATTTCCAATTAGTTCCACCCACCCCTGCATTACATACAATGTACCTCATATATAAATAGATAACTCTCTCTCTTTAAGTCTCTCTCTCAAACAATATATATACAGCATAATTAGATCTATCTCTTTCTTAGTGTCCTTAGGCAACATTTTGGTTGGATCTGGCTGATGACTTCAGTTTTCAACCCAGAACAAGAGTTTGGCACCGGGACAGCTCAGCCAAGCAGCAGTTGATGTCAGGAGCAAGTGTCAGGAATAAATAACACAGTGTAGGCGAAGTTAACGTTTTATTAGAAGATACAAAGTCTGCTCAGGAGTGCCAGGCTTAATAAGCACAGCAACTCTTCCCTATGAGGCAGAGGTGGAGGCCTTTCCACAGCTGCCTAAATATTCTCTTTCCCCAGGTGCTTCCCAAGCAATCTGAGACTACGCCATGTATAGTCCTGCTCCTCCCTCTTCATACATCTTCTGGTCTTGGGAGACCTACAGGGAGGGGAGCTTGTCGCAGCATGACTGGGAGACACCCTGGTTTCTTCACCAGCCTGCCTCATCTCTGCCTCTTGGCTCCCGTCCTTTCCAGCCTCTGCTTCTGCCTCTGATTCTGGACTGCTCTCTGCCACAGCCCCTTCCTGCTCACTAAACCCTGTTACCTCTTCAGCTTCCGAGACCTTCTGCTCCCAGTCTGCTCCTTCTCCCTCTGACCACTCATTGTCATCCCACCACCAATCCCCTGGCTCTGAGCCTTCTTCCCTTGGGGGTTCCCCAGTTGATGCTTCCCACCATTCCTCTGTGTCTAGCCGTTCCATGACATCTGAGTATCATGCACAGAGGATGTCATTAGTTGAGGCTTACCAGTTTAATTTATATATTCTACAACCTTTGGACATCTCAGCTGAAGTTTGGTGTTTAGAGACTGCTCTGCACTCGATGGTTGCAGAACTAAGGAATTAATTCAAAACTAAGACTACCTCTGGCCTTTTCTGTAAACTGAGACTGATAGTCAAATCCAGGCACAATGCTGATAGTCAAATCCAGGCACAGTAAGCTGAAGAGCAGGATGGAATATACTTTTTTTATTTGCAAAACAAAAGGAAAAGGGCTTTGACTTTCTATTATCTGGTGTGTTGATAATTCTCTGTACATTGAAGGAGAGGGATACTACTCCATCTGATATGTCCATGTTTAGATAAGCAGTTTTAATCCAAACTTTAGCCAATATTGCTTTGGAAAACCAACCAACCAACCAACCAAAGGTAACAACCTGGGAACCCCATTCATGTAAAAACCAAAACTTGCAGGTAAAATTCTGAGCTCCCAACATAACTATAGTTTGCATGTCCAAAGTTGAAGAGCATTTGACTGCATAATAGAAGGTGGCAACACAAGCAAGCAGAGAGCGTTGGATTTAGCTTTTGAAATTCGCCAGGCACATTTTGGACCTGGCTATCGTCCACTTGCAACCAAGTGAAGATGCCCGAGCGCTAGGATGGTGCCTGACGTCTCCACCATCTGGAGGTGCATGCCTGGGGATCCACAGCTCTTGTCTGTTTTCACACACTAACAACACATCCTGTAGAATCCTTACCTCTCATATTTTATCTGCACAATCAGAAGGAATTTCAGGAACCCAAAAGCTGTTTCTAACCATGTTTGGATCATCCATGGAGATTTCTCATTTCAGTCGTGGGTTTACTGCAGATTATGTAAGCAAAGCGTGACATTGAAGGAAGCTGGTGGCCCTGTCTCATGGCTGTAGACCTCATTTGGATGGAAAAGAGCGTAGTACAGTCCATCATATCAGGACTCCTGATAGCAGAAGGGAAGTGAGGTGGGGAAGAGTTTGTCAGCTGGAGCCTGCCTTTCCAGGCAGAATGACTGATGACACCAGCGCACCTGCTTAGCTCCTGCTGACAGCCTGTCTGCAAAGGCCTCTAAGCAGGGAGGCGGTTTATTACTTAGCAGGTTTCTGTGAGCTGGTAATTAAGCTGTGCCCCCATGGAGTCTGCTCGCTGCCCTTTTATAGCCTTGTCTTCCATCACTGGACGGGCATAGGGCTTTCGTCAGCTGACTTGGTTAGCTAATTGGTCTCATCCTGTGGCTGCTGTTAGCCAGATAATTGTCAGCACACACATGCACACACACACTGCTTCTGGGTATTCAGCCCAGCCTGAACCATGCCTTTCATTGGCCTCAGCCTACCTTGGTGTTTGAAAGGCACAGCGTCTTTCAGGACTGCCTGCGATGGCATCAGCCAAGAAAAGGCTTAGCCAGGAACTCGTGTTGATCTGCTACTGGCATGGGGATAGCAGAGCGTTCTGTGCTGCTTGGCCCCGTACTCTTTGGCAGAGATGGGTGTAATATTCTTGATTCTTTTAGCACTCTAGTTTTAAAGCAAATGAGAAAATCTTTTATGACGCAGCTTTACTGAGGCTCTCAAGGGCAGTCCAAGGACACAATTCATCCTGCTTTGTCAGGAAGACTGCATTGCCTCTCAGATGCTTGGGAAATGTTTCCTGATGTGCCCCCTTTAGCTCCTGCAGCTGCCAAAGGAATGTGGTTGGGGGAACATTCCCCCTCCTACAAGTTAAGCCAAGGCCTACTGGATTTTACCCATTCCACCCCAGTGCCCTGTTGTGCTTGTGTCAATGGAATGAAATTTTGTGATTTGATTGGGGGGGCATGTGAAATGGGATATCGAGACATATTTATCTTCTAACGCTGGCTGAGATGCCTGGGAGAATTGCTTATCTTCTCGGGAAATACTTCTGCGGCTTGATAAGAAACTACAATGTTATAGCTTTCACTTTGTCTTGATTGTGGATCTGAGAATACAATAAAAATTGGTACCCCGTTGGTATCCCGTAGTCGTGGTCTGTGCTTGTTTGTGATGGAGAAATGACTCACTTGAGATTTAGAGGAGGTCACTTAGTGTGGACAGATGGACATCCAGATCCCAGAGTTGGCCCCTGGTCCCAAGTTCCATAAAAGTATGTGGAGGTGAGCTGTGGTGCGTCTCCCCGCTCCCATTTGTCCAGAGATCTCCCCCTGTTCTCACTGCCACTTAACATATATAATATAGGCACTGGCTCATCCATGCATACACTAAAATATGCTATCCTCCAAATGCCAGCGCTCTCTGCCTGGCTTTCCCGCCTACCTCCCCACCCCTGGACCAGACTTCTGCACTGCCCAGACAGCCCTTGGGAGGAGGACAGAGACCCTGTGTGGCCACCTCTCTAGTTTAGCTGCAGTCCACTTCAGCAGGCACCTTGGGAAACAGAAGAATGCATTGGACCAGAGAGAGATGCACTTTAGGCTCCTTTGGCCCTGCCCTGCTGCGGAATCATAGAATTGTAGAGTTGGAGGGCCTCGGCCCAGTATACCTGAAGGAGTGCCTCCACCCCCATTGTTCTGCCCGGACACTGAGGTCCAGCGCTGAGGGCCTTCTGGCAGTTCCCTCACTGCGAGAAGCCAAGTTACAGGGAACCAGGCAGAGGGCCTTCTCGGTAGTGGCATCCACCCTGTGGGATGCCCTCCCACCAGATGTCAAGGAAATAAACAGCTATCTGACTTTTAGAAGGCATCTGAAGGCAACCCTGTTTAGGGAAGTTTTTAATGTCTGATGTTTTATTGTATTTTTAATATTTTGTTGGAAGCCGCCCAGGGTGGCTGGGGAAACCCAACCAGATGGGTGGGGAATGAATGAATGAATGAATAAATAACAAAAATTTAGTCCACCCCCCTGCAATGCATTTGTCCCATACGGGGATTGAACCTTCAACTTTGGTATGAGCGACACCAATTGAGTTTGCATGACTGGTTGTCTCATCAGCTAGGGCTGGGTGACTGGAGCATGCAGAGCCCCAGATCTTAAGGAAGGAAGCAGCAGCAGCAGCAGCTCACAGTGTTGGGTGGGATGGAAACAGACAGGCAGGGGATATAAGTGGTATCTAGGAAAACCCAACCTACCCACCCCTGCCATACTATTTCCAGCACAATCCAATAGCTGGCTCCTTTCCACCCTGTCAAATCCTTCTCCTGCCCTGCATTCCTTCCTGGGGTCTCTGTTTTCAGCCTCTGTTGTCTGCAACATCCTGACACAGCCCACCTGTTCGTCAGGAGGCGAGCGTTCAGCCCCTTCCCTCCACCTGTTCCCCCCAGGAATGCTTTTGCCTGCAGTTCGGTTGCCTGGGAACCCAGTAACCCGATGCTGAGAAGTGGGGTTTGCCTGTCAGGGAGGGGCCCATCTATGGTCACTGGTATGTTGCTGCCCTCCAAAACTCTGTCTTTTGTCTCCCACAAGCAAATAAAATTAGCCACAGGAGGCAGATAGGCTGCTTTCTGCTGACTTTGGGCACAATCCACGAGCTGTGTTCTTTTGTTCCAATATGGGGAAGGGGTGTGTGAGTTTAGGAGGAAGAGGGAGGGACTGAAATTGCACAGTAAATGTTCCTTGATAGACTGGGTCTTCTAATGGCTGGGATTTCTGTCAAGTTTATAGTGTGCTTCGAGGGAAGGAAACAGAAATATGCACAAACAAAACTTTGTGCATTCCACAGCACAGCATCCCTTCTCTGCCTTTGCAGCCCAGTGTTATACACTAAACCAGATGGCAGCCTGTCTTTGCTATATCAGGATCAGAGAGGCCTGGATTCAAATCTTCTCCACTTGTATTTTTAATCTTTGTTGGAAGCTGCCCAGAGTGGCTGGGGAAACCCAGCCAGGTGGGCGGGGTACAA
Organism: Podarcis raffonei; assembly: GCF_027172205.1. Taxonomy (NCBI): domain Eukaryota; kingdom Metazoa; phylum Chordata; class Lepidosauria; order Squamata; family Lacertidae; genus Podarcis; species Podarcis raffonei. The sequence continues at coordinate 27,970,320 of NC_070603.1, read as the reverse complement.
ATAATAATTATTATTATTATTATTATTATTATTATTATTATTATTATTATTATCCCCGAAGCTTCTTGGGTGACTGTGGGCAATCACTTTCTTAGCCTAACCTCCCTCGCAGGATAAAATGGGCTCCGTGGGGGCAGCAGAGAGCTCTCTGGAGGAAGAATGGGATGAAATTGTAATGACTGAATGAATGCCAAATAAATCCATGCAGAGGTCACTTCCGCAAATCTCAGCAAGGCTGGACATGTCTGTGTTCAGCTGCTGAACCCCTTTTGCCCCATCATAAACAGCCTTAGATTACCCCAGCGCTGCCTCTTGGCAGTATCTTAATTCCCCCCACCCAACCTTCCTTGTACTTGTTGTTCCCCATCTGGATTTCCAGTTCCATCCATTCCATTCATATCCCTACTTCTGTGATGGAAAGAGAAACAGGAGGAGGAGGACTATGCGTGGACTCCAGCAGATGCTATAGCGGGCATGCCTCTTGGTACCTAATCCTCAAAATCAAAAGCTGATCAACTTTTAATATAGCCGGAAATCCGCCCCCCTCAAAAAAGAAGAAGAAAAAGATAAGAAAAACCTTGTGTGCTATGTAAAAATAGACACATGCATCAATTTCCCCATAACTGAATCATTGACAAGTTGTGACATTTACTATTTGGAACAACTCTCTGTCCATGAACAAACATTTCTCCGCTTCCTCCAGAACCAGCACTGAAAATAAATATTTGATCAGCATAAAACTATTTTCTTCCCACTTTTGAATGCATCTACTTGGTGGCAATTGTTGTGGATTTGAATGAAAGGTGCCCTTTAGATCTTGCGCTTTTACAGCAGCAGCAGTGTGGGAGCTGTTATTCCGGACCTTTCATCATGGGCCCTGGCTACTCATGCCGTTCCTTGCCATGCAATTGTTGCCTGGCCAGGCTTTTAATGTTAACAGCATCACCATGGGGGGAGGCCGTAGAAAAGCATCTCCAAGCCCCACAGCACTTTTGCAGCACCTGAAAGGCCCCTCAGTGCAACCCTGGACGCTTAAGAGCAGTTATTTGAATATACCGCATTTCACACAATAAAAAAAGACTTGTTATTTTGGAACTGATGACTGTGAACTTTAAATTGAAAGTTTGCAAGGGGATATTTGAATATTTGTACACCTGCGGCTGGTTGTCAGAGAGCTTGCTAAGCTAACTAAATCTGAACTTATTAAGCACCTGTGCTAGGTAGGACAAACTAAATCAAATAAGGATGGTTGAAAGCTTTGAATTTGACTAGCAGATTGGATAAACCTCATTCAGGTCAGCCTAAATTAAAAGTAAACGTAGTTAAACTTTATTCTGGTATCAGTCACCATGACTTCAGCAGGATTTTGACCATGCTTTAATTCCCATTGAATCATCAACAATCTACGGCCTATCCTGCACAATGACAGGTAGGGCTGTGTGATCATCTGGTTTTCAACATTGCGATATAATCACCAGCTAAACACTGCGACCTACAGTTATAGCATGATGTTTGAAGGAAGGATGGAGCTATGTAGAGGCATTAGCTTGCTTCATGTTTTCCCCCGTATTGTGATTTTTGCATCTCTCTCTCTCTCTCTCTCTCTCTCTCTCTCTCTCTCTCTCTCTCTCTCTCTCTCACACACACACACACACACACACACCACAATTTTGCCAGGCCAAAAATTATGAAGCCAATATCACGATATGAACTTCAGACCAGTTTTGGACGATATATCGCCCAGCCCTAAAGACAGGCCCATCTCACAGCAGCAACAGGACACCCGGCAGAGAGATATGCACTCAGGGGACCAGACTCAGGTGCTAACTATGTCCCCATGTCTTCCCTGGCAACCTCATTACAGGACCTAACAATTACATCCAGGATGTCAAGGGTTTATTCGCTTCCTCCTCTTCCAGTGTCCTTTCCCCCATCAGCTGCCAGCAGTGTCCTTCTGCATTCAACACAGGACAAAACAAAGGCAGAAGGGTAAATTGACATAAATCTGAAATCGGAAATGGCAGCGCAGCGTAAGCCAGCGGGGGAATGCCACAACCTTCTAGGACACTGCAACTGACTTTAATGTGGCCATCCTGGAGCAAAGGGACTTTGAAGAGAGACGAACACGAAGCCACTGAATTTTGAAGCTGTTGCTCTTGGTCTTGGGACCAAGGATATAATTTACACATCATATGTGTAAATTGACTTATACCATTGCAGGATAGTCTATGCCAGGCATGTCCAAAGTTTGTTTCGGGGGCAGTTTAGTTCCTGGGGTAAAATCCCAAGAAAACCTCAACAACTTCAATCCTAAAACTTTGGTTGGCCCTTTGGTCGGCCCTCACGGCCCTTTACTTCATCAAATCTGGCCCTCTTTGAAAAAAGTTTGGGAAGAACTGCTATGCCATCAAGAACTGGTCTGTGAATTACTGGGCTAAGAACATCCTTATCACAGACTCTGCTTTTATTTCCCTTTGACCTTTTTACAACCCTCCCACTGCCCCCCACCACCCACAGTTGTGTATATATGTGCCTATAACTCAGGATAACACTTCAGGTGCCTGATGAAGTAGACCATAGTCCACAAAAGCTTTATGACACAATAAATTTGTTAGTCTTTAAGGTGCATCGAGTCTGTTGGTCTATCACAGCTACTCCTCTGGGAATTGTTTAGGTGTGATTGCTTTAACCTCAATTTTATACTCTGGAAAGGGGTTGTTTGTGAGGACGGCACTCTTGTGTGGCAGTGTGAGTTGTAATAGCAAGTTACACAGCTTTTCCGGAGACCCAAGAATCTCCTCTTTCAAGTTTCTAGTTCTTGTGACTGAGTAAGAATGAAATTGAAAATTCTGCTAAGGTTCAAAGGTTAAACATCTGCTATGGATTGGGTGGTCTTGCAGTCAAGGAATAGGGTTGCTGTGCTCACTCTGCCTGCTTACTCCCCATTTTCAAGGCGCCTAGATGATGTTGTCTTGATGCGATACTGTCGTCCTTTTTTTGTCATCTCAGTCCCTCTGCAAACCCCTCAGAATCTTGCACTTAGAACGAAGCACTGAAATTAAAACAAATCTATGCAAATGTCTCTGTAATTGTTCATTTAAATGTGCTTTAAGATCTTTGCCTCCTTCTGTGCAAACACTGAGAGACAGGCACTTACTACTTCTGTTTGATGGATGGAGCTACTGAAGCTGAAACACATTGACTTTACCAGTTCTACTCAGTGTGCCAGCATTCGAACCCGAGGTTCCCAGCGCCTTTCTATTCACAGAGGCAGATTTTGCAGAATTGATTCCTGCTTACACGAATCTCAGGCCTTTTAAATATGTGATACTTACAGCCATCACTTCCTTGACAATTAAGCGATATATTACTGAGAACTTTTTTTTAAAAAAAGTCTTCTGATCTAACCAACCCTTTTGAACTAAAGAAGCATTAGTTGTGTCACATTGATATTTTATAAATGGCTTTTAATGTCGCCATTAGGGTGATCACTGCAGCCTATATTTAAGCTCCTAAAAACCGAGGTGGGTGGGGGGAGATTTAATTCTCCTCACACCTTCCTCAGGCGAAAAGGCTTGGCAAGGCAGAGGCATGAGGACATTCTCATAAACTGAATTATGCCTTAATAGCATCAATAGAGCTTTTAAAGCGCTGAACGGGGCCAAAACTGTAGAGCAGCCTTTTGGCAGCAAGGCAAGAGACAGCATCAAGCATAAAGCTTCGGCTGGCTGAAGCTGCGAGGGGAGTAGCCAGAACAGAAGTGGGATGCTGGGTGGATCCTAGCCAGCCAATCTCTTTAAGTGCAGAAATACAGAGACATTTTCACAAGGCCTAAGGAGGGTTCTGAAGCCTCTGTGATGCTGAAGGTAGCCATGGGTTGCTTTCAGGTCATCCTGTGGGTTGAATTCTCTCATCCAAATAGAGAGCAGCAAATAATAATAATAATAATAATAATAATAATAATAATAATAATAATATGCTATTGTTTATACCCTGCCCATCTGGCTGGGTTGCCCTAGCCACTCTGGGTGTCTTCTGACACATATGAAAGCATAATAAAATATCGAACGTTTAAAAACTTCCTGATACAAGGCTGCCTTCAGATGTCTTCCAAAAGTTGTATAGTTATTTATCTCCTTGACATCTGAAGGAGGCCCTCTTTCCTGGTTCTGTGTAACTTCAGTTCTCACAGTGAGGGACCTGCCAGAAGACCCTCGGAGCTGGACCTGAGTCTCTGGGCTGAACGACGGAGGTGGAGACGCTCCTTCAGGTATACTGGGCCGAGGCCGTTTAGAACTTTAAAAGTCAGCACCAACACTTTGAAATGTGCTCGGAAATGTACCGGGAGCCAGTGTAGATCCGTTAGGACCAGTGTTATATGGTCCTAGTGGCCACTCCCAGTCACCAGTCCAGCTGCCACATTTGGGATTACTTGTTTCAGAGTCACCTTCAGAGGTAGCCCCACATAAGAAACATTGCAGTAGTCCAAGCGGGAGATAACCAGAGCACGTACCACTCTGGCAAGACAGTGATGTTTTGGTATCACTGTTGGATGATAGTCCCTCAGTCCCAGTTTACTTTCTCCCTCCCAGTCTGTCCACTGTTCACAGTATCCTTGGCACCCCCAGAACTTCAGCATTTAACTGTTTGGAGCGGTAAAATGTTGAGTCCAAATAAAGGAAGTTGTGTATCCTGAACCAAGTAATGTGCACCAGAAAGCTGAAGCCCTCCACCATTCTTCAGCAATGGCCCCTCACTTCAGGTCTCCAAACATTGAGGGGTGTGTAGTTGTATCCCCTTTATACTTTAAATCCCATACACAAAGCTGGGTGTTAATTTTAGCCGGTGCACTAGGTAACCAATTAGCGGTCGTATCCAACTTAAGTTTCAATCAGAGTAGACCCACCAAAATCAACAGAGCCAAATCAGTCATTAGTTTCAATTGGTTTACTTGGAGTATGATTCATTTTGGACCCTACCCAAAGTCAACGGACGCTAAATTGGATAGCTTTGCCCAGCAGCTGAGGGTCTGTTTCCCTCAGAGTATTAAGTGTCATCTTCTTCTTCTGGTTTAATGGCGCAGCAAGGGCAAGGAAAGGCCCTGCCGCCATCACCTACTGGCAACAGTATGCCAGGTGGTATAAGATCCCGCCCCCACTTAGGATTCAGCTGTTGAATTCTTAAATTTGGCATTATCCCAAACATGGAGGAAGTCCTTCCATCTTGCCGCGGTGACCAAATGCAGACTCTATGGCTCCACCAGAACTCCCCCTTCTCCTCACCAACACCTGATGAAGAGTTCTGGATAATTCAGCCCGGACATTGAGATCCAGTTCTGAGGGCTTTCTGAGAGAAGTGAGGTTACAGGGAACCAGGCAGAGGGCCTTCTTGGTAGTGGCACCCACCCTGTTTAATGCCTTCCCATTAGATGTCAAGGAAACAAACCAACTCTCTGACTTTTAGAAGATATCGAAGGCAGCCCCGTATAGGGAAGTATTTGATGTTTAATATGTTGGAAGCCGCCCAGAGTGGCTGGGACAACCCAGTCAGATTAGCTTCTTATTCTTATTCTTGATTATGATTATGATTCACAGCAACAATAATGTGAAAGTTGCCACATTGACATTTTGGTTAGTCCAGTAAAGGTATTGTCCTAATATGTTTCTACCCCTTATGGACCAAATGGCTGCTTTAGCTTTTTGTATGAATTATGAAGCAACTCTTCCCTCAAGCCTAGGCTATCCCTACACACTGGTGTGGATGTGTGTTCATACATATTTTGTTCATCTTACACTATCCCTCGAATGGAAGAGCCTGTGCCTGCCCTCAGAGCCCTGGCGTGAGATGTCACCTTCGTGCTGTTCATAGAAGTAATGGGGGCTGAACAACACCACTCTGTTCCCTCATGCTCTCCTTTGCGCTTGCTCTCTCTCTGTTCCACAGGCTATAAACAACCTTACCTCTGCCTGACCCCTTCCTGCTTTAGTCTCTGCTGTCCTCCTTTTATTTGCTAAACCTCACACATCTCTCATAATCTCTCGCAGTAGAACTTAAAGGAGATGTGACTTTCAACAGACCACCTTAACTGTCATGGAGGTGAAGGCTCCCTTGGCATCCCTCTTGAGCTGAAAAAGAGAGCTAGCTCCATCATTTCAGCTACTCAGCAAGGACCCCTTGGAGCTTACAGGCCCAGAAAACTGCTTTCATTGCCAAGACACAGCTCTGGAACGTAGGGAGCCACCCTAATGAGGTGGCCCCTGCAGACTGCCTTTACCTCACCACAGAGTAAACACAAGTTGGAAACAACTTGCTAAGAAAGCCTAATATGCAGCCTTCAAATGCACTGGCTGTTGGATGGATGCTATGCGGGTGCTTTGAGAAAACAACAGCAATATGGATCTATTGCCCTAGATTGATTAAGCAGCAGTTCTGTGCTTATCAGGGAGCTGCCTCTGAATGGCGGTGAGGCTACAGCCACTCACGGCAGGATGCTGGCTGATTTTGTCATGTGTAAAAACACCAGTCAACAGGCTTCTGAAAACGGGGCTGCCCAAATTCCCGACTCTCTATTCTGCCAGCTTCCTATCATCTGTTTGGTGTGCAGTATTTGCTGACGGCAGACCTACTAGCTTTGTCTGTTTGGATGGCACCGCCCCCAAAAGAGCTAAAAATTAGTATGTGTGTACTCCTTCACTTTCCCAAACAATGGAAAGAAAAACGAAACTGTTACAAAACTTAGGACGTGAATCAAAACACAACTTCAGCTTCCCTAGAGACCAAGATAAATAAATTATATTAAATTTGCACAATGTGTCCGGGTTCTGTTAACAAATTTAACAAATTGTGGGTTGTTGTTGTTTAAGTGTTGCCTTGAACATGCAATTAACACCAGTCATTTCTATGGTATTAGAAGGGGACAAATTATTTTAGAAACCTTCTATATCATTTCAGCAATGAGAGGCCACTATTGTTCCCATTTTGCAGTTCGTGAAACCCCAACTGAGCTGCTCATTATCCACCAGTCATCAAGGTGGGACTGTAGCTCAACGGTAGAGCATTTCTGTGTGCTCTGGTCATATGACTCAGAAAAGCTGTCTGTGGACAAACGCCAGCTCCCTTGGCCTGAAAGCAGAGATGAGTGCCACATCCCATAGTCAAATTTGACTGAACTTAACCATGCAGGGGTCCTTTACCTTTTACCTGGAGCACATGCTATATATACAGAAGATCTTGAGTTTGACCTCTGGTGTCCCCAGTTAAAAGGATCAAGTGGCAAAAGTTGTGTGTCCAAAACCCTGGAGAGCCAGTATGAGGCAGAGTTGGTAATGCTGGGCTTAGTGGACAACTTGGTATAAGGCATCTTCCTCCATTTGTAATAATAATAATAATAATAATAATAATAATAATAATAATACCTTGCCCATCTGGCTGGGTTTCCCCAGCTACACTGGGCGGCTCCCAACAGAGTATTAAAAACACGATAAAACATCAAACATCAAAAACTTCCCTGAACAGGGTTGCCTTCAGATGTCTTCTAAAAGTCAGATAGTTGTGTATTTCCTTGACATCTGATGGGAAGGTGTTCCACAGGGCGGGCGCCACTACCGAGAAGGCCCTCTGCCTGGTTCCCTGCAGCCTCAGTTCTCGCAGTGAGGGAACCGCCACAAGGCCCTCGGAGCTGGACCTCAGTATCTGGGCTGAAGATGCGGGTGGAGACGCTTCTTCAGATATATTGGGCCGATGCCGTTTAGGGTGGAAATGGGATTTGATTCCAGTTCTCCTGCCTCCACGCCCACCATTTCATCAATTACTGCATATCGCAGCGGGAACTAGTTGATGTAATGTTATAGGCTTGACATTCAGCATAGGTCAGAGGGAGAGCCATAAAGGTACCACTGGGATTTCTAGAGCATTGACTGGTACGAGACAATGTTCTGCTGTAATCACAATGCAGATGTTTATGCAGGGTCTTCCATAAGAAATGCCAGCTGGTTTTCGGTCTATGCTCCCCATAGCTTATTCTGCCTGTGCATGACACTTTTTGCCTCATAAATCATTGCCAGGCCTCGTGCGCAAGAATGCCAAGGTCCTCGCGGGGGGGGGGGGGGGAGGCGGCAGGGAAACGAAGCTGCGATGCTTTCGACCATTAACAGCAGGAAGTCATTGATCTAATTTTAGCTGCACTTGCTAATTGCCTTTTATGCAACCAGCTACCTGTAAAAACTCCCTCTGTCCTTTAACCTTGAATTCCTGCCTGGACTCGGGGGCTCAACACCCAAAAGTAGCCCAGGCAGTGATAGATTTTCATTATCAAAAAGTTTGCCGGTTTTCCCGCTCTCCCAGCCCGGGAGGCTCGCGCGGAGAAAGGAGTTGAGTTGGTGACTGGAGATGAATGACTGTTTCCTACCCGTGGAGCAAAGGTGGCTAACATTGCAAATTGGTTCTGGAAAAAGCTTGGCTCTGGGATACACAGGAGGTCTTGGGGGGTTAAAAGCAAGCTGAGACAGCTGGCTGATGGTCCTTGCTGCAATTTGTTTACTCTGGATATTTGGCTACTTTCCTGAGTGTTTCCATCCAAATGTTGGGACAAAGCAGGAGGCATCTTATGCAGGCAGCATCCCTCCTGAAATTGCCTGACATTTTAAGTACAGTCATCATCATTTCTCCATTATCACTTGTATATCAAGCCACTTCAGGAAAGCAGGGTCAGCCTAAGACATTTAACTGCCCAAATGGTGTCTCCTCCCATTCCGTATGGTGACCCGCTTTGCCCACTGTGCTGAGTCAAACCAGCAGATCCCTAGATAGGAATGTGCCGTTCCCCAGAGAGAAGCTCTGGTCCTCTTCCTGCTGCTGCTGCAAGCTAAGCCATGGCTTAGTGCGCCATCAGAACACAGGCTGATGGTTTATCTCACTCCAGGTATACCATGGTTGTAACCAAGGTTTGTTCTTGTGTTTGCTTCGATCAGCAAAGGCAAATGACAAGCCTGGGTTCCAACAACATGCTAAGTCGAACTATGGCTTAGCTTCCAGTAGCAGCAGGACTGGAGAAGGAGCAATATGGCCACAATCTCTCCCATGGGAACATGCATGCTCACACTTTTGTTGTTGTTAAGCCATGGGTTGGTTCAGTGTTAAATGCAAACTTAGCCCTAGAGTCTGCACTTGACTAACCCTGGTTTAGCGAGGGCATCCTCCACTACACCTGGGGAAAGCCAGCTACGTTAGAGACACAGGACAAACCAGTTTAGGAGAATCAGGAGGAAGAGTGGGAAGCTCCTTCCAGCATCTTTTGCCTGACATGACTGCCTCGCTTTGCCTAATGGTAGGGCTGGCCGTGCAGGAAAGGACAGTATGCACACACACTTCTATAGAATGTTCACTTCCAGCCATATCAGCCTTAATGTAAACTGTTGGCATCTTCTGCTGCAGCGATAACCCAACCATTCTCCATTTTCAGTATTGTGACAATTCTACCAAAAAATGTTGAATAGACAGGCATCAGACTTGTGACCTCCTCTGCCCATGAGGAAACTATCTATCTATCATCTATCTATCTATCTATCTATCTATCTATCTATCTATCTATCATCTATCTATCTTCTATACCACTTTAGATTTTTAAGAAAAATCTCAAAGCGGTTTACAGCATATTAAATCAATAAAACATAAATAAAACAATCTGAAGAAAGTCAAATATAGAGTATACAGCCAAAGCAAATACTAAAATATTATCTTAAATATTTCAAAATAAAACATTACAAAGGAGGTCAACTACAGAATACATATTTGACATAGTAGGGCTGGGTGAGTTTGGGCCCCGCCCCCTAGGCCAGGTGGAAAGGGCCTTGCAGGGAGCAGCCTTCATATATAGATGTGCAATGTAATTTATATGTGTGTAATATAATGCCATTGGGTGACTGTGATCTAAATCACAGAGCCTAGGGCTTGCTGATCAGAAGGTCGACGGTTTGGATCCCCGTGACGGGGTGAGCTCCTGTTGCTCGGTCCCTGCTCCTGCCAACCTAGCAGTTCAAAAGCACATCAAAGTACAAGTAGATAAATAGGTACCGTTTCGGTGGGAAGGCAAACAGCGTTTCCGTGTGCTGCTCTGGTTCTCCAGAAGTGGCTTAGTCATGCTGGCCACATGACCCAGAAGCTATACGCCAGCTCCCTCGGCCAATAAAGCGAGATGAGCGCCGCAACCCCAGAGTTGTCTGCGACTGGACCTAATGGTCAGGGGTCCCTTTACCTTTAATATAATGCTGCTTCTTCAGTACAGAAGGTTGTGGGTCCCTGCAGCCTGTTCTTTGTTAAGCAGTGAGGCAAACTGGTTGAGGAGCCTAGAGGACACCCCAGCACCATTGCTGTCTCTGCTCTTTGCAGGGTGGAAGCTGGTAGAGAGAGCTAGATTGCTGATGGTGCAAAGGCCTGGTTGCAAAACGTTGGCTCCCGTGTGTGCATCTATACATCTGACAGCTGCTGGTGCCGGTGTGGAGACATCCCATTTGACTGGCCAACTCGTTTGGCAAACGGCACGCAAATATTATGAAGCCGCTGCCTTGTTGCGGCATTTTTCTGCCATAATCTTTTGAACGGGCCCGTAACAGCTTCAGCTACTATTTGCTCCGGCTTCCTGGCCCCAGCGGCTGCAGGTACTAATACCTGCAACACCAAACCATACTTGAAGCACAGTTAAGAGATGTCACTGTGTGGTTAAGAGATGCCACGTGATGTGCAAAAGGTATTTGATTTGTGAAGAGCTGGTGTTGGGGCTTTATAAATCCTAAGGATCTAGCTTCTGTGTAGTGGCAGCTGCACCAAGCTGGTGACCTGCAAATGTTTTGGACTACCACTCCCATCAGCCCAAGCCAGGTGCATGAGGGCACCAGGTGCATGAAAGTGGCTGCATTGAATAATAAAATCATAGATTTGTAGAGTTGGAAAGGACCCCGAGGATTATCTATGATGCAGGAATACGCAATGCAGGAATATACAGCTGCCCCATACGGGAATCAAACCTGCAACCTGGGCATTATCAGCACCAACTGAGCTATCAGGCTAGAGGCCTGTTAGAAATATGCCAAAGGTTGAATAAGGGATGCCTTTTTTGGATTACTTAAAGAAATTGTAGTATGATGAACTCGCCAGCGAGATTTGAGCTATGAGCAACAGAAGTAAGTAGATTGGGGTATAGCGGTTATGATTTAGCAGACAGAAGATAAGGTGCAGCAGAAGGGGAGAAACAACAACTCCATGGGAAAGGAGGTGGGAAGTCGACAAAATAAGAGAAGAAAATTCAAATGTGTATTGGATTGTATACGTTAAGAATGTTGAAACTCAATACAAATATAATTAAAAGAAAAAGAAATATGCCAGAGGCCAGGGCTAAAGTATTTAGACCTGTGCGTTGCTGGTTCCCGGAAATCAATGCAGAGTCTTGAAACATGGGAATTATACAGTGGGACCTCGGGTTACAGACGCTTCAGGTTACAGATTCCGCTAACCCAGAAATAGTGCCTCGGGTTAAGAACTTTGCTCAGGATGAGAACAGAAATCATGCAGCGGCAGCGGGAGGCCCCATTAGCTAAAGTGGTACCTCAGGTTAAGAACAGTTTCAGGTTAAGAATGCACCTCCAGAACGAATTAAGTTCTTAACCCGAGGTACCACTGTACTAGGTTAGAGTATCAGACTAGGAGGACAAGGAAGACCCAGATTCAGATTCCCATTCCGTCAAGCTCATTGGGTGAATTTGGCCCAGTTGCCACCATAGAAATGTTATAAGGGAAAATGAAAGGAAGAACAGGGCATGGCACCCTGAACATCTTGGTGCGATGAGCAAAATATTCCCAGCTCAAAGCCTTGATCCTGGTTTTCCCCCCCACATTATGAATATCTCTTTGAAAGCTGTGTGTTGTTGCCTAGCCTATGCCGTGTGTGTGGATCTGTGCTAGGCTGCCAGCAATGAGAATGTTGGCCACTTTGCTTCTCTATCATTTCACAGGTATGTGGACTCCCACTGTAGAACCCACTTGCACCTTGCTGGCAGAAGTAGGAATGCGGTTATGCATTCCTCTCTTGTCTTTGGCCTGTCAGGCGCTTTGAGAAGTGGGACAGAAGAGGCAATCTTCTCTTTGTCCATACCAGAAGCAGAAGTGGTCTTCTTTACAGTGCAGTGAGTGATGCACAACACCCACTGCTTTAGTTAAGAATGGGAAGTTGAAGGTTGATGTGCTGGGGAAACATGGAGATCTTGCTTTTGTTTTGGAGCAGAAAAGTTTGGGAGCTACTGATGAAGAGAGCTACTGTTCTTATGTAATAATTTGCACCATGCAGCACATCCCAAGCAGTGTTAGAAACTCAGATATATCAGCTAGGCACCAAATGGCTCCTCCAGTCGCCAAAACGGAATGCCATTTTGACGACTCAAAAGTCATATTTTTCAGTACGACGTTTTGGTTCCTGAATTTCATTCTGATTGTGCAGATAAAATATCACGGATGGAATTCTTCAGGGTGTGTTGCTGGTGTGAAAACAGTCAAGATCCAAGGATCCTCAGGCATGCATCTCCAGGTGGTGGGGATGTCAGGCCCCATCCTGCAGCCCAGGCATCTTCACATGGTCACAAGTGAAGTAAAATGCACCTTGTGCCTGGGGAATTTCAAATGCTGCTCCCAAGCCCAAGTTAACTGGCTGCAAGGCTGTCTTCAGCCTGTTTGGATGGTGGCAGCAGCAGTACTTGGCAAGCTACATACCTTTGTTTAGGGACCATAGTCAACTACCCTCGGGGCAGTTTTGTTTGGCTGCAGGCTTTTTATCAAAATGAATGTTATTTTATGTCTGTGTGCACCACGCTCCCACCCAAATTCTGCTGGAACAGTCTCAGCAACCTGAGATTGGGATGCACATGCAGGGGAGTGTTGAATCAATTGACCCCCAACATTTGTCGGAAAGCCCTGAATGTCTCTGGAATACATGGATAAAATTGGGTGCTGCAAATGAAGTCCTTCGGTTGACATACACAACTCTCCTGAGAGCTCTGTGTTTGGGAGGAACGGCATCTTGAGACCAGATACGTACGTTGCTGTTAAATGGCAATTCCATGTTCAGAGGTAGTGCAAACGTTGCTGGTTATCAGATTCTGGAGGTAAGCGTTTTTGTTGCATTGGGCTTCTTTTGCTAGCGGGCGCTGGACTCGGTCAGATTTCAATCTGATCCCATAAAGTACCGTATTTTTCGCTCCATAAGGCGCACCTAGTTTTTAGAGGAGAAATGGGTGAAAGCCCCGTTTTCGGGGGGATCAGCTCACAGTTGTGCAGCTTCTTTTGCAAAGGGGAAGAGCCCCCTTTTTTGAGGATCAGCTCAAAGTTGTTGAGCTTACTTTGCAAAGGGAAAAAAATCCAGTTTTTATGGGGTTCAACTCACAGTTCTGCAGCTTCTTTAGGAAAGGAAAGGGAGCCATTTCTACAGTTTCCAGACAGATAATCTAATCAGCCAGCCACATGTCGCTGGAGAAACAAACATTCAACAATGGAGGCCTGGGCAAGGGGGCGGGGCCGGAAAGGGAGCCAGCGATTGACCACACATTCGCTCCATAAGACGCACAGACATTTCCCCTTACTTTTTGGGAGGAAAAAAGTGCATCTTATGGAGCGAAAAATACGGTAGTTCTTATGTCTTTATAGAGGATGTGGCACATGATCGGGGAGCTTGCAACCTCTGGTGGGCCACCATAAGACAAAGGTGAAGGGAGAGAATAGCGCTTTTTAAAAAAAGTAGCAAGGAACATCAAGTCATGGCAGACAAGATAAGAAAAGTACAGCGGCATCTATCTGTTCAGGTGAAACTTGCAATGCCCTCTGGGGACTTCTCTCCCTCCCTCTGCCCTCTACCACTCTGTGTGTCCCACCTGCCCATTGTTGTGCAACATTAAATGTAAAGTGAGTCTTCGGAGATACCGCATTACTGTCAATAAGGGAGGCACGGAGTCAGAACTTGGGAATTGGAGAATGCGGGTGGTGATGGAATCTGCCTCGCCTGCTTTAGTTTGCTGTGTATTGCACCGCACACAAGAACATCTCCCATGCTAGCGTAAGCTTTCCCTCCCAGCCTGGCTGAGGGCTTGAGGACAGAGAGGGCAGCTTCATGTAGACGAGCTATCCAGCCGTATTAGTTTATTCATGACTCATAATGAGTTGATGAAGTGCAGGGTTATTTTTAGAGCCTTTTAATTGATCACTTTTTTGTGCGCCTGTGTGTGCAAGTTTTCCTTATAATGAGAGGGCATTTCCATGGGACAATTAGCTGGGGGGGGGGAGAGAAACAGTTTTTAAAAAGACCAGGCACCGTTTTCTATGCTGCTCTCCCTAAATTTAGAAGTGGCTAATTGAGGCGCTTTGCAAAGCTGTTAGTCTTGTTTCCTCTTTCTTGGCTTCACAATTAGAAGCCCTGCTGTGAGCAAGATGGGTGAGAAAGGCTTTTTCCACAGGAAGAAATAAACTGCAGTAGCCCCACAAATGCAAGACTGGGGAACCTGTGGCCCTCCAGATGTTGTAGGACCACATCTTCCATCATCACTGACTACTGGCCTCTGTGGCTGGGGATCATGGGAATTGGAGTCCAGCAGCATCTCGGAGCATCAGTCTCTCATCCCTGCCATAGTGGAAGGTGTGTGGAGGAAGAGTCATGCAGATGTTTGAAGCATATCTTTTTTGTTCCCAGCAAGCATGCAAGTTAGTTAAAAATAAATCACGTGTATTTTCTTGAAATGGTAAAACACAGGAAGAATGATCTTCCCACTTATCTACTATGTTACTATTGTTTTGGATCTCATGCTGGAAGAGGAGGTGCTGTAGTTGATTTTCATTGTGCCATGGCGACCTGATGAGTGAAACGTGATTGGACATTTATTTTTATTTTTTGTTTATGTTTTTATTTTTCTTAAATAGGAAAACTGCCTGCAGTTCCCATTTGACCAAGGACCAGAACTTGTGCTGCATTTAGAAGTTTGATCGTTTTGCATCCATGTATAATTTATTTTCTCCTGCCCACCTAGCAGTTCGAAAGCACCCCCAAGTGCAAGTAGATAAATAGGTACCGCTTTATAGCGGGAAGGTAAACAGCGTTTCCGTGTGCAGCGCTGGTGCTGGCTCGCCAGCTGCAGCTTCGTCACGCTAGCCATGTGACCCGGAAGTGTCTTCGGACGGCGCCGGCTCCTGGCCTCTTGAGCGAGATGAGCGCGCAACCCTAGAGTCGGTCACGACTGGCCTGTACAGGCAGGGGTACCTTTACCTTTACCTTATAATTTATTTTATTTTGTATAATTTTTATTAACTTTTAATTTTTCTACATATCGAATTAAACATTTTACAAACTTTGAAATATCTAATGACTTCCCTTCTTCTCCCTCCATGGTTCATATTGCACACCATCGTTTCCTGCATATTTTACTATAACCATTCAAATCAATTTTCCACTTTTACATCAATCAAATATTATTTACTTTGTTGAATTTACTTTAATGCTGCCAGCGTTTTCAGCTGTGTACAATTATTTTCTATATATTCGATAAATATTTTCTACTCTTCTTTAAATATACTTCTTGGTCTCTTATTCTGTGCATTAAACCCACAAGTTCTGCATATTCTAGCATCTTAAGTTGCCAGTCCTCTTTACATGGAACCTCACTCACTTTCCATTTTTGGGCCAGCAAAACATGGGCTGCTGTTGTTGCATACATAAATAAACTTTTCTGGCACCTAGGAATTTCTGTCTGGGTTATTCCCAACAAAAAGGACTCTGGTTTTTTTGGGGGGAAGGTAAATTTAAACATTTTTTTCAGCTCCTTATAAATCATTTCCCAATATTCTTTCTACTAATTTCTGCTTGTTCCTGGTCCAGAGGCAGGGTTACTCAATAGCAGGATCATCTATCTACCCCAGGGGTCAGCAAAATTTTTCAGCAGGGGGTCAGTCCACTGTCCCTCAGACCTTGCGGGGGGCCAGACTATATTTGGGGGGGGGTGAATGAATTCCTATGCCCCACAAATAACCCAGAGATGCATTTTAAATAAAAGGACACATTCTTCTCATGTAAAAACACACTGATTCCCGGACTGTCCGCGGGCCGGATTTAGAAGGCGATTGGGCTAGATCCGGTGCCTTAGTTTGCCTACCCATGATCTACCCCATCAATTACCTTTCTGTTGAATCAGACACAGTTTTGTCCTCAACTAATTTCTATGAGGAATTTCTGTTCAGTCCAAAATGGTTTGTTTGAAGGAGTTTTGTAATCCGATGAAGAGCAGTTCTTTTTGTGTTGTTTGCGAGCTTGCATTCTCCTTTGACGGAGACTCAGATCCACGTCCTTTGAAAAGTTCGGTTTTGGATATCCTTTTCATTTACCTGAAAAGCCTTGCTATCACAAATCACTGCAATCTCCTTTCATAGGATAATAACCCTACACAACTAGTGCTTTGGACGAACCCAAAGCTTTGATTATCATTGCAAAGATGTGCAGGCAGATGACAGTAGACTGTGTTGCCCTCCTGTTAGACTGGGTGGGGGATAAGGGCGGGCTGCAACAAACGCTCTAGTTCTGCAGAAGACTTTTGAGTGGCGTCAAAGGGCTGAAAGGAGAGGAAGAATGGAGTTGCTGCAGTAAGGACTTGTGTGGTGCAGTAAACTTTTTTTTAAAGCTGCAGGCCGCTGGGGCCGCGGGGAGTCATATGACAGATGAATGTGTTGATATATATGTTTTAATTGCGTTTTGTTGCTCTATTGCAGGCATGTCCAACTCCCAAGAGACTGTGATCTACTCCCTGTATTAAAAAAACTGGCAGTGATCTACCCATTGTCATTGGAGGGAGGAGGAACATGTGTGGGGTGGGTGGATTGCCCAGAGTTGTGGAGCTTGTTTTAGGAGGGAAGTGCCCAGAGTTGTTGAGTTTTTGGGGGGACGATTGCACAGAGTTGTTAAGCTTTCCCCCCGTAACTTTTTGTACACGATAAGGTTCCCGCAATTTACCAGGATCAGCCGGGGATCTACCGGTAGATCGCAATCTACTGGTTGGACATCCCTGCTCTATGGTACTTTATATTGTTGTGGCCTGGGATTGCTTGTGATGAGGAGCCAGGTATACAGTTAATTCAGTGGTACCTCGGGTTAAGAACTTAATTCATTCTGGAGGTCCGTTCTTACCCTGAAGTAGAAGAGTTTGGATTTGATATTCCGCTTTATCACTACCCTGAGGAGTCTCAAAGCGGCTAGCAATCTCCTTTCCCTTCCTCCCCCACAACAAACACTCTGTGAGGTGAGTGGGGCTGAGAGACTTCAAAGAAGCGTGACTGGCCCAAGGTCACCCAGCAGCTGCATGTGGAGGAGCGGAGACGCGAACCCGGTTCCCCAGATTACGAGCCTATAGCTCTTAACCACTACACCAAAGTACCACTTTAGCTAATGGGGCCTCCTGCTGCCGCCGCCGCACAATTTCTGTTCTCATCCTGAAGCAAAGTTCTTAACCCGAGGTACTATTTCTGGGTTAGCGGATTCTGTAACCTGAAGCGTCTGTAACCCGAGGTACCACTGTAAATATTTAACCAAAAGCCCATTACTTTGCTACCTTTAGTTTTCTGTTTTGTGTTGGCAGTGGCCAGGGTGGTGGGGCACAGCATGGAGGTACCCTCCCTACAGCAATGTTGCTGCAGCTTACCTGGGCGTGGGGGGAGGGACGGCAAAGTGGTGGCAAGGCCAGGGTAGTGCAGATGCACCGGGGGAAGCACCAGATTGGCTCTGCTGGGGCACCTTGACCTTGCTGTCAGCTTTCCTCGCCCCAAAGCATCCAAGTAAACACGAGCAACATCAATGTTGAGAAAGAAGGCAGCTCTGCAGCACCGTCCCCAACACATTGGCTGCTACTGCATGGCGATGAAATAAAACTGGGCCAGAACACCTGACCCCCAAAGATGCTGAGTCTGTGTGTTCACACCCATCTAAAGGGTGACTCAGAAAATCAGGAATGAATAAAGTGGGTGGGGTAGGGTGGGAAAGTGGAATCTCTTAAGTGCAGGCCATTGTCTGGCAGTTTTATTGTTGTATTTATTCAACATCTTCCAGGAATATATGCCTCATTGAGGCATAAGAATCAGCCGTTTGGGCCATATAGGGAACTAACCCTTTTCCTAGCAACTTATCCATTAATCATGAACTTTTACGGCAAGAATGGCCTAAGCAGCTATCGGAGGAGAAAAGAAAAATCCTGAGACGTTGATTTACTCCTTTATTAAGTCTGCCTGTAAGTTGTGACTGTGCTGCATGAAATTCATTTTTAACTCTGAATGTTTCGCTTGATGGAGAGAGGGGAAATTAATATATTGGAATTCAAAATTTTAAAAATTGAACTGAAGCTGTGTCTCCTGCTTAGCAGTGAGAAGCAATTGAGTTTTTCTTCTCTGGAGTTTCAAAGAGGGCTGGAGTGTGTTACCTTAGTTGGACCAAGACTCTGGACCAGGACACTGATGTTTTATGGAAGGGAAGAGATTCGGAGACGAGCGTCCTGTCATCCCTAGAGCCAAAACACTAGATTTGTTGAACACACTTATCTGACCTAAACCAGCATCAGAAATTCTGCAAAACATCTCTGCAGGTCTACAGAATAATTCATATTCAGCAAGCAAAGCACCACAGTCCCTTGGGAACATTGTGCCTCCGCTGAAATGTCACAAGGTACCCGAAGTGACTGGTTATTTTATGCACCTTTTCTACGTTTAAGCCATACCTTATTCATCTGGGGCACATAAATAGTGAAGTATTACACAGGATCCATTGTGCTTTTTTTTCCACTTGCCACACCTGGTAGTAGTCAGGGTGCTTAGTATCATTTGTAGAAGCCGGGAGATGATAGATAGATAGATAGATGATAGATAGATAGATGATAGATAGATAGATAGATAGATAGATAGATAGATGATAGATAGATAGATGCATTTTTGCACAGGGGTTCAAAAAATTGGACTGTCCTTTGTACCCAGACTCCACCAGAAGACACACTGCCTTGCTCAGGGTTCTGGGTGCTCTTCAGCCCATTGCAAAGAGAGAGGGCAGCTCTGGCTTTCCAGATGACTGTGAGAGAGCAAGGACCAGTTACTCCTCGCCAGGCTGGGAGATGGTTGCAAATGGCAAAATAATAATAATAATAATAATAATAATAATAATAATATCTTTATTGTCATTGCCCCCTCTCAGGGACAACGAAATTACTCGACTGCTCCATAAAAACACTAATTAAAACAATACAGTATAGTACAGCAAGGAAGATTAGATGACTTTCAAAGTCCAGGCTTCCCATTCAGGGCTGAGATCGCTCTGGAGAAGAAGCTGTTCTTAAGACGGCTCGTTCTTGTCTTCATCGTCCTGTATCTCCGTCCCGACGGCAGGAGCTCGAAGAGACAGTGACCAGGATGCGATGGATCTTTTACTATGTCCAGTGCCTTCCTATGGCACCTTGTGGCATAAATCTGCTCTAAGGTGGAGAGTGGGCAGCCAACAATGCTCTCTGCTGCCTTAACAACTCTGCACAACCCCATCCTGTCCTGGGTAGTACAGCTTCCGTACCACACACATAAGCCATAAGTGAGCACGCTCTCAATGGCACAGTGATAGAAGGCAAGCAGCAGTTTCTGTGGAAGATGGTTTTTCCTTAGAATTCTCAAAAAGTACAGTCTCTGCTGCGCCTTCTTCACAAGCCCCCTTGTGTTGACACTCCAGGACAGATCCTCTTGTAATTCAATGCCCAAAAATCTGAACGTTGTTACCCTCTCCACACAGACCCCATCAATCAAAAGTGGCTGGATATTGCTCTTCTGTCTCCTGAAGTCCACCACAAGCTCCTTTGTCTTCCTTGTATTTATGAGCAAGTTGTTAGCTCTGCACCACTCTGTCAGCCGCTCCACCTCATCTCTATAGTGCGTTTCACCCTCCCTTTCAGGGATGAGCCCAATCACGGTTGTGTCATCTGCAAATTTGACAACCCTATTACTAGGGTGAGCAGCGACACAATCGTACGTGTAGAGAATATAAAGGAGCGGACTGAGTACGCATCCCTGTGGTGTTCCTATGTTAGTCTTAAGCATAGTCTTAAGCAAAAAAAGAGAGGAAAGATGTTCTTACTATTTTGGAGATGTGTTCACACAGCATGGTGGGATCATCTTCTGATGCGGTGCACAGGGATCATTCGCTTCCATCAGCCTGCGGGGGGAGTCACAGAACTGGCAGGAAGAAACATTCCCACCGCTTCTGAGTCATTAATGCCTGTCACGACTGTCTACCACCTCCTATACTTCTTAAACTAGAAACAATATACCGTACATTTCTGTGTATAAGACTAGGTTTTTTTCTTTAAAAATCATGCTAAAAAATGGGGGTCGTCTTATACATGAGCGGTGCATAGGGTGGACGTTTGATTGGTTGCTGCCGCGGCTGTTAGCAGTCACTGCGTGTGTTATTGGTTGCTGCTCCAACGGGTGGTGTTGATTGGCTGACAGTGCGGCAATTGGGCAGGCGATTGGCAGCTTCTGCTGTCGAGGGGACCGACAACGTGTGTGGTTGAGCAATTTTTGGCAATCCCCCCTCAAAAAAGTTCAACAACCCAGGCTAATCCCCCCCAAAAGAAGCTCAACAACTCTGTGCCATCTCCCCCATTTTTAAAAATTTCAGTCCCTCAAAATACGGGGCGTCTTATACGCAGAAAAATACGCTATGCTGGCTCTCACAAACTCTATGCTCACCCTGCTGTTACTGTTCTGCGCATGGCCATCTCTACAACTTCCTATGGTATACTGTTTAGGAGGGTTGACATGAGCTGCAATGTAAGCAAAAGGCTCAGTGGATAGGATTTTCTTTGATGTTCACGCCATATTGTGTGGAGGCGGTATTTCCAGGGTCCCTCCCTTCTGAATCAAGTGATCCAGAATTTTTGCTTGGCTTCGTCATGGCATGATCTGCCTGGCCATTCTTTACTAAATGTGTTCCTTGGTTGTTGTTGTTTTTAGCAAAGTGAACCGCACTGCCATGGATCCCTTGGTTCTGTCAGGATCCGGCATGGTTTGGCATCCCCAGACGAAAGAAGAAGAGGAGGAGGAGAGACAAAGAACAGGGGGAAGCTAGAAGGTTGGCACCCAGGAAAGGAGGACAAAGTTTCTCCCGTTGCAAATCTAGATGCTAAAGAACGGGAAGCAGATCTGCAGACTCTCCTCACCCCCCTGCCTGTGGAGGGTAGAGTCTCCTTGGGGAGGTGGGAGGACCAGCCAGTGAGCAGGAGGAGATGGCAGCCAAGGTGGAGTTGGAGAACAAAGCATGGCTTTGTTGAAAAGAACCAGGCCCTGACCCCGTTGGTGGAATCGGGTGCACCAGCCCAGACAGAGCCCATGTTTGTCTTCTTAAGTGTGAGAGTCTCACCAATAGGTTCACCCCACCTCTTGGGACATCTTTGTTCTGCATCTTTGGCCTTGGAATCATGACTTTTGGACCCTGCTCTTTCTGCTGAGCGTGTACTGCCTGAATAAATATCTCCCCCCTACTCTCAATTAAGAGCTGCTGCTGTTGATTTTTGTGATGGGAGCGTGACACCTAGCTGTTTGGCCCTCGTGCTTGTGGCAGGCTCCGATAAGAGCTGACATGGACTTCTTGTTTGGGGTGGGGCATGTGTTTGTAGACAAAGGGCTAGATGTACTTTTCAGATCTGCCCAGCCCTTCTGTGATTTATTAGTTCAGAGCCTGCTCTGCGCTCCTAGTATCTCAAGGTGTCTCCTCCAGCTGGGCTTGGCAGGATTTTGGCTTCCAAACCATGCGGGAAGAATGCCATAGGGGAGGGCAGGGGGGCACACTGTTAGAAAGGACCATTCCCTGCTGGCATTGATGAATAGCCCACGGAATGACAGGGAGCTTCTCTGGGTGTGGGAAACAATAGATCCAATTTCACTTGGCCCTCCCCATCTCATTGCTGCCCAAATGCCTGAAAACAGCTGACAACCGTGAAAGGGGATGAAGTGAGATTAGCCCATCCCGGATGAAAGAAAGAATAGATAGCAGTGCATTACATTGTATCTGCTCCCCCAGTGGTTTCATGCTTCATGCTGCCAGGGAGTGAGTCGGATCAGGATGTGCCCTGCTAGCGAGGGGGAAGGGTGCACATTATGGTCTACCCGAGAGACTCCTTAGCACAAACAGTTCCGTAACTCCAGAGCCCAGAAAGGAATTCCCCATGCCTCGTTCCCCAATGACTTAACACCCAGCAGAATGACACAAACTAACATTGAAATCCTAGATGTACAGTGGTACCTCGGGTTAAGTACTTAATTCGTTCCGGAGGTCCGTTCTTAACCTGAAACTGTTCTTAACCTGAAGCACCACTTTAGCTAATGGGGCCTCCTGCTGCTGCCGCACCACCACTGTGCGAATTCTGTTCTCATCCTGAAGCAAAGTTCTTAACCTGAGGTACTACTTCTGGGTTAGCCGAGTCTGTAACCTGAAGCGTATGTAACCCGAGGTACCACTGTATTTACTTGGTAGTAAGTCCTACAGTGGATGGAATTCAACATAGCGTTAATTGTGGTATGTGTACATGGAAGAAGGACTTCTCCACCCCTCTCCCTGTCCCCTGAGCACCCCTAAACCTGTTCTGGGTCTGTCCCCCCAGAGCAGCCTTAGAGGACATAAGGGCAGGAAAGTTGGAAAGTCCTGTTGCACAAGTGGACCTCATTCTGGGCACACAACTTGGTTTAATCTTGCCCTGTGTGCACCATGCAGTGTTCCAAATTAGCCAGGCACATTTTTCACCTGGCTATCGGCCACTGGCGACCAAGTAACGGTCATCTGGAGGTGCATGCCTAGGAATCATTGGATCGGCACTGTTTTCACACACTAATACCACATCCTGTGGAAATCTCTCTGTTATATTTTATCTGCACAATCAGCTTGAGCTGTGAAGCTTTAGCAGGATGAAGAATGTTAGAGTTAATTGTTGTAGCTTGTCTTCATTTACCCAGTCCCACTGCCCTGCCCACCGTTGGGAAGAATATTTCAACTTATGAATGGTCTGTGTCACAATTAAGAGAAAGAGGTAAGAATAGGCCAGTATCTATGTGGACTGTCATTGGATCAAGTGACTTTTCTTCTTTAAGTTCTCAAAGTTCTTAACCTAGCTCAAGGTTGTCATCTGAAGTAGCCAGATGCTTATCTGAGAATCAATCTCAGTTGTTCCTTCATTTGAAAAATAAGACTTGGGAGCCGTCTTGCCCCAAAATGGCCACCAAACATTCAGTTTAACATTGGTTTAAGCAGCCATTTGGCACCTAGCTTATATATCTTGAGTTTCTAACACTTACCTTTGTACACTTTACCAGAGGATTCTATGTACATTGCACACATCTCTCTTATCCCCATCTAAGCATTCAAGAGGCATTTCACAGCTGGAGGACACATTCCAACCAAACAAAAGCATTCAAGGAAGGGGTGGAGCAGGGCTGGGGAGAGATGTTGTGGGGGTTCAGGGAGGGTATGTGGCTCAGATGACTAGATGAGAGTTCCAGAGGAATGATTGGAGCCCCATGAGTGCATAGCCAGGATTTTTGCTGGGGCAGGACAGGCCTTTTGTCAAGGGGGAGGGCAGAACCTCAGTTTGCTATGTATTTTTATTAATTTTTATTGACTTGGGGGAGGGCAGGGAGGCTGCCTTCCCCCTTGGTTCCCCATCCCTCATATAAAGGGGGAAGAGGACATGTACAGGGGGAGTACAGGATCAGGTTTAAGGTGCTGCCAGGTTTAAGGTGCTGCTTTTAACCTTTAAAGCCCTATACAGCCTAGCACCTTTGTACCTACGCAACCGCCTCTCCTGGTATGTCCCACGGAGGACCTTACGGTCTTCAGCCAAAAACATGTTGGAGATCCCAGGCCACAGGGAGGTTAGGCTGGCCTCAACCAGAGCCAGGGCTTTTTGGGCTGTGGCCCCAATCTGTCACAAGAGACTAGGGCCCTGTGGGACTTGACATTTTTCCGCAGGGCCTGCAAGACAGAGCTGTTCCAGCAGGCCTTTGGCCAAGGCACAGTCTGACCCCTTCCTTTGGTGAACCTCACAGAACCCTAGCCCAATGGTTGTCATTAATCTGATTTCGAATTGATTTTAGAATGAATTGATTTTAGAATGCTTTGTTACTTTTATTGTTGTTAGCCGCTCTGAGCCCGGCTTCATCTGGGGAGGGCGGGATATAAATAAAATTGTTGTTGTTGTTGTTGTTGAAGCAATAATGTTTCTGAAAACCAGCCTCTGCAAACCACAGTAGAGGAGAGTGCTGCTGTGTTCAGGTCTGGATTCCTGGTTGCCCATAAGGCCACTTTGAGAGCAGGATGCTGAACTAGATTGGGACTACTGTCCTGGTTCAACAAGACTCTTTATTATGTTCTTATCAGAAGCTAGGCTAGATATCTCAGGAAGTTTGAAGCTGCTCATTCCACTCCCCTTGTTTCCACCCATATTTTCTTGCCCTGGCCAATGGAGATGAACCTGGGGCCATTCGAGCTGGGAAAGCCCTTTCTGGGGATAGATGGTATGTCGAAGCCAGGAGTCCCAAGCATCCTTGATCACTTGATTAATTCGACATAGGCCTTCTCCCCTGTGAGCAGCCGTTCTCTGCTTCAGAAAGCACCGTGTCTCCAAAGAGAGGAGAGGGGCGGAGCCTACCTTGCTGCTCCTTCAGGCCTCGGTTACTTTAGCAACACATTTGGCCAGCAGCTAAAATCCTCTGCGAAGAGAGGGCTGTGTTTTTGTCTCCTGTTGCCGCGTCACGCCTGACTCACTTTGCAGCTGCGATGCTGTTGTTATATCTGTGCCTGCCAGTGTGTGTGAGAGTGGGGTGGGGGGGTGGGAGGGATCTTCAGCAGGCTAAGTGGATTGATGTTTATTTTGATAATGAGTTCTCGATGTGTTCACAAACTAATAAAATCAACTCATTAGGAGGAAGCATGTTTAATTCAGAACTTAGCTGCTAGGAGATTCCCCAGCAGTGGCTGATGGGTAATTTAAATTAGCACCCTCGCCAAAGAATATAGTGTCAATACAGACAGGCGGGCTGAGAATAATGGGGGCAGAAAATTCAATCTGAGCCCTTTGTCTGAATGCGAGAACTTCTGTCTCCAACGCTGGTCTCCTATGGGATAGTTCATGTGCGACATAAGATGTCAGTGCCTTGCGTTTGCAACCTTTGTCTGACTTGCTTTATTGCAGGAGAGAATTCCAGACCAATTGAAACTGAAATTGAGTGGTGAGACATTCATCTGAGCCTGATCTGGCCTGAAAGGGGAAAAAAATCATATGGATGTTGTCAGCATTCAGGCATAACTTCTTTAACCCACTGTCTGGGGTTCAAAGAAAAAGCAGAGACATCCCCACATTGGAGACTTCTCCCATTTGGAACTTAGCATAAAACTAGACCTACAGAAAATAGACTTCTAAAGAGAGGATATTGTCCAAAAGAGACAATTTGTCAGAGGATGTGAAGTCAAGACTAGGAGCTTTTTGCTGCAAGGTTGGAGCTTGGTCCAATCAACCAGTGTTCGAAATTCCCATTGTTCCAAGCGCATTTTGCAGCAGGGAATTTCATTCATGCAACAGGGAATTTCAACAAGCAGTTTTTGAGTTCTGGGTGTACTACTGTGCCCAAGATTTCAGATTAAAACTGCAGAGTGGAAGGAAAGGAGGACCTTTTTTCTGCATCCCCACTTCCGACTACTCTCTGAAGACCAGAGAAGAGACCCTCTTAAGAATATTAGGGGGGTGGGCAAGGGAAGGACTAGACCATTTGAAAAATGAACATAATATATTAGCTGCAGTTCATTCATTTTCAGCTTTGTATACTTGTTATAAAAAAGTGCACCTAGACATTCTGTTGTTGCGCCCATGACCTGGGATTAAGGTGTGCCATTTGTGTGTTCAGACCCAGAAACCTCCCCCCCTAAATAAATTCACACTTGACTCAAAATTTTGGTTTGGTTTTTGGCAGAATTTAGGCCACAACTTTACTGATTACAGAAAGTGACTGGTTGCACAGGCTCTGGTTCGACTAGCTCCCTGACATGGAAGTAGTGCTGACCCAGGGTTCCAGCATAGGTCAGGCAAGGGTGAACACCTGGATAAGCGGAAAGCCGGGAATGGGCTAACTCCGCCACCCAAATGTCCCCCTGGACATTTCTCTCAGGGGTTGACCAAACCATCGAATCCCTGGATTCCTTTAATGCAATACCCTTCACATAGGGATGGCGAGAGCGTTCTCCCATCCCTGTCACCTGAACCAGAGCGTGTCTGCAACCTTACAAGTTGTGACGATTTGCTACATGGCAGGCAAAACCCAAATGGCAACAGCCAATCAACCAAGTGGGGGAAATTCCTGCTGTGCCCCTGTCCCAACAACAGATGACACACAACGGCATAGCAAGGTCAAGCGCAAAACCCTAAAAGTAGGGAGAGGTGGGCGGGTGTTCCGAATGCACGCACTGAAAGAGGAAGCTCTGGGTCACGTGCATGGGTATAAATAGGTCCCTCGAACCGTTTGGACTGCATCCCATTGGCCAGATTGCACCCAGCTTTGAGGGACCTACCAGTTGGGTGTTGTGGCTGACCAATCATACCCACCCACAACACAGGGTGTCGGTTTTCCAGGTCTCACCACAATAAGTACGCTCTTTAAGGGAGGACCCGATCTAGCTCCTAGCTTTCATATCGCAGTTTTTAACACTGCAATCAACTATCCAGATAGATTTTATTGTCACCGTTGCAAGGGTTTGGATGCATTAATCTGTACCCCGGAGACCTCATCCCCAGTATGGACCTGGTCTTAGCAATATTTCAACAGTACCGTTACAATAAAGTCATCAGTAGTGGCTAATAAATACAGTTTTGTTAGCGCATATGTATAACTAATACTAAAGATACTAATCCAAAAGAGTGTGTGTGCAAGGCAAATCTGGCATAATATGGTTTCGCTTACCTGGGGCCAATAATGTCAAGGCTAATTCACCTGTTTAAAACTTGGCATTAGCACAGATGTGTCATAAAAATCAAGGCAGGCTTTGAAGAGAGTTGTAAGAAAAGCTACCAAGCTGTTACAGGCTAAGCCATCATCTTGTGTTCACTCAGAGCATGCAGCAGTCCCAGAGGTTACATAAGAGAGTTGTGATATGTGGCTTTCATTCCCCAGCAAACCGTGCTGAAAGTACTTGTTCCGTCTTCAGTAAAGTCTCATCATCCTTTTCTTCTCTTTTTTTTGGGGGGGGGGGTGCTGATACGGTTATAAAATTTGACTTTCACGGTATCCCATGGCAACAAGTTCCAAAGAGCAATTGAGTGCCGTGTGAAACCCCCCCCCCAAAAAAACTGCATTTTGCTTGCGCGGAGCTCGCCACTTCTTAATTTCTTCTAGGTGTCTGTTAATATTTGTATTGTAGGAAACGTTTTATCTTTAATTCACTTTCCTTTGCTTCTTTTGTGGTCTGAAAGCTTAATCAGCACAACTGCTACTTGGGGACGCGGAGGATAATAGCAGAAAGGGAAAAGACAGACATCTAGCGAAACAAAGATATTTCAAGGATGCAAATACTGAATATTGAATAATTGAGAAGGAAAGGAGATGTAGCTGCCATGTGTTATGCATTTGTTCGAAAGCCAAGTGGAAATTGCTAAGTTACTCAACAGCTTAAGAGCAGTATTAACTTTATGTATGGCAAGTAAATAAACTGTACAGTTTCTGTCACTTTCCTTACAAATTTCTGTCACTTTGCTGAGAGGGGTGGGTGGGTGCATTCATGGTTGAAGGGTGTTCTCCAGCAAGCTAATGGCATTTCAAAAGCCCAAGAACAGAAATCAAAAGTAAATTCCTACTCCTTTTGTTCCGATTTCAACTAAAAGGCTGAACCATGTGGCAGTAATGCTGACTGAAGCCACTAGTCAGCAGAGTAGGATCTTGGAGATTCAGCAAATCTCTTTGACTCCTAGTTCCTGAGTCGAGTAGCACCTCTCTAATGCACCTCCTTGCCTTTTTTGTAGCTAGAATGCCCCATTGTTTGTCCAAATGATACAGAAAATCTGTGAAACCTCAAATACTGCATTAAATTGAAACAATGCAAGTTAACTAAACACACACATCTGCGTATTTACCAAACCCTTTTGAGTGCAATTTTGTGCGTTAACACACCAAAACCTACCTAAGATCTGTCATAAGAGCAAAACAGTTGGGTTAGAATATCGAACGCCCATTTTGTTGTTTTGATGCCCTCAGTAGACTATTTGGAAACCACTCATTTATTCATGGGGGTGGGGAAACCCTGATATTGTTTTAGAGGCTTAGCCACACTTGTCATGCTCCTTTCCCCTGGGGAAAGCCACTCTTTAGTGCTCAATCGGAGCAAATGGCAGTTCAGGTTTGGTCCCTGGGAAAGCAGGGCGGCAAGGGGGAAACTGCTCAGTGGGGACAAGCATAAGTCTGGGTGAACCCTAAGATGCTCAGTGCACTCCAAATTGCAACCACTGTTAGACACACATGTGGCAGGATCATGTTTTGCAGTGTCATTTTAATGCATGCTTGAATATTGACTGTCACACTGCATTGTGGCTTTTTGTAGTCTTAAAGCTGCATAAACATTCAGTTTCACCTGTGCTTTTCTTTGAATGCCTGCTTAACTAACCTGTTTATACCTAGTCCTAAAGAAGACGGTTGAAACAGGAGATACAGGTGTGTGTGTGTGTGTGTGTGTGTGTGTGTGTGTGTGTGTGTGTGTATTAGACCTATATCAGTTTCAGATGCTGCTATGCTGTGCTACATCTAAAGGAAAAGGGTGACTGATTTGGGGGAGTCTCCTGTCTACTAAAAGCTGGGAAATGGTTTGGAATCCCCTCCCCAGCAATTCTCCTGTGGCAGAGCAATGCCTTTCTTTCTCTTCATGTGGTTAAATATGTGGCAAAGAGGTACTATTTTTAGATGACGTGAAAATGGGTGGGCCTAATCCCCTTCTGAGCTGTGTGAAACCTTGTCTAAGTGAAAAGAGATTGACTGCATTTCTGTGGACAGCCTACTCTGTGGAAATTGCTGTGTAGTTCAACGCTAAACTTGTTTGCTTGGATGTAAGGTTTTACTTCCATATTGCAGTCCTACAGGTTTACTCTACCTTTGTCATTTCTAGCAAAAAACTATTGCAAGATGTAGGAAAACTACATCTGAAGCTACAAAATGCAGTCAGACAATCAGTGACTAGCACTTCAGTGAAAGCAAATTATTGGTAGAAGATTGACAGTCATCATCATCATATTTACAGCCTGCCCATCTGGCTGGGTTTCCCCGCTCTGGACGGCTCACAACACATATAAAAACATAGTAAAACATCAAATATTAAAAACTTCTTGAAACAGGGATGCTTTCAGATATCTTCTAAAAGTTGTGTAGTTCTTTATCTCCTTGACGTCTGATGGGAGGGCGTTCCACAAGGAGGGTGCCACTGCCGAGAAGGCCCTCTCTGCCTGGTTCCCTGTAACTTCGCTTCTCGCAGTGAGGGAACTGCCAGAAGGCCTTTGAAGGCAGACCTCAGTGTCCGGACTGAGTGATGGGGGTGGAGACACTGTTTCGGGTATTCTGGGCTGAGGCCATTTAGGGCTTTAAAGATCAGCACTAACAATCTGAATTGTATTGCCAAACTTACAGCTTTGGCATCATTCACATAGCAGCACATTTACCAACACCTTATCATCCGGGCAATTGGACCCCTTGGTATCATATCCCATAGTTTGCAATCTGTGCGTAGCTATAGTGTGCCCCTTCCTCTATAACAGTTACCATTTGCAATCTTGCACACACCACACATGTCAGCGGGAACAAAGGAAGCAGAGAGTGAAATAAAGCTTGAACAGGAAGCCTTTGTGTCTCTCCATTATTTTGACTTTCATTATTTTGAAAGTCTCTGTTGCAACCAAACCACAACAGAACTGCAGGGTACTGGCTCCTTGTTGCTGCAGTAGTTTATGGTCAAACAAGTATTTTATTGATTTGATGATACACTTATTAGTCCCAACTAGAGTGAAGCCTTGAGGACATGAAACCAATATCACAGAAGACTTCACAGGTTTTGGTTCCTGCTTTCTGTACTCAGCAGTCTTTGGGTGCTAGGGAGCAGAAAGTAAGGCAAAAATCTACTGTTTAGAAGCAGCACTGTAGAGCTCATTCTGGAGATTAACCACCTGGTGGAGGAAAGAGAGGAGACCACAATCAACGTGTTTATAGAATGACTGCCCCATGTTGTAGAATTCAGCCGGTCTTGACAACTGCGGTTGAAATCTTTTATTTCTAACCTTTTACTCGGGATTCGGCATGTACACTTAGCTGTTAAACATTGGTTCAGTTTTAATCAGGCACCGTGTTCCCAACCCTCTCTAAAGCATGTTTCCGAGGTCAGAAGTATGCTGCAAGTTGGTGCTCTCTGTCTTGTCCTCTGGTGCTTTGATTCCCTCGTTCCTTTCCTGGTTTGCAGCAACCATAGTTTGCTATGAGTCCCCAAACTGGCCAAGCTATGATTACTGGCTGGGAAACCAAGTGTATAGAATCAATTTCTGGGTTGCAGTAACCAGAGTTTGTGTGAGTAAATCACTGTGCTTTGCATTGGTGCATCAGCTGGCGACATGAACAGCCAGGTAACAAATCAGCTTGTTTAAGGTGCAATGTGGGCTTTCTCCTCCATGGCTGAGCAGAGGACAATTTGCATTGGGAAATTATGGCCTGTGAGGAGGAGGAGGAGGAGGAGGAGGAGGAGAAGAAGAAGAAGAAGAAGAAGAAGAAGAAGAAGAAGAAGAAGAAGAAGAAGAAGAGTAGTAGTAGTTTGGATTTGATATCCCGCTTTATCACTACCCAAAGGAGCCTCAAAGCGGCTAACATTCTCCTTTCCCTTCCTACCCCACAACAAACACTCTGTGAGGTGAGTGAGGCTGAGAGACTTCAGAGAAGTGTGACTAGCCCAAGGTCACCCAGCAGCTGCATGTGGAGGAGCGGAGATGCGAACCCGGTTCACCAGATTATAAGTCCACCGCTCTTAACCACTACACCACACTGGCTTAAAATATGCCCCCCCCCACGACACAGCCCTTACCCAATGTCCGCAGCTTATTCTTGGAGTGGTGGGAGTTTCAGACATAGAATTCCCTTGTTACATCTAGTCTAGCATTGAGTAATGGGCAGGCTGCTTATGTGGCAGTTAGACCTGCAGAGTCCCAGTCAATGCAAAGGGCAGCTGCTCTGAAGCAGATAAATAGAATCAGAGAATCTGGTAAGCACGGGAGTGGATTACTTCCAAGTAAGCATGGAAATGAATGTACTTTTATTTAAATTTTCAATGTCAAGTAATAAGCACAGACCAGCATAATGTTTACTCTAATTTCCCCTTCTTCTATTTTCCGTGCATATGATGAGCTATTCCGTTTAATGTTTCCCATCTACTGTTAAGATATGGATACCAGATCCAACCATTAACCATCTCATCTTACATGCAATTCAGCAGTACTCCCTTCTTTCCCTGTGAACCAGAAGTGAACCTTCATTGTTCTAAACCAGGCTGAAATTGCAATAGCTACCGTTGCAAGAGAAACAAAGCCAGAAAATGCAATGGGTTGCACCTTTTCATGCGAGATGCTGCGTTGCGATTTTTGCATAGGCCATAGAGTACACTTGAGCAGCAAGGAATGATATAGCCAGGTCCCTCTAAATTCAATTTAACTGAAATATTATTCAGTCCCATATTAGCCATGTTAATATGGATTAAGGAAAGGGTTGACCATTTCCTGCTCTGGTATCCTGCCACAGCCATTACCTCTGCCAGCATTGCTTACTTTGGACCATTGTGTTGTGTGTCTAGTAATAATAAAGTTTAAAAGCTTGTTATCTTGCCCTTCCTCTGTTGCCGCTGTCAATCCCTATATTGGACGAAGAGAGCTGTACATGCAACAAATTTTAAAATGGGGAAGAGCCATGGCAGACTCTTCCAAGTGTTGCTATTTTCAGGGACAGTCCGGATTTACAGAAACCATCCTGCTTTCTGATTTGATCCTGGAATGTCCTGGACACCCCTATTTTCATCAGAGAAATGTTGGAGGCTATGGAGTTATCTGGCCCACAAAGCTAAGGAGATAAGTAACTAGACAACCTTTAGATGACATCTGAAGGCAGCCCTGTATAGGGAAGTTTTAAAATGTTTAATGTTTTGTTATGTTTCGATATACGTATGTTGGAAGCCCCCCAGAGGGGCTGGGGCAACCCAGTCAGATGAACAAGGTACAGTGGTACCTTGGTTCTCAAACACCTTGGTACTCAAACAACTTGGAACCCAAACACTGCAAACCTGGAAGTAAGTGTTCCAATTTGCGAACTTTTTTCAGAAGCTGAACGTGCTCCATTTTGAGTGTTACGCTTCCAATTTTAGTGCCACACTTCCGTTTTGATTGCCACGCTGAGCTCTGTCTGTTTTGGCTATTTCTTTTGCATTTTTGTTTTTGCGGCTTTTTTGTTTCGTTTTTGTGACTGTGTGGAACCCAGTTTGGCTACTGATTGATTGATTGATTGATTGATTGATTGATTGTGTGACTGTAGTACATTGATTATTGCTTTCATTTTCTGGATCAATGGTTTCGTTAGATAGTAAAATTCATGTTAAATTGCTGTTTTAGGGGTTGTTTTTAAAAGTCTGGAACGGATTAATCCATTTTGCATTACTTTCTATGGGAAAGTGTGCCTTGGTTTTGGAACGCTTTGGTTTTGGAACAGACTTCCAGAATGGATTAAGTTTGAGAACCAAGATACTACTGTATAAAGTTAATATTAATAATAGTAATGAAATAGGATGTCCCTATTTTTGTCAGAGAAATGTTGGAGGTTATACCATGGCTATGGCTCAGTGGCAGAACATTTGCTTTATGTGCAGGTTCATTCCTCAGCATCTCCAGGTAGAGCTTGGAGAGACCCCTGTCTGAAACCCTAAAGGACCACTGCTACTCAGGGAAGATGATACTGAGTTAGATGGACCAGTGATGTGATTCAATATAAGGCAATCTCCTATGTTCCTATTCCACTGCACTATGTGGCTTTCCTAAGCCGTTTTCCCTGCGCCCATTCTACCTTAAAAGGCAAGGGTCCTTTAAGATAAGAGACCAAGAGGCAGATGTGCAGCTCGCATGGAGGTGTGTTGTGTTTCCAGGTCTGTCCGTCTTGGTTATCTGAGGACAAGGGGTGCTCACCACTGGCATTCAGGTAACTGGCAAATGTCAAGGCTTCCCTCTGCGCATTTCAGCACTGTCTTTCGTTTGACCTTCTGTTCATCGGGACATTTTGATTCTCCCCCAGGCTATTAGGAGGCCCGACTCCTATTATTTTTAAACATAAGGGCATAAATATGGGGATACGGAGTCTGAATAAGAAGAGGAGATGGAAGCCCTTCTGTGGTTTCTTTCTGGGAGAAAAATATGCCTTTGATTTACATGTCAGAATGGATTCGCTCAGCATGAAGCAACATTTTCTTGTAATTTGGCAGCCAGGCAGAAATCATTTTTAGCTATAAAACAAGCTAATGTGAAAATGACAACTGGGCTGTTTTCAGAGCAAAATTTCAGCAAGTGTGCGGCGGAGACGAGTGGGAATCCCCTCCTTTAGGGATGGCTTGGGATGAAACGAGGAATGCAAAGACACATACGCTCACGCTTCCCGACCATATACATCCAAACTTTTACAGAGCTGAGTAAATAAGGGTCACCACCATCTTACCCTTTTAGCTGTAGACTGAATAGTCTGCCAGATATCACACCACCTCTCTTGAGAGCGAGCAGTTAGGTAATTTTAGACCCTGGGCTTAATTGCCTTTACCATACTACCCCACCCCTCTCTGAAGATGAACTTTAATGTGTGTCCCATCACTTCTTTCAGAATATGGTAAGAAGCCAGCCCTCCTGCTCATCCTGTGGAGCAAGACCCCAGACTTCTACCCCAAAGTCCTGCCTTGCTGGCATCATTGGCAAAGCCTTCCCTGGGCTCTGCACTGACCATCAGCGCAGTATGCCTCAGTTTCTCAAATGGTACAGTGAAGTGGCATATCAACTTCAGAATCCTATGCCCATCTATCTTGTCTGTCTTACCGCTATTGTTGTTTTTATATGTACAGTAGTACCTCGGGTTAAGTACTTAATTCATTCCGGAGGTCCGTTCTTAACCTGAAACTATTCTTAACCTGAAGCACCACTTTAGTTAGTGGGGCCTCCTGCTGCTGCCGCGCCGCCGCGCGATTTCTATTCTCATCCTGAAGCAAAGTTCTTAACCCGAGGTACTATTTCTGGGTTAGCGGAGTCTGTAACCTGAAGCGTATGTAACCTGAAGCGTATGTAACCCGAGGTACCACTGTATTTGTTAAATTTTGGCAGTTTTGGCAACTCTAATATTTCTTGTAAACTGCTTTTATTACAGTCAATAATGATGATGATGATTATGTAGTATTCCACCTTTCAACAAAAGGTGCTCAAAGCAGTAAAGTACAAAATGGAAAATGGAAAATAAGAACAGGCAGGAAAAATATTACTGGCATAAGACAAGGGTCATAAAAAGGGTCCCTGCTCCCCAGCAGTTTGCAATCTATGCACTGGTACCGTGGGGAGATAGCAGAAGGACAAGATGCATGGCCAAGAAAACAATTGAATGGAAGAGGCAAGACTAAAAATGTGTGGATGAGATTGAATGCAGTTATACACATGTAGACTTCGTTTCAGCCAAAGAGCTGGCCTGAAGCTTCACGATGGAGGCTTCGTGATGGAGGTGGGCTTTGAGAAGGGATCTGAATGATGATGGTGTAATCTCTAGGGCAACAGTCGCTGCCATAAACACCCACATCGCTGTTGAGAAAGATAATTCTATGACCCCAATGAATCATGATTTAGAGAAGGGGACTTCAGTCTGTTTAGGACTTCTGCAAGTTATAAGAAGCAGATCAGTGTATCAGAAGTTGCATGGTTAAACCCAGCCTACATTTGGGGCATCTCATTGAAGCATGAATGTCTTGGCAGGATTTGAAGTCTACAAATGACTGAAAACAACCTAAATATCTTTGTGCTATCAGGTCAGCTTTTGCCAACCTGGTTTCCTCTTGGGGTGGGGTATGCCGCTGATGGGAATTGTAGTCCAAAACATTTAGATGGCAGCAGGGTAGTGAAGGCTGTGCTAAGTGAAGGGCATCGAAAGTTGCTCATGTTCTCGGCCACTTTGGTCATTCCTGAGAAAGCTTATAGCTGTCGACATGACCTATCCTCCATCATGGCTTTTAGCTCTCAGTCGCCTGACATTCCCTATCATCTTTAACAAGCATCACGTAGACTGTCACTCTTTTCTTACCCCTCTGGGCAGGCAACAGAGGACTCAGGCCAAGATAAATGGTAGCTCTTCTACTGAGGCCAAAAGCACCTAATCTCCGTTTGCCTGGATCTTTCCCAGGTGGGGCCTTGGGTATTTACACTTGTACTTTCTCTGTGGCATGGAGATGTGAGGAAGGGCCTAACCAACATACCACTCTCGAATGGGGATGTGTGATTCCCCCACAACCTGGTAAAGTTGTGTCAGGATGCTGCCAGCAGCTCCCAGCTGGTTGCCCAGGAAGGTATAAAGACAAGGAAAAGTTTCTTACAGTCCTTTTTTATTTCAATCTTTACAGAGACAGGCTATAGAACCCAGCCTCTTGGATAATGGCGTTGTCCCGAGTGAATCTCCACCCCCCATTTATCCCACTTCCTTCTCCTCATCGTCTCCTCTCTGGGTGCTGTGACATGCCCTCTGTCTTTGAGCTCTTTGCTCTCCTACTTTTAAGGTTCGCTGGGTTCTGGGAGATGGTGGGTCTGGAATGCTTTCTAATGACAACGTGTCAGCCGGGTGTTGTTCTGGCTGTCCCATGACTTCCCAACTTTCCCCATCATCTGCTTCTGAGCTGCTACCTCCCTCAATCTCCTGTTGGAAATCTATACTGTCTTCCTCTTCCTCCTACCTGGAAGGGTCAGGATGGGGAGGCTGTCTCCATCATTCCTCCTCTGCCCAGTCCCAGACAATTTGCAACCTTGTAGCAGCTGCAGCATGATGAAGGAGAACAGGTGGGCAAACCAGAAATTGAGCAACATAGGGGCAAAACCTCCACTGGATGCTTATGAGGCTGTCTATTTAAAAAATGCAAAATGGGAGCTGATCCAGGCGAGCACTTTCCTGCCCACCCGACAATTCACAGCTAATAATAATAATAATAATAATAATAATAATAATAATAATAAAAAATTATTATTTATACCCCGCCCATCTGGCTGGGCTTCCCCAGCTACAGGAAGAAGGGCTTAGCCAGTTTTGAAAAGTTGTGTTCCCAAGTGCAGTGGGGGGAAGTTCATCAGCGATCTTTGTCTGTCTATCACATTTGTATCCCAACCTTCCTCCAAGTCTTTTAGGGTTGCATGCGTTTGGAGAGGGGTGGGATATCTTCATAGCAACTCTTGAGAGGTAGGTTTAAGCTTAAAGTGGCTGATCCAAGGTCATCCATTGGGCAGTGATTCTCACCCAAATTTCTCTGATCTTTCATACTATCCCCGCTGCATTCTTACCACCACATCGCACCTGCTGTTCCCATAATTCCTCTGCGCATCAGACGTGGAACATTGGTGCCATGTACGTTTTGCGACACACACAAAATAGACTTTGTTATGAGCACATGGAAACTAGGAATGCACAGTCCCTCTCTCCCTGCTACACTCGTTCATAATAATGCCTGATAGGAGCTTGACCTGTGCATCACACTTTGTATTTATATGAGTAGGTACCCAGACAAATTAACATAGCGGAGATGATTTCAGGTGACAAGACTGTTAACTCTGATTTCATGCCGAAAGGTGGCTGATCCTACAAAATGCAAGCCTGAGGGCTCGTCCACTTCTACTAGAAAAGTGCAGCTAAGTGGTTTTCTGTTTGTCCAGTGCTTTCTAATCACAGGTCCAAACAGTTTTCCCTTTGCCCCGGAAAACCCACTGTGTAGTGCTAAATTGGAGCAAATGTCAATATGGAGAAAATCCGACTGATGTTTCCTCTGATCCAGTGGTAAACAACAGGTTTCCCCAGGAGAAAGCAGCAGGGCAAGTTGACCTGCAGATGAGCCCTTAATGTTCTGGAAAGGAATACATAATTTTGCTGAGAATCAGCTGATTTGAGATTGTGGGAAAGGTAGGTACACACACACACACACACACACACACACACACACACACACACACACTTTTATAAATTACATGTGAGTGGAGCTTACAAGCAAGGGGAAGGGCTGTTACTTCTGTTGTAGATCATGGGTAGGCAAACTAAGGCCCCGAGGCTGGATCCGGCCCAATCGCCTTCTAAATGCAGCCCGCAGACGGTCCGGGAATCAGCATGTTTTTACATGAGTAGAATGTGTGCTTTTATTTAAAATGCATCACTGGGTTATTTGTGGGGCATAGAAATTCATTCATTTTTTTTTTCCAAAACATAGTCTGGCACCCCACAAGGTCTGAGGGACAGTGGACCAGCCCCCCTGCTGAAAAAGTTTGCTGACCACTGATGTAGATCATCTACTTTAAAGGTAAAGGGACCCCTGACCGTTAGGTCCAGTTGTGACCAACTCTGGGGTTGCGGTCCTCATCTCGCTTTATTGGCCTAGGGAGCCGGCGTACAGCTTCCGGGTCATGTGGCCAGCATGACTAAGCCGATTCTGGCAAACCAGAGCAGCGCACGGAAATGCCGTTTACCTTCCTGCCAGAGTGGTTCCTATTTATCTACTTGCACTTTGACATGCTTTTGAACTGCTAGGTTGGCAGGAGCAGGGACTGAGCAATGGGAGCTCACCCCATCGTGGGGATTCGAACCGCCGACCTTCTGATCGGCAAGTCCTAGGCTCTGTGGTTTAACCCACAGCGCCACCCGCATCCCCTATCATCTACTTTACCAATCCTCAATTCAGTCCCCACCATCTCCAGAATGAAATGTCCCTTCTAAAACCCTGGAGACCAGACATGGTCAACAATACTGGAGTGGATGAACAAATGACCTGACTCAGTATATAGCAGCTTCTTCACTTCTCTTCCCAGTCTAATTCCTGTTTGCTCTCATTTTTGTCCCTGGTTTTACTCTATACTACAGTAAAGCAAGACATGTAAAAAAAAAAACAAAAAAAGGAGAAGGGAAAGGAGGAAGAGTAAGGAGACTTCAAGCCTCTCCCTGTCCCATGACTTCAGAGTCAGGGCTTTAAAGATAACCACTAGATATCATGAGGCAAGATTGCAGACCCTCCAAGTGTCCCAATTAGTCAGGCACAGTCCCGGATTTACAGAAGCCATCCTGGTTTCTGATTTGATCCCGGAATGTCCCACTTTTCCTTAGGTCGGCCCTATTTTCATCAGAGAAATGTTGGAGGGTGTGGAGACATGTGACCCACCGGGCCAAGGAGATAAGTAACTATACAACCTTCAGAAGACATCTGAAGGCAGCCCTGTATAGGGAAGTTTTTTAATGTTTTATTATGTTTCTATATGTGTTGAAAGCCGCTCAGAGCAGCTGGGGCAACCCAGTCCGATCAGTGGGGTATAAATAATAAAATTATTATTGTTATTAGGAAATAGGACGTCCCTGTTTTCATCAGAGAAATGTTTGGAGTGTATGAGATTATGTGCTCTGTTTCAGGCATGGAGGACTAGTCATAAGGGCTGTTTTGAGACTCACCTCTGGAATAGGAATAATGGCTATGAGAGAGTAGTTGAGACTATTTAGCAGCGATGGGGAACCTGTGGCTCTCCAAGTGTCATTGGACTACATCTCCCATCTCCCCTGACCATTAGCCATGCTGGCTGTGGCTGATGGGAGTTAGACTCCAGGAATATCTGGAGGACCATAGATTCTTCATCCCAAGTGTAGAAGCAGTACCTGCCTCAGTACTGGAATGCTCAGAGCCATTCACTGCAACCCATATATTTGGGGTTGGGGGGGCGTGTCAAAGCCATATGTCTTGTTGACGCATGCTGGAGTCCAGGACTTCTCTTTTTTTAGAAATCCGCTACTGACTAGGCAGCATTTGGAAATGCAGCAGCTGCCTTTTTGGCTTCTGCAGACTTCACCTGTTTGTGTGCACCTGGATCTCACCTTGGTCTCTCTTCTTACCTTGCAAGTCACCACCTAAAGTGCAATTCCTTCCCCTCAGGGTCCTTCCTTGCTGTTGGAACTGCTCCTGAAAGCTGTCTCCCTTCTGTCTCTTTCTCTCTCTCTCTGCTGGAGCGTTACTGACATTGAGTCACTCATCGGAGTGAGTCACAAGAGACCTAAGAGCGGCCCAGAGACCGAGGAGCCATAAGTATCTGTGTCTGGTCTGTCTGAGGGAATTTATAATCTTTTAAGAAGTTTAAGGCAGAAGGTGTCCAGGGCTGCTAGTTAGGACAATGTTATTGATTAATTGAGTGAGGTGTCGGTGTGCGTGCGAGCGTGCATGGAAAGAGGTCAAGGATTAAACAAGGCCTGCAAGGGAGCAAAGTTTCTGAACACATTTTGACTGGCCAGGCTACTAATAGGTAGCAAAGGGCATTCATTAGAGGATGCTGGAATAAGTTTGCAAGACAGTGTTAATTGCCTAGCTTGCGTGTCTTTTGAATAGCCGCTTCCTCCCTTCCCTGTGTTGTGGATATTTTATGTGGCAGCATGATTCTGTGCTGTCTGCATTTCCTCTGAGCATTTCCTGTGGCTGCATTTAGGTGTGCAGAGTATATTTGTGTTTTATCAACAGCGTGTGTCATAATCTTGTGTGGGAGTCGGGGAATCATATGCCTTCTATTCTCAGTGTATCTTTGGTACTCTCTCTCTATGGCTCTGCCATGCAGCAGGGGCCAGCAGCTTCCTTAAAACTGCACCATTTATGGCTATCTTCTGAGTCCAGTGACAGAGGCAGTGTGTCTCTGAATACCAGTCCCAGGGCATCATAGGTGGGGAGAGCACAGATTTCTTGAGGGCTTCTGGTTGGCCACTGTGAGAACAGGATGTTGCTCATGGGAACCCTTGGCTTGATCCAGAGGGTCTTTTCTTATGTTCTCTTCTGGAGGGAGCCAGGTATGTCTACCCTGAAGAAGAGAAGACCGAGAGGTGATATGATTGCCACCTTCAAATTTCTGAAGGGCTGTCACATGCAAGATGGAGCATGCTTGTTTTCTGCTGCTCCGGAGGGTACGACCCAAATCAGTGGATTCAAATTAAAAGAAAGGAGATTCCTACTAAGCATTCGGGGGAAATTTTCTAATGGTAAGAGCTGTTGTGACAGTGGAATAGACTAGTTTAAGGATTTCTACTTGCACAATGGAACTTCTCCTCCTTCTCTCCTTACATGTCCTCTAAATCTGTTCTGGGGGTTCCCCTAACCATCCGGAGAAGATTTGGGGTAAAGGTAAGGTGAAGGCCCCCTGGATGGTTAAGTCCACTAGAAGGTGACTATGGGGTGCCTTGCTCATCTCACTTTTCAGGCTGAGGGAGCCGGCGTTTGTCCACAGACAGCTTTCCGGGTTATGTGGCCAGCATGACTAGACTGCTTCTCACGCAACGGGACACCGTGATGGAAGCCAGAGCGCATGGGGGAATAGGAGCACATGGACAGAGGCAAGGAAGTTCTATTGCACAAGCAGAAATCCCTGCATTATTGAATCTGTTCAGCTGGATACCACCCTCTGTGCTATTACAAAGGACTCCAAGATGAGTGTTTACATTGCAAGCTATCTCCTGCTTATTGCTGTTGTTGGCTTGGCTGATGGCACTTCCTGCATAGAGCTGAGGTGCTCACTTTGTCTTTACTTTGCATGGGGAATAAATACCTGCCAAGCCAAGTGTAGCCCACCAGACAGCTGGGCATCACCTCAAATTTAGTTAGCTGCCCTACTTGAAGTGAGCATGTTCTCTGGAGCCTGGTGCAACAGTGCAGGATCGCTCTGGGACTCAATCTCACTTTGTAGAGCTTTCCTCCCTCTGACCCTTAGGAACACATGAACAATTCTGCTGGATCAAGCCAAAATCCCATCTACTCCAGCATCCCTTTCCCAGGCTAACAACCAGATGCCTGTGGAAAACTCACCAACAGGACATAAGGCAATAGTCCTCTCCTGCACATGTCCCCCACTGTGTGGTATTCAGAGGTGTCTCTGATCCTAGATGTAATATATCTCCATCATGACAAGTAGACATGGATAGCCTTATCCTTCATGAATTTGTCTCGCCACCCTTTAAAGCCATCTCAGCTGGCAGTCATCGCAATTCAAACTAGTGCAACTAACGCAGAATGTGTGCATCCTTTTGACTTTCATCTTCCACCAGTCAATTTCAGCGGGTGATCCCAGGTTCTTGCATTATGAAAAAAAGGAGAAATACGCCTCCCTATTTGCTTTCTCCACTTGCTCTTTTTTCTTCCATAACCCAGTTGCTTCTTATAAATGGGGGAGAGCGAGCGTCTTAAGGAGGGAAAAAACAAAACCATGAAGCAGGGCAGGGAGTCCAATGAATCCTTTTGAAGGGAGCGAGTTCAGCTCGCTTGCCAGTTGTTGTCAACATTGCACCTGGTACAAGAGCTGATTTGGGGCAGAGGGCAGCTGCCTGCTATCTTCTTTCCAAATAAATCCTCCCAGGGAGAATGTAAGGAGATAGCAGAACTCGGCCCGTGAGTAAGCCAAGTAACTTGCTGCTTTATCTTAAGACACTGTGTTTGTGACACAGGGAACGATGCCAGGCAGCTGATGATGCTACCTCTTCTCTGAGTTTGTCAAGTCCTTCCCATAATTCAGCCCACTAGACTGTAACCTCCTGGAGCTCACTTTCCCATTATCCCTCCCACCCCCTGAAACCCAGTGGCAATTATAAATCTATTATTTATTGGCAGAGTCAGGCAGTAAGATATTTCCACTCTCGTTCCATTACTTCTTTCATTTCTGCGTTCGGTGGTGGTGGGGATTGCTGACATCCTGCTTGGGAGAGGAGACATTCCACCTGGGCTCCTGGGCTCACAGCAGAGGTGCTTTACCTTCTCTTTCGATGTGATTTGGCGGGGGGGGGCGAGATACAGACAGGTATGGGTAGGAACGGGAAGAGAAAATGTGAAGGTGTTGTTATTTTTGCTTCTGCTGAACTGGTCAGACCTGAGTGGGTTCACAGCCCTGAGTGTAAACTCCTTGTAGCCATCTGGTTGTGCCTTTTAAATATGTGGAAATAGACTTTGCCGCACCTGGGGCCATGCAGGAGAGGCCTCCCGCAAACCTCCTGTTTTAAACTTTCATGATCCATCGGTTCTTCTGCTCCATCCTCCCCTCTCTCCCAGTCACCCCCAAGGTGCCTTATTAGCTCACTGAATATCCGAGATGACAACAGGTAAAGGGTGCTATTTTTAAACCATCATCTTCTGGCAGGTGCGTTCACCACCGACCGGCTAACCTGAGCTGTGAATGCGTAGCTCCTGGCTCAGCAAATGTGGAGGGGCAGCTCTAGGGCATTCAAAAACACTCCCTGAAACAGATCTGCACACACGGAGAATCAAGGTTAGGCTCTGCACGTGGGTTGCACCAATCAACTGGCCAACCCACACCTCCGCCCCCCTCGCTACCCTCTGAGCTCATTAATTCCAACAGTCTGGGTGTGAGGAGAGCTCCCAGAGCTCTCTGCCATATTCTTGCAGCAGCTGGCTTTCTCTCCTTGTATCAGCCAGGTGAATTTTAAAATCTAACTTTGCAGTTCTTCTGCTTTGGAGAGCATGGACTGTTTATGTCTCCAGGCAGCAAACTGTGATGCTCTTCCTAGGACTCTTCCCCACCCGCCCCCAGCACCACCACCTCTCCTTGTGACAGGTTTGACCGAGGGGTAGGTGAAAGGAGGTGTCCGCCGTAAAACACGTCTGCCCCACGGAGCTGCGAACACACAAACAGCAGCCTTGTTGCTTGTCTTTCCAAAAATGAGAGTAAGTCCAGCAGCTGGCAGGGGGGCTGGTTCAATACCCTTCGCACAGAGCCGGGAGCGCAAATGTTGTTGCTTATTACGCCAGGTAAGAAATGGTGAGTTCCCTTGGCCATGCTCATTTAGAGTTGCCATGCGTCCCAAATGGAATCAGGCCTTCCTTGAGCAGGCAGAGCAGGCATGGCAGAGGGCATCAT
Organism: Podarcis raffonei; assembly: GCF_027172205.1. NCBI lineage: Eukaryota > Metazoa > Chordata > Lepidosauria > Squamata > Lacertidae > Podarcis > Podarcis raffonei. The sequence goes on along the minus strand of NC_070603.1, from coordinate 27,927,055 downwards.
ATAACCAAATTAGCATATGGTCGATAATGCACACATACACACCTTTCCAACAAAATAAACCCTGTAATGAAATTCAAAATGTGTCTTGAAAATGAGCATAATTTGCTCGTCTTGCCTCTTTTGTTCTTAAGAGTCCCCAGCTACATGAGACAATGGCTTGGGCATGTAACATTGAGTTCCCCACGCCTATCTCTCTGTGCAAGCCAACATCTGGGTAGTGTCCAGACCTTTTGGCTATCACCCCTGCATCTCATCACCCTAGATTGTGTGTCCTGCTGTTTTTATGACTCCAAATTCATAGTCCCGAGAGGAATTATTATTATTATTATTATTATTATTATTATTATTATTATTTATTTATTTATTTATACCCCGGCCCCCTGCCCATCTGGCTGGGCTTCCCCAGCCACTCTGGGCAGCTTCCAACAAAATTAAAATACAGTATTATTCCAATATTAAAATACAGTAATGCATCAAACATTAAAAGCATCAGATGTCTTCGAAAAGTCTGGTAGTTGTTGTTCTCTTTGAGAGATTAAGCATTCTGTCCAAAAGAAAGTGAAAGGTTCAGTGAAATTATACCCTGCTAAGTTCATAAGGACAGATCCTGAAGCTGAGGCTCCAATACTTTGGCCACCTCATGAGAAGAGAAGACTCCCTGGAAAAGACCCTGATGTTGGGAAAGATGGAGGGCACAAGGAGAAGTGGACGACAGAGGACGAGATGGTTGGATAGTGTCTTCGAAGCTACCAGCATGAGTTTGACCAAACTGTGGGAGGAACTGGAAGACAGGAGGGCCTGGCGTGCTCTGGTCCATGGGGTCACAAAGAGTCGGACACGACTAAACAACAACAACAACAACAAGTTCATGTTTCCCAAAAAGGGAAGGGATGGTCAGTCTTGTAAGAACAACCTCAAATAACTCTCTCGTTCTCAAATGGACCATCCTGTTTATTAGAGTGCATTCTCTAATTCAAAAGAGGAAAAGTGGTTTTGCTCAGTGATACACCACTACTCTGCAGGGAAGCTGTTCCTTTGCTCCAGTATGCTCCCATGTATTCTCTGAGAGGTGTTTAGTGGCTGCTTGAGTCTCAACTGCCTTGATTTCCTCCATGTGCAGCTGAGCATGAGACCCCTGTAGTTCTGGTTCCTATGGCTCTCCAATCCTTGCAGGAATACCTTTAACAAGCTCTTCTGGGAATCACCACCTGAAATGTTTTGTGGTGGACTTTGGGGAGTAGGACTTGCGTCTGAAACCCTGGAGAGCTGCTGTCAGTCAGTACAGGGAATAATACTGAGCTAGATGGTCTGACTGTATAAAGCAACTTCTTGTGAGGTGCTGCCTGACACGATTGTAGGGTCTGACAAGTATTTGCAAGATCGTGATTGCTTGCACTCCATCCTATTTTGAAGGACAGTCCTAATGTGATTTTCAGAGTGCTGTTTCTCTCCCCCGCCCCACAAGACCTTTCTGTTTGGTATGATACATCATAGTGAGAGGTTGTTCCAATGTCAATATTTTTCTAACTGGGTGTCCACACCTTAAATCTCCTGGGTACGGAAGGACACAGATTTAACACAAATAAAAATAGAGAATTTAGTCCATCCATCTCCCCAGTTGTCTGCCTTTGTGTTTGATTGTACCACTCCACTGTCCATCACTGCATGATGCCTGTGTGTGTTCAGAAAAGACCAGGCACACCAAACTTGAACACTGTGAGTTTTGAGAGGTGCTGCCGCCCAACCTGCTAACCCCCTGTTTTCTGCAGTGACTGGGATGACAAAGTGACTCTCCCTCTTCCTCCTCCCACCTCCCAACCCCAGTCGCCTTGTCCTCTTGTTTCGCTTCCACCTAGCTGCTGTTGGGACTGATTGATTAGGAAGGACGTCTGGTCGTGCTGAGGAACAGGCCAGTCCCCGTCATCCGTGTGCACTGATGTGGCCTGACAAGTGGGTTTGTGCTGAAAATGTGGATTTATAACATTGGCGGCATGCTGGGAGGTGGGGGGGGGGAGAGCACGGAGCGTTGGCGGGGGTGGCTGAGAAAAGACCACACGAGCTGACAAGCGGCAAATGAAGATGAAGCATCAGGCTGTGGCCTACTGTCCCCTTGGGAACTTCTCATGTACACCTATCTACGGGGGGAAGCTACAAGGGAGCCAGCCCTCTTCAGACTAAGAGCTGGTACGTGCTCTGTAGTTTTGTTTTCCAAGGAAAGGTGGAAGAGGCACAACTTCCTGTGTCAAGCAAGAAGAAGAAGATGAGCCATGCTCATCCATCCATGCAGCTGTGTTTCTCTCTGGCAAATGACCCCTTTGCTCTTGGCTGCAAAGGCCCCAGAAAGCAGCTGTCAGCAGCTTCCCTTTACCTGATGGTAGTTCAAGGTATGACGATCCAAACCTTAGCTACAGAATCAGTCTTGCAGTGGGAGAATGGATGAATCGCTTCAAAGGAATGTTGTTGATAGGTTTGCCCCTCACCGAACGATGTTGGTGAATGAGCATGGAAGGTGCATATTCCTAAGTTTCAGTGCTTTCTGAAATTTCAACTTGAAATGTTGTTTCTCACTTGTTCATTTTAAAAGTGTGGCTTGTGAAGCAGCTACTTTTTTTGTTTCGGACACAGCTTCATTACTTGTACGTGCATCTTCATTTGTTACCTGCTTGCTTGCTTGCTTGCTCGCTTGTGATTGGGTGATTGGCGCCGCACGATGCAGAGCATAGGGTTTGATTCGTAGGCGCTATTAAGCGCTGTTGACATTTTGAATAGTTCAGGTGTCACTGCACACTAATCAGACACAAGCTACATACTTAATAAATAATTACGTGCGGGTTTTATATTTTTTAAAAAGGTGACTTCAAGTAGCATTTAATCAAGCTGAGGTTGGTATGATTTCAAACAGCTGGATCAGATGTGAAAAGATGTTATTAATGGAAATAAATCTTCAATGCAGTGTGTAAATCTCATAAACCAGGCTCATTTCAAAATTACCAGGAAGTCTTTACTGAGGAGCCTTGTCTTAATCCTTGGTTTGGAGTTCTAGCTGCCAAAAGTTAGTGAAATAACTGTTGTGGCTCAGAGAAGCTAGGTAGCTCTGAAGAGAGTGGCAAAACTGGAATAATATGATCTAAGGAATCGAAACTCTTCTCGCTCTGTTGGCACATGGTTATGTATGTGCATGAAGGTTTAGCTAGATGTGTTTGTGGATGTGGGCAGCGCTGGTAGGGGTTGAATGAGCTGGCGGTGAAAGGACTGAAACTAGGAACATTATCCTCCTGTTCTTTTGGTATATTTGTATTTAAATATGTTGATGGGGGAAAGGCTGAAAGTTTGTGATTCTTTAAAAAAATGCTTGGGTTGGCTCAAGACAATTTGCTGCCTTAGCCTAAGGACAACATGGCATCCCATCCCATTTCATATGCAGACTCCAACTGGACTGGCAGTCAAAGCTTACTTCAACACTAGCGATTTAGAAGGCGACTAGGCCGCATCCGGCCCCTGGGCCTTAGGTTGCCTACCCCTGATCTAGGATCATTATCTGTACATCCTTTCACTGGCTGTGGAAACAAAGGATCTATAAACTTCCCTTCTTATCATCATTTTAGGAATGTGTGGGCCAAGTTAACCTGGCAGCAGAGCAGCAGTGGAACAATGATTGATTAGCTTTGTTGCTTCTGTTGTTCCTGTGTGTATACATGCACATTTAGAAGTTCTGGACTCTCTAGCCACACACACACAAAAAGTCACGAAGCTGATTTAATATTTATAAAACAAAACAAAAAAGACCTCCAGAGATATTCGAAGATAATCCGCATGAAGCTTAGGAGGTGGTGAAAGCACGGGTTATTGCTATCCATAAGTATATGCAGGTAAAAAAAGGTAAAGGACCCCTGAGCGGTTAAGTCCAGTCAAAGGAGACCCTGGGCAGCTAACAACAACACATCAAGCATTCATCAAATCAGAAACCAGGATGTCTTCTGTAAATCCAGGACTATCCCTGGAAAATAGGGATACTTGGAGGGTCTGCAATCTGGGCAAAGCAGCTAGGAAAATGCCTTCACTACAAAGGCTTTTAAAGGTTTCCTTCTTTCTTCTTTAAAGCTTAAGTCACAGTGGCAAATCATTGATGTCCCAGGCATTCTCCTGGCAGAAGGATGCCTTTGGCCCTTTCTCAGAGCTCAGGTGCCAGAGGTGGTGGAGAAACCACCAGCGCTGCTGCTGCTATCTCAACAGCAAAGAAGGCCAGAGAGAGAGAGAGAGAGAGAGAGTGGGTGGGGGATTGTGAGGAAGGGAGGGGGAGATGAGAATGTAGAAAAAGGTGTGGGTCCCAGTGGCAGTGGTAGAGCATGGTGAAGTTGGACGGCACTGTGCTAACATCCACAGAAGTCTGCTGCTGGTCCATTCGTTGTTATGAATTGGCAGGATGACGGGAAGAAGATACTGGCAAGGGGTGGAGCAGGGGACAGGGAAAGGAAGTACTCATAGGATGATATAGGATGGTGAGGGGTGGGAACCAGAGCAGCAGGACCAGAGCCAGAGGGGCCCCTGTCTCCATGGATGGGCTCTGAGGCGTAGGGAGCTGCGGGAGTGACGGTCTAGGAGGCTGAGACAGGCAAGGGCCCACAGCCCAGCTCCCTAGCTGGCCATGTGGGGCTCACTAGCTCTGGGAAGTGATATAGTCATACTGTACCTCATGTTACGTCCGCTTCATGTTACATCCTTTCAAGTTATGTCCCACGGCAACCCGGAAGTACCGGAAAGGGTTACTTCTGGGTTTCGCCACATGCGCAGATGTGCAAAATGACGTCACACGCATGCGCAGAAGCGGCGAATCGCAACCCATGCAGATGCACTGCTGCGGGTTGCGCTCCTTTCATGTTGCAAATGGGTCTCTGGAACGGATCCCGTTCGCAAACAGAGGTACCACTGTATGTGATTCCTCAGCTGGAGTCGGCTCAGAACAGGTGAGGGTCACCTGCCTCATCAAGCCCAGAGACTGCAATCAGCAGGCCAAGTACAAAGGAGAAGCAGAGCTGAGGTGTTGTGTCTGTTCAGCTGCCTGGGTTGATGGGCCTCGGGCTTGGAAGTTCCTGGACCTATATGGGCCTGTGCTTCGGGTTTGATTCTGGACTGTGTCTTGACTGCTGGACTTCAGTACTTGGGCTGACCCTGGACTGTTGTTTCCTGACCTTTGGCTGCATAGATTGATTGACTCCCCCTCCCCCCCCCCCGAGTTTGAACTTTGGACTTGACATGCTGACTTGCCGCCAGGCAAGATGAGGCGACCATTTCAGGAGACATGATCCACAGGGGCAACAGATCTGGCCTCCAAGGAGTGCATCGCCTGCTTGTCCAGTGGCAATGATGGCTGTGTGCTTGGAGGCTGGATATGCCTCCTCCTCGGCAGCACCCGCCCCATGCCGCCTCCACAGTGGCAAATAGGAGGCAATGCAGGTCTCCTCCAACCCCTAGAGAGGAAATAGTGGAGTGCCCTTTGGAGTCTCCTGAGCTGTGCACCTGCCTGGCATGATTAAACGCAGGTCTCCCCCCCCCCCTTGCATCCATCTTCGATTCTCGCTTCAGGTAAGGTCGAATTGGATTCCCGCCTTGTTCCTGAGGTAGAACTTCACTCTCTCTCCCTTGATCCCACTGTAGATCTTTGTCCCATCCTTGTTCCTGGTGTACATCTTCTCTCACTCCTCCTTCCCTGGAGGGGAGGGACGCCATTTTGTGGTCTGCCTCAGGTGTCAAAATGTCTTGGGCCGGCCCTGCATCCAGCCCTAGATAGATGAACACCAAAGAGGCCTGAATTCACCCCCTTGCTTAACCACAAAGCTTATTCATGTGACTTTGGGCCAGACACTTTTCTTTCAACCGAACTTCTCTCACACTGTTGTTGTATTGATATAGAGGGGAAACCCTGTAGGCTACCCCTGAGCCCCTCAGAAGTAATCCGATATTTTTATTTTATTTTTTAAATCCAGTGCATCAAAAGATCCATTTTTAACATACCAAGTTGTCTGCCCTATCTGTAGTGACAGTGACTAGAAAGATTTGAAATGGTAAGGGGAATAAAAAAAAGAGTGATTTTCTGAGGCAATTTTCTGAAGAGGAAACCTTTCCTCTGCTTCCCTCAGCGGCTGGCTGAGAAGAAATGTTCTCCTCTCAGAGGGACAAGTTTGGCCGTTGGAACAGAACAAAAGTGCTGTGTGTTGGGGGGCTTCTTGAAAGGGGAAATATTGGCTTTTCCAATGTGGTGGGCTGGGCAAGGCTGGCATTTCTCTAGCAGAGCGAGGAGCTGCCTCAATAGGCGCTTCTATGCTTTCCCCAGCTCCTACAGACAGTGGCTCTTTCTCAGCTTGTGTCAACATCCCCAAGCGAGTGAATGGAACTCTGTTAGCCAGCTGGGATTAAGGCTGCTCCAGCAGCTATGGAGAAGATTGATTTGGGGCCAGGCCCAGAGATGTGAATGAACAAAATATGCCCGGGGGCCAAAGCTTTTGCCGCCACAGACGCTCCCTTTCCCTTTGACGTAGGAGGGCGGGGGGCAGGCGGAAGGAGATGGGAAGAGGCAGCTCTCAAGCTGGTGCTTGAAAGTCATCATCTGTTCTATGACCAACGTGGCTTCTGTATTCCTGCCAGTCTCAAAAGCCATTCTGTGGTGAATCCCCTCGAAAAGGATTATTTGCCTCATCCCCTTAGTCTCCCTCAGAATGCTGTTGAAGGCCGGCAGAATTGCTGTCCTTCGAATGATTTTATTTTTATTTGTTTGGGGCTTTTTTGAGAAGGGAAAAGGTGGCGGCTGGGTCATCGCAGACACTGTGTCACAGAGGCTCTAAAGGAATTGCCAATTTATTGGTTTTTAACTGGGCTTATTGCTTGGTTTTTGTCTTGGTGGTTGTTGCACTGTGTTGTTGTTGTTGTACTGCTTCAGGGCTTCCCAGAGGCATCTGGTCAGCCATGGTGGGAAACAGTATATTCGGGGGAAATACCCCCAAGAAAAGATTGGCAAATTAAGTTAATGGAATATGCAGAAATGGCTAAACTAACAGAATTTAGAATTTAGAAACAGACTCAGAAATCAGGACAATAACAAATTTAAAAATGAATAGGATTTTTTTTATTGCATATCAAAGCATTGTATACAAGTTGATACATCAGCAGGATTCTAAAAAACATTTGCAGTATTATGATTACAGAATCAGATATGTTTAGATATAGATGGAAAATAAGGTATGGACATGTATGCATGAATAATAAATATAATGGAACCATGGAGAGGGTAGAGGGAAGTCAAGAGATTGGAGAAATCCCACATTGTGATATTGTATTGATGTTTATTTTATATTGTTTGTTATGAATAAAACCAATATTTATTTATTTTAAAGGAAACAGTATATTGAACAAAGATGGGTCTTTGGTCTGATCTAGCCGGGCTCTTCTTATCTTAGCCTTCTTATGACATACCAAACAAGAGAGGTAGTGTGGTGTAGTGGTTAGAGTGCTGGACTAGGACCTAGGAGACCAGGGTTCAATCTCCACTTGAACCCCATTTGAGCCAGTCACCATCTCTCAGCTGAAACCTACCTCACAGGGCTGTTGTGAGGACAAAATGGGGAGTAAATGAAGTGCATACGGTACCTTGAACTCTTTGGAGGAAATGTGGGAGATAAATGTAATAAATAAAACAAACAACAGCAACCCCCACCAACCCTCTTAAGCAGGGGTCAGCAAACTTTTTCAGCAAGGGGCCGGTCCACTGTCCCTCAGATCTTGGGGGGGGGTGCTGACTATATTTTTTGGGGGGGGGAGGGGAATGAACAAATTCCTATCCCCCACAAATAACCCAGAGATGCATTTTAAATAAAAGGACACATTCTACTCATGTAAAAACACGCTGATTCCCGGACCATCTGCGTGCCGGATTGAGAAGGTGATTGGGCAGGATCTGGCCCCGGGCCTTAGCTTGCCTACCCATGCTCTTAAGTATTGGAATCTAAGATAAATACATGCATATATGTGAACTTGTGTAATGGCGGGGTTTCCTTTCCCATCTTGTGCATTAATGATGATCAGATCCAGAGTACCACATCCACATAGCTAGTGCTGGAAGTGGAGAGGGCAACACACAGTTGGGTTCATTTAGAGCTCCTTCAGACATTCCATAGTAGCAGCGAAAGGGAAAACGCAGCTGACTCAGTGCTTCCTTTTCTCACGCTTCTGGTTTCATCTTTTGTGGGGAGATCGCGTTGCAGGAGCCCGGGGGTGCTGGGGTGGGGGCACGTCCGTTTTGGACCTGAAAGGGAGAAGAGAGGATGCACAAGTCACTCATGCTTTGCTTCTCCTGCAAGCTGACTGTCTGAAGTTGCTTTCTGATGAAGCTGCATTTCCATGTCAGAAAACATGTAGAAAATGTAAGGGTTCCTTACAAGTAGGACATGGAATAGCTGAGAAGGTGCTAGAATTAGATTTGTGCATCAGCTGGCAGTAACCATCCTACACCTTTACTAGCAATAAACACTCCTGAGCCTCAGCTGTTAAGAGAGATTTCAGGATCAGATTCTCTCTCCTTTGAAAAGGTCTTCAGCTCCTTTTTTGCTTCTCCAAACCCATCATGATCTCAACACAGTGGAGTGGGCGAGAAAAATGAGGCAAAGCTCAAGTTGAATGAATAGAAGAGGCCTTAATGAATTGAGTACTGCATTGACTTTTTAAAGGATGTTAGAGACCGGGAAATAATGCACAGACAAGTGTAGTTCGTGGGTGGAGTTTTGGCATCACTCTCCCCTTGGGACTTGGAAGGGAAGGACAAGGAAGAGCATGTCATTCAGACAACCTCTTTTGCATCTTCTGTTGGGTGTCCAAAGTGGCTTACCACCAAAACCATATATCCACCTTTCATTTACTCAAAGTGAAAAATTACCGTATTTTTCACTCTATAAGACGCACCAGACCAAAAGACGCACCTACCGGTAAATCGCCTTACCTTGAGTTGCAGGCGTTCTCCCATTTACCTTGGGTTGCAATGCTAACAAATTTGCAGAACTTTCTTCCTTAAACTGGTTATGGTATTTCAACACTGCGTTGATCAGGTCCAGCTCTAGTCTGGTCTTAATGGAAGGTGAAATGTCTAAACCTCTGTGAGGTGCATGCGGGAATAAGTGAAAATGCATGTGATAAACAAAACAAAACAAAAAACAGCAATACCCTAATGCACTTTCACACCAGCAGGGACTGTGGATGTGTAACAGGTTGTTTTTACTTTTTGGGTTTTCTATGTTTTAAGGGAAATCCAAATTAAATGCCGAAAGAGCATGGGCTGGCCTTTTGGTGTTGATGGCAGTGTTTGTCAGCTACAATAAGCCATGTGTTTATGCATGCTACCAATAAAGTCCTGTCTAGAAGCACCCCATGTTACAGGTAGTAGGCAAAATCCCTCCCCCCAAGTCTCTCAGCAGTGATAAATACTCAGGGATTGGCTGCTTGGTGCTCCCCGTAGGCTCAGTACATGAGAGAGGAAATTCCCATCTGCTAAATGACCAGGACTGGCGCTGGTGCAGAACCATCCAAGCTCCTATCTCTCCTGGATCTTAGCCAGGCTCCACTCTTGTTTGGACATAAATTTCATGCACTGCATGTTTGAAGGTATCTTGATTCCCTGCTTTCCATTGTTCCTCCTCCGAGAGGTGGGCTGTACTGCAGCAGCTTGCTACGAAGGCATCCTGCTTTTAATTAACAAATTAAAATCATCGTTAACAATCCAGCCCCAAGGCTGTTGGGAGGCCTGCAGTAGCTGAGCATTTGTTCTGGAAACAGACATTAATTAGGGAAAATGTAATAAAATGGGCCCACAGACGTGCACACGTATATGTATATGCATGGAGGACAAGGGAACGTGCCTGGCTCATCCAGCATCCCTTTGTAGCAAGCCAGGATTGAACCAGTGAGGAGAGTGAGGGCCATATCTCGCATGCTAGTAGGTGGGGACTTGGGGATGGTCAAGGCATCTAACCTCACATTGAGAATTTCCATAAATCAGGTATGGCAAACCCACAGCCCTCTTTAGTATTGCAGGACTTCAGCTCCCATCATCCCTAAAAATTGGCTGGGCTGATGAAGTTGTGCAACATCTGGAGGGCTGCAGCCTCCCTATCCCTGCCCCAATTCTCTTATTCAGACAGGTCATTGCGGGCTTTTCCCATTGTCTTACAAAGCAGTTAAGTGTTGACTAGTGGTTCCAAGGAGATGGGCTGCAGCAGGGGTAGCCAACATGGTGTTCTCCAAATACTGTTGGACTCCAGATCCCATCAGCCCCAGCCAACATGGCCAGCAGGGACAGATGGTGGGAGTGGAGTCCACCAACGTCTGGAGGGAGCACCATGTTTGCTTCCCTTGAGCAATGCATTGTAACCCAAATTCTGAGTAGTGAATGCCCAAGCTGAGTCCGTGTGAGCCTCCAAGGTTACAAGCAAGGATCTGTTCTCTTTCCCCACCCCCTCTCCTGGTGTTAAGTCCTCTGCTTCAGCCTACTCCCGTCTAGTGCTTTTGGACTACAACACCCATAATCCCTGGCCATGCTGGTTGGAACTGATGGGAGTTGTAGTCCAAACCGATCTGGAGGGACACTCGATCAGGAAAGGCTGATCTACCTGATAGCCTGTAGGTTGTGGAAGTGGCACATTCTACCTGGGTTTTCTAATCAATATGAGGATGTTGTAAGCTTAGGTAGATCAGAAAACCCTGTTTGACCTGTCCCTAAAGAGTCACCTTGCTATGAGTTTGGCTGGGTTGGCCTTCATCACTTGCAACTGAAATTGGGGTGGTTGTATTTGTTGCTTCCTAATGCAAGCAGGATGTGCCTCAGATCACCCACGGGAGCTGTCTAGGAAGAAGAGCAAGGCAGTCAGGCTATGTTTTCCTTATCGTTATGGGTCCCTAACTCAGATCTAGATACCTATCTGATAGGAGATAGTTTGCTGTTTATAACCTGTCATTTACACAGTGGAGGCTGGTGTATCCGGGCAAATGGGGCACTGGCCCACCTACTTCAGCCTGCCTTCAACCAGCCTCCACCTGCCTGCCTTCGTAAATCCAAATGCAGCCCATCAGCTTCCTTATCCTTAGTTGCCCTTGTACAATGCTGCATGGAGGAGAATGGGAGCAAAAGGAGAATTAGTTGGCTCTGGCTTCACCTCCTGTTGGTCTCCCCACCTTCTGTCCTGCCAGTTTCAATTAGCTGCATTTTCAGGCTTCGGAATAAGGTGAGTTATTTATGTGCAAGGCTTCTCCAGGAAGATGACCCTCCCCCCAAAAAAAATCCTCTTTGCAGAATGCACACCAGGCTTGTAATTGGCCGGCTGAAGAGCTGGAGAGCTCCTGGTGTTGTAAATGGCGCTGAGCCCCCATGGAACCTTGGGAAGGAGCAGAGGGAGCCAGCTTCACAATGGTATGGATTTTATCGGCTCATAAACAAGACCTGGGGATAAACAATTTAAAGCAGCTGACAAAGCATTGTGGGCCCTGGAGTTGGCAGAAGGGAGGCATTCCATTACTGGGCAAGCTCTGTGCTCAGTGGCGGTGTATTTAAGGGCAGGGGGTAAGCTGGGAAGCACCGTAGGGAGCCTTGTTGCACTAAAACATGGCATAGGCTTTGCAAATTTATTTGTGAAGCTGGATTTCTATTCCTGCCTTTTCCTGGAGGCTCAGAGCAGGTTACAGGAACTCCAAGATAAATTTTTGTGCACAGATGTTTTCAGTGCTGAGATGTATGTCAGAGGCTAGTTAGTTATGGAGTCTGCTTTGGTTTATTGTTTGTTTGTCACTAAAAGCACTGTGCTAAGAGCAACATGTGTTTGTGCTAATAGCACCGTGTAGGTGTATCTATCCCGTTAAGTGTGGGTTTCACTGGCAGTTGCCCAGAGCTGACAGCAGAGTGTTTATTTAAGGAACATCGGATGCAAATTAACAGTAAACAGAAGTCTGGGATGAATGCAACTACTGGGATGATTAGAAACTGCTAATCTCCTAACCAGGGGTAGGGAATTCGTTGGTCGCCAGACGTGGCCCTCCTACCCAGCACGGCCAGGGATGGTCAAGGATGGGTGGAAGTTGTAGTCCAACAACATCTGGAGGGCCAGAGGTTAGCCACCACTCATCCCTACTCAGCCAATTTCTTCTACCTTCCACCTTCTTCCCTCTCTCAGCTGTCAACTGCTAAAATTCCCACAACTGTCAATCCATGCCCCTTTCAACTCCCACTTACTTTAATATTCCATACACCAAGTGATCACCTTCCTGTTACCCTCTGGAAGCAAATCCCAAACATGGATCCTTACATACTGTTCCATTTATCCCCCGTTCATTATGCTTAGCGATACTTCCCTTGCTTGGTGGCTGGTGTTCATGCAGAGCAGCCTTCTCCACTGTTCGTTTTTCTTCTTGGGATATATGTTAACCTATCTGAAAAATTAGGAACAGCATAAGAACGTTAGAAGGCCTCTGCTAGAACAGACCAAAGACCCTTCTAGTCCAGCATCCTGTTCACCAGATGTTTATGGTGAAGCCCACAAGCAGGACATGAGTACAACTGCACTCTCCCCACTTGCGATTCATAGAATTGTACCTGGAAGGGACCCTGAGGATCATCTATTCCAACCCCCTGCAATGCAGGAATGTGCCATTGCCCCATATGGGGATTGAACCTGCAACCTTGGCATTATGGGCACCCACACTCCAACCAGCTGAGCTATTCCCAGCAACAGATATTCAGAGGCAGTAGGCCTCTGATCACACATGATCATTGTGAATTTTCTTGCCACCTAGAGAGGCAAGGGAGAATAGACATAAGCTGCAAGAAACAAGACTTTCACTACTCAGACTTCGTAGGGCTGAAGGGGCAACCTTGGCAGTGGAGCCACATGAACATGTGTCAAGAGCTACCCAAAATGGAAGTTGGGGTGGGGTGGGGTAGGCTAGTCAGACCTTCTGAGCATCCGAAGAAGTAGACCATAGTCCACAAAAGCTTGTGCTATAATAAATCCATTTGTCTTTAAGGTCCTTCTTTGCTGCTTTTGCCGCAGCAGACTAACATGGCTGCACTTCTGGAAGACACTTGCATCCTTCTGATTCTGTTCAAGGCAAGAACTTGATGTGTGTGTGTGTGTGTTTACACAAGCACACACACTGTCTGCTCAGTAGATTGGACACCACCTCTGTACAATTCCAGCACCATCCCTTAAAACCAGTTGAGGTCAATAGGACGAAAGTTGCCCGGGTCCTTGTCAGTCTGCAGGTTGCTGAGTGCAAGGCAGTTGTAGAACCGTGGTGGGAAGAGGCGTCGGAACTTCTTGTCCTCCCTCCCGCACCCCCACCACCCCTCATCCTCCATGACAAGGCTGTGGCGCTCTTTCCAAGCTCAGGCTGTCTCTGGACACTGTCAGGGGGCTCGTCAGTGCTGTAAAGCTGTCAGCATGTCTCGTTCCTGTCGTAAGTGCATATGCGAAGGGAGCAGGCGGGCATTGCCCCCTCCCTCCATCACCGGCAGGGTCTTCTGGTGGCGGCGTGATCTTTGCACATAGTTATGCTGTGAGGGAGAGGCTGTCACGGTGCCAAATCTAACCAGTCGTGTGACTTGCCCAAACACTGAGGAGGTGCCGAGAGCAGAGTTATGTCAGCTTCATTTCAGCTGCCCAGTCCTGAGCTGCTCTTTCACCTCACAGCCCTATAGCTTACCCTTGTGGAGCTTCTATGCCACCCCTGCGAGGCAGCCCCCCCTTTAAATGCCCTCTCTTCTCTGCTGTCTTCCACATTGGCATATTTGCCGTCCTGTTGCTAGACGTGACTCTCATTCTGAGAGACAATAGGTCTGTGACTGTGGCAGATGCAGCTTAGCTCAGAGCTAGAGTTAGCAACTTCGACCACATTTTCGTCTTGCTTGTTTCTGGGCTGGAGCTAACATGTTCCTTATTTCCAGTTTGTCACATTGCGAAGCCCAGGCTAGAAGAAGAGGAGTTTGGATTTGATATCCCGCTTTATCACTACCCGAAGGAGTCTCAAAGCGGCTAACAATCTCCTTTTCCCTTCCTCCCCCAAAACAAACACTCTGTGAGGTGAGTGAGGCTGAGAGACTTCAGAGAAGTGTGACTGGCCCAAGGTCACCCAGCAGCTGCAAGTGGAGGAGCGGAGACGCGAACCCGGTTCACCAGATTACGAGTCTACTGCTCTTAACCACTATACCACACTGGCTACTTGAGTATAGATTTACATAGATAATTATTCTTATCCCAAGAAGGGGGTAAAGTCCCAAATCTTTTGTGCTGGATCTCCTGTCCCTCCCTCCCTTCAATTATTATTATTATTATTATTATTATTATTATTATTATTACTTTCAGGGTGGCTGGGCATGCTGCAAAGCACTGTGCCAGTAACACCACAGATGCCTTTCGCCTTTTGTGTCATGGGCCCAAGCCCCAGAGTCCTCTTAAGTACCTAGCCGTACCCCTGGGATCATGAGCCCTGTTGCACTTTGAAGAAATGAAATGCGCTATAAGGGCAGACCGTGCAGCTCCTGCGACGGTCACGTGCAGTGGGCTTTATTATGTGCTGCTTAGCAGCTCCTCCCAAGCCTGCGCCTCTCTCACTTTGGAAACCTTCTGCCTAATCCAGTTACTGCCTTCGTGCAATCCGATTAGCCCATGTAAGAAATCCCAAATCTGATCAGGCACAGTCATATGAGTGCAAGCGAAGGGGTTTGTGGGTGGGAGGCATTTTGTGTAACCATATGTTCCTGCCAGGAGACCTGGCCACCATGTCTCGCTGGGACAGGCTGCGCTTTTAAGCACACACCTTTGTGCTTCTTCCCTCTCCCTCTTTTGTTTTCCTAGGGAGGTGAGAGGAGGTAAATTGGTCTAAGTCTAAGAGGCATAAAGCAGGGCCACATTCCTCCAAAGGTAGAGGTACCTGACACCTTCCTGTTTCCAGGGAATGCATCAAAGTAGAGAAGCAGAAATAAGGGACGCGGGTGGCGCTGTGGGTTAAACCACAGAGCCTAGGACTTGCCGATCAGAAGGTCAGTGGTTCCAATCCCCGCAACAGGGTGAGCTCCTGTTGCTCAGTCCCAGCTCCTGCCCACCTAGCAGTTCAAAAGCACGTCAACGTGCAAGTAGATAAATAGGTACCGCTCTGGCGGAAAGGTAAATGGCGTGCTCCGTGCTCTGGTTCCCCAGAAGCGGCTTAGTCATGCTGGCCACATGACCCAGAAGCTGTACGCCAGCTCCCTCGGCCAATAAAGCGAGATGAGCACCGCAACCCCGGAGTTGGCCACGACTGGACCTAATGGTCAGGGGTCCCTTTACCCTTACCTTAGAGAAGCAAACAGGTAGGGGGAGAGAGACACTTCCCGGTGTAGAGAAGTGGCTAGAACAGGGGTCAGCAAACTTTTTCAGCAGGGGGCCGGTCTACTGTCAGACCTTGTGGATGGCCAGACTATAATTTTTTTTGGGGGGGGGGGAATGAATGAATGCCTGTGCCCCACAAATAACCCAGAGATGCATTTTAAACAAAAGCACACATCTCATGTAAAAACACGCTGATTCCAGGACCGTCTGCAGGCTGGATTTAGAAGGCGATTGGGCCGGATCCGGCCCCCAGGCCTTAGTTTGCCTACCCATGGGCTAGAGTGTCACTACATGCCCCTTAGGACAATTGCAGTCCTTGGGACGGATCCACCTCACAGGGCTGTTGTGAAGAAAAGGAGAGGGAGATGGAGCATGTGTGCCACCTTGAGCTCCTGAGAGGAATTGCAGGATTCAAAAAAGGACAAAACATGTCCCTGCAGACCAGGATACAGTACAGTACTACAGTGGTACCTCGGGTTACATACGCTTCAGGTTACAGATGCTTCAGGTTACAGACTCCGCTAACCCAGAAATAGTACCTCAGGTTAAGAACTTTGCTTCAGGATGAGAACAGAAATTGTGCTCCAGTGGCGCGGCAGCAGCAGGAGGCCCCATTAGGTAAAGTGGTGCTTCAGGTTAAGAACAGTTTCAGGTTAAGAACGGACCTCTGGAACAAATTAAGTACTTAACCCGAGGTACCACTGTACTCCTTTGAACAGGAGTGATCATAGAACTGTAGTTGGAAGGGGACCACGAGGGTTATTTAGTCCAGCCCTCAGCAATTCAGGAATCTTTTGCCCAACGTGGGGCTAGAATCCATGACCTTGAGATCAAGAGTCTCATGCTCTACAATAGTTGTGAATCCTAAAAGCTGCAGAGTAAAATGTTCATATGGCCCAAAGCCACCAGGCATCCCATATAGCTCTCCTTTCCCTCCTTCCCTCCCTCCCTCCCTCCCTCCCCCTTCCTTCCTTCCTTCCTTCCTTCCTTCCTTCCTTCCTTCCTTCCTTCCTTCCTCAGAGTCTCTTGGTCAGGCACTGATGGGATCTGTAAGGAGCGAGTCCAGGGATTTGCCTGACAAGGTGCTCTCTGCAGGTCACTGGACTACAACTCCAGTCATCTGGCCATGCTGTCTTGGGTTGATTCAGCAACATCTGGAGGGCACCATGTTGACTGCACCTGAGCTAGTGCAGGGACACGAATGCTCTGTTCAGAACATTACATATTGCTACTTATGCCTGTGGCCTCCACTCAAACAGAGATGTTGTTGTTGTTTAGTCGTGTCCGACTCTTCGTGACCCCATGGACCAGAGCACGCCAGGCACTCCTGTCTTCCACTGCCTCCCGCAGTTTGGTCAAACTTCGAGAACACTGTCCAACCATCTCGTCCTCTGAGATAGGCCTTGGCTTTTAACCACAGGTGCCAGAAACTCATGTATAGGTACCATGTACCAAAACCATCCATTTTTTACATGGTAGCCATCGTTTTCCCTTATGTGCTCCCACATGAGTAGGGAGTTTGGCGAACCCATGGAGGACCTATATCAACAGTTCTGATCCAAACAAACACCTAGCAATGGGGGATGGAAGGGGAAGCGAAGCTGGGTGTCCTTGCTGCCAAATGAAGGCCTCAGCACTCGTAACCTTGACAGTGCATTCGACTTCCATACTGCGCTCTCCATTCGCTGCCTGATGGCTCTCAGCGTGAGCCTGTCAGCTTCTAGACGGATCCATTTCGGCAAGCAAGGTGAGCGTGTTGTGCGCTGGGCCTAGCAGATGGCTGCGCTGTGCATGGGGTCCTAGTGCCTAATGGCAGAATTTGCAGGAAGAAAATGCCGCGCAGGTTAGTTTGACGAGCGATAGCTTTCCAGCCAGGCCCATCAATCACCTACGAATAGTATCTTGTGGAGGGATGGGTGACCTTGAGAGGAGGAGGATGCAGGAATGTCAAATAGAGATGTGGAATGCCATCTTAGCCGGTGTGTAAAATGTGATGCAAAGGCTGGGGACACCTCAGCCACATAGCTACTTTGCTGGTGGCTGGACTACAACCTAAACTTTTGCCAACTTTTTACTCCTTCAGTTGTGTCCGTATGAGGTGGGGACAGGGGTGAACAGCACAGGAGGGTCTGCAAACCCTAGGGGCTCTGCAAATACAAAGATCTTTTTAAACGAACACAAACATCAGATGGGTTTTCCAAAAACCATGGATGCGTTTGCTCATCTCATTTTTTTTCCATTTGCATTTAAGTTGAAAAGTTTTGGATTTTCTTTGAACCAAGTTTAAAGTTATTGATGTAATCATTGTAATGTTTTAATGTAATTTTCTCATGCCGATTAATATTACGTACAAAGATGGATCTATAATTTTTATACAGTCTGAAGGTTCTTCATGTTTAATTGAATAACTTTTCATAATAATATTTCATCGCCAGTCAGGAGGAATGTGATTGGAGACTTGCGTATAACCAAACTAAATTGGGAGGGGGAACCCAATAAGCTATTTTGCGCAAGGGCCCGCAACAAAGAACATCCACTATTGCATTCCTTGTATCTGATGCAAACATTAGACACAAACTTCCAGTGTACAGGGTGGTGAATTCAAACAGAGCCATCCCAGGCACAGGAAAGCAAGAAACATGCCCGCGCTCCTTCATTGCCTTGAATTTTGCAAATTCCATTTATATATATATATATATATATTGAAAATTCTTACTGAATTGCCAAGGTTTCAGCCATATGCCGCATGCTTCGGAGAGATTGAGCAAGAGCTTGGTTAGCTTCAATACCAAAATAACAGCTTGCAAATGGGCAAATTGCAAATCTATGAATTGCAAACAAAGCAAACCAGCTAACTGACTTTTGCCAATGTTCTGAAAAGGTGTGAAATCAAATTAAGAGGATAAGGAGACAAGACCATTCAACTGTGATTGAGGCACTGGAAACCTGTTTGTTGTCCTGGCGGTTTGCTGTTCTGGCAATTCTTTCAGCTCTGCTGCAGTCTCTCCAGTTACATTGCATCAGACCCCTAAGTGTACTCCTCTAAAATCCACCACCCACACTCCCCACTGCTCCTCTGTTTTGCATTGCTATATAGGTGTAGTGCAGGATTCCACCCCCCCACCCCCTTGTTCAGCCCTTGAAACAGCAATTCTTTGCTGCTAGAATTTTCTTTTTTCTTCCTAAAACTTTTTTTAAAAAAATTACAGCACTGAATAATGTCTCTAATATAATAGCGATAACTGGCACAATTTTACTTTTTCCCTTCTCTATGCTCCATTTGTGGACTTCTTAATCTGGGGGGGGGGGGATTTTAGCTGGAGCTCGGCATCTACCACGTGGAGCATTACAGCTTTTTAAATGGTCACGAGAGAGTGCTTTGTAGGCAACCCTGCTTGATATTAATAAGATTTACTTGGGACAAAGTCACGTTCATTTGAATGAGGACATACTTTCTTCAGTATGTTTGGAATTACAGCTACAGGAAGCAAGCCAAAGCTTGGTTCAGTTCATGTGGCAGAAGGGGTTCTGTCCAGGCTGTTTTTGCCCTTCCTATTACCACATATTGCCTACCTAGCAGTTCGAAAGCACGTCAAAGTGCAAGTAGATAAATAGGTACCGCTCTGGCGGGAAGGTAAACGGCATTTCCATGCGCTGCTCTGGTTCGCCAGAAGCGGCTTAGTCATGCTGGCCACTTGACCCGGAAGCTGTACGCCGGCTCCCTCGGCCATTAAAGCCAGATGAGTACCGCAACCCCAGAGTCTGCCACGACTGGACCTAATGGTCAGGGCTCCCTTTACCTTTTTATTACCACATATGAAGTGAGGGTGTGTCTGTTCAGCACACTTTTGTAGCTGTACAGACTTGGACATGGTCAGCAATGTTTTGTCCTTCAGAATAGCATGTCTGCCATTACTTTATTTCTGCATTGAGGGGCCCCTGATACAATCTCCCAGGTGGCTCCAGCAATTGAAAGCCACAGCTTTATATTTATTGCTTTTGAAGGTACTCTAATTCTCGGCGCTATATGTTACTTTATAACTGCTTACCTTGGGGAACAGGTTGATAGCAGATGATGCCCTGAGAATCTATCTGAAGTTGATTGGAACTTGATTTCATGCCCACCTTTCCTTTGTGGTGGACTCGGAATGGTGATTTAATTTCTCATTCCCTTGTTTTCTCTTCTGCATAATGAGGCTCATATATTTCTTTCCCTGACTGTGGTATTTTCAATTAAGCTCTTCAGGGATGAAATGTATCCAAGTATAGGACACATTATGACCAGGCCCATTCCCATTTAAGGCAGTGCTTATTGAAGCAGCCCTGGTTTAAGTCAATGGATTTCAGCCAATATCCATTGATAATAATAATAACGTTGATGCTGAGGAGTGAGAAAAATTATAATGCTTGAAGGAGCATCATCCACTCCAGTCCTGTGCGCGAGAAAAGAGATGTCAAACGGCCTGTGAGGTGTCAAAGTGTTTTGATAAATAATAGACATAATTTCATAGGGCTGGACTGAAAGGTAGTCAGAGCTTTGGAGTCAGTGAATTCATCTGTTATGAAGGATGCAGGGTTGCAGCTGAAAGTTGACAACCTGTATTGAATTCAATGCAACTTATTCTGTGCCTCAAATGTCATGACACTGTATGGGGTGGAACCCAACATAACACTAATGAGAATGTTTCATCAGTGCAAGAATTTCTGCTTATGCAACTGAACATTCTCCCCCCTCCTCCTCTGTGCACCCACCATATATGTTATAGGGGTTCCCCCAACCCTCCAGAGCAGATTTGGGGAGGGTGCAGGATTCAATAAGGGGGGAAGTTCCATTGCACAAATGGAAATCCTTTTGCTGATGGGACTAATGAGTGGAATGCCAAGCAATGTGTGTGCCTCATCCCCATAGCAGCAGCAAGCCATGGTTTGTGTACAAAGCATCTACCACCATTGTATATGAATATCACTACATGTACTTCCTTCGTAGGCTAGAAAAATGCCAGAGCGGCAGGAGGATGGTTGTAAGAATCTGTATGAAAGGGAGCACTCTAAAATGCCAAGGTGACATGCTGTCTTTTGACAAGACATTGCTTGCCTAGGGAGTGACCACTATTGGACAAGGCTGATGGGAAAGATGGCTATTCCAGAATAAGACTGAAACTTAAGTGTTCTAGAAGGAAACTGAGCCTACATTGGCCAGAGGCGACAGAGCTCAGAAGAAACTTTCATGGAATGAGAGACTGACAAAGATGGCCCAAGGCCACATGTGTGGTTTGTCTGAGAGTGAGTTTGTGCGCCTGCATATGCGTATGTAACAGAGGGATGCTAGTGTGCTCTGTCAAGTGGAGAGATTGCCACCTCTCCAGACTTCTGTGTAGCTTGATTTGTGATTGCACGCTTAGTGGCTTTTGATTGCTTGTGGCAATACCAAGGACTGGAATTTGCAGATTACACCTGTCAGCTGTGATTTTTGCCCCCATCTTGTTCTGCCTGTGTTTCTCCTTTGTTATACTTCTCTTCAGTGGCTCCCATTTCCTTACCAGGAGAAAGAGAAATTTGAATTTGGTCTATAAAAGAGGATGAACGAGCTCTGCAAGGAAATGACTTGTAGGAAGCTCTTGAGACCAGGGGTAGGGAACCTTCTGCAGCCCAAGAGCCGCATCCCCTTCCATGGCCTCGTGATCTGGATAGCTCACTTAGTTAGAGTGTGCTGCTGATAACAGGTTCAATCCCTGTATGGGACAACGGCATATTCCTTCATCACAGGGGTTGGACAAGATGATCCTCTGGGTCCCTTCCAATTCTGATTCTATGCCAGTGGTGGGTGGAGCCATGGATGCAACACCTACCTTTGTACAGTAGGCTGCATTCCAGCTGTGTGGAAGTCAGAGGTGCCTCCATCCAGGCAGACAGGAGTCACTGTTGCAGTTCAAGGGCACCTTCCAGCCAAGCAGAAACACTTGAGGGTGTGGAACAAGGCTGAGGAGGAATGTGGCTTGGGGAGAGGGGTGCATCGCCTAGGGCAGAGGTTTTCAACCTTTTTGAGTACACGGCTCCCTTGACTAACGACATTCTTTCTGTGGTTCCCCTGTGGAGAAACGCACTCCAAACCTCAGAAGCCCAGTTATGTCACGCCTTCAGAGCCGGCAGCCCCTCTCCTCTTTTTGAACCTTGTTTTGAACCTTTTTGAGCCTTGTGGAGTGTGCCCTCAGCCTCCTCTCCTCTCCCCTCTCCTTGGGAGTCCTCCAGGCAGCAGCTGCCACTGCCCCTGGTCTCTGAAGCACACACACCGCCACAAAGAGAGGTGCCTGCTCATGCCGCCCTACAGGGGCCTGGTGGAAACTGGCGAACATGAGAGTCACCTTGGCCTACGTGGCAGAAAGGCTCCCCTTCAGCAGACTGGCTGGCTGGGCTCCTTCACCCACTTACTTGCTTTCTCCGAGGTCGCCTCAGTTCCTGGCAGCTAGCACCCCTGACCAGCCCCAGAGGCAACATTCACCTCAGGAGCTTGCAACAAACAGGTGCACAAGCTTTGGGAGGTGGAAACACAAGAGGGCATCAGAGGAGGGAGGGAAGGAAAGAAGGATGGGGGGCCATTATTGCCTGCGGCACCCCTGACCATTCAAGGCACCCCAGGGTGCCACGGCACACTGGTTGAAAACCACTGGCCTAGTGAGATTTCGGAGTGGACTGAAGCCCCTGGAGTCAAGGCTACTTACCCTTGCTCTAAGGACACATGGTTGGTTTGGAAGGAACCGATTCTGCTCTAACAGCTATCCCTGTCCATTTGGGTGGCTGCTTGCTTTCTCTTTGCCCATCTTGCAAATTCATAAATAGACAGACTCGGCACCAACACAGTAAGTCTGCAGTGATTTCTGCAACAAGGGATGAACCTTACGAAAAGGGGTGCTCCTGTAACTTTTTTATCTCTCCAGGAAGCGCGTACAACAGTATATAGTATGTACAAATGTACATCACAAAGAGTAGGGCGCCTCTAGTGGTTCAGGCAGCTGTATGTTCAGTGGTTATCTGCCGTGTTCTCCTGACACTCGCATTTTCAGGGTTGTGTCTGTCCTACGCTGTCACACGCAGTCGCCTCTTGTCTGCTACTGCTGCCACTTCACACCCACAGTTGTGGCAAAGCTTCTGTTGCTTGTCCCAACAGACAGCATGCAAGATGTGCTCTCACAATTATTATTGATTAGCCACTTTCCTGTCAGCGGGCAGCAGAGAGGCAGGCAGGCACAAATATTTAGTTCAGGGTCTCCTTGCTCATTCGTTTCCAAGCAGCCATCTGTACTGGGAGGGGATTGCAGAAGGAGATGGATGGTTTGGACCAGAATGAACTTGCTCACTTCCACAGCGAAGAGAAGAGGCAGGGGTTTTTCAGATGGGATGCAAATGCACATTTCCTCATGGCCAGCTCTTTCCCCATATGGCACATGTTCCTCCCCACACATTCTTCCCCCACCCCCCATTCTGCTGTGTTTGAACTCTCTTCCGCACGGGTCTTCAGCAACTCAGATTCTTTCTCCCTCGCCTACCCATTTTACTTTCTTGGCCCCTTTCCTTCCCTGTCTTTGCTTGTGTTGTCCTGCTTCCAAAGAACACATGGTGCAGGCATTCCACCACTCTTGTTTTCTGCTGGGCAAGTCTATTTCACTACGTTTATTAAATCGCCTTCATCTCTCATTTCTCCACCTATCTTTTCGTCCATGCCCCTCTTCTCATACCGTTCTTCAATTTAATTCTCTTCCTTCCTTTCCTACCTTGGATCACTTTCCTGTTTGCTATTCCCTCTCCCCTTTTCAGTTTTCTTCTCCATTTCTATTTATTTTGAAGGCCTTTCTTTGTATTCTCCCGCCCTTCTAAAATGGGTGGAGAACAGGTTGGCAATACTCCAACTCCCATCGTCCCTGACCATTGGCCATGATGCCCAGGGCTGATGGGAGCTGCAGTCCAAGCACATCTGGGTATGGATGTGTCTCAGGTTTCCCACCTTTGTCCTAAACAAATGACTCATGCACTTGATCCTTTTCTATCTCCTCTATTAAAATCTCTTGTGCTCACTATTCTTCCTTTACTATAGTTGTTTCATTTTTTTAACTCTCTTGTGGCATTTGCCCATCTTTCACGCTTGTAGGGGGGGCTTCTCTTGATCCTTCCTCCTCCTCTAATTATCATACTCCTTCTCTTTTGCCAATCACCTTGACAATTCTTAAGCGCTGTCTTTCTCAACTTCACCTCCTCTGTTCTCTTCTTAATTTTGCTGTCCATCTCCCCTGCCATGTATCTCATCTGTACTGGTGTTTCTGCTTTGTTACTCTCCCTTCGCTGGATCCTGTTTCCGCGTATAATCCAATATTAAGTTACTGCTTTTTATATTTGGTTTTTTTAATCTGTTCGCTCTTATCAGCTCGATCTCTCATCTCTGTTTGTGTGCTTGTCACCTCTGCTCTCCTGATACTCTTCTCTTGTCTAAAGCTTGGGTTACTCTTTCTGCTTATGGTTTCACCCTTTCTCTCTCGCTTCACCCCCTTCTCTGAAACTCTCTGCGCACCTCGCCTCCTGGCAGGGATTGAAAGCTGAAACAGCATCTGAAAAATGTATTTCTTTGAGCACTCAATGAATATGCTGCTTTGCTCTTAGGGACACAGGAAGGGCCATGTTGGAACATTTGCATACAAAAGGTGCAGGCTCAATTCCCAGCATCTCCAGGTAATCCTCAGAGACCCCAGGCTGAAAACCTGGAGAGCTAGTGCCAGTTTGTGTAGAAATGTAGATAGTGTTGTGCTATGGACCAATGGGCTGGTTTTGCTGTAGGGCAGATTCTTGCTTTGCTTTTCTGAGCCCTCACTGGAACTAAGGGGATTCTGTTTTCAAAGGGCAGCAACAAAATAATAATAATTATAGAAATGTTCCTCTTCAACCAGACCTTTGGCTGATTAATATTCTATCGCCTTTTGAATGTGTTTTTTGTTTAACTGTTTATTTTGTGTTTTCATCCTGTATTTTTATGCTGTGAACTGCCCTGAGATCTTCGGATGAAGGGCAGTATATAAATTTAATTACTACTACTACTACTACTACTACAGTGGTACCTCGGGTTACATATGCTTCAGGTTACATGCGCTTCAGGTTACAGACTCCGCTAACCCAGAAATAGTACCTTAAGGGTTAAGAACATTGCTTCAGGATGAGAACAGAAATCGCGGCGCGGTGACAGCAGGAGGCCCCTTTAGCTAAAGTGGTGCTTCAGGTTAAGAACAGTTTCAGGTTAAGTACGGACCTCTGGAACGAATTAAGTACTTAATCCGAGGTACCACTAATAATAAATAAAATAATTGCCTTACAGTGTGCAAAGCATATCACATACGTTACCTTAATAACCCTTACAACAACCGTATGAACTAGATCAATGTTATTTTACCCACATAGCAGATAGAGACTTGAGGCTCATAGATCTGTAGAATTGGAAGGGACCCAAGAGTCATCTAGTCCAACCCCCTGCAATGCAGGAATCTCAGCTAAAGCATCCATGACAGGTGGCCATCCAACCTCTGCTTAAAAACCTCCAAGGAAGGGAGATTCCACAACCTCCCGAGGGAGACTGTTCCACTGTCGAACAGCTCTTACTGTCAGAAAGGTTTCCCTTCATGTTTAGTCGGAATCTCATTTTTTGTAACTCGAAGCCATTGGTTCAAGGCCTGCCCTCCAGAGCAGGAGAAAACAAGCTCTTCCATGTAATAGCCCTTGAGATATTTGAAGATGGCATATCATAAGATGGATTAGACAGTGGCTTACCTGAGGCCACCTAATGATTTCAAACCAGAGGTGAGATTTATACCACAAGCTTTCTGGCTCACAGCTCGTGTCGTGGGTCTCTATGCTACCTGAGAAGCCAAATATGCTGTAGCAGATGGGGACATGCACACTGAGGCTTAGAGATAGTGGCTTTTTTAAGGCTAGCTATTGATTTCAGGTTTGCTTTGCACCAGGAACTTGCTGGCTCATAACTTCTGCTATCCAAGAAGTCAAATATGCAAAGCAACAGAAGCCCACGGCAAGATCACAGTTAGGGTATGGGCAAATTGCCCTGTTTCCAGAGGTGAAGCCCATGGGTTTCTTGCAAGCGAGTGCATATGAACTCAGCATGCAGCAAGCACGGGTGATGTTAACATTCCCATCTGCCCACAGAAGCTTACAGACCCGGGGGGGGGGGAGTGAAGTTCTTGTAACTTACTGAAATCCACACGCAGGTTGGGAAATATAAACCCACTTGCTCGTTCTGTACTCTTTAAATAATGCAAAAATGTTAGGGCTGTCTGCCGAAGCTGTGTCTAAACGAGGTAAATGGCTGAGAAATGGAACACGTCTTTGGGGAGATGATTCTGGTGCTGTGTTTTGATCTTCTTTTTCTTCTTCTTTTTTCCAAGGCTTTTGTCTGTGTCAGTTGAGTTCACATGAAACATAAACACAGTTGTCCAGATATGGGTTGGGATGTTTATTTCCTTCCTTCCTATTATCTGACCCAAATTGTGAGGAATTGGGGTAGGGGAAATTAAATTTCATGCCCTGGTGGACCAAGATACCAAACTCCCGCACCGTGCGTTCGGAGGAGATAAGATTTGATTAAGAAAGGCCGCTATTAATTTGTGGCAAGTACACTTACTATAACAGAGAGCTTGCTTTTAATTAATAGCCAGAAGGAATTTTAAACTCCTGGTCTCAGCGGGGGGACAGATAGAAGAAGGGGAAGACAAATGTGATCGGAACAAAGTGAGTTACAAAGATTAATAGACGTGCCCACAATTATCCGCTATAAACAAAAAAAAGGGGAAGAGCACAAATTGGAACAGAAGGAGCAAGGGGGATGTTTGCCTATTGCTTTTTAATTGGCCTTTTTGTCCTGTTTTGCAGCGAGGTGGGGAGGATGAGTTGCTGATGGCAACTCCATCTGGGAGTGGATGTTGAGCCCATATGCTGCTGTGTCTTGGCCCATCCCTTTCCATGGGAAACTTCTGGTTGTGGGCATGTCCTAACATCTGTGTGCAATCCTTTTAAAACTGATGTTAGGCTGCTAAGTTTTCCAGGCAGCAGAGATCACCCAGGAGGGAAATGCTTTCAGTAAAGTTCTTCATTGCCTGTGCTAAATGTTAGGCTTCGGGGCTCCTTTAGTTACCTGGTTGTTGCTAAATATGTTGATATATAAATCTTAAGGCTGGAAGAATGCCAAACACTGAGGAGGCTCCGGCAATCTACATGCCACCCTTCTGTCAATTTCTTCTTCTCCTTCCCTGCTCTTCGCAATTCCCAATTCTCTCTTTGGTCACCTCCTAGAAATCGTCCACAGCTACCATTCCAGCAGGCACATGTCCCAAGGTACTTCCTAGTCTTTAGGGAGGCTGTACCAGTTCTTCATAGCTAATCCTTTTTTTTAATATGGGAGGTGGGCAGGGCGGCTGTTGTTCCTTACCTGCTCTCCACCCGAAGTTGTTCTTTGTTCCTTTTTGCTGCCTTGCAATTTTATTTTATTTTATTTTTAGTTTAGTTTAGTTTAGTTTTGCATATGTGTGTAGGAGAGGGGGAGAGAGAGTGCAAGTAAATAAAGTCCCCATTTTTAACTCTGCCTCTAGCTTTCACCAAACAATAAAATATGGCAGATGAACTGCCATCCTTCTCACAGGCTATCTGTGTCTCCTCTCTTTTCTGTATGAGGAAAGGCTTTTTTAAAAAAAAAAAACCAGGAAATTCAGGAGGAGATTCCTCTGTTATGAGTGTAGGGACAAGAACTACTAGCCAGTTCTCAGCTGGTGACTAAATAGCCGCTATGTGGCAATCGGAACAGAAAGGTTAATTCACCAGCAGGCCCCTGTCTTGTAAATGCTTCTTTCTCCATTAGAGTCTCCCTGTTTTCCGATTTGTAGGCTTAATGGGATCATGTAGCTTTGGGCACCCTGACTGAACTGTAGATCTCATGGATGTAGTACTCTTTCCTCCTCGTTATAAGCAGTAGAGGGCTTAAAGCTGCAGTCGTTGATATGATATGAGTGTTCATATCATATCTGCCCAGCTGGGATTGTTGTGTTGAATTTCCCCACACACAAACACACATATAACGAGGGAGAAGTTTTTATATCTCAGCAATCACAGAACACGTGCTTTGTGTTAACCACTGCATTTCGTGATTTATAGCTAAGGCTATGCATGTTTACTTAAGCAAATCCAGCTGTTTTCAGCAGCACTTACTCTCAAGGAATCAGGCAGCACACAACTGCTTCCTCAGTCTATATTCTTATGTTCTACTGAATACCAGCTGATAGGGGCCCAAAGAGCAGGAAAGTGCTATTGTGCTCATGCCCTACTTGTGGGTTTACAGAGGCATCTCACAGGCTACTAGGAGCAGGATGTTTGACTAG
Organism: Podarcis raffonei; assembly: GCF_027172205.1. NCBI lineage: Eukaryota > Metazoa > Chordata > Lepidosauria > Squamata > Lacertidae > Podarcis > Podarcis raffonei. The sequence goes on along the minus strand of NC_070603.1, from coordinate 27,899,241 downwards.
GTGGGCCTTTGATCAGGTTCAGCATGGATCCGTTTTTGTTTTGTTTTGTTCTAATTATGTATGAAAAACCAGCTTAAAATGGGCCAGCCTGGGAATCATGCCCTTAAGCTTTCCCCTTCTAATCCCAGGTTTGCGGGCAACAGATAAAGAATGCCATTAATGAAACACACTCTGCACATTCTAAGTATTCTGTGATTTGTGTGTGTGTGTAGAGTGATGCCAGCACTTTAGAAGGCGGTTCTGGTTCTGCCATGCCTGCTCCCCACACCCCAAAATGCTTCTTCCCTGTATTTGCAACCCCTCCAAGTGCCCCTATTTTCCAGGGACAGTCCTGCATTTACAGAAGCCATCCCAGTTTCTGATTTGATTGCAGAATGTCCTGCTTTTCCTTAGGACGCCCCTATTTTCATTGGAGAAATCTTGGCAGGTATGAATTTATGTGACACCCCCCCAAGACAAGGAGATAAGTAACTATACAACCTTTAGAAGACACCTGAAGGCAGCCCTGAATAGGGGAGTTTTTTTAATGTTTAATGTTTTATTATGTTTTTATACATGTTGGAAGCTGCTCAGAGTGGCTGGGGCAATCCAGTCAGATGGGTGGGGTATAAATAATACAATTATTAGTAGCAGCAGCAGCAGCAGGAGCATTGAATAGAATGCCCCTGTTTTTGTTGGAGAAATGTTGGTGCTAATAGGTTAAACAGAACTTGTTTCTGTAGTAAAGTAAGGGGCAGAGAGGGTTTTGTCCTTGAATGCTAATGGGCATTTGGCTATGAGATATAGGTGATGATGATGCCAGTGTCCTTCTTTTCAGAAAAATAGTAAGCAAAATAAGGCCTTGGAAGCATTTTTTCAAAGCACAGCTAGGACCTTGTCCTCAAGCTGCCTCCTGCTACTATTGTCCAAGGTCAGTCATCTGTCTTCCCCTCCCTGCTAGTTATGGAGGTTTTTGGCACCTGCCTCCTAAGTCCTCCCAAGCCCTTGGAAGAGTGAGAGCCCATGGCCCCCTCCCAAAACTGCTTGTCATAAGTAGACCCTGACCTTTCTTCTGCCTTTCCCCCCATCACTGCTAGTAATTAGAGAGCTTTGTTCCCCTTAGTGCTTCAGGGAAAGTGTGTCACCTGATGAAAAGTCAAAATCTGCATCTCAATAGAGATTGCTTCCGAAGTGCTTCTGATAGCCACAAGTCTGTCATTGATTCCTGTGAGGAGGTCTAGTCTGAGAATGCAGCCATATCACCTTACAGGGAAAGAAAGATTCTTCATTGCTGCTCCATCCTAGCATTGGAAGGGAGGAAAGTAAGGAAATGATACCAAGATCTGCCCACACAATTCACTTGACACAGTGCTGCTTCAAGGAAAACATAATTCCAAATATGAAAGGGTGTGTATTTGTGTGTTACAGGGTGAGGAAGGGGGAGCCTTTTTATTGTCATGCCATCACTGTACAGGGTGCTTTATGGAATGGCATAATCAAAACGAGGGTGGGTGCAGAAGGGGTAGAAACCCCATTGAGCTACCAGAATTCATTGTGCTGACTCTCAAGGGAGTTAGTTGAATCTGGCCCAGGTAATTGAGATCACTATTAGTATACTAAATCCAAGCTTTCACTGCTGGGCCATTGAATTCTTTCCCTTTACTGAGAAAAAGATAAAACAGAGTAGCTCATGCCTTTGAACTCTTGTCCTCAGCTTTTTGCAGTTGACTTCAGGTAGCTCTATCTGAGACTATCAGAAGGAATTAGCTGCTCCGCTGCATGGTAATCGTCACTTGGGTAACTTTTATTGGACAAGTTCATGAAGATAAAGTCTATCAGCGGCTCCTAGTTGTAGGGAACCAAAGCCCACCAATTTTCAGAGGCATCTGGTAGCCACCGTCTGATTAGATGGTCTTGTTCAGCAATAATTCTACAGGTTACTGTTTCTTTTGCTAATATAAGCCAAGAGAATGGGCCCTCATTCTTGTGTATATGTTACAGCAATGCATTCCTATTGTCCATGCTGGAATTTCAGAAGCAGCTGAGAGAGGAAGGGAGGTCAATGACATGAAAGTAAAGCTGAGTTGGGGTGCAGGGTCTGCAAACATAAATCATCTCCCATGCTTGTTACACCAGGGATGGGTTTTAGTAATATTTCATAATATGGCACCCTGTGTGAGCCCAAAATTGGGCGCCCCCCAAATGGATCGTCTCAATTATGAATCTTCTCAATTTTTCACCCCCTCGGCTTGGTGCGCTGTGCAGGAGAAGCGCCCGCACTTCCCTGAATCCTGCGCTGGTTACACTCATCTCTTTTGTCCTCTCTCCCCATACCCTATTGCTCATACAGAAGAATGGAACTGGAATAAATTCAATAGGTTTTCACCCCAACCCCCCAACCTTGACAGGTGCTTGCATACCATCTCAGCCTTCTGTACATTTGACTGCATGGATTTATTGAACATGTTCATCTCCTAGATCAGAAGAGAGCTACTACAGTGCATGTCAACCTGTTCATTTCAGGATGATTTTTTCTTGCATTGGTGACTTTCATCTTCACCTTTAGTGTATCTTCGACTCATGGCTCCCAATATATTTCAGGATTTAACTTCTTCACCCTTTCAGGCGCTATTCTTGTCCGGCACCAACCCAGACACTCAGTGATTCCCTCTCTCCCAACCAGCAGGAAAAGGTCAGAAGGGAAAATTAGTTTGATAGCTAAAGAACTTGAACTGTAAGTACAAAACTGGCGGGGCTGTGGGGTGGAGAGTGGGTGTGTAACGGATCGGGGCTCTGGAAAACCTCATTTATTTACCTGGATAATTGATGACCTCATAATTCAGGAGTGTTGGAGTGGAGCGGTGCCCTGAGCAAGCTTTGAAAGGTCATCAATAATGTTGCAGCGATAAACGATGTCAGCCCCGTTGTGCCTTCCATTCTACGTAAGAGAGCAGGGTGATAAATGAGCTTTGCTGGGGAGAACAGGAAGGACTGGGCCAAGCCGGCCAAGATCAAAGTGAAGGGGAACGTTCTCAACATGGCAGGCCTTAGTCTCTGTCTCCGGGGAAGGTCAAGGAACAGTTATTGGCTTGTAAAACATGCTGCTTTGGGCAGGAAAAGATAGGAAAATGTGAGCCGCAAAAGCAGGAGGCAGGAAGGGACCAGGAAGAACCTCCAACCAAAAGACAGCTTTGATCTGACTTGGCTAAAGGAGGAGCAACCAGGTCAAAGGCAGTACGGATTATCGTCTTCCAAGAGCAATGTGAGCAACTTTCTTCTTAAAGCTGCCACGCCGCTAGCCCTAACCTGCCACTACTAGCTTGATCAGCGTACAAATGTCATGGTGGTGGGTACGAAGGAAAGCTGTGGAGAGGAAAGCATGCTAATTCCTTTTCTCAGCCATTTGTTGTAGTCCCATAAAAGTACAGTGGTACCTTGGGTTACGTACGCTTCAGGTTACAGACTCCGCTAACCCAGAAATAGTGCTTCAGGTTAAGAACGTTGCTTCAGGATGAGAGCAGAAATCGTGCTCCAGTGGCACAGCAGCAGGAGGAGGCTCCATTAGCTAAAGTGGTGCTTCAGGTTAAGAACAGTTTCAGGTTAAATACGGACCTCCGGAACGAATTAAATACTTAATCCGAGGTACCACTGTAACCTGAAATCGATTGTGCCAGAATGCAAGCTGGTAAGGGGCCTCAGTGGGAAGGAAGAATGACCCTGGCACACAACACATAGCTAAGCCATGGAATCCAATTCCCCAAGGCATGAAGAAAGCCACCATCTTAAATAATTTTAAAACGAGGATTATTAGACTACTTCATAGAGGATAAGCCCACCAATGGCTACTAGTCAGGATGGCTGTATATTACCTCCAGGACCAATATGTCTCTGAATAACAGTGGCTGGGGAACAAGTCTGGGCGTAGGCTGTTGCCCACCTGCCCTGCTCATGGGCTACCACAGTGGACAATAGAATGCTGGACCAAATAGGCTTGGGTTTGATCCAGCAGAGCTCTTACGTTCTCATGCAATGACATTTTCTCTCCCCCCCCTTTAAACAATCTCCTGTGGATAAATATTTGTTCTTTGTTTTTTAAGCTTCAAAATTTCTCTCGGCATTGCATGTTAGCACACACAACACGCACACTTGGAGATGTGGAAGCTCTCCATCTTGTTGGGCTATATAGCCTGTAGCTGCCAATGACAGTCAAAATACAAACAAATCTCTTGCAGGCAATACTGCATGTTTGGTTTGGATTTGCTCAGGTACTGCTTTACCTCCCCTCCCCAAGCAAACTGAAAAATAGGTTTGGGCAGAGACCATAGAAAGGACAGGCAAAAAGAAAGAGAGAAGGGAAAAATAATGTGTGTAAGGATCAGGTTGTAAGTGATGGTAAATACACTGGACTATATGGACAAATAGTCAAACATGATATAAGCAGTAGCAATGTGTAGCAGGATAGGCTATAACACTCCCAACAGCAGCTGTATCTGTAGGCCCCAGGAGTGAATTTGGTAGACCTTCTGAATGTTTCAAATCAGAGGTGGCAAGCATATGGCCTGCAGGCTAAATCCAGCCCACCAAGCAACAGGAAATGGCCCCTGCAATTTCATCTTACAATCTGATTGGGAGATAAAATCTATTGTGAAATGGGTGATTTTGTTTTTATCTCTCATCACAGCCCTAAAGCACCACAGCGCTGAGATTGGAGATAAGCCCTCTGCCTGCTGCTTTAATCTTAAAGAGCAGGTAGAGGGTAAAATATCCCCCTATCTGCTTTTTAAAGATGGACAGTAAGAGATGGATCATTTATCTCCAGTTTTTAGCACTGTAAGATTGAAGATAAAGCTGTTTGCTGCTCTTTAAGACAATAAGGTAGCATTTCCACGCCCAGCTCAGTGTTGCCTTTTAGCTCTTACTCTGGTTTTAGTGCTGTGGTGCTTGTGCTAAGATTAGTGATGATTGGAATTCCTCTGCCTGTTCTTCAGGGCTCTTCTCTAAAGAGGAGACAGAGGGTTTGGTTTTTTTTAAAATCTTCAATCTCATTGCTGAGTTCCATGGGCCCACAGCACTACAATCAGAGAAACTGCCTGCAGTGCTGCCTTTTACTTTGCACAAAATATTTCCAGTCGTACCCCACTCCAGTACATGTTGGCGTATGTCCACATTTGCATGTGTGTTTGTGTGCAACAGTGTAAGGAATACTGTTGACTGCATTCAAGTGTTTGTGACAAAAAGGGAGCAAACCCCATACATCTGGGGAGTGGGTATGCTATATGTATAATGAGTCTATGTGCGTGTGATCTCTAGGGGAGGTATGTGTGCATGTGTGTGCATGCCTTCATGCCTGCATACATTGGCCTCACCCATTGCTACACATGGCTCTTGGAGGAATGGCTATCAAGTGCAGCCCTCGAGGGGTGGCAAACATTAGCCACCCTTGATTTAAGGAGTCAGCCTTGCCCCACACAGTTGCAGCAGTTTCCTCCCCTAAAGTTTCAAGTCTCACCTGAGGGAAGCTACTTCCCTGTTCGAAATAATCAGAATCAGCTTGCTTCTTATCTCTAGCCACCAGTGAAGCACTTGCATACAATTCTATATTTAACTCTCCGGCACTATCCAAGCCATCCCTTTCAGTTTGCCACCAGAACCATTTGATAACTCCAGAGCAGATTGGGGTGGGGAGAGAGAAATATCTTCTGAAAATTAGGAAGGAGACCTTTCTACCCTCTTAAACTGCTTGTGAAACTTCAGCAGCTTCTTGCTATTTTAGATTTGCTTCTTTGGACTCCGAGAGGCCTTTTTGCAATAGCAGATGCTGGCTCAGAAAACCAGCAAAACGAGGCCTGGTTGGCATCTGACCTGCGCTCTTAGAGCTGTGCATGTGCACCATAGAATCAGCATTGTTTCTGATGTGGCACCACATTCCACTGGCTGGTCACTTTGAAAGACTTTCCCTCCATCTGTTCCTCAGATGGGAATAGAATGCCCTAGCATATGTTGAGGGGGCCGAGGGCTTGGCTGCCTCTCCCTGTTATGGTGGAGAGGGGGTTCCCCTGACACTCAGAGAAGCTTCTAGCATTTCACCTAGCAATTCAAACAGATCTGGGGTGAGCCCTTGGCATCCTTGAGCAGCTGCAAGACCCCAGAACCCTCCACAGTACTCAGCGCTCCCTACACCAGGTGAAACTTAGGAAGCTGTCATACATTGATTCAGACCATTGGCCAAGTTAACGCGGTATTGTCCATACCAGTCTTCTCCAACCTGGTGACCTCCAGATGCTTTAGTTTGAAACTCTCATCATCTCTGCCAGGCTACTGGAGGTTCACCGTAGTTCTGCAGCCATCTCATGTCCTCCATGCTAGATGGACCAATGGGTCTGACTGCGTTTAAGACAAGCCTATGTTTGAGAAAGGGACACAGGTGGCGCTGTGGGTTAAAACACAGAGCCTAGGACTTGCCGATCAGAAGGTCGCAGTTCGAATCCCCACGACGGGGTGAGCTCCCGTTGCTCGGTCCCTGCTCCTGCCAACCTAACAGTTCGAAAGCACATCAAAAGTGCAAGTAGATAAATAGGTACCGCTCTGGCGGGAAGGTAAATGGCGTTTCCGTGCGCTGCTCTGGTTCGCCAGAAGCGGCTTAGTCATGCTGGTCACATGACCCGGAAGCTGTACGCTGGCTCCCTCGGCCAATAAAGCGAGATGAGCACCGCAACCACAGAGTCGCTCACGACTGGATGTAATGGTCAGTGGTCCCTTTACCTTTATGTTTGAGAAACTGGGGAGGAGGGGAAAGGCTGAACTTCCACATTCCTCATGTCTACCATGCATCGGTTCTCTTCAGATTCTTTTAAAACCAACTCTTCCTCCTCCTCCTCCCTCCCATATTCTGCAACATAAGTACATTTCTGGTTTTCTTTCTTTTTATGCCATGTAAACTCGGTTTCCTTTAAGCAAATTCAATCTCACTCTTTTTAATTATAATCCTGTGCCTCGGGGCTATTCACACTCTGCCCACCCACGATTGCTCTTGCTATGCGCTACCCAAGTTTGACTAGACATTTCAAACTCTTTTATTTGCATTCCTTTCCGTTCTTCTTAGAGGAGGGTTTGACTCAAGCATCTCTGGAGTCTAGGGCAGCCAGAGCAGAGGCAGCTCTACTGAGGTTTTTATAAGTTGCGGCATCTCTGATGAACTGGGGAGACCACAACTAGAAGAGTGAGTTGTGAGTTCAGAATTAATTCTGTGCCCCCTGCTGCTGACGTCAGTGCTTCACTTTATGGTTAGACAAACCAAAACTTTTATGATACTTTAGTTGCTCCTAATAGAAGGTATTACACTACAGTGGTACCTTGGTACTTGAACGGCTTGGCTCCCGAACAAATCAGCTCCCGAATGCCACAAACCCAGAAGGAAGTGTAAGTTTGTGAACGTTTTTTGTTTTTTTTTTTTTGTAATATTTTTTATTACGTTTCTTTCCAAATTTTATACATTACAAACAAATAAGGAGTTTACAAGAAACCATTTTTTTTTTTTTTTAACAAAAATCCCAACTTGGACTTCCCCACCCCTTCCGATTCTGCGTTCTTTATATTAACAATGTCAGCAATTTGTTACCTTATGTCATACCTTATTGTAACTTTTACATGTTATGTATCTATATTCAATATATTATGTCAGAATTTTTATACCTTTAAAATAAACGTAACATGTTCAATTTCATATTATCTCCTTTTCTCTTTTATCACTTAGTTTACTATTTACTTAATCATAATCGCTAAAGCGTATCATTTTCAAATCATGCACCGTCTTAAGATTCATACAGTTTGTAATACTTTTGCAAGTAGTCTTTAAACTTTTTCCAGTCCACCTCAATTGTTTCTACATCCAAATCTCGGATTCTGCCGGTCAGTTCAGCTATCTCCATGTAGTCCATCAACTGCGTCTGCCATTCCTCCAGCGTGGGTAAATCTTGTGTCTTCCAGTTCTTTGCGATGAGTATTCTTGCTGCTGTACTAGCATACATAAACAAAGTTCTGTCCTTCTTTAACACTTTCTGGTCTACCATGCCCAACAGGAAGGCCTCTGGTTTCTTGGGAAAGGTATACCTAAATACCTTTTTCAACTCATTGTAAATCATTTCCCAGAAAGCCTTAACCTTTGGGCATGTCCACCAGAGGTGAAAGAAAGTCCCCTCTGCTTCCTTACACTTCCAACATTTATTGTCAGACAGGTGATGTATCTTAGCTAACTTGACTGGGGTCATGTACCACCGGTATATCATTTTCATAATGTTTTCCTTCAAGGCCGTACTGGCCGTGAATTTCATTCCGGTGTTCCATAACCTTTCCCAGTCTTCAAACATAATGTTGTGTCCAACATCCTGTGCCCATTTAATCATAGCAGATTTAACTGTCTCATCCTGTAAATTCCACATAAGCAGCAAGTTATACATTCTAGATAACAGCTTTGTCTTTGGTTCTAACAATTCTGTCTCTAGTTTCGACTTTTCCACCTGGAAACCAACTTTTTTGTCCATTTTGAAAACCTCTTGAATTTGAGCATAATGTAGCCAATCTCGCACCTTATTTTTTAGTTTGTCCTGGCTCTGCAACTTCCAATTGTCTCCAATTTTTTCAGTCAATTCCCAATATTTCGGCCAATAGGCCTCCATATTGGGTCTTTTTCGGGCCTTGGCCTCCACTGGTGATAGCCACCTCGGAGTTTTACTCTCTAGTAAGTCTTTATATTTCATCCAGACTGCAAAAATTGCTTTTCTGACAATGTGGCTTTTAAACAATTTATGTGCTTTAACCTTGTCGTACCATAGGTATGCGTGCCATCCAAAAGCATTATTAAAACCTTCCAGATCTAGGACATCGGTGTTTTCCAACAAAAACCAATCTTTCAGCCAGCAGAAGGCTGCAGCTTCATAATACAACCTCAAGTCCGGCAGGGCAAACCCCCCTCTTTCTTTCGTATCTGTTAATATTTTAAACTTTATTCGGGGCTTTTTGCCCTGCCAGATAAATCTAGATATATCCTTCTGCCATTTTCCAAAGCAATCCACTCTGTCCACGATCTGTAAGGTTTGAAACAAAAATAACATTTTCGGCAACACATTCATTTTTATAGCTGCAATTCTTCCCAACAAGGAAAGTTTCAATCTTGACCAAATTTCTAAATCCTTTTTAACTTCCAACCAACATTTCTCATAATTATCCTTAAATAAATTCAAATTCTTGGAGGACAAATAGATCCCAAGGTATTTCACTTTTTTAACCACATTCAGTTCTGTTTCTCTCTGAAACCCCTCTGTTTCTGTAATTGTTAAATTTTTGGTCAGAACCTTAGTTTTTTGTTTATTCAACCTAAATCCCGCCACCCGACCAAATTCAGATATAAGTTCGAGAACTCTTTTTGTACTGGATTCTGGCTCCTGCAGTGTCAAAACTAGGTCATCTGCAAAAGCTTTCAGTTTATATTGTTTCACTCCGACCTCTATCCCTTGTACCAACCGGTCCTCTCTGGTCATATTCAATAGCACCTCCAGGACTGAAATAAATAACAGAGGGGATAGAGGGCACCCTTGTCGTGTCCCTTTTTCAATTTTAAATTCCTCCGTCACCACATTGTTCACTATTAATTTAGCTTTTTGTTCTGAATAGATTGCATATAATCCATTCTCAAACCCCCGTCCCACTCCCATCCCCTCCAAGTTCTTCTTCATAAACATCCAAGATATATTGTCAAATGCTTTCTCCGCATCAATAAAGATTAACACCGCCCTTGTGTTCCTGTTAGTCTGCAAAAGTTCTAAAATGTCAATGATGTTTCTAGTGTTCTCATATAAATGTCTACCAGGGAGAAAGCCAGCTTGGTCTTTATGAATTACTTCATTTAAGACTTTTTTAAGTCTATTTGCCAAAATGTCTGCAAATATTTTGTAATCCACATTTAGGAGTGAGATGGGACGGTAGTTTTTAAGCTGAGTCTTTTCAGATTCTGACTTAGGTATCAATGTGATGAAGGCTTCTTTCCACGTTTCTGGTGCCCTCTTCCCATCCATAATCTGGTTACATACCTCCAACAAAGGTTGTATCAAATAGTCCTTCAGAACCTTGTAATATTTGGAGGTAAGTCCATCCGGGCCTGGAGATTTGCCTAGTTGCATATTCTGAATGGCACCTTCAATTTCCTGTGTGGTTATTATAGAGTTCAAGATTGATCTTTTATCTTGAGTTATTTTTGATAGTCCATTTATCTTTAAAAATTGATCTATCTCTGATTCTTTCTGGGGCCCCTGTGCATACAGTTCTTTGAAGTATCTGTGGAAGCACCTCCTAATTTCTTCTGGTTTCTGTACGGTCCTTCCATCAATCTCTAGATTTGTTATCGTATTTAGCTTTTGTCTTTTTTTCAGCTGCCAAGCTAGCAGCTTTCCACATTTATTTGCTGATTCAAAAGATCTTTGCTTCATCTGTTTTATTTTCCATTCAATCTCCTGATTGATCAATTTTGAGTATTCTGCTTGGTGGAATTTAATTTCTCTCAGCACCTCCTTGGACTTTGGTTTGGTTCTCAGTTTTTTTTCTCCTTGGTGTATTTTCTCCAATATTTTGTCCTTCTTTCCGTTCCAGAGTTTTTTCTTGATTGAATTCTGTTGTATCAGAAACCCTCTCATAACAGCTTTACTTGCGTCCCAGATCGTTCTTTTTTCAACTGTAGTATTCAGATTTATCTCAAAATAGTCCTTTAATGTTTTTTGGGCCTTTTTCACAATCTCTTGATCTCTTAGTAGTGTGTCATTCATTCTCCATCTGAAGGAACCGGGTTGAGTTAATCTAAGTTCTATTTTCAAGGCGTTGTGGTCGGAGCATGTTTTTGGGCAGATTTCCACCTTTTTAGTCTTGGGTGCCAGCCCCCTGGAGGTCCAGATTTGGTCGATCCTTGACCAAGACAGGTGGGCCTCAGAGAAAAAAGTTCCTTCTTTACCTAGGGGGTTCTTTGTCCTCCATATGTCGATCAAATCCAGATTGTCAGTCAGTTCGAAAAAAGTTTTGGGCAGTCTGCCATCAGATGTTAAGTTTTGGTTGTAAGACTTATCCATATGTGTAGACACCACTCCATTCATATCTCCCATCATTATGATGTTAGCATAGTCCAGATAGTCCAGCAACGTCTCATGCAGCTTCTTGAAAAATTCTGATTTCCCGTCATTTGGGGCATAAATTCCTAATATCAATATTTTTTCTCCTTGGGTTTGAATTTCAATTGCCAAAATTCTTCCTTGTTCATCCTTAAATAGAAATTTAGGTATCAGGCTCTCCTTAGCATAGATCACCACTCCTCTTTTCTTTACTTTGTCAGACGAAATAAATTCTTGGCCTAATCTTTTATTTACCAAAACCTTCCTGTGGAGCCTGGTCACATGGGTTTCTTGTAGGCAAATAATGTCCAATTGTTCTTTCTTCAATATGTAAAATAACTTCCTTCTTTTCTCCGGGGAATTTCCGCCATTTATATTCCAACTGAGTAGCCGCAGAGACATCCTGAACTATTCTGCTACACCTAGAGCGGTGTATCTTCTTTCTCTTCTGGTTCCGAAGGTGCAGGTATTGCTCCACCTGGGTTGGGTATAGGCCAATTAGCTGCTGCTTCTTTTTGGAGGTCTTCTCCGTGGTCGTGCTGGAACTTTTGTAAGTCCTCTGGTGATCTTATTTTAACCTTCTTCTGTTTGTAAGTGAATGATAACCCTTGTGGGAACTCCCACCTATAAGGAATTGTGTTGAGTCTCAGTAACTTAGCCAAATCTGAGTAGGTGGCTCTCAAGTCCAATAACTGTTTAGGAATATCTCGATAAATTTCCACCCTTTTCTCTTGTATCACAATTGAGTTTTTGAAGTGTAGGCCTAGTATTTTGTCTCTCTCCTCCCTTGATCTCAAAGCTATTAAGCAATCTCTGGATCTATCTTTTCTTACTAATCTTCCCAACCGAAAAGCCGATACAATTTTAAAATCAATTTCTTCTTTTAAGTCCCAGAACTTTGTAAACTCTGTTGTCAAAAGTCCTTTCAAATCTTCTTGTTCAATTTCTGGGACTGCCCTTAGTCTAAGGTTGGTCTCGCGATTTTTCAATTCCACCAACGAGAGATAGGTTTGTTGGTCCCCTATCTGTTTATGAAGAGGCTTGACTTCCGCTTTAACTTCCTCGACTTCTTTTTTAGCTGATGTTGCAATTTGAACGGCTTCCCCTGCCAGTTTACGATTCTCTTCTGTTGCTCCTTGCAATTTTTCAATTGCTTGAGTATGTTGGGAAACCTGATCTGTCAATTTCTGAATCGAGGATGTTGCTTGGTCAATTTTTGTTGATTGATTATCAATTTTTTGATTTATTACTGACAGTTGTTCCAAAACTTGTTTCAGTACTGCCTCCGCTCCTCCTGCTGCCATATCTTCCTCTTCAGATTTTTCAGGCTTTTCGGTTTCTACTTTTTGTGTCGCAAGCACAGCTGGAACTGATAATCTACGTCCCTGAGTTAAAGTTGTTTGCAAAAGCTGTGCTTGCTTTTTTACTTTCTCTTTCTCCTTAGCTTCCTTAGCTTTGGCTGCTCTTGTCTTTCCTGTGCCACTCATCAGTCAACGTTCAAGGTCAAGTGTTGTAATCCCATGGGAAAGGCAAGTCCAGAATTAAAAACAGTCTATTGAGAGAAGGTAAACAAAAAAAACTTTCCCAGGCCTCTGTATTCCCAATGTCCTCTAGGGGGAGTGCCACCAAAGTTTTAGTAAGAAGAAGGTAACTTTCCACAATTAAAGTCTCTTTGTTCCAACTTTAAAAACAATTTTAAAAGCAAATTAGTTCCAGCACGCTAAAAAAAAAAAAGTCCTGCAGAGCCCTTTTCAACATATATCCACTTCAGCTAGATGAGCTCAAAAGTTACAAAAGTATCTGGAAACTTGCAACAGTTCCGCAGTTTAAACAACTTTACCCGGCCACCCGGGAATTTGGGGTTAGAGTCTTCCCTTGCCCTTGGGGTGTCCGCTCCAGGTCAATTTTATGCTGTATTTATTCTTTAAAAGTGAAAATCAAATGTGCACGAAAGTCCCGATTTAAAGCTTCAAAGCTTCCCTGTTCACAGCGCTTTCCGCTCTTTAGACCGTCTGCTTTGATCTTGAAAGCAGTGTCGGAAGACGGACTTCCTCTTTCTCGTCTCCCGTTTTTAGCCAAATTTTCCGATTTAATTTGTAAAATCTTAAGTCCTTACTCACGGGTTTGATGTTTCAGCCCGATGTTTCTTGGAAGAAAGGTCAGCGCTCATCCGTGACAGCCGCGCGGCTTCGCCTCCGCAGAAAGAGCGATGAACCCACAGCACCGCTCCCCCTCCTTCACTCCGGAGCCCCTTACGGGGTTCCTTTCGTGATTTCGGGGTCGCTCCAGGTGCCCGCCGGGTCCCACGGCCACGGACTCACTCTGCCCGTGGTTTATCTTGATGGGTTGCCGCTGCGCCGTCGCGAGCAACCCTTTTCTGCGGTGCCCCTCTTCAGAGCTCGAAGAGGTCCGCCATCACGGTTTTGCGCCGCCTCCGGAAGTCAGTTTGTGAACGTTTTTTGGAAGCCGAATGTCAGATGCTTCTGATTGAGTGCAGGAATTTCCTGCAGCCAATCGGAGGCCGCGCCTTGGTTTTTGAGCGGTTCCAGGAGTCCAACAGACTCTCAGAACGGATTAATTTTGACAGCCAAGGTACCACTGTACTGTCTCTCTTTGGTTTATAACAATTGTGGGGAGCCTTTGGCTCTCTACATGTTGCTGAAATGCAGCTCCCATCAGCAAGCATGGGCAATGGCCAGGGATCATGAGAGCTGTTGTTCAGCAACATCTGGAGGGTTCCCCACACCCAGATTATATATAATGTGATGATCACATGAATGCAAAACAAGAGGGGTTTTGATGGCAGAATGTCATGCTTTTTAGGCCTGAGGTACTGATTCCTCTAGCTATGACCCCACACCAATGCTAGAATCCTTCCATGCCTCTCTAGTGCTTTCCCCTTTTCCAGTTGGCAGCAACAGTCTTAAAAAAGCCTGCTTTCCATATCTGGCAACCTTTAGCCAGCAGAAAACAAATTTGCTTGATGAATATGAGTGGGGGACAAGAGATGAAAATGTGTCCTTCCTCCTTGATCAGTCCTTGTGCTTAAATCCACTGAGTCACCTGTCATAGCATTCGGAGTCCATCCCCACTGCAAGCACCAGACTAAGGAGCTGGGCAAAGGGATGGAAGATAAGACATTTTCTTCTTGCGAAAATTGCTCTCTGCAGCAGCTAGGCTCCCTGGTTCCAATGGGATCAATCAAGACAAAGTGAACTATGCTATGCAAATGCTTCCTGCGCGGTGTGATCTGAGCTGTAGGGAGCTGTGCACTTGCTAGGAAGTGCTAATAAAGTCCCCTGGTGATGATGCTGGCAAGTGGAGGAGTTGATTATCTCCCATGGCAAAGAGGGAAAGCAGCCCAACCCAACCGGCGGGGGTGATATTCCACCTCCTTTGGACATCCTCCTGGAGTGGAGATCACAGCGTTGCCAGCTACAACCAGCCAGGTTGGCGTTTATCCAGGAGGCGAGACCACTTCTATTAGGAGGCCTTTTCTGAGCAGTAGCTGCAGCGGCTGCTATTAAAGGTTTTATGGGCCACTTAAAATCTCCTCCCCAAACTGAGCTACGGTTTATGGGCTCTATGGATGACTTACTGGAACCACCCTCGCTGCAGAGAGAGAGAGAGAGGCCTTCTGAGGACTTTGTTTCCTGCTGGCAGCCTGATAGGTAAAGCATCATCTGCCATTGCAGAGAGCAGCCTACCTACTCAATTCAATTTCTGAAGAAATCGGAGTGCATTCCTTGTCCAGCCGGCTGTAGGTTTTACATATATATAGTTATGAGTGGCAGCAGAAGGGTGACAAAATATTTGGGACCGTAAGAAGTTAAGAACATAGGAAGCTGCTTTGACAAACCTAGGATTTCCCAATTTTGGGTCTCCAGTTGTTTTTGGACTATGGTTCCCGCCATCCCTGACCACTGGTGCTGCTAGCTAGGGATGATGGGAGTTGTAGTCCATAAAGGTAAAGGTAAAGGTATCCCTGCCCGTACGGGCCAGTCTTGACAGACTCTAGGGTTGTGCGGTCATCTCACTTAAGAGGCCGGGGGCCAGCACTGTCCGGAGACACTTCCGGGTCACGTGGCCAGCGTGACGAAGCTGCTCTGGCGAACCGGCACCAGCGCAGCACACGGAAACACCGTTTACCTTCCCGCTAGAAGCGGTACCTATTTATCTACTTGCACTTAATTGTGCTTTCAAACTGCTAGGTGGGCAGGAGCTGGGACCGAACGACAGGAGCTCACCCCACCGCGGGGATTCGAACCGCCGACCATGCGATCGGCAAGTCCTAGGCGCTCAGGTTTTACCCATAGCGCCACCCGCGTTTATGGTAGTCCATAAACAGCTGGTCAAATCATTGGTCCCATCTTACTCAGTACTGCTTACAATGCCTTTCCTAGACAAACCTAGAGATACCTGAGATTGATCAGGGTATCGTCTGCACTGCTCTGAGCCATAGCCCTTCTTAATTCTGGCAAGACTTGCAGCAAGTGTGCTGTGGTCATTTATTGATTTCTGCATTTCAGGGCTCCTGGGCTGGAGAACACACATACGCTTCATGTCTGTGTCCAAGTGCAGATTCTCATAGTGTAAAATACTCGTTTCCATATTAGAGGTGGGCAGTATATTGATATATCATCCAAAACATGTTTGAAGTCTGTATCTTAGTTTTTGACCTGGCAATATATCATGATGTGTGTTAGGGCTGGGCGATATATCATCCAAAACCAGTTTCAAGTCCATATCATGATATTGGTTTCATAATTTTTCTCCTGGCAATAATTGCGATTCATGTGTGTGTGCGCGCTATGCAAAAATCACGATGTGGGGAAAACCGTGAAGCCAGCCAATGCCTCCACAATGTTTAGCTGGTGATATATGTATCACGAAGATGAAATCCAGATATCGTTCATCCTTATTCCACACGAGCTGTCCTCTGTATTTAGTTAGGCACAAATTCATCACCGGAGCATGTAACTCTTTTCACTGGATGTCAAAATGACAAGTCATATAAAGCACATGTGTTCCACTGCCCACCCATCACTGCTTATAAAATGGAAATTCCCTTCACAGTTCTTGCACTCCGCACATTCCTGTTCCTGCCTGCCCATAGTCTCTTGAGCCCAGCGTCTGCTGAAAAGGCAGAGGTGTATCACAGCCCTTCTGGGTGGCCTTGACTTAGTTGCTCTGATACCACCGAGCTTGGCAGCCTGGGGTTGTTTGGATTGCTCAGGTTGCATCACTGAAAGCCACTGTTGCATACAGTGTCAGGCTAGGACTTGGGAGACCAGGGTTCAAATCCCTAGTCAGCCATACAATAAAACTTATGTATTACACTGTATTACACTGACAACGGTGGCTTATTCTAGGGTTGTTTTGACTTGAGTGGCAATGAAACACAGCTAGGGTTGTGAGCATTCCTTGCTGATCTAAAACCTCCTGTTGGTCATTTAGTATCATATTGGTGTATGTCCACATTTGCAGGCCAGTCCAGGCTACTTTGATCTTTGCTGTTGTTGCGGAGGCAATACAGGAGGGGTAGGGAACCTGTGGTCCACCAGATGTGGTCAGACTCCAATTCCCATCAGCCCTAAGGCCAGTGATATTTTTCTAGGAAAACAGGTGCCAGAACTCACCATGAATGCCTCCCTTGTTCTCTTACAATGGCAATAGCGTCCACCTGAGAGGTGGCAGAACTGAGTTCCAGTGAGTTCCTCCTGAACAATGCCTTCGTTTGAACAGCAGTGTGATGTGCAGACATTACCAGGCAACAGCACTTTCCTCCCTGAGAGGTGTTCTCTTATAATGACAATGGCGCCCACCTGAGAGGTGCCAGAACTGAGTTTTCGGTTCTGGCTGGGGAAAAATGCCCTGCCTAAAGCCAATAGGAATGATGGGAATTGGATTCTGACTACCGTATTTTTCGCTCGATAACACGCACCTGACCATAACACGCACATAGTTTTTAGAGGAGGAAAACAAGAAAAAAAAATTCTGAATGAAACAGTGGATGTATCATTTTTGTGCTTCATGCTGCGGCCACAGACATGTGATTTGACGGTGAGTTTGGGGTAGCCCAATGCAAAGATCCTGAGGATCCATGTGGATCCGTGCTTTGTAACCACGTTTTTGCACCATTGCAGCCCCAGGCAACAGTGGGTGTGTGATTTTTTTGGTGCAGGCTGTAGCCATGGACATGCTATGTGATCTGATGGTGAATTTGGGGTGACCCAATGCAAAGATCCTGAGGATCCATGTGGATCCATGCTTTGTAACCACGTTTTTGTACCATTGCAGCCCCAGGCAACAGTGGGTGCGTGATTTTTTTGGTGCAGGCTGTAGCCATGGACATGCTATGTGATCTGATGGTGAATTTGGGGTGACCCAGTGCAAAGATCCTGAGGATCCATGTGGATCCGTGCTTTGTAACCACGTTTTTGCACCATTGCAGCCCCAGGCAACAGTGGGTGCGTGATTTTTTTGGTGCAGGCTGTAGCCATGGACATGCTATGTGATCTGATGGTGAATTTGGGGTGACCCAATGCAAAGATCCTGAGGATCCATGTGGATCCGTGCTTTGTAACCATGTTTTTGCACCATTGCAGCCCTGTTTTTGCATCAGATCATTGCTATGTGATCTGATGGTGAATTTGGGGTGACTCAATGCAAAGATCCTGAGGATCCATGTGGATCCGTGATTGGAACCACGTTTTAAGTAGGGAGGGAAGGAAAAACATAGAAGCGACAAGGAGAGGGGTGTGCAGAGAAGCAGCTGGCTAAGAATGCAGGAGAGGGGTTTTACCGGAGGGAGGAAAGGAAGGCAAAAGCCCCCCCCCCACAAGCCAGCCAGCTCTCTCTCTCTCCCCCCCCCCCAACCTGCATGTTGCCTTGGAGTCCCAGACGCACGGAGAGGCTCTGCTTTCCACTCTGCTTGCCTGGAGGGGAGGGGTTTTCTCTGCTCTTTGTTCCGTTTGAGCAAACACAGTAAGGAAACAGAAGCGGGTGGGCAGTAAGACCCTGAGGCAGAATGCAGGAAAGCAGCAGCTTTCTCCTTTCCTCCCTTCTCCGGACGATTTGATATTTGCCTGATTTTTGCCTTCACTCGCGCTTGTCAGCTCCAGGGACCACACATTCGCTCAATAACACGCACAGACATTTCCCCTTACTTTTTAGGAGAAAAAATCTGCGTGTAATAGAGGGAAAAATACGGTACATCCTGAGGACCACAGGGCCAATAGGGATGATGGAAGTTGTGGTCCACGTACGTGCACATAAGAGGGGCAGAGGAGCCTCTGTTACTTTGACATCCCCCATGCTAACAGCATAATCCAGTTTTATTAGGCAGAAGATAGAGGAGCCAGCTTGTTGTCCTTGCACAAAAGTGGGCAGAAATCACCCCTAATTACCATTTCTTTTCAGCCAAACATATTTACATCTAAATATGTCACCTAATCAATGCAAAATGCAAATTATCAGATAATGTGTTTTATGGCAATCTAGTAGCTAGTTGCAATTGATTTTCTATTTCTGAAGTTAAAAAGATACCCATGTATCACATGCCTGTGGTTACAGGAAAAACACTGGGTTGCTGGTGCCTTGGAGGTGACTATCCTTTTGTACCTCCTGCAATTGTAACTTATAATCTGACCGCTGTTGCTCAGGCTACCACTTTGAAATTGCTTGCATTCCTTTTGTGGCTTCCTAAATCAAATGCATTTCTCTTTAGCAACAAATTAGCAGCTACTAGACGGAGTTTACAATCCCTGTGTCTACACAAGCACCATTGACTGTCATATTCTGTGCCACTGATGGAAGAGTTTTCGATTCCCTCCTTCCAAAGTAAAAAGAAAAAAAAGTGTTGCAAAGTGGTACTTAAAAATATAAAGTGCTATGAGGGGGCCCAGCACTGCCACTTCTTGTGACATCAAGCAGATCCCAGCAGCTCAGCTGGGTTGCAGCAGTGCAGACGATACGCCTCATTGTACCCAGGTTGCATTCAGTGTGCGCTCCACACAGGTTGCTCTGTGCACTAAAACATTGATGATAAACCGTATTATTGCAATTCATAGAATTGTTTGGCAATCATAAATATATAAGTGAGGCTTTCAGAGACAATGAAACCAAACGGCAACCTTCCATAATCCACTCCAGTCTTCCGTGTAATGAAACCATTGTTGTAATAGAAAATAATTGAAGAAGATATTAATGCCTTAAACTGGGACTAATTAATTGTTTCCCTGGGTGGTAAAAAACACACTCAGGTAAATACAACGCTGCTGGCACTGAGCAATGTTGATCAGCTCACTGTTTTTCTAGGATTGCAGTTGGGAGTGAATGGGGTGGGGAGAGAGATCACCCACTTTGCCTTTCCTCTCCCCTTTCTTTAAAGGGGGCACAGGAACATAAAAGTGCCTTGTGTTTTGTTGTTTGTGCGCAAGTCAGAATGGCCTGCAAGTGCCTGTGGTCCCTTTAATTGGCTCTCCTAACAGCTCTGTGTGGAGCGATATCTGTGCTAATGGCCTTGCCAGAGAGCACCCGGGAGGCATGTGCAGTGCTGCTCATCAGGTTGGAGTTTAAGGTCATGTGGAGGGTTTCTTAGCTCAACACTTAAAACCCAGTTCTGGGGAATCCTTCTCTATACAAGCCATTAAAACAGGGCAGCTCGCAGAGGCAGCCCCCACTGGGCTGGGCCAGGAGACATCTCCACCCAACCCAACCCCGGGCCCAGCATAAAGAGGTTGGGATTGTGCCCTAAATTAAGAGGGGTGCGTGGGCAGTATTTCAGGATGACAAATTTCCAATACGGCTTCAGTGTCGGAACTATTTTTTTGTTTGGGAGAGGGAAGTAAGGTACAGTGGTACCTCAGGTTAAATACTTAATTCGTTCTGGAGGTCCGTTCTTAACCTGAAGCTGTTCTTAATGTGAAGCACCACTTTAGCTAATGGGACATCCTGCTGCCACTGCACCGCACAATTTCTGTTCTCATCCTGAAGCAAAGTTCTTAACCTGAGGTACTATTTCTGGGTTAGCGGAGTCTGTAACCTGAAGCGTCTGTAACCTGAGGTACCACTGTATTGGAGACGCATTGACTTGCTCTAACCCAAACATATTTGGCTTACTGCCCCCTTTTGAGAAAACAACAACAACAACAACCCATTTCTCAATGCCCCCTGGAAATCTACCTTCTTTAAGCGGACAAACAGAAAGATGCAGGCAAATGGCCAGGCAAGCTGCGATCCACTTCCCGGACCTGGGTGAAGCCAACAAGGGTTCACCTAAGCCCAGGAAAACCCCTCACCTCCAGTGGAGGCAGGATCACCATCCCACAATGGTGCTGGTCTGCCCTTGGTTTTGAAGTGCCTTTCACCAACTTTGTCTTAGAAAGGCAGGTTTTTTATTTTACTTTAGTTGCTTCTTCTATTGCTGCAAGCTGCTTCAAATATTTTAATGAGAAAAAATTTAAAGGATGGTGGGAAAAAGCTGGCCCCAGCACCCATTCTGGAGAATGCACATCTTCCCTAGAAAACAGACGTGTGTGCCTCATTCTTCTTCGATTACTTTTACAGTGGTACCTCAGGTTACATACGCTTCAGGTTACAGACTCCGCTAACCCAGGAATATTACCTTGGGTTAAGAACTTTGCTTCAGGATGAGAACAGAAACCGTGCTTCGGCGGTGCAGCAGCAGCAGGAGGAGGCCCTATTAGCTAAAGTGGTGCTTCAGGTTAAGAACAGTTCAGGTTAAGTACAGACCTCCGGAACGAATTAAGTACTTAATCTGAGGTACCACTGTATGTGCATCATAAGATGTGCATTGTAAGTGCCTGCCACATGGCTTTCTGTGGCATGGCCAGCGGAGGTTTCCCCGCTTTTGTCACAGAGTTATGTAAACTATGTTTGGCCTTGATTTGAAAATTTAGTATAGAGTCTAAACCCGTTTCTGAGAAAGAAATATCTTTCAGAACTGGACATGTCCAGTACCCTGCCTTACCCGCCGCCCCCCCACCCCCGTATATTAATTCATTGATATCTCACAGGCATATATATGCCTTCAAAAAGGGCACTTAACTAGAGCTGAAAAGTAGTATTCAAAGTGAATAGGAAATGAAAGGAATTTTATAAATGCCAATTGGAAAGAAAAAGAAGAGGATGTGTACACCAGCTTTTGCAGTAAGATTGGCAGGCATGTGTGGCTGTTAGGGTTAGTGCCCCTTTCACTGCTTCCATGCATGTGTTTGTGACATAGTCATTTATCATTAACACATTGGCATTTCAATAGCAGAGATTTAATTTGAATATAGACAGGCAGGCAGGCAGGCAGGCAATGTCAATCCCTATCTGCTTTCACCCAGCCTGCTACAAACAGCTGGCCAGGCAAAGGGACTATAGGCTTAACCTAACTGGTATTCAATTGCTTTTTACAGGTTGACTTGTTTTAAACTGTTTGGGTGGCTCTGATTTATGCAAGCTAGATGCATTAATTAAACAAGGATTGATTCTGTGCGGACAGTCCTTAGCAGTAAGAATTCCGAAGCTTGTGAGTGTTTATCTGCTTTTGATTCCTAAATGTTCATCGCATCAGAGCACGCTGACAAGATTGACAGCTGTAATGACTCACCCATGGGGCTATCCTTGAAGATAACTTGGGAGCATCAGCTGGTTAAAAATTCAGGAGAAGCCAGGCTGCCAAATGTCACAGGTTATGTGGATCGCATCTCAACGGTATTGAAACAGGTGCCTTTAACCGTGTAATGACTTAGGAACACAAGAAACTGCCTTATACGAAGTCGTTCCATTAGTCCATCTGGTTCAAGCAGGAGTCTTTCCCAGCCTTTGTCAGGAGATACTAGGAATTGAACATAGGACCTTCCATGAAGTTCTGCATGGCAATAAAATGCTCAACCACTCAGCTACTACACTGCTTGGCCAAGACCCCAGGGTATTTGAAGGGCTACCTGCTCCAAATTGAAGCTTCCTCAGATCATCTAGTGAGGCTTAGGTTCCCCTGTCTGTTCAGGTCAGGCAAATGGTGCCCCTTTTGCAGAATACCCTCCTTATTTCCACACCTCTGGTACCTAACCGTGCAACTTTTCAGCAGTGGGGAAATTATATTTTTTTTATTAACCCAAGCACTTTAACACAGGATCTTGAGCTTTATCTGCTGCTGTTTTCAATGTTGTTTTGTTTTAGTTCTAATTTGTGAATTGTGTTAGTTTTGCATGGTGGTTTCTTGCTACTTGATGTTTGTTTGTTTGTTTGTTTGTTTGTTTGTTTGTTTTAACCGAAGAGGGCGAACAATCTGAAATGTAATTTGCACAATGCAGGGGTGCTGGACATGGGGGAAACAGCTGATATGGATCAAGGAAGTCAGCTGTTGCTGAATAGGATTGCAATCTCCACCACCTTAAGGACTGTGTTCATATATTGAGAGGCCTTCTGGAAGTTGCCGGGAGCGCCTTTTTCCATCTTCTTTCAGTATGGTAGCTGTGATCGAATCTAGGAAGAGCAGACCTAGTCAGTTTTGTATGTAACAATTACATCAAGACTAGATGAAATGTGTGCTCCTTAGGGCTGCATTTGAAGATGACTCAGAAACTTCAGCTGGTACAGAATGATATTTTTTGAGTCTTTGTTGGGGATAGATGGTTAGATCATATCCCATTGTACTTTTTGCCATTGTGTTTCTGGGTCCAATTCAAGGTGCCTGTTTTGACCTTTCAATGTAGCCCAGGTTCTCTGAAGGACTACCTGCACCGATATGAAGCTACCTTCAGAGATAGGACCTCCCCTATCTTGTCCATTCTGAAGGCTATACAGACTTTTCTGCTTTCCCTGGCTTTTATTTGAAGGCTAATTACTTCACCACTAGAGTTTTTAATGGCATTTTAAAATGTATTATGCTCAATTTGGTTTCCTTTCATTTTCGTATTCCATTTTCTTATTCTGGCAGTACACCACCTTGATATCTTTTTTATGAAGGTCCTTACCAAAATATTTTAAATAGATTTGTTTCGGCTTGTAAGTGACCTTGAACATTTGTAGAGAGGTGGGGGTAGATATTAAGTGCGTTCGGTTTTCTCCTCCCCTCATCTTGCCCCTGAGACAGCAGGGATATTGAACACATTTGGGGCGCATGCTGCCTTTCCTTGTGTGCTTTAAGCATAGGTCAAAAGCTCAGTTTTGCTGTTACCTTGACTCTCTTTCATGCAACTGAGCTTCACCAATGGCTGGGGAGGAAAGCTAGTGGCAGCCTTCCCTATTATACTTATCCCCCTGGATAGAGAGAGGCACGTCTGATCTCAGGGGTTCTTGATGTTCCAGCCGCAGGAAATTCATTCCCAATTTCCTTTTGCAAATACAGAGAGTTAAACATGGGGGGCTTCAGCTGCTGTCTCCTCTCTTCCCAATTACTGAGCTGTCAGTCCATCTCGGTGTGCGGAGTTGCTTAGAGATCTGAGCCTGGCTGGGCTGGGATGTAGAGGCAGCATTTGATTGGCAGTGAAGACACTGTCTGTGACAAATCCTCTTTAGCATGTGCATTGGCCAGAGTAGTGACTGCTAGCCTGGGACTGAGGGAGCCCTGTTTGCTTGCTTGTCACCCTTGCGCCACAAAAGTGAGTGGCAGCCTGTGACAAAGACTGGAAAACAGCTTCTTCACTCTGTAGGGGTCAAGACTCTGATTGGCACAAAGGAAGTCAAAGAAGCAAGTGGGTTGCAGCATGCAGGGAGTTCCGAGGGAAGTGGAGACTTGGACAGTTTACTCCGTTTTGGGAGGGGAGTTGGCGCGGCAGACTCAGTACTGCTTTTGTCTCCTACAAGAAATGGATATTGGAGAGGTCAGTGGCTGCATTGAACTCCCTTCCCTAAACTACATGCTGGGGAAACCCGGCCAGATGGGTGGGGTATAAATAAATTATTATTATTATTATTATTTTATTTTATTTTAAGGGTGCTTTATACATTCACAGAATCAAAAGATCTACTGCTGTTGTCTCACATCTAGCTCTTCTTCAACAGGGTGAGGTTTGAGAAGCAAAAGCCTCTTAGCTCTTCCCTGCTATTGTAGCGGAAGAGAACCCTTTTCTCTGCTGTTTCCTTCCAACCAAGTTCTCAGTGGAAACCATCACGGGGCAAGGACATCAGTGGCAAATCACATGCTTAAGTTCCAGGTTCAGTCCCCAACATCTCTGTGCTCCTGGCATCTTATATTCTTAATGGTAACCATATGGCGGAGCCAGTAGACTTTTTGGGTCTTCCCCACACATGTCCCCACATCATCACACCGGCTTTGCCTTAATGCTTGCACCCTAATCTATGCATTCACTGCTGTCCTGCACCAATCTAGACAGGATTCAAGCCCAATGCCAGGTTGAATTCTGCAGCGTTGCTCATGGAAATTAAGGTGGAAATGCATTCAGGTTGTAGAATGCATGTGGAAGATTGGAGGTTCCTTGTTTGGAATCTAAGGGACGGATGAGAAGTGTTGTCTGTGAGAGGTGGGTTTGCTGTCTGCTGGGAAGATGAATAGTGAGGGGAACTGCATGATCCTGGGATTCAGAAGAACCATGCCCAACTCCATTGCATAGTCTTCTCTAGCAGAGCCATTTTGATTCCATAACATAAAATGGGGGTCAGAGACTTGTCTCCTGGGTTTCTGCACTGCTGTAGTTGTGTAGTGCGTGACAGAGACGTTCAGCCAGCATTGGCTTCTTCCTTCTGGGCTACGGCTGTAGGCCTGTGCTTTGGAAGTGCTGTCTGGTCCCTTGCCTCCTTCCCTTGCAAAGCGTCTGCTCTTGTATTTAATTACGTTAGCATGTAGTTATTGTTCCTAGGTAATTGTTTCCAGGCTGCCTTGGGACGAGAGGATGAGCTGAGCGATTAAAGCACAGGTGCCTGCGAACAGGAGGGAGAGAGCACAGATTTTGGTGCCTCTGAGGAGGAGCACGGTAGCCTAGTTCTCAACATCTCAGCCTAGACACACACTCAATGTCTCCGTCCTCAAGCCCTTTACTGTGTGTGTGTGTGTGTGTGTGTGCGCTCTCTCTCTCTCTCTCTCTCTCTCTCTCTCTCTCTCTCTTGTTCACAGCTTGAATGGCACTCAGAATCCCAAATTGCCTCATCCAATAATGCCCCTTTTTAGCCACTCACAGGTCCGGCCTCTTGGTCCCTAACCATAGCTTACCTGCTGGACTGGGCATGTCTGGCTTTGCATGTGTCAACAGATGTTTTCCATCCTGGGGCTTCCATGCCCCAACCCATAAAGGAAGCTGCAATCACAGGGAGGAGTGATGTGTTCAGTTCCTTCCCCAATAAGCCTCTGATGGAGAATTGCTTGCTTTGCTCATTTGCATGTCTGTGAAAATGAACACCTTGCTCAATGGTGCTTTATTGCCAAGACCCTTCTGCCAGTGTTAGAAACCAGATATGTAAGCTAATTGCCAAATGGCTCCTTAAACCTAGGTTAGGGAATGTCTAGGCATCTCCAGCACCAAGGGTCTTCTGGTGGTTTCCTCACTATGAGAAGCGAAGTTACAGGGAACCAAGCAGAGGGCCTTCTTGATAGTGGTGCCCGCCCTGTGGAATGCCCTCCCACCAGATGTCAAAGAAATAAACAACTATTTGATGAATTATTGTATTTTAATATTTTGCAGGAAGTCGCCCAGAGTGGCTGGGAAAACCCAGCCAGATGGGTGGAATAACAACAACAACAACCAAAATTGTTGTTGTTGTTCATTTCATTTGTATACAGCTTTATATTTTAAAGAAAAAATATCAAAGCGGTTTTAAACTCATTAAAACATCAAACCAAACAGTCTAGAATAATGCTAATTCAAGCTTCAAGGAAAATATTTCAGATCCTTTTCTAAGCGACATTTTGCTTTCCTCATATTTATTTACCTACTTAATTTATATAGGTGCTCCATAACAGAAGAACTCTAGGAAACCAGTGTAGTGTGGTGGGGTGAGTGTGTTGGACCAGGACCTGGGAGATCAGGGTTCAAATCTCCACTCAGTCATGAAGCTCACTGGGTGACCTTGGGCCAGTCATAGCCTCTTAACCCACCTCACAGCGTCATCGTAGGGATTAATTGAGAAGAGGGCTGTACTCCTTGGAGAAAAAGGTGGGATATAAATGCAGTGAATTAGGTCTTCTGCTTCCCTCCTTAAGAAAGCTGGAGGGGCCAACCAGATGGAGATGTCAGTCACTAACCTGGCATCCAGAGATCTCCACTTGGTCACAGTTGTACCCATGCCAGTCGCAAAATGTGCCTGGCACCTGGTTAATTTCTAACACTGCCTTCTACCTATGCAAGCTGGGGTCTTTCTATGAGAGGGAGCTGGGATTACTTTGCATGAACAAGGTACTTTGGAAGGGTCATTTTTACATACCTGCCAACTTGGCCTCTTTGGGTCATTGCCTTCAATAGTAATAATAATAATAATAATAATGTTTATCTTCCTTCTGCTGGTATTCCTCCTCTCAAGGTTCACTTATCTTGTTAATCTTTACAATACAGTGGTACCCCGGGTTAAGTACTTAATTCATTCCGGAGGTCCGTTCTTAACCTGAAACTGTTCTTAACCTGAAGCACCACTTTAGCTAATGGGGCCTCCTGCTGCCGCCGCACCTCCAGAGCACGATTTCTGTTCTCATCCTGAAGCAAAGTACTTAACCTGAAGCACTATTTCTGGGTTAGCGGAGTCTGTAACCTGAAACGTATGTAACCTGAAGCGTATGTAACCGAGGTACCACTGTACCACTAAGCATGTGTTCTTGTGCATTGAGCCTTCTAGTGTTATTTAACAACTAAGCTTCTCAAGGTCTGGAATTGCTCCCATCAAGTCGGAGAGCCCCAGTCCAAGCTAAGCTTTGCAAGACACCAGCTGCAGGTCAACATTTGCAATTGTAGGAGAATTGCAAGAAGGCCCTATAAAGTAACTTTAGTGTGACATACATGATGCAGGTGGATTAGTCACTACACTGAACACACTTTACTTCCTTAAAGACCTCAGAACAGCTTACACACAGTTCTCAGGCAGCTTATTATACAGTCAGACTGCTTAGCTTCAGCAGCAAGAATTGCACCGCATTGCTTCAGGCAATTTCCTGGTGTTATCTGAGTGAATGCAAACATCAAGATACTGAGCCCAGTTTTATTCTGATTGCTTTTGAAACGGGCCGGGTGGGGGGGTGATGAAAGTGGCAAGGCATGGTCAAGGCCATGAGCCCAGATTGGGGCTCGTGGAGATTTTTTCCCCCAGATTCTAGTAGATTACTGCAACCCTAGGATCACTAGAAACAGGAACAGCTCTCTTCTTTGAACAGTTGTTAGGGATGCTTGAACAATTCCGTCTCTTCCAATTCTGATATGAGCTGACCTAATAGCTGGGGTAGCTCAGATGGCAGAGCATGAGACTCTTAATTTGTCTCTCTCTTGGACTAGCATATGGGTGGGAACTTATTATTATTATTATTATTATTATTATTATTATTATTATTATTATATTTTATTTATACCCCGCCCTCCCCAGCCAAGACCGGGCTCAGGGCGGCTAACACAGGTATAAAAACAATTGATTGAAATACAACTTAAAAACAAGATTAAAATACAACATTAAAATGTAGCCTCATTTCAGTAGGAACTCAAATCAACTTAAATATCCTCACTTATCCAGATGTTGTAAAACAGTTCTTAAAAGTTTTAAACCAATGAAAATCCTTTAAATAAATGTGGTGAGAGAAATTTATTCAGTAATGCATATATGTATTTAAACACATAATGCAGTGTGTGTGTGTGTGTGTGTGTGTGTGTGTGTGTGTTTTAAAAATGCAGTTTAATGCAGAGAGGTGTTCGGAATGGGCTTGCAAAACTGAAAATGAGCAAATTGCCCACCCTTAGTAGTCTTCCTAGAGCTGGCCTTGGCAAGTGTCCCTTTACAAGTTCATCTGGGGCTATATCATGAGGGGAACAACAGTAACTAGGTAAGAGTGGAGCTTTTTAGACAATCTCAACTTTGAGCTGCAAGGGCCAGCAAACATTCTAGATGACATATATCACCCAGCCCGCCCTGTTTTTTGTTGTGTTTTTTACGGCTCTAAAGTCACTCTTTTGGATTCATAAGCTTGGGTGACATGTCAGCCATCAAAGTATGGAAATGTGGTGTTTTTCGGTAGCTGTTCCGCTATGGATTTACAGCAGCCGTTGGGTGTGGAGCAAAAAAGCACTTTATTTGCTGGGTGAGTTGTGGCTTGTGGGTGGCTTAGAAGCCTGGCAGCTTGTTATTCTGAGAGAAACAGGGTTGCAAGTACTTCTCGCAAGCAGCTTCCCAGGCCATGACATTTAGTCTGCATTAAGTGGGCCCTGCTTGTCACATATATATACATGGCTCTGGCTGTCCCTCCAAGGGTCAGGGAGGGGTGTTGAAGTGGTTTGAGTTGTGCATTTTTGTAAGGCCACTTTTGCATTAATTTAACTTCAAGAGGGCCATACTGCTCACATTAACGGCGGGAAAGTATTTTTGCTGCATGCTTAATCCAGTGTTTTCTTTTTAACCTATGATCTGCTCACCTCGTCCCTTTCTCTAGGCCCCTCCAGGCTGGTTGTGGGGCATATTCAGCACAATGTTCTTGACATGATAGTAGTGTATTAGTGGTGGTTTTATTCTGCCTTTTCGGCTGTTCTGTGGTGCTTCCCCTGTTCAACCGCATTATTGCTGTCTGGAGGAGCTATAGTGCAATCAGAGCAGAACACACACACACGTATGAAAATTACAGGAGTTCAGCAGGAAATCATAGGATATGTACTGTTTGGAAATGAAGCAGTATGACCACTGCAAAACTCTTGCAGGTTCAAATAGCACCAAGTGCAGGATTGCACAACTACTGCAGTAGCATGGTGAGCATAAATTGCCATGAATATGCAATAGAAAGGTAATATGGAGAGGTCCTCTCTCAAGCACATACGTGTCCTTTCTTTGCTCAGCACTGCCCAGGGCTTCCTGTATCACTCTTTTCTCACTGAAACCTTTAGCAAGCCTGTCAGGTGGTGAGGTGTTTGCTCACGAGTAACCAGGCAGGACTCCGACCTGTCTTTTGCAGGTTTTTATTTGTGCAAACTATTTACAGTGCAGAACCACAAAGTCCATGTTCATCTTAGTCACTTGCAGATTCCGGGAGTGGCCCCTTCGGGTTTCTCCCCCAGCATAAGAACTTCGACACCCCAAATCTCCTCCTCCCCTCCTTACGTTTCACCTCCCTGCGTAAACTGGGCGACGGAAATGGCGTGTCTGTCTCCTGGCCAGCCGGGCTAGATGAGGCGCTTGGGCTCTCAGTAGCATCTTCAAGCCCTCCCTTCGCCTGGCTACCCACTTCCTCCTCCGCTCCACTGGAGGCGATGGCAGTCCTCTGACAATGCCTCCCATCTCCCCATTGCAAATCTCTCTGCATCCTCATGTATATCATGTTGTTTTGCTCTGGTTTTCCCATCCCATGGTGTTGTCCCGCCCCCCCTTCCTGTGGTCACAGCACACAAGGCTTTCACTCTCCCAGCAATTCATGCATCAAGGAAATCTCAGAAGGAGGCAGAGGAAAACAAGCCAGAGCAATGACTTCCACTCCACCTTTGCACCTCTGAAACCAGGAGGAGGACCGCCCACAGTACCCCAATCCCAGCTGTTGAAAAGCACTTGGGGCTACATAGGTGCTCACAAAGAG
Organism: Podarcis raffonei; assembly: GCF_027172205.1. Classification (NCBI taxonomy): domain Eukaryota; kingdom Metazoa; phylum Chordata; class Lepidosauria; order Squamata; family Lacertidae; genus Podarcis; species Podarcis raffonei. The sequence continues at coordinate 27,869,394 of NC_070603.1, read as the reverse complement.
GAGAAAATGGGCCATGTAACAGCCGGGGGAGAGGTTGGGATTTCCCCCCGGGCCACAAGTAGTCAGGACAATGGTGCAATTGGCTTATGGGCATAATACTGCATTGGCTTGAGCAGTGGGGTATCAGAGATGTCCCAAGCATTATGCAGAATGAGGTAGTACACTGAGGTGGCAGAGTGGTGTGTGTGTGTGTGTGTGTGCGCGCGCTCTCTCTCTCTCTCTCTCTCCCGATGTTCCCATCATCCCTGGGCATTTGCAGATTTTGGCTGGGACTGATGGGAGTTGGAGTACAACAGCATCTGGGGAGTCGCAGGCTTCTCCATCCTTGTGTCAGAATGCTAGACTCTACTATTGTTTTTGTCCCCCCCCCCCAATGTTTACACCAGCCCAGTGGTACCTCTGGTTACGTACTTAATTCGTTCTGGAGGTCCATTCTTAACCTGAAACTGTTCTTAACCTGAAGCACCACTTTAGCTAATGCGGCCTCCCGCTGCCGCTGTGTGATTTCTGTTCCCATCCTGAAGCAAAGTTCTTAACCCGAGGTACTATTTCTGGGTTAGCGGAGTCTGTAACCTGAAGCGTATGTAACCTGAAGCGTATGTAACCTGAGGTACCACTGTACAGGGAGGTTTGTTTGTTTTAACATCAGCAGCAGCAGCAACAACATTCAGTATTCATTCAAAATTATCACACCCCTGTGGTCCACAATTCTGCTGCCGTTGTCTACCTCTTCATTCTGCATAATGTGTCAAACAGCTCTTGGACAGCAAGTGGGTCTGGTGGAGTGAATCATCATCATCTCTGCCCTCTCTCCCTGAGTCCTCATGAATCATGAGATGAACAGCAGGAGGGGAATTTGAACCAGTGACCTTGAAGACAAAGGTTTCCTAATTCATCGCCAGCAGAATAATTGTGAAGTTCAAATGTTGGAGGCATGCTTCCCACCTCCCGAAATCAAGGTCGCTGTGCCACCTGGCTGTGTTCTGGTGTTCGGCTTTGAATGTCAATATCCTGGCTAGTGTTTAGCCTGGGAAACGTGCATACATTTGATTTCCTGACACCTGTACTATTCATTCTCTGTGGGTTGGGGAGGGGGGGGGAATTAAAACACTCAGCATAGTCATTTATTTTATTTTTTTAAAATCCCTGGCACCTACCAAATCAATTGCCTCTTACTACCTCTCAGGGGCAGCCCATCCCATTTCACCACCTGAGATGAAACAGGAAGGTGCTAGCCTGCCAGTGAAGCCTCCCTTATTTGGGCTGTGCAGCAGTGCCTGCAAAATAGCAGTGGTAGGTTCCCACGAAGCCACTTCTTCTCCACGAGCAGCAGAGGCGGGCAAGGTACCTGCAGGGGCAACTCTCTCTTGGGGTTCTCAGGCCTCTTCACAGGCCAAACTGATGGACCGGGTGTTCTTAGAGAGCCACAGTTTGCCCAGCTTTCTGTGCTGTAGAGCTACTATGTTGGGTGTGCAGTAGAGGGAGATTTAACAGTAGAGGGAACATTTCTGGCTGTTTACCAGCTTTGGAGAGTGCTAATTGGGCCACAAGGGCTCTGATGTCCTCCTAACATAGACACCCCCTCAGGCTGTGAAATGAACTCAGGTGGCTGTTCGTTAGCTTGAGCAAGGGCTACCAGAACGCTAGCACTGCTGGAGATTGAGGAGGAGCGGAGCTGCCCATCTGGGTGACTTATCCAGGCAGGCAGTTCAAAGTATGCCCCTGCTGCACTTTAACCTTTGTGTAGGGCATGGGGAGGGAATAGCCTTGCAATTCCTGTTTCAAAGGCAGCTTTACAAAATACAATCCATACATAGATGGGGGGGGGGGGATAGCCTGGATGCATGTGGAAGGGAGAGTTGTGTAGTTGCCCCCTCCCCTTAAAAAAAAAGTTCCCTGTCCACTTGAGTTTCTAAAAGGCAAAGTGCGCAGCCTGAGAAACTTGCATGAGAATTGAAACAATTGTTTTTCAAAGGAGAACTAGATGTGAAGTGCACTGCTATCACTTGCATAAATAAAGAGCACGTGCAAGGGACATGCACACTCACGCACGTGCACACACACAAAATTCTGATCAGGGTTACAGCAAGGTCATGGGTACCTCAGTTACGGCCATGGTTGGAAGAGGAGGAGGATGGAGATGAAGTGAAAGTAGGGCTTGAAGACTGGAACCCACGGATGTAGGATGTAGTTCTTCCATTGCAACTCCAGATGTCAGAGAAGGAGAGGCAGAGCCTCATTACAGTAGGGTAGGACTTTGACCAACTAGTGGAGGGAAGGACTGAGCAAGCAGAAGGTGCTGGAACTGGAGTGAGAGGGGCAGGATGCAGTGTTGCCGAGAACCAGGTGCCACCTTCGTAGGTGGGACCAGATGTGCCAGGCACGGTGCAGCACACATATGCACGCATGGCAATCTCCTAAGGTGAAGCAGTCTTGCAACTGAGACTAGGAGGTAAAATACTCCCTCTTCTTGCTCTTTTAGAGAACTTCACAAAAGAGTGGGGGGTGGGTCTTCTGCTGCTGATAACAGTGCTAACAGCACTGAGATGGGATATAAAGCTCTCTGCCTGCTCCTTAAGAGTAAAAAAGGTAGCATTTCTCCCCACCCATGCTTCATGTGTGGTAAATGTATGTGTTTGTGGTCTGTGTGGATATACGTGTGTGTGGAAAAATGCCACTCCCATTGCTGGCATGTGGTGGCTGACAGTGAAGCTCTTGATTCAATAAAGGTTAGCTACACCTGGATTAAGTGAAGCAACATCTTGGCTGCAGGCTTGCCAGGGGCAAGATGGGGTGGATGAGAAGAGAGGTCAACCTGCTGGCTCTTCACTTATTGGAGGAGCTGCCAGAGAATACAGGACATGGGGCAGAGTTCAGCTAAGTTGTTGCATGCACAGAATGAGGCCTTCTTGGGCAATGGGGCTTCCCCCACCCCTATATGCTTCCCATGGCCCCTAAAACTGCTCTTGATGGTTGAGGGGAAACCCCGAACAGGTCTAGGGGAGCATGGGGGAGGAGAAAAGGGGAAGTCACATTTGACAGTAGGTATTATTCTGTGCACACATAACCCACTTAGTGTTATGTTGAATTCTACCCACTGTGGGTGGGCCAAGTGGGTGATGCAGATGGTATAGAGACCCGAAAGGCCTGTGGTGGTGGTGGTGGTGGTTTAGTCGTTTAGTTGTGTCCGACACTTCATGGCCCCATGGACCAGAGCACGCCAGGCACTCCTGTCTTCTACTGCCTCCCGCACTTTGGTCAAACTCATGCTGATAGTTTCGAGAACACTGTCCAACCATCTCGTCGTCCCCTTCTCCTTGTGCCCTCAATTTTCCCCAACATCAGGGTCTTTTCAAGGGAGTTTTCTCTTCTCACGAAGAGAAGTGGTAGTTTTAGCTATTTTGTCCTGTATCTGGACATCTGATGGGAAGCGGGGCTTGGTGCGAAAAGCATATCTTGCCCATAGAGTTTGGCCCAGGGGTTTGTGCAAGGCACACCAAAAGTTGCTGCATGCGGTACAGCTGCCACACGGAAGCTGCGCTGTTACAGCACTCCATGTGACAGCTGTCACCGTGCGCTAAGCCATTCATGTGAAGTAGCTCGCCACACCATTTGCCTGCTTTTCCTCCGCAGCATCGCAGGCTTCTTCTTTGCTCCATTTTGGGTGGCGTCTGTCGAAATGGGAAGTTCTTTCATACAAAGAGATCAATCCGTGGCGGCAGCTGCCAGGTAGAAGTACTTAGAGTTGCAGTGCGTAGCTGAAGTAATAGGTTCAGCCAGCTCCGAGGGCCAGGTTAGTAGGAGAGATTCAGGCAAGCGCTCATTTCTGATCTGCCCTCTTTTGCTTCCATCTCCCATGTCCATCTTAATGTCTTCTGCCATGGCACCTAGGCCATCTACCTGCCACCTACTTGCTCTCTCATTGTCAAGACACTTCCCTCATGCCCACTTCTTTAACAAATCATTTCATGGATCCTTTTAACCCATGCCTAACCAGCTGGCATCCATGCTCTCGCGCTCTCCCTCTCTCTCTCGCGCGCGCACACTCGCATACCAGTTTATTTCCTTGACCCTACTTCGCTGCTTTGTCCGCCTGCAATGTATTAATGAGCCTTCCAGCCAGGAACTCTATTGTTTGTGCATTCCGTACAGCATCTCGAGCTCTGCAAATGTTCACTCATAACAGTGGGTTGGGGGCACACTAGAGTGACTGATGGTCAGGACTGGGATGTCTTGCTAACTCATTTGGGAAAACTTGCGCTGTGCCTCTTGCTTTAAATTCAACACACACACCCATTTTTCTCTGTGATAAAATGGGGCACACACACATGCTCACACTTAAAAAAAGAACCTTAAAGAAAATTTGACTCTAAATAAAACCTTTCCCTGAAGCTGATCACCGGCTCTGGCTCTGTATGAAAAGCTCTTTCCCCAACGCCAACCGCTGCATCTGTGAGCCGCCCCACGCTTCTCCCTTTAATGTTCTCACTTTTAACAAATGCATAAAAATTAAACAACTTACTCCCCTCCGGCTTCTATTCCTGCTTTAGCAAATATTTACTGAGGTTAGATTTTGCCTGTGGCGTTTGTGTGAGTGAGGGAGATTAGAGCGGTGGAAAAGGAGTGCTCTCTTTTCCCCCCACTTTCGCAATTTTTCCACTTTCCAACAAAGGAGCTGAGGGAAGGAACCCCCTTTGAAACGCTGAACCCCTCAGAAGCCTTTGTGTCCCTGCCAAGGCCAGCCTCTCCCACCACAGATGCGTGGCTGCACTTCAGCTTGAGTGCCTGGAATACCCTGTCCGCACAGGGGCAGGCCATACATTAGGCACAAATGCAATAACAAAGCATGTACAGTATTTTTTAAATGAAAGGCAGCCTTGCCCAGAGAGAGGCAGGGAAGAGGGGGATGTGAAGGAAAGGGACTCCTTAACTCTTTCCCCATTTCCACGCAAAATCTCTCCTCTGCGTGCTTTCCTCCATGCAGAGTTCCATATCTTTGTTTACAATGCTAAACAGGGGTGTGTCAAAACACCCAACCCTGTTGCACCATCCTGTTCATGGGCTGCATGGTTGGCTTCCCCTTATAATGATTTTTTGAGGGGTGGGGGAGTGGGATGTCTGGACAGGGACAAAGTACATGTCCCACTTCTGGTGGCAATTGTCCTTCTGTGTTACCATTTCAGAGGAACCTAGGAAATTGCCTCATACCACGACAGACCAATAGTCCATTTAGCTCAGTATTGCCAACACTGACTGCAGCAGCTGTCCTGGTTTTCAGACTGGGAGTCTTTTCCAGCTGTATCTGAATACACCATGGATTGAATCTGCATGCAAAGCAGATGCTCTACCACTGAGGTGTTCCCTTCCCCTTCCCCAATATTGTTACTTAGCTGATTCTCAGGGTCTCACTGATTATGTGAGTTTGTTATGAAACACCATCGGAATGTATGGGGGGGGTTGTGGGGTGTGTGTGTGTGTGTGTGTGTGTGATTTGGCTTGGTGGTGATACCATGCAGGAAGTGCAGTCGGGCTACATGTTTCTTATCATTTATTAAATTTTTATACTGTATTTATGGCTGAAGTCAAATAAGCACAACTCTCTACAATGAGTTATCCCGTGCCTTGTTTTATTTCCTTTACTTAGAAGTTTGGGTGCTTGCTCTAAGTTGCTTACAATAAATCCATAAGAAAGAATCATACAAATACATTCATCTGTCAGAGAAGGGACTAGACCTAGCAGTCAAAAAACCCCAGTGGGAAATGGGTGCCATTTGTGTAATTTCTGGTGGGGCTTAGGGGACTTCCAGTCTCATTCACTTCCCAGCAGAGAAACATGCTTTGCTGAGGCCCCTGGACCACCTATCGCCATTGTCTGCTTCCTTCCCTTAACTCGATTAAAGTAACTGAGCCTTTGAGGCAAGGGGCTTGGAGCAGCAGTAACTGGTGTCATCACCCATGACCTCAGTACCCCAAGTTATAATCAGAAGAGCTTGAAGTGCTGGCTGCTTCATCCAGGCAAGAGCTTTCAGTGCCTTCTCTCATTTGCTCCCTGTCAGAGGATGTGCCCTTACCTACATCCTTGGATGCCACCTTCCCAACCTCACAGAAAGCAATGGGTGCAAAAACAGACAAAGGCTCTTTAAAAAAATACAACTAGGTCTTCCAGATAGGCAGGGCCAACTAGAGTGCATGCCTTATCAGCCTACAGAAGGCTTCAGCTTTCTGCTGAGACAACATACTTTGGTAGCTGCAATAGGAAGGAGAGCTCCAGCCTGCTGGTGCACTGGGAGCTGTCCATGGTTCTGACTTCCCTGATTAGCCAAGTCCAGAAGAAACTCTGCCTGACTGTGTCTACTTTCACTGTGAGGCTCAGTAGCCATTGGATGGGATTCCTGCATATTTATGATATATAGAAAGGTGCCCTCTTAAATATCCCACACAATGTAAGGCTTTAAGAGTTAAAACTGGGAACATTACAAATGTGTAGCTAGTTTGTATGATTCTATGTGAAAGCTGATAGAGAATGGAGAGTAGAGCATCAGAGAAGATATAGGCTGCCATGAAATGCCATGTCTATCTAGCTCAGCATTGTCTATGTACTCTATACAGATAGAAGCTTAGGCAGAGTTCTCTCTCAGCCTTACCTGGAGATGCTCCAACACTAAGCCATGACCCTTCAAAACTCAGTCTCTTGGCCATTACACTCTGGTGGCTGTGATGCGGTGATGGACTGTCAGACCAGCCTCTGCAGTGACTACATGACAGTGGCTCCTGTAATATGGCTCCCTGGTCCCAGAAGTATTTAAAGAAGTGTACTATCTTCAAATTGAGAGTTGGGAACCTTATCTATAAGGCAGAATGGCAAAGTGTACCCTGATGATCCATGTGGTGCACTAGGGAGCAACCGAACATAGGAGATGCCGTTTTGAATGTTATTGGGGAATCAAAATTTAAGTAAAAGTTTGGAGGTACCTTTTTGCAAATGCCCTCATTTGGATATGAGGTTCCTTCAGGAAGCACGGTAATGAGGTTCCTCTAGGAAGCACATTAACAAGCTCCTCCACAATTCACATCAGCTGCACAGGATTCCTTCATAGTCTGGGAAAGGCAATTTGTATTTGGTTCCTCGGGGCAAGGACCTGCTTTTGGTTTTGGTTTTCTGTTGTTGCTCTTGCTGCTCTTTAAATTGGCCTTGTACATTAGCAGAGCTGTATTTAATGATACATTTAAATATTGTAGATGGTGGTGACTTGTAATGTGTATTTGAACTTCAGGATGTGGTGTATGCATGTGAGCTGCACATGAACTTTTTACAGGACGAAGCCAGTTTCTGAACTTGAATGGCATGTTTGGGCAACCGTGCCTCAATTCTTAGACCAGCCTACCAGAGAGACTGTAGTTGCCCCTTCTTTTAATGTTGTATTTTAATCCTGTTTTTTAAGTTGTATTTCAATCAATTGTTTTATATCTAGTGTTAGCCGCCCTAAGCCTGGTCTTGGCTGGGGAGGGCGGGGTATAAATAAAATTTATTATTTATTAATTAATTATTATTCTCAAAATGGTGGAGCCACCCCACCATTGAAGGGAGTTTTCCATGGTAACAAGGAAACCATGGCCTGCAACTCCTCTCTGCAAACAAGAACGATGGGATGCAATTTTGATATTGCTTCTACCCATTCACATAAGTGCATGCATACAATGGTATTATCTTGCACAGTGTGGAGTGTTGCACACCAACTGCATATTCACTATCAAACACACACTCACCTGCGTAGCCTCTTCTGTTTACGAATGGTCATGCAAAACCAACCCTCCTGTGCATGCTGTTTTGCATCTTTCACGCACACAATCTCTGCCATTTAATCAGCACAACTACCTTCCCAACAGCTGATGAAACATTCATGTCTCCTAACCACATGCTGACATTTTACAAGCAGAAAATGTAGCGTACACAATACAAAGCTGCTCCAGCCCCAGAGTGAAGACAAGGCACAGCACGATCCCATCCTTGGCTTTTGTGTCCCGGCTTTGTCTCCTCACCTGGCTTTTCCTCTTGCAGAGCCTGAGCATCCGCTTGTTAAAGAGGAACCGCGGCCTGGTGTGCCTTTGTATTGGAGCACTGATCGGCGTGCCATGGAACAGAGGGCTAGTTAGACAGCAGAAGGGGGCGGCAGCCAACAGTGACTGTTTGGTGCTTCAGGTCTTTAACCCTGAAGCTTGTGAGATGTAGAATGAGGTCTGGAACATCTGGGGTTTTAGAAAGTCCAGGATTCACAGCTCACCTTCAGTCAAAGTCCTAGTTTGCTTCCTTTTATCCTTCCTTTTCGCCTCGTTATATTTTTCTCTTTTTTTCGCAGCTGTGTTGACTTCCAAAGTCATCCATTGTTATCCACAGTATTCTTTGACAGTGTGTTCCAAAATACAAAACTCTATTATTGATCAGAAGTTGCCCATAGCCAAGAGTGGGGCCAGTTCAGACACTTGAACATGGGGAAATCGTTCCCTCTCTCACTACATGCCAGAGATGCCGCTGAAGATTTCCTGATTAGTCTGGTCTTACTTGTTTTGCCACTTTTAGTCATTTGGACCCAAACTGATTCTTTTGGTATGCATGTGCACACAATACTATATTTGTGCAAAGGAGGAAGTGGGAACCCCCTTTTTTGAATGGGTATGTGCATATGGGGATAAGAAATGAGCCTTGGGGTAGAAAGTAGGACCTTGTGCTTATGTGCCTTCATATGCATATTTGTTTTAAACATTTCTATTCTGCATGTCTGTCTGAAATGGGAAACTTGGCAGCTTACATTGTGTCCAAACTCATGATCGCCAGCATCTGGTATTCAGTGGCATGCCACCTTCGATGCTGGAGATATGGTAACCATCACAACTAGTAGCAATTAATACCTTAATCCTTATCCTCTGCGAGTGCATTGGATAGATTTTAAAGTTACACAACGGGGCATGTTTATGCAGCCATGTGCTATCCACACTGATCCTCACCAGTACTGTTTCGGCAGTACAATCTGCCTCCCGGCCTCACATGTAGAATCATAGAATTGTAGAGTTGGAAGAAACCCTGAGGATCATTTATTCCAACCCCCTGCAATGCAGGAATATGTAGCTGTCCCATTCAAGGATCAAGCCTGCAACCTTGGCATGATGAGCACCATGCTTTAACCAGCTGAGCTATTCAGCTTGTCCACCTCCCCTCCCTGCAGCATTCTGTGATTCCTTCTCCAATGTTCAAAAAAGGACATGGCTTGGGCCTAGTTGATGAAAGCAGTGGGGAGGGTTTTTGGCAGCTTTGTGGGGGCCAGGGGTGTGTGTATAGCTGTAAAGCTGGGAGCCTGGCCAAAGGAGGTTGTGTCTGGGAAGCCGGGCTCACACTTGCTCCAGCCAAATGAGCTATATTTAGCAGAGGGAAAATCTTGCTTCATCAGGCGAGATGAACGGCAGGCCAAGGAAGCAAATTCTGCAAGGGCTTGACAGCAAAGGCAGGGCTTTTGTGTGGCTGTTTTGAATGGCTGCGATCAACCGATCAACTTCTCAGGTTAAAAAAAAAGTCTTTCAGAGAATAGGATTGCTTCAACCATCAGTGCTGCCATTTCTGACTGTTGAAAATCTGGATTTCCCTCCATCATTGTGGCTCAGGGCCAAGAGGGCAACAGGATTGTAGGTCTCAGAGTGATACTTGGTTGGAGGGTGGGGGGAACCTGTGAAGATTTAGGCAGCAAGGAATTTAAGCGGTTGGGATTATCCTGTAAAGTGATGGAATTTATGGTACGGAACACACACAGACCTCTTCGTTCGCTTTTCCTACCCCCTTCCCTGTCACAGAGTTTTTCACGTAATATACATAATGATTATATTAGCAACCCAATGCTTACTAGCCACCTGAAGTCACTCTGCTGATCTCCACTACTCTGACCAGGAGAGAAAGGAGGGCCAGAATAGAGAATTCACTTCATGCCACCAAATGTCCCGGGTATAAGGAGCCATTTGGCACCTGTCTTATATGTCTGAGTTTCTAACACTGTTTCCAGGAGCGCTTGCAGTCCTGGCAACTCGCTGTTTCTTCACACGCACAGACCACAGCTTGAAATATTTAATAACAACGCAAACCACCCAGAATCTGGGATCTGCATCTGAGGCCGTTGTCCGCTCTCTCTTGCTATCAGAAAGCAGGAAGGGGGCAAATAGGAAGTGGGATCCTGGTATACGTTACCCTGGGCTGCAGAAGCGATGATTAGGTTGTGGGAGAAACAGGGGAGGAAGAGGCAGCTTCACCCCTTTCTCCCTCCTGCCTTTTATCCATTTCAGATCATCCCCCTGCAAGCAGCTTTTAGCCTTGGGAGGCAAAGACATCACCTGGGTGTGTATGGGGGCGGGGGGGAAACAGGGAAGGATAAAGTGAGTACAGAGAAAGGGTTAAGAGCCCCTCTCTGCCTGCCACTGTGCTCTAAATTCCTCCCCACCCCTCCCAATGTTAGTGTGAAGTGTCCACCAGGTCTGCTAAGAGCTGCAAGCTTGAAATAGACCTGCCTGGTTGGTCCAAGAACATGTGAAGCCTCCTTCCTTCCCTCCCTCCCTCCCTTTGCTAGCCTATGCCCATGTTTCATCTAGATTAGCTGAAAGGCAGCGTCTGTTATACAAAGAGTGTGAAGTACATGCATATGTTTTTTTCCAGGACCACATGATATTTTGGCATCCATATACTGTACTCCTCTCTGCTCTGGTCTCCTCTGATGAATTTTAAGTACAGTGGTACCTTGGTTCCCGAATGGCTTGGCTCCGAAACAAATCGGCTCCTGAATGCTGCAAACCCGGAAGGAAGTGTTTCTGGTTTGCAAACGTTTTTCAGAAGCCGAATGTCTGACACGGCTTCTGCTTGAGTACAGGAAGTTCCTGCAGCCAATGCAAAGCTGCACCTTGTTTTTTGAACGGTTTTGGGAGTTGAATGGACTTCCGGAACGGATTAAGTTCGAGAACCAAGGTACCACTGTACCTATATTGAATCTGCATTTTATCCCATTGAACTATAAAAAAGAAGAAGTAAATAATAGCTTTAGGGGGATTTATACTGGGGAATGGCTTTAAGAAGCTTTCTGTTGTTACCGCTGTTCCAATCAAAATCAGAGGCCACAGGCAAGAAACAAAACAAAGTTTGGTATCTATTTGTTCCTCCCTGGTCAGGATCTGCCATGTCCACTTTTGGTGTGGTTCTGAGTGCCAAGTCACACCCACCGATGAGATAGGGCAAGTTGCCTGCCTTGAGTGGCAGAGCCAACAGAGAAGTCACACCTTTCAGCAGCACCTGTTTCTGGTGAGATCTCGCAAGGTTTCACTGAAATCTCATGAGATCTCATGGAGCGCACAAGATCTCACCAGAAGTTGACATTGCAGGTAGTGCTTTGCCAGCACCGCTGTGCAATTCAGGTGAGAGAGGCATGGTGGGGGCACAGCAATGGGGGGGGGGAGAAGGCATATTTGTTTCATCTCGAGCAGTGAAATGAGCCGTGCTGCCCCTACTGAGCGCCCTGAAAGATGTAGCACTTGAAACATAGGCAATTCATTCAGCCCTTTGAAAGAAGTGAAGACCTACAAGGTAAAGATTCCCCACCAAAACTCCCAAGCTGCAGCAGCGCCTGGCTGTTTCCCCCTCTGATTTGCTGAAGTTTTCGCTCTCATCACTCTAGTGCTGCAGGACACACCTCCCTTGCTGAAAGAATTCAGAAAGAAACTAACCCATTGCAGCACAACTCTCCCCCACTTCCATCGAGCTGTAGGGACGCAGGTGGCGCTGTGGTCTAAACCACTGAGCCTCTTGGGCTTGCCAATCACTAGGTCAGCAGTTTGAATCCCTGGGACTGAGTGAGCTGCTGTTGCTCTGTCCCAGCTCCTGCCAACCTAGCAGTTCGAAAGCATACCAGTGCAAGTAGATAAATTGGTATCACTGTGGTAGGAAGGTAAACAGTGTTTCTGTGCACTCTGGTTTCTGTCACAGTGTTCCGTTACGCCAGAAGCGGTTTAATCGTGCTGGCCACGTGACCTGGAAAGCTGTCTGCGGACAAATGCCGGCTCCCTTGGCCTGAAAGCAGAGATGAACACCACACCCCATAGTCAAATTCAACTGGACTTAACCATCCAGAGGTCCTTTACCTTCACCTTACCAGCAAATTGTCCCCCCTCTTTCTAACACTTGCTTAAGACAGAATATGATTGGGATATGGCTGGTGCTAGTGGTGGTAGCTTTCTGTTTCCCAAAAGGCATCTGGTTGGCCCCTGGGAGAACATGAGGACTAGATGGGTCACTGGCTAGCTCTAGTTCCTTTGTTCTTTATACAACAGTATTACCCCCCAAGGCTTTTTTTCAGCCAGAACTTGCCAGAACTCAGTTCTAGAAAAATAGCACTGATTAGCCCCCCTGCCCAAAGATCCATAGTTTTGGGAACCACATTTATTTTTAAGTCATGTTCATATTACACCCTCCCACTCCCATGTTTCCCGCTATTGATTCCCGTAGCATAAATGGGAAAGTTCCTCTAATATACTTCCGTAATTATGTGAATTATAATCTGCAAAGAACTCTGCAGTCGTCACTTTTTGCGGGGGTGGGGAAATTGCAGGAGGGGAGGGGTGATAAGCTGTGCACATACACACACAAAGCGTGCGAGGCAGTCCCAGCGTTCTCTTCCCAGGTCTTCACGCTCTTAACTTCAGGCTGGTCTTACTTTCAGCCTGGCAGTACAGTCCCGTAGCTACACAGATCCCAATGTGTGCCGCACAGGTCAGAGGTTCCTTCCGAATTGGCAGGACCTCATAGCAAGCAGTCTTTGAAGCTGGGCTGTAAAATTTTAGAAGCTCCGATATGCCCAACGGGTGTGAAACTGTCAGAAATTTGGGGGCTCAACACTCAAACACGTACGTCTCTCTCCCTCCCTCCCTCTCTCTCTACACAAACACACACACACACACACAGAGAGAGAGAGAGAGAGAGAGAGAGAGAGAGAGAGAGAGAGAGAGAGAGCCTGTTTACCCAGATGTACAACCTCTTCCCTTCAGGGCTGGAGAATTATGCCTCAAATATGTTGCACAAATGAATAATAAAAACAAAAGAAAATGACCCTCTTTATGGAAACTCATTTTATGAATAAAACAATTATTCTGGTAATTGAAAAAATGTGTCGTTAAATTAAATGCAGTGGTTCCTATTAAAATTTTAGTGGGTTTCTTTTCTTTCTTCCCCACCCACCCCTACTCTCTCTCCCCCCCCCTTCCCTCCCTTTCCCCTCCCTGCCGCTGCTGGCGGTGAAGGGTTGGCAATTAGAGCGGAGGGTTTCGTTTTTCTCTTTATTGTTTTTTAATCTCGCTTCGTGCCGTGCAGCTCCAATGATATTTTGATGTCAATGAGATTTAGAACAATATCCCTGGTGTTGGGAGGGGGAAGAGGCAAAGATGGGGAGGGAATGAGAAGAAAAACAGCTGCTCTTTTCCTGGGCCTGAGCATGCAGGGGCAATGCATGACCATTGCCGCTTCTGCTCCTGGGCAGTAAGGCAGCCATATTCACATGGTCTGAGCAAGCTCTGAGCCAAAGAAAACCCATCTTGATTCAGTGGGTGAAGCGTATCACTCTGCCCCTTAGAAACCAAAGGGGCTCTGCAAAACGTCTCCACTGCTGGCTGGAGAGTGTCCTTGGTTTCCCATTTCCGTTTCAAAACAGGAAGTGCAGGAAGGGGCAGCACGAGTCTGCAAGCCCGATGGCTTTGACGTGGCAGGGCTGCCCGCTGCCATAGGGTAGCTCTCACTTTCTGATGGAAACCATATCTGAGTAGATGCAGTAACAGAGGAGGATGGGAGATGGAGAGGTATGTTTATGAGGAATCGCTGAGAGAAGAAGAAAGAATAGGGCAGACCCCTGTTTTGAGGGGCTGGCCATGCCAGACATTGGGAGGTTGGAAGAGTGGGAAGAACTGAGGTTAGAGGAACATAGGAAGCTGCCTTATACATTTGCCCATCTAGGTCAGTATTATGTATGTACAGACTGGCAATGGCTCTCCAGGGTGTCTGACTGGTGACATTCCCAGGCTTTACCTGGAGATGCTGAGTATCCAACCTGTGACCTTCTGCATGCAAAGCAGATGCTTCACCACTGAGCCACAGCCCTTCCCCATGATAATGTGTTGGGGCATAAGAACATAAGAAGAGCTTGCTGGGTCAGGCTAGTGGCCCACCAACATTTGGCTCTCACAGTGGCCAGCCAGATGTCTACAAGCAGGACCTGAGTGCTAAAGCACTCTCCCCTTCTGTGGTTTCAAGCAGCTTGTACGCAGAAGCATTGCTGTCTCCCAACAGTCGAGGTAACCATCATAGCTAGTTGCCGCCTTATCCTCCAGTCTTCTTTTGAAGCCATCCAAGTTGGCAACCACCAGTGCTTCTTGTGAGTCTGAATTCCATAGTTTAACTATGATCTATGTGAATATGTACTTTTCTTTGCGGAGTTGAAAGAGACCCTGAGGACCAGTCCAACTCCCTGAAATGCAGGAATATGCCGCTGTCCCAGATCCCAGCGTCCCTGGCGTCATCAGCACCACACTCTAACCAACTGAGCTATATTCCAACTCTCAGCTTCAGTGGATGTCCCAAAGTTTGTACTGTTAGGACTGAGCCCCTAAATTCAGCCCACCCATAAAAAAATAAAAAAATCTGAAGCAGCCACTGCATCTCATCCCATCTGTGTAGCACACAAGATTCTGATCTTACTTCCTTGCATGTCGATGACAAGGATGGGCAGTGCAGGAGAAGGGAGTGTTGAGGATGGAAGACACATCAGTTGTATCCTCTCCTGCTGCTTCAGGAATTTTAAAGCAGGGGGAGTGGGGGCCTCCAGATGCTGTTGAGCTACAACTCCCATCATCCCCATCCAGCATAGCCAGTGGTTAAATATGCTATGAGTTCAGCAACATTGGGAGGGACAGAGGTTACTTGCCTGTGGTCTTTGTGCACGTTCACTAGACTGCATGTTTGCAAAGACCAAGGTGCCTCTCCCTTAACCCTGTCCGTGAGTACAATGGGCAGTAACTCGGTGTAGCTTTTGCAAAAGCTTGTGAACATCTTATTTTGCCAAGGAAGAAAAAGAATGCATGGTTCTTTGGAAGACGATTCCATGTCTACATGAGCCTCCAGATTCCATGACTACACTAGTCTCACAAAAGAACCAACACAATCATTTCTTTAGGAGCATCTTTCCCCACAAGGCTTGGACACATACTTGACACTGGATAAGTGTGGCTGCCGTGTCTTACATGTCAAGTTAAATGCTGGTGTTCCAGGGGCTGGAGTTGCAAATTGCTCAGGCACCTCGAAAAGCGCCAAGGCACTTTGCCAAGCATTCAGAGCTGTGCAGGAGGCATGAGCATCAGCAAAAGTGCTCAAGGATATGTACAGAGGAGGTACCCAGGGGCTCCAAATGAATGGATTTCCCTTCCTTGGCTCCTAAAGCAAATTACGTGGCCTCCTTCCACCCCCCATCGCACCCCTCACCATGTAGAATTGCAAACAAAATGTTCTGCTTAAGTGGGAGGCATCTCAGCTTTTAGCTGGTTCCTTGTGTGTGTGTTTAATGGTGTATAAATAGCACATAGGCTTTTAGGCAAGCACCAGGCCAGCTCTTCCTTTGGGGATCAACTTTTTAATCATAGCTGTTTGAGTTAGTTTTTTTCTTAATTCTTCTCCTCTCTCTCGATGCCCCTGGAATGCTCTCAGCTGATGGGAACAGGATTGACAATCCACCTGGTTCAGCATTGCTGGTGCATTTTTATTACAAATACTCAGGGTTTATGGCATGTGGACTCAGTCCAAAGGCAGCTTTTGTGTTTAAAACCAACTGCTCTGTCCACATACAGAAGGGCACTCCAATAAGGAACTGTTGAGCATCTTCTTCCTATTCTGCAGCATGTCTCAAATGCTCTGCAGTGTGACTGGTTGTTGTCTTCAATGGAAAGCCCGTTTGCACCTGCCATGGGAAAATTCAGTGGCCCTCCTTTTCTGCTGAATTGTATGCACAGTCTAATCATCCTTGGAGCAGGAGTAGTCTACATCTTGGAGTCCTGGGGAGGAGTAGAGATACTGGGTCTCTTTGTGGAAGGAGCAATAGGATCTTCCCCTGGAAGCAATGGCCCAGTGAGAGGGGATCAAGAAACATTTTGCTCCGCCTAAAAAAAACCCCATTCACATCAGAAAAAAACACCCTCAAAAATACAGCATAGCATTAATAGTAGCCCTTGGATTGGTATTTCTGGGTTAGAAATTGTGAAAAATAGTGAGTGTGGAGATCTTCTAAGTTCATCCATGGGCTGTGGGGGGAAAGAGATGAATGTGGACATTTAGTCCTTCTCAAGTCATTGCTCTAGAGGAGGGTTGGGGAGCCCTTTGAAGTCCATGGACCAGATCCATATAAGAACCTAGCTTCACAAGTTGAGTTTGACAACAGGGTGGGGCCACCCACCTGTCAATCACCTGGCATCACAATGACATCAAGTTATTGAGTGCTTTGATGTCCCAAAGTTCCGACCTTGGCCTGTCAAAGCACCACCCAGGGCTTGCAAAGACTTCACTGCCCAGCAGCTGAGGGATGGAAGAGACAAGGCCTAATAATGAAAGGTGCAGGGTTTCTTTAACTCAGTCAGTAGGGCATGAGACTAAATCTCAGGGTTGTAGGTTCACGTCCCATGTTGGGCAAAATATTCCTGCATTGCAGGGGGTTGGACTATATTGTTTTCACGGTCCCTTCCAACTATACAATTCTGTGATTCTGTGATGTCACACATGACATAAAGTGAGTGCAGTTTGGAAGAAGGAGCCTCATGGACCAAATTTGAATCCTAAGTGGGCTGAGATTGGCCCACAGGCTGGAGGTTTGCCTCCTCTGTTCTAGAATGTTAAAGCGGCACATGAGAATTGCTATACAGGGCCAGATCAGTAGTCAAACAAGCCAGTGTTCTGTCTTTCTGATGGGCAACTGTGTACAATACAGGAGAAACCAACATACAAAATTGTGCAGTAATCTGATCATGCAGAGAGGCTCTGGATATACCTTCCAAAAAAAAATATGCTTTGGATTTCCAAATGTTGGCAGGTGCATGTTCAGGAACATGCTGAAACACGTTGGTGAGATTACACCAATCTTTCTGAGGAACGGCTGCTCCCTGGCTCCCCTACATGTCTGCAGTTGAGCTCCCAGGAGGTCTGTGAATTAGGCACCACTGCAGCCTATTAATGTGTTTTTGGCGGGGAAGAGCTGGAGACTTTCCATGGGTCTTTAGCATCATTTTCCACTGTAATGTTTCCCAGCTGTTGCGTTGCACTCCTTGGTTAAAGAGGTTTCAGGCCCGTGGCTCCAGTGCGCGGGAGGATGTTTTACAAGCTTTGCGCCACGCTCACCGAGAGCTGCTGGTCTAGTTGGCTGGCTGGGGACCCCCATCCTTTCCCCCACACCATGTGCATGACGCACCGGCCCTTCTACGCACAGCATCTACTTGGATAGAGAGCTAATAGAGAAGGGAGCGAATCCAGGGCATCCCCCAGTTGGACCATTACTGGAAAGATGTCTGTTTAAAATAACCTAGTCTTGGCTGGCTGTGGGCCGGAACATAAATGAGAAATGCTGGAGGCAGCTTTGCAGGAAACAGAGTGTGTCTTGCGTGCCTGCGGCTGTGTTGGAGACACGAGCTTGGCTACGCTGAGCCAGGACCTTGGCCTTTCCCCGCTCTCATGGAACGGAACAGTCCCCTGCTGCTACAAGCCGTATGCCCTTGCCTTGTTCTCCAGCAGAAGGTCTCCTGGTTTGCACTTAACTCTGATACACACACACACAAAAAACTTTCTTGCCAAGACTCTGTGCAGACTGCAGAGTTCTGCTCTGCCTCTGGGTTTTGCTTAGTTTTTCTTCACTGCAACTCATTCCAAAGCCGGGATTTAAACCCCTTTCAGACAACTCTTTTGCACCTTGCGCGTTGAGGAGCTCCCGTGCATTTCAGATGCTCCTGGGGCACGTTTCTACGGTGAAAAGTGAGCAAGGGGCGCTGCCGGCCAGACCTGTCGGATCTCATTATTGCTTTGCGTGAGCAGAGACAGCGCTGTTGAACACGCGCAGCCAATTCTACCCCCACGGTTGTGCATCGCAGGGGACAGTCGTTAGTGCTGGGCAAGCTGTCTTTCAGCATGTGTGCTGCTGCTGGTTTTCCCGCTGACGAATGCCCCGTAAGGTTTAAGGATCCCCAGGGTTTCCTGGGAAACAGACTGAAAGCCACCGTTGTAGGAGAAACCAGGTTAAGTCTGTTGCAATCGCAGAAAAACGGCTTCAGCACTTGGGGCGAGTGGAATTGTGGGTGCGCTGCTGAGCAACGTCTGATTCTGAAGAAAATTGAATGCAAACAATAAATCTGACTGCTCACATCTCTAAGGATTTATCTAAACTGCAGAAATCTGGCCCTTCTTGTCTTAGAATCCTGTATCTCTGGGACATATGTGCTTTTAGTAAATTCGGATCAGGTTTTCAATATTTATTTTCTATGACTTTCAAGGCTAGAAACTTGCTTTTTTTTTAAAAAAAGGAACCAAATCCCATTGGGCACGGCACAGTGCCTTATTCATCTCTCTCACACTCCCATAGCTATGACCTGCCACTGTAACTTTGTTCCTCTTCTGAAAGTGGTTTTTTAAGATCTTATTTTAGGACTTAAAGAAAAAACCTACAAGCTCTGTTGGATTAAATCAATATCTCAAATATCTTAATGCTCCTCTCTGAAGCATAGAGTGTCCACTGAGTTAGACAATGAAGCAGCGGAAGTCTCGACCATATTTTGCTTCTTTTTTTTCCTGTCTTACTTGTTAGAAACAGAGTAGTGGCTCTGTAGAGTGCAGCTGTGTGTATTAGAGAAAGTTCAGAAGAAGTGATGTTCTGAGCCTGCATCCAGCATTGATGAACTTTATACCAGTCTCAAGAAACGCCCTTGTGGATAGCTTTCTCTTTTGCCACCCAGCATATAAGCAAATATGGAAAGCTCCCAAACCGAGTAGAAACCTAGAGTACATACATTCAGAGATGGGCAGTTCGAAAGCCTTTCCTGCCAGTAAGCCGTTTTTGGAAAGGGCTGTGTGTGCCAGTTCTCCCCTGGTTTACCTGGAGAATGAAGGCAGATGGCCGCTCATCTTGCCAAATTAGCACCTGACCTTTAAACTGCTTACTCGCCATTTTCATTCATCGCTTGTGCACCTGTGCCAGGGGTGGAGAAACTGGATTCCAACCCCTGATGGGCAGGAATGATGCAAGTTGTAGTCCCAACATCGTCAAGAGGGCCACAAGTTCCCCATCCTTAGCCTCATTCCACACTGTTACTCAGCTGTACGGCTCAGCTATTCTCTCCCACAACTGAGGCAGATAACATTTCCTCCTGAATGAACAGTTCGCCAGACTCACTCTTGTGGCATATAGGTGCAGACTGGCAACTTCTCTGTGTGTGCTGGATGGGGTGGGGGGTGGTAAAGTTTTTTTGTTTTTGTTTTTTACTTCCAGATTTTTTGGGGGGGACTGGTACATTTTCATCACAATCTTACGGATGTTTACTGAGAATCCAGTTCCACTGTGTTCAGCAACATTTACTCTTTAGTAAGTGTGTCTCGGATTGCAGCCTGGATAGCTCACTAGGCTAGAGCTTGGTACTGATAACTCCAAAGTTGCAGGTTCAATCCCCTTCTGGGACAGCTGCACATTCCTGCGTTGCAGGGGGTTGGTCTAGATGATCCTCAGGGTCCCTTCTAGTTCTATGATTCTATGTAATCTGACTGTGTGCATATGCCTAAAAGGATAGTTTACAAGGTAAACTATAGGCAACAGGTAGCGTCACTGCCCTACTAATCTGCATTATGTCTGTATTTATTCATTTGTACTTCTGTTTGAAATATGTAGACCGTAACTTTCCACCCTATTTAAAGGGCCTTCATTGTGACTACCATGTAATAAAAATCACAATTTGAAATAATCTAGTAATGAAAGCAAAGCAGAAGTCATTGATTTTGATATTCCCATTCCGCTCCGCTTCGAAATAATGCAGGAAGCCACCGCAGCTTCTAGGTAGGTATAGCATAAAACTCTCTTTATACTGACGAGCATGTTTGCTGCAATCTCCAAGGTTATTGCTATTATTATATAATAATATCTTATATATAATTATATTTCAAAAAAAAGACTCAATGTGTTGACTGGCAGCAGCTCTCCAGGGTTTCAGATGATGAGTCTCTCTACCTGGAGATGTCAGGGAGTCAACCTGGAATGTGCAGTAAATCAGACAATTGTAGACTTGGAAGGGACCTCGAGGGTCATCTAGTCCAATCTGTTGCAATGCAGGAATGCATACAAGGCAGATGCTGTACCACTGAGCTATGGCCCTTCCCCCCATTATACCTAATACCCAGTAAGGTAGCAGAATTCTGGACTGCAGCATTTTAGAAGCCAAGTTACAGGGAACCATGCAGAGGGCCTTCTCGGTAGTGGCACCCGCCCTGTGGAACGCCCTCCCACCAGATGTCAAAGAGAAAAATAACTACCAAACTTTTAGAAGACATCTGAAGACAGCCCTGTTTAGGGAAGCTTTTAATGTTTAATAGGTTATTGTATTTTATTGTTTTGTTGGAAGCCGCCCAGAGTGGCTGGGGAAACCCAGCCAGATGGGCGGGGTATAAATAATAAATTATTATTATTATTATCATTATTATTATTATTATTATTATTATTATTATTATTATTATTTGCATGTAATAATGTAGCCGACCTTAAACCTTTCCCCTTGGTGTACTAGTTTACTCCACGCAGGCAGCTTTTTACAGGTGGGTGATATCTTCTCCCTTATGACAACTAGAGTCCTCCCGCCTCCTTCTCAAAGCCTAGTTAGTGCTTGAGAAGAAGTTGGGAGAGCTCTAGGACCCTGCCAGAACCTTGTGCCTCCTTCCCAAAGCCTGGAGCCTCACTTACCGGACTTTGGGAATGCAGCGCAAGGGCTGGGGAGGGATGTCAAATTCTGTGCATGACAAGGCTATGTCACGGGTTCTGTGTCAAAGTAGCCTTGTGGCTCACTTGGCGTGAAAAGCTGAACCTCCCTGCTCTAGGAAATCAGATGGCGAACTCTAAAACCTGTTAGCTGAAGGAAGACCGTGCAGTTTGCCACCTGGATCTGTAGGCTTGTGATGGAGACGGCATGCAAAAAGGAGCAAACTAGAGCTGAACCAACAGCTCCTATGCACAATGTGGCCTGGACGCCCTTGGATAATATTAACTGCTACATTCAGGCAGGGGGGAGGCCTGATTGTAAGGTCAGCTCTGCCAGAGATTAGATCTCAACTCTTCTTGCTGCTTTGATAGGTTCTCCTCACCCACCCATGGGACTTAAGCAGAGCAGAACTTTTTTGTAGGCAGCCACCAGAGGGTGCCTCGTTACCTAGTCCATGCCCAGAGAGAGTTCTGTGCAAAGCTTAGGTTCCCCCTGGGGGTTCACGAGACACCTGCAGGGGATTCATAAATGCTGAGGCCTTGGGAGTGATTCAGTGTTTCTGGAAAACAAGCAGCAGCTCCACCCTCTGCCTTTCCCAATTCACTGAAGGAGGGGGGTTCACATGTTACCTATTACATTGAATGGCTTCAAAAGAGGATTAGACCAATTCATGGAGGATAAAGCTATCAGGGGCTACCCACTATCAGTAATTTCCAGAAACAAATGCAGACACTTTTCTTTTGTTCTGCTGGGTATTTCCAGCTGGATTAATGGGGTCTCTGCCATGAGTGCCCTATTTATTGATTTACTTAACATCCCACCTTTCTCCTGGTGCTGAGATACAACTAAAAACATACAAATAAAAATATAAAATATTTGTTTTGTTTTGTTTTTAAATGCCTCTGCTGGTTTTTGTGTTTTTTAACTGCTTTTGTTGTTGCCATGTTTATTGTACATTGCCTGGAGGCAGTTGTATTGGAAGCAATTCATAAAACAACCACCACACAACAAGACACAGCACAACAACAATTTCTCCACTGTCAGAGGCAGTACAGTTGTACCTGGGATCCCAAACGCCCTGGAACTCGGATGTTTTGGCTCCCAAACGGCGCAAACCCAGAAGTGATTGTTCTGGTTTCTGGCGTTCTTTTGGAACCTGAACGTCCGATGGTGCTTCCGCAACTTCTGGTTGGCTGCAGGCGCTTCCTGCAGCCAATCAGAAGCTGCAATTTAGTTTTCAAATGTTTTGAAAGTTGAACGGACTTCCGGAACGGATTCCGTTCGACGTCTAAGGTACGACTTGTATACCACTTGCTGGGGATCAGAACTGTTGCCCTGCAACGTTCAACGAGTGTGCAGTCCGCATACACAATGGTTGAGCCGAATGGTTAAATGAATGTATGGTTTTTTTCACTAACACTTAGATATGTGCAGAGACAGTGTGCCCCTGTGGTTGGTTTAATGTGCGAACAAGCGACGAGTTCGTGCAGCAGGCAGAGAGGGAAGAGCTTGGGTCATGCCTGGGATAACTCACTGATGGGCTATTGGGTGGGGATGGGGGTGTTGCAAGGTGAGGATAAGTGAGTGGCATTCTTACTAAAGCAATCTTCAGTATTTTAATATTCTGTTGGAAGCTGCCCAGAGTGGCTGGGGAAACCCAGCCAGATGGGCGGGGTATAAATAATAAATTGTTATTATTATTATTATCTTTACAGTCTACCTTTTCGTACCACAGGATGATGTGTGATGTAGGATACCAGATAGGTGCAGGTGAGGGCAAGGAACCTGAAGAGAGAGTAAAAACCCTTATAGTCCCTCTAAGCACTGTGAAGGTTTGTGTGAGCTCTTCTGCACCTGAGCAAGCCTGCTTCTTGCACGCACATACACGCAGAGACTCAAGCTAATGGATTCTGAACATATGAGAGCAGCTCTCCAGTTCCCTAGCACCAGCCCTGATTTAGTGTGGAAGCATGGCTTGTGTTTGCTCGGCAGCCCTGGGGTGGTCCCTTTGGCTGCCGGAGGATCCCTCAATTATCTCAAGCATATGGCACCCTAGTCCCTCAAATCTCCTCCAGCAAACAGTGCCTTGATGGATTTGCATTTGCAGCCAATGCACTCAGAGCAGCTTTAAATTCCCCTGCTCCCTCCCCGTCTCTTGTCTTACCACGTGCCAGCTTGTGTTGAGTAGAGAGATTAATATTGAATGGGATGGGTGGCGGAGGGGAAGCAGGGTTTGCTTGCTGCGTGAGGTCGAAGGGCACGGGCAGAGCTGTGTAAGCGGGGGAGGGGGTGTGTGAAAGCAAAGGTAAGAGCCTGAAAATGCATCACAACTCCCAAGGCTGGGCTAATGGGAGGCTAATGGTGCAGAGAACTTCAGGGGCGCCTTCATACCTTTGGACAAAGAGGCCTGAGGCAGGGGCAGTGAGACTATGGGCAGGAGGAGAGCTGCTGGAAAGCAGAGACTGCAAGAGTGTTGTGGGGTGTAAGGACAGTTGGGGGGCACCAGGGCAGAGGAAACAGGGAAGCTGCAGTTGAAGCAAAGTAAACAGGGGCCAGAGGGACGTGGGTGGCGCTGTGGGTTAAACCACAGAGCCTGGGACTGCCGATTAGAAGGTCGGTGGTTCGAATCCCCGCGAAGGGGTGAGCTCCCGTTGCTCGGTCCCTGCTCCTGCCAACCTAGCAGTTTGAAAGCACGAAGTGCAAGTTGATAAATAGGAACCGCTCCGGCGGGAAGGTAAACGGCGTTTCCGTGCGCTGCTCTGGTTCACCAGAAGTGGCTTAGTCATGCTGGCCACATGACCCGGAGCCTGTACGCCGGCTCCCTTGGCCAAAACGCGAGATGAGCGCCGCAACCCCAGAGTTGGCCACGACTGGACCTAATGGTCAGGGGTCCCTTTACCTTAAACAGGGGCCAGGGCAGGAGTCCAGCCCCAGCTGCGTGCATTCAGGTATGCAGGCCTCAGTGTAAGTATTAGACACATATTTTCAAATTCACATTGAAATCAACCCCAATTTAATGCTCACCAGGTTTGACCGAGTTGAACTTCCTTGCCACATTCGTGTTCTACCTGCTTTCCACGATTTCTCGAGGCCCATCAAGTTGCAATCTGGATAGTTGTCAAAATGGGAATAAGGCCAGTGCTTGTGGGCGGCATAATGAATAAATCTTGTCTGTGTGGTAGGGGGCACTCAGTGTGAGGTCAACGTGCAAGTATTGGTTGAGTTGTCATCGCACCTTAAACCAGCTTTCCCCAACCTGCTGCAGTCCAGATGTTTCGTACTCCTGCTCCCCTTTCTCCTGACCACACTGGCTGGGGATGATGGGAGTTAGAGTCCAACTGCAACCTGGGATGGCACCATGTTGGAGAAGGCTGCTGTACACAATATTTCAGTGCACTGAGTTCTCAGTTTTGCATGCTGCTTTTTGACTTTCTCTCTGTGTATGCTCGTGTACACAGACACACACACACACACAAATATGCATTGCTGTCGCAGGGCTTTGCCACTGTCTCCCACGAATTGTCCATTTGGCTCCCCATCTTTTGCCCACATTGTCCTATCACGTCCTTCTTTGGCCTTGCATCCATTCCTGATGTTGTTGGAGGTTTGCTCTCGGCAAGTTGCGGAAACTTTTCCCTTGGGTGTCTGTCTTGCCTCTTTTGAAAGGTAGCTGAGCTATGAGGACCCTTGCCATTGCAACAGGGTTGGACTACGTCACCCTTGAGGTCCTCCATAGTTCTTATACTCTTGGCTTTCAGCCCAGTACAGGCAGCTCGTGATGTTTCCTAGCAGCTGCTGTGAGGTGCCACCAGCTCAGTCAGCCAGCGAGGGATTGCTGCACACAGCTGTCAGCCACTGGAGCTACCCAGCTAACTTTCTCACCCAACAGCTGTGATGGGATTAAACAAACCACAGAGATATTGATACGGATTTAGCATATGTGGCAAAGGGAAGGAGTCGGAAGGGAGGGGCAAGTGCGTTTATGAAAATGTAGGGAGGGGCTGACTTGAAGAACAGAGAAGCCAAACTTCCCAAGTCTCCTAAGTTTTAACCTTTTATTTTGTTTCATTTTTAATTTCTTACAATTGCACCCCACCTTTCCATTCTGAACATGGAGCTATCGAGACGGCTAATAGCAGTCTAAAATAATAACCAAAACAGCAAAAGCAAGAAACAGAGGTTAGAGCAGTTTGAACCACCACAACAGGAAAGCAGCAGCAATTTTTAATAAAATACTCCAGAGGGGATAAAAGTCAGGACAAGGTCTTTCGGAAACATCATCTGATACTGGAAGACCAATAAACAATTGACAAGATGGAACTCCCAGGACCCAGGAATTCCACACCCTGTTTTCCCATTCCCACCACCAGCACTTAAGGAGGGGATCAGAACACATGAAACAGCCTCTCCCATTGAGTGCAGTAGATGAGCAAAATTATTTGGGAGGAGATGGTTCTGCAAACTCCAGGGCTTGAACGCTTTAAATGTAATAACCAGTTCTTTGAGTTGTGCCTGGAAACAGAGTGACAGCCAGCGAAGCTGAGAGAAAACCTTTCTTTCCCCCAGTTTGCCTATTATTTGGCTGTTTTGTTCAATACAGTGCTTTTCAAAATATGCAACATTATTCGCAGTTCTCACCTTGCTAATTTAATGCATATGACACCTTGGCAAACAAACATGACTGTCTGTAATTATTATACCCCGGGGAAATAATCAGCGCAGCGGTAGTGACGGGGCATTTCCCGAAATTCAGCTGCTTGGTTTTTTCGTTTGGTTTGGTTTGCAGGAAAGGACCATCTAAGTTAGCTTTTGTCAACCTGGTTCCCTCCAGACATTTCGGACTATAGCTCCCATCAATGTCAAGCAGAATCCTAACCCCAAATGACCTTGACCACTTATTTGCCATGCACTGAGCCCAGGCTTGTATTCCACACTGCCTCCACGTCTTCCCTCTAGCTCCTCACATTCTGGTACTTTCCGATCTGTAAGCAGGCACCAGAAATGCTGAATCAATTTACACCAGAATCCATACAGTGTCCTGCATGGCTTGCACAGACAGCTTGCCTGCTAATGGATCTTTCTCTTTCTCTCCCTCCCTCCCTCTGCCTGCCACCTTCCAACACACAGGAGGCGGCTGGAAATTATCCACCACTAACAAATCACCCCAAGGGTGTCTTTTTAAGGGTACACACAGCCAGATCGATACTCTTTGACATAAGCAAGAAGGGTAGCGTGAAACTGCATCAGGGTATATTAGTTGTGATTCACAGCAGAGAGGCCAGACCTACTTGGATCAGGGCCAGTGATGGCTGCAGGATTGAATGGCGGAGGCACCGGTGTTGAGATAACACTTTAAAATGCACACATATGGAGCTCAGCGTAGTTCCAGCGCTGCCGTGCTGAAAATCACATCCGTCTGAAGAGGAGTAAATTGCCTCGCTTCCATCTTATCCCTCCACAAACATACGTGCAGATGAAAAAGAATTCGTGTAACATCACAGCTGCCATTTGTAGGCAGAGCCTGTCATGCCCTTCTCTTCCTTTTGACTTTCCCCAGCTCAAAGATGAGATGTTAGCTGCAGGGGCGGGTACTGGTGGTGGCCGTGATTACTTGCAAGCAGGAGATAGGAATGAGTTGGGCGAAGCGATTCTGAAAACGAATCAGAAACAAAGTGTTGCTGATGGGAGACTAAACCACAGTGCCGTCTGTATCTAGGAGAAAGCAACCTAGGAAAATCCCAACGCGTGCAGCTTTTAGTACAGAAACACAGGAAGGATTGGGCGCAGATGGTGCCGTGAGTGATGCCAGCCCCATCCCCATTCAGTAGAAACAAGCTGAACGGTGGACAGGTCAAAGAAAGTCTTCCTTCACACAGAAAGGATGCAAGCAATGGCCACCAACCTCCATGGCATTAAAAGAGGATTGGACAAATTCATGGAAGCAGAGGGCTATCGATGACTACTAGCCATGATGGCTGTGCTCTGCTTCTACAGTTAGAGGCAATAATGCTTCCCGGTACCAGTTGCTGGAAACCACAGGAGGGGAGAGGGCTCCTGTGCTCAAATCCTGCTTAAGGGTATCCATCTGGCTGGCCACTGGGAGAACAGGATGCTGAACCACATGGGCCATCGGCATGGTCCAGCAGTCTCTTCTTAGGTTCTTATGTAGCATAGAGTGCAGAAATATCCCATGTGTCAGGAGCCCAGGTTCCCAGCTTGATAACACAGTAAGCATAGGTAATTAAAAAGGAGGATTTATTGCAAAAACAAACAGATAGTTCCGGACAGCTCTGACAAAGCCTCCGGCATCATTACTCAAGATGACCCTTCTGAAGACTTCTTCCAGCATCTCCAGAAGATACTGAACTTTCGCCCCTTATGTCTTGCTTCCTATCTAGCAACCCTCTCATTCGTCGACACCTTGGACTGATTGGATTAGTTCCCGTCTCTTCTTGCTGTGACGAACTGTCTCCCTTCCTGTTCGTGCCTGTCTGAACTTCCTGAGAGCTTTGGCTGGGTTCCAGCCCGCTCTCAGTCGTTTCCTCAGCAGCCAGCATTCCAAGGGGCGGGGGAGTTGCCCTGTGTACTGACTGCTGTTCTGCCTGTGTCAGATCTAACTCTCTCTGTTCCGCAGCAGGCTGTTGAGTTACACTAGGAGCAGGCTCATTCCTGACACCATGAGAGAGTTACCCATTTATTTAGTGTCCCCTTTTCTTAAGAGTTTCCTCCTCCCTCCAATCATTTCTTCCTGGAGATTCCATATAGGGGAAGGGATGCGGTTGGCTGGTAGATAATCTGGCTTTGTGCACAGAAACTCTGCTGCATCTCCAGACAGGACCTCCCTGTCCAAACTCAGGAAATCCCCTGCCGTCATTGTGGACAATGCTGAGCCTGTGGTGTGATTTGGTGTAAGGCAGCCTCCTGTGTTCCTCTATATCTGGTGTTCTCCTCCCACCATCTTTCTCTTACCCATTGTCTCATTCCTTCCATGTCCAAACCGCTGCAAAACCCAAAGTTTCAGCAATGTCAATTCTCATTGGCCTCTCCTCCGTCCCATGAAAGAGGCACTGGCACGAATAGGGCCTAGCTTTAAATGTGACATCTTTCTAACATTGAGCCAGTTTTTTTGGGGGGGGAAGGTATGTGACTGATGGGTATGTTTGGTACACGGTGGAACGTACGGATTTCTAATCCCCTTTTGATGGACTCCTGCATTATCTGTCTTGTTAGCAGCCTTGTCCATTTGGCTGCCTGGCGGGGAATCCGCGTCAATTTTGCAGGCTTAGGAAAAACCACTGTCCCTCTGTACAAAGGGATTTATTGGGAGCGGTGGAGACAGTCGCTCATGCTCGCTCCCTCCCTTCCCTGACTCATTATAGGTGGCATTAGGTTCCATTTACCCATTATCAGAGTCATCCCTGGGCTATCCCAATGCTCTCCTGCCCTATATAATGATTCACCGCCTGCCCCCTTTCCCTAATGCATGGGGCTGCACACTGAATGTCCGTTATGTAAATAAAGTGGCAAAGAGTTTGATCCCATTAGGAGGGATTAGCCCCTTCTAGTATTAAAAGGCCAGCAGGGACAAGATAGGAGGGAGGTGATTATCTCAATTCTTCCTCCCCACCCACCACATTCTGTTTCCCCCACAATGCTCACCCGCATCCAGTCCAAAATCCTCTTAGTAGCTTCATGTCTCAGACAGTTTGATCTGGAGACGGCCTTCAAGCAGGGGAGTCTCATCAAGGGTGGGGTTTTGTTTTGAACAGCATCCCCAGCAATGAACAAGCTGTTGGGGGGGGGGGACACAAGGGCAGAGAATGTTTTTCATACACCCGTCCTTTTGCAAACATGTGGACAGAGTTGAGACCAGAGTTTTGAAATGGGTGCGGTCATCTTAAGTATTTCTAACCTGCCCTCTTCTTGAAATCAGGGTGGTTTCCTGCAATTAAACAATAAGCATTTTTATTTTAATTTTTTTAAAAATTGTAATAAATGCTTGTAAACAGCCTCTTGCCTGACCCACATAAAGACACATCTTATAAATCGGAAGGGAGCTGGTTTGCTTTCTCTTGTGAGTCGTCAGTGTGCAAGAAGTGTTTTAAGTGGGCAGGTAGGCTATTAAATGTTTTTCTGGACTAGTGATTCCCATGGGTTTATTTGCAGGGTTGACATCATAAATAAGCATAAGACCCAATAATAAATGGAATCTCATTCAGTCTTGTTGAGGACAGGTGGTTGGCCAATCCTTCAGTGTTTGCTTGTTTGTGGCCAAAAGTGATTGTGGCTCATTCTTGCATGCATGCAAATGGGCAGAAATACCCACGCTCATTCTTGCACACATGC